>NC_064925.1:498407610-499131776 GCF_023897955.1 Schistocerca gregaria | reverse complement strand
TGAGGTTTGCCGATGCCATTACATTTCTGTCGGAGTCGGGTAAGGAAAAAGAGTCTGTTTAGTATCTGAACAGTTTTTCATGATTGCCGCCGTTTTGAGTGAGTTAGTAACAAATGAACGTAGGCGAAATCCGATTCCAGATTTCGGTTCCTCTCTTTTCTCTTGAAATTTTTGTTACTTGGTTAAATACGGGAGCTGGGAATAAAACTTATAGCATAAAAAATGAATAACCCAATCGGTTGTTCCTTATCAAAGGATCATAAATTACTGGAGCTGGAATTAAAATTTATAGCATAAATATCATAAATTTAAAGCATAAAGATGAATATCCCGGTGAGCTGTTAGTTACCAAACAGTCATAAATCTGTAATGAGATTATTTGGCTATTTATTATTATTAGTCTCTTTCGTTCTGTGAAACCTGCGGCAGGAGCAGACACACTCACGTCCCGGCACTTGGCGTTACAACTGGGGTTGGCTCCAGGCATCCCGTTGCTACTCGAACTGCATTTTTCACTGCAGTGTCCACCTTCGTACGCGCAGATGCGCTCCATATATAAGAAGGATAATCGATAGCAGACACAACAGTATCACAACTGACGTCCGTAACAGACTTGGATCAGCATCCATGTCCTGCTCCTTACTGACCGGAAACCATTGTTCCTCGCACAGACCTGGGCTTTGGTGTCGATGCAGTGTTGTTGATCCAGGGTCACATGTCGATATGCTGCATGTGGGGGGTGCTGGATACGTTCGCCTCGACACATCACGATCAATTTTTGCCATGCTCTTTTGTTACTGAGGCAGAGAGTATAGACAGGTCTTGCCGGAGTTTCGCTTCCGATGATTGGCATCGTAATAGAGGCAGTGCTTCTTCTAAGTATGCGTCTCCTCTATCTCTGAGAAGCTCGTAACTTGAGCGGCCACTGCTTATTCTCAGCATGTAGGATCTAACCGCTATCTTCTTTACAGTAAATAATTACACTCATGAGATAAATAAACTGGCACACCTGCCCAACATAGCGTAGAGCCCCCGCGCGCAGGCAACACGACGTGACATGGACTTGACTAATGTCTGAAGTAGTGCTGGAGGAAACTGACACCATGAAGCCTGCGGCGCTGTCCATAAATCCGTAAGAGAACGAAAGGGTGGAGATCTCTTCTGAACAGCACGTTGCAAGGCGTCTCAGATATGCTCAATATATTCATGTCAGGGGGGGTTGGTGGCCAGCGGAAGTCTTTAAACTCAGAAGAGTGTTCTTGGAGCCACTCTACAGCAATAACGGACGCTTGAGATGTCGCACTGTCCTGCTAGAAATGCCCATGTCCGTAGGAATGCACAATGGACGCGAACGGATACAGGTGATCAGACAGAATGCTTACGTACGTGTCACCTGTCAGAGTCGTATCTAGACGTATCAGAGGTCCCATATCACTCTAAATGCACAAACCTCACACCATTACAGAGCCTCCACCAGTTTGAACAGTCCACTGCTTACATGCAGGGTCCATGGATTCTTGAGGTTGGCACCACACCCGTACACGTCAGTCCGCTCCATACAATCTGAAACAAGATTTGTCCGACCAGGCAACATCTTTCCAGTCATCAACAGTCCAATGTCGGTGTTGACGGGAGCAGGCGAGGCGTAAAGCATTGTGACGTGCAGTCATGAAGGATACACGAGTGGGTCTTCGGTTCTGAAATCCCATGTGGCCGATATTTCATTGAATGGTTCACACGCTGACACTTGTTGATGGCCCCATTTGCACCAATTTGAGGAAGGGTTGCACTTCTGTCACTCTGAACGATTCTCTTCCAGTCGTCTTTGGTCCCGTTCTTGCAGGATGTTTTTCCGGCAGCAGCGATGTCGGAGCTTTGATGTTTCACCAGATTCCTAATATTCACGGTATATTCGTGAAATGATCGTACGGGAAAATTCCCCACTTCATCGTTACCTCGGAGATGCTGTGCCCCATCGCTCGTGCGCCAGGTATAACACCACGTCGAAACTCACTTATATCTTGATAACCTGCCATTGTATCATCAGGAAACGACCTAACAACTGTGCCAGACACTTGTTGTCTATATAGGCGTTACCGACCGCAGCGCCGTATTCTGCCTGTCTACGTATCTCTGTATTTGAATAGGCATGCCTATTGCAGTTTCTTTGGCGCTTCAGTGTGTAAACTGAAAAGAGATATGTAAAAACTAAAATCGTCGCAAAATATTACCTTTCTTTACTAATAACGTGACCTATTTTTAAACCGTTTCTCTCGTCTGAAGAATTCATAGAATATTGTTACGCAAGTTTTTGGATTTAATAGCGAAACAAAATATTACATTTCGATTTTAACAAATTTTGCTCATACCACTATTTTAAAATGTTCACCCCATTGGGTACCACACTACACCTTCTCTCCTCAGGGTTGTACTTGGTCCCTGAATCTCGTTACTCAAATAACTGTTAATCAGTTGTTCCAGCCATCTGCAATATTTCGATTATTTAGACGCCGACATACAGAGGCGAGAACAGTTTCCGACGTACGCTCCGCCGTGCGCGATCATGTTCACTTTATGGCGAGCACTAAAAAGCGGCACGGGCTTTATCCTCCGTGAGTTTAACAGCAGGGGAAATTATATGCACGTCACGTACTGCATTATGTCACTTACAGTGGCATAAAAGCTCGTAATCACCCCAGGCTACTGTAACTTTTACTTCATACGCTATGAAACTGCCGTATAAAACACGCACAACACCTTAGAGCGCGTTCTGATGGAGTGCAGCTGTTGCAGACTTGAATTTCGCTTGTACATGAATCATCATTTTCAAAATGAAGTGATTATGATAACGGAGGTCGATAAGTGTCATGCTTTTGCTAGTAAAACAAACAGATAGTCCTACATTCTCCAGGTAACTAATTGGCGGTCCACCGCACCTGATTGTTGTAGAGATGTAATAACGAAAATGTGTCTCAAACAACAGTACATTGACGACCAGTGTACTTTTAAATATTCTTCAACAGTCATGAGGAGGAATGGATTCCTGCACTGCGTTGATGGAAACAATAAGCAATTAATTGGTATAGATGTCCTTTTGGCAACATGCAGTCTTGAACACCATTTCTTAGTTGTGAGTAGGCACCTGTACGTTTAGATAATGGTTTTCAGCACACAACTGCTTCAAGGATAAAAACGTCCGTTCCTCATAGTAGCAGCAAAATACTAGTGGATGGAACAAATCTATAGATTCTAATAATGTACCAATTTTGCGTCACGAAATGAAGCGTCACAACTTTGCAAAAATCTTCATTCTAGACGACGTAATGATGCTCTGTTTTTCAACAATTTTGCCTCAGATCACGAAGACTCATGTCCACAACAGTAACTATCCTCGTTGCTTTTATCGAAAAATATGATCTGTCATTCCTCTGCCGAGAGCGAGAGACGTTATAAGGGCAAAGGACGGGTAACCCCGCATTACTTGCCATTCCGTGAGGAAGGCACGAATCCGTCTGTAGCTTGAGCTGTGTGTCCGTAAATATGTATCACTCAATGTATTGCACTAAAATTCCAGCAATTGCGCATATAATCATTTTTTTAGTTACCCTGGTCGTTGGACGAATGTTTTGATCTATTATCACATTCACCATTAACATCGTCATCGTGATTATAAGGCATCTAACATTCACCTTAGGATAAAGGTCTCCTCTTGACTTTTTCCATGCACTGTGCTTTTACAACAAGCCACACACACTTTGCTGTTGCATGTATTCTGTTGTCCAACCATAAACATGATGATGATGATGATGATGATGATGAGGTCCCATACTCCGAGGAGCGTAGGGTACATACAGACAAAATTTCCACGACCAGAATTTCACTTAAATTTATCTTATCCATTATGGAAGTTGATTAAAACTACAGATGCTACTGAAACTGCTGCTACACACTTTATAATACTTTTTAAGATATTTTTATTCTCCCACTAGCTACTTTTCGAGGCATTTCGCAATCATTCTCAGATGCAGATTATTACAACCACTTTATTATACCCGTGTTTTGTACGAAATACAGTTAATCTCTAGGATCTAGGATGCTGGTGAAAATAGTTCGAATTGTATACATTCTGTGAACTTATGCACTTCAATAAGGTTCAAAATGGTTCAAATGGCTGTGAGCAGTATGGGACTTAAATGCTGAGGTAATCAGCCCCCTAGAACATAGAACTACTTAAACGCAACTAACCTAAGGACATCACACACATCCATGCCCGAGGCAGGGTTCGAACCTGCGACTGTAGCGGTCGCGCGGTTCCAGACTGAAGCGCCAAGAACCGGTCGGCGACGGCGGCCGGCCTTAAATAAGGAATGTGATGTTATTTTGTTACGTAAACAGTGCGTAATTCCTGACATTGTAAATATGACAATTTAATACGATCCGTTACACACCAGCATGGAACACTTACTCGTAGATGCCCCCCAGTGTACAAATATTCGACTTGAGCGCTAAGTTATCAGACGTACATCACGTTATTTGTCGTGGTAGAGTCATTCACATTTATATCAGCCCTCAGCATAACACCGATTTTAAGTCAAACGCAAACCTTTCAACGTGAAACATACTTATAAACTGTAACTTTGCGTGCAAAGTCCGCCTGCTTGTCAGAGAGCTGGCTAGTCTCTGTGGGGAAAAAAAAAAAAAAAAAAAAAAAAAAGAGTAAAGGGATCAACAACGAACTTCAGCTGATGTCATGTGACGTCCGCTACGATCAAATACAACGACCAAAAATGCAAAAAATAAGAAAAAGTGGTAACGTGCTTGCCTACCATGCAGCGGGCCCGAGTTCGATTCGCGGCCGTGTTGGTGATTTTCTCCGCCCGTGGACTGGGTGTCGTCTTGTCCTCATCATCACCGACGCGCAGGTCGCCCAGTGTTGAATCACTTGAAATATTACTTGCATCCGACGGCCGAACTTCCCCGGACAGGACCTCCCGCCCAACAATGCAACACGATCATTTAATTTTCTTCCTGTATGCAAAAAGGTAAAAATTTAAGATGTTGATTTTGTGACATGTAAAATAGAAGGGAAAAATTAATAGTGCATGATACGGTAACCAGTTGCCGACTGATTCTGTTATTCTGGATTCTCTGCAGAGATAGGCCCTTGCCACTGGTGCTGTGCAGGCTGTTCCAGTTTCTGTCCTTGGGCGCAGCTCGTGGTTTTTGCCGTTCTCTGACGGAAGCCATCTGGTCCTGCACCCGCCCCAGGGGAGCACTTTACGTTTCTTTAGTGACTCTCACCCACTGCACGCCTGATAACGGCCCGCGCGCGAAGGGAAACACACGCTCGACTGCGGCAGATCGAGATCTCGGCCATTCTGCACCGTGATGCGCAGTTGTTACTCGCAGGGAAGTGCCACGTGTAGGCTGCAAACAAACAGCACCCGTCTTCTCTACGCACCGGCGCAGCCTAGCTCTGGCCCGCAATAAGATTTGCTACAATCATTTTAAGGTCCATTTGGGTGCGACCCGGTATGTCTCTCTCTGCTGGTGTTACTCTCTCATCTT
Source organism: Schistocerca gregaria (assembly GCF_023897955.1). Taxonomy (NCBI): domain Eukaryota; kingdom Metazoa; phylum Arthropoda; class Insecta; order Orthoptera; family Acrididae; genus Schistocerca; species Schistocerca gregaria. The sequence continues at coordinate 499,126,208 of NC_064925.1, read as the reverse complement.
GTCATAAGAAACAAAAGTAGATTAGCATTTAATGTTCAGTTAATGTCGAGGTCATTACGGATAAAACACAGACTCGAATAGGACAAAAGTGGGAGGGGGAGAATAGTGGCAGCGTCCATTATCAAAGAAATCACTCTGGCATTTGCCTAAAGCCCACCCCCCCCCTCCGCACCACATGATAAAAAAAACGCAAACAATGGAGTTGTCCCATACTGTAGAACACGCTGCACTAGAATCTTGTCTGCACTAAACTTCCACATAATCATAGAAACAGTTTTGCCTTTTGTATATGCCTTTACTACTGATTATTTCACTCCTTCATTTCAGTTATTTAAATCGCTCGACAAATTCCAGAAGTTTACCACTACTGCTGCTAAGGTGTTCATTTTGTAGATTACCTAAAGGGCACAGCACACACTGATGTTTCCTACGCTTGGGGTCGATAAAGATTCTGAGCCCGATTCAATGATGCCACAAATCCAGCACGTTGATTTCATGAATAACTTATGATGGATTAAACTGACTGCAGTCCTTTCCAGGCTTCTCGTCCGAGGGTTCGGCTTTGCTATGCGTCACGTGATGTCTCCATATCACAATATTTATTACATAAACGCAACTCACAAATGAATTTCACAGTAACAACAGACATAGATTATCTTTACACACTGTTGCCTACCAACTTTTGAAAGGAATTCACTGAGCAATATTTTTGTAATATCAATTCAGCTGATGCTTCTGTATTACAGCTGTATATGGAAAACATGATCTCTTACCGCGCCACTTGAGTGAACTTTGCTTTTGAAAACGTGGTACAAGAGCTTGCTTTGTCAATATGTGGAACAATTTGGGCTTTGCCAAATGAGTAGATCCCCCAAGAAACCTGTTACGGTATTGTTGTTATAGATCCTCAGTTCATAACAGCAGAATACAGGTTGATAAATGTAAATGGTTTCAGCATTCAGAATATGTGTTTCTTACACGAATCTCAAAAAAACAAATTCAGATACGTTATATGGTATCTATGGAATCAGCAAGCAGTGTTGTGTTGTAGTTTTTGAACGTTTCAATGAAGGTTTCTTAAGAAATGGCAACAGTAAAAATGAACTACAATCGTTATTTGTGTGCTTCAATCGAATTTCAGTTCTCAGTTTTCCAACTCGTGTGCAGAAAGATATACGACAATGACTGATAACATCTTTATAGACAGTGCTCAGGCAGTGAAGCTTATTAATGAGAACGGGAAAAAGTGTTTTTAAGGGTAGGTTAAAATAGGTGGCATGGGATGTTATACACAAAAAGAGATGCTAATGTTAAATTCAGTTTATTCGGTAGTAAATTTTTCTCAGTGTTTCAACGCTGCTTTCCTAAAAAGTTATCCATAAAAAAGAAACATAGATAGCCAAGAGAATTAAAATCTTATATAAGAGGAAGAAGAAAATTTATGTAAAGGCCAGAATAAGTCAAGATCTGAGATTAATTGCATACTAAAAAAAATACTGCAACATTTTAAGGAAAGTCATTAAAGCGTCAAAAGTATTTACATTCTGACAGACATTAATAATGCAGGTAATAAGATTAAAACTGCATGGGATCTGTTAAACAGGACATGTGACAGCCAGACTGGTGTACACGATACCATAACAATGAAACTAAATGACAATGTTGTGACTGATAATTCACAAGTTGCAAGTACTTTTAACAATAACTATCTAAACGCAGTAGTAAAGAATTGGTTAAATGATTCATCTGAAGAAGCAAGAGAATATATGAAAAATATCATTCCACAAAATTTTAAGCAATTTGAAGTAGTACCACCATCCTTCACTAAAATTAATGGAACTACAAAAATTCAAGAAGCTCATGGTGTCGGTGGAATTACAAAGTCAAAAAGTAATTCCAACTTAATAACTAATGTCGCTACTTATATAATTACGTTATGCATCACTGGCACAGGGATTTTTTCCTGGCAGTTTAAAATATGCAATTGTTAAATCTTTTTATAAGAAATATGACAAGGAAGACTTAAACAATTATTGTGTAGTTTCCTTACTGATATTTTTCCCAAATTATCCGAAAAAGTAATGTACTCAAGAGTAGTCTCACACTTAAGTACAAACTGTTTACTTAGCATATCACAATTTGGACTGCACAACAACTGCTCCACTGAGAATGCTATTTACACATTCACTCATGAAATCGTATACGCTATAAATAACGAAATATCGCCAGTTGGTGTTTTTTGTGTTCTTCCCAAGGTGTTTTTGTGTAAATCATGTTATTGTCTTAGAAAAACTCGAGTTTTGTGAAACAGATGGCTTTACAAATGATTGGTTTGAATCATACTTAACTCACAGAATGCAAAAAGTAGTGCTGAATAATGCAAACAATGCTGGAAGGAATTTTTGTGACTGGGGAGAAATCACAAGGTTCAGTTTCCGATTTAATCCTATTCCTTATAAATGTGAATAAATTCAACAAGCAGAATTTGAAATTTTTTAAAAGATACAAGTGTTACAATAAATTCAATTGGAGAGAAAGTGACAGACGAGATTGTAAATGATATTTTCCAAAGAATTATTGTGGTATTCTCAGAAAACGGTTTCGCCCTAAATTTCGAAAAAGAAACACTATATTTCTTGCTGTACAACATATATTCATCTTAACAACTGATGCAGCACATGAGAAGGAGATGGTAAATAGGTAGAATGCTCCAAATTTTTAGATGTACATACTGATGAAGACTTGAATTGGAAGAAGCATACTACTGAGCTTCTCAAACAATGAAGTTCACATACTTCTGCTCTTCGTGTAGCTGCTAATCTTGGAAACAGATGAATTAATCTTTTGACATATGTAGCATACTTCCACTGAATAATGTCTTGTGGAATAATTTTCTGGGTTAACTCACCACTCAGAAGGAAAATACTGATTGCAGGAAAGCGAGCAATAAGAATAACACGTGGTGTTCGCTCACGGATGTCGTGCAGGTACCCCTTCAAGGAGCTTTACATAATAACTGCACAGTCTAAATACATATATTCGCCAACGAAATTCGTCATAAATAATCCATCACAATTTAAGGAAAACAGTGACCTCCATACCTACAAGACTAAAAAGGAAAATGACGTTTAGTAACCATTATTAAAACTGTCAGTGGCTCCGAAAGAAGTTCGATTTGCAACAACAAAACCATCTGATTATTTGCCCAATAACATAAAAAGTCTGACAGAGAGGAAAACAAATTTTAGATCTATCCTAAAATCGTTTCTCCTGGACATCCATGGACGAATGTCTATTTAAAAACCGGTGCTTGTAAAAAAAGATTTTTAAAAGTAATTACATGAGTAGGACTAAAAGATAATGTGTTCATTAATTTTAACAGTACACATGTATACACATGCTGTGAAATGACTCGTTCCACGTTATTCCGAGAAAAGAAACGTTCAAATGACCTATGGAACATGTAACTAACTAACTGTTGCTATGAACTTGTCTTACGTATATAAAAAAAGATTTACATTATACCAGTTAAGGTAAGTGTCGAACAGTCTGCTGCTAGGTGTTGCAATCTACTTTGTTTCTGTAGTCGATAATCGATTGTAAAACTGTATCGTCTCTCGACGATGGCAGTTATTCTCTATGACACTCTCGCAAAGATATTACAAAATTACGAGAACCTATTAAACAGAATAAATATATTTCTTCCTCTTGCGTAACAACCAAAATACTAATCCTATAAAAATTTGGGCTCTTGCAGAGGTATAGCGAAAGACCCTTTGTGCGTACTGTCTACGAACACAATATGTAGGAGGTAATTGATACTGTGCCCGTGTTTGAGGCACGGGATACGCATCCAGTCATCCTGACTTCGGGTATATGCAGACTTGTCTTGAACAGAAGTCCGGAATGGTTCCTTAAACAGAGCATTACAGCGGCTGTTTCGGTCATAGTTCTCCAACTGAAAGAATGCTCGGGCTCTAATGACCTCGTCATCGAAGAGAAATTAAGTCAGATCTTCGCTTTCTTCTCAGCCCAAAGTTACATTGGAAGGAAAGGCAGATTATGGGTTAACGTCCCGTGGAGGACAGGCTCTGCTGAGGCGGAGCTTAAGTTTGGGTAGAGCAAGCAAGGGGGAGAAAAGCGGCCATTACTGGCTCGCGGTTTACTTGAAGCTATGGCGGAAAGTATAGTCCTCGTCACTCGTGAGCAAATAATTACTTTTTCTGTACAGCACCTGACGACTTTCTTGGGAAATCACGTCGGACATGCTCATTCCGCAGCTCCTAAATGGTAGCAGACAGCGAGCGGTGACCGTCTACGTGTGGTTACGAAGACTGTTATTGCCCTCAGGAGACCCCAGACACGTGTACCGTATATTCACCCTGGAACGCGGCGTGCCAGTCTTGGCTGCCTCGGAGTTGGAGGGACTCTGATGAAATTGCCACGACGGGACAGTAAACTGTATTCTTCTTCTCTTCCCCCGGGAGCGCAGTGTCACAGAACTGTCGCTGCACTAACAAGGAGAAGGCCTCCGACACGGTCAGCCGATTCAGCTCATATTGGCAGGTCGTTTGTGTACAACCTGTAATGAAAGACTCGTTAGATATTTTGGCTCAGCATCCTCCCCATTTCTGAGAAAACCGTCCTTAAAATTCATAACGCATAATCAACTAAAATTGACGGGAACGATAGAGTAACGCAAGTGCGTCTTTTCCTAGAGATCGAGGAGAGAACTTTTGAGACTGCCGCATATGGTAAACCCAGTCAACGAACGCACCGCCGGTATAGCAGCCAAAGCGTTGCATATTGCATCGATTCTCAGATCCAATATGCGGTTTTATTTTCCTTTTTTTGTTGGAATAGGATAGTTAATAAGATAATCAACAAGGAATAACAACTAAGTAGGCACACAATTTTCTCGAACGACTTGGATTAGAGCAGAATTGGAATTCTAATATTGGCTGCCTTACAATGGCTCTTTCACTCATTCTGTTACATGTGCTCTCATACTTCGATCAGTTCATGACTGGTACTTGTCACACAAACAGAGGAAGCAGACATACTCGCGGCACCTAGAACATCCAATGAATGCAGTCTTCGCGTGGATTTACAGAAACACAGTGCTATTTTGAGACCCGCAAAGAAGGAAGCTCTGTACCGCGCCTCGCTGTAAACAGACATCATACGATCTGCTGTCTGTGGTCCCTTGTGAAGAATTGGCAGCAATGTTACTCGAAATTGTTTTCGTACAACGAGGTTTAAAATTTTAATTCTTTCCTGAAGCAAGTCGTTTGAGATGTCTATTTACCTACCTTGACATTCTTGCTTACTGATAACCTTATTAACCTTCCTATTCTTACCAACTTCGATGCGGAAAAAAATACAAATAATAGTTACTGGAGAATGCAAGTAATTTGCTACCCAGCCAGATTCCTTTGGTCGCTATGCCGGTGGCGCTTTTGTTGAAAAGCATTTTACCTTATGAATACATAAGCGGCAATCGTAACAGTTTTTTTCTTCGATTTATAGGAAATAATCGTTTGCGGACCCCACATACGATGATGAAATGTCAATAATCTATCGATAATTTAAATTATCTGTCGATCTTATCTATTTTGAGTCAATTGCGCGTCATGAAGTTTACAGGCCGTTTTCTCAAAAATGGAGGGCTGTTAGATCAAAATATCTGAGTCTTTCAGATACACACAGGTTGACCGCGTCTGATTCCTTCCCCTTGTATGCGACACCTTTTTGCCAGATTTCAACGATTCACCAAGGCAGCATTGTGTACGCAGAAACTACCACACAGCTGCTAATCGATAAGACTGTTGAAGCTGCAGGAAACTCGAGCTAACAAAGCGCTTCCAACGAACTTTTTAATCATAGACCTCCAGAAAATGCCCATCGAAACTTGAATCATATATCCAGCAAACACTCATTCGCTCAAGATATCCTTGAGCTATGAATTAAGTAAATTAACAGTAACAGCATGGGTACTCAGAAAATAATCACAGTCTGAATAAGAAGGTTTTAAGCATCTGTCATTTGTCTTACCTCTTTAGTTTTAACAGCAGAACAGAAACAATAGCATTCATGCCAGAATGTATCTTTCATTCGGCAGCAGAGTGTGCGCCGTATTTGAAACTTCCAAGCAGAATAAAATGGTGATTTCTGGTAGCTTTACGCAGTCGTAAGGCAAATACTGGTACATGTCGGAAAGAGATTTGAATTAAACCAAGACAGGAAAAATAGCGGCCGGCCGAAGTGACCGAGCGGTTCTAGGCGTTACAGTCTGGAGCCGCGCGACCGCTACGGTCGCAGGTTCGAATCCTGCTTCGGGCATGGATGTGTGTGATGTCCGTAGGTTAGTTAGGTTTCAGTAGTTCTAAGTTCTAGGGGACTGAAGACCTCAGAAGTTAAGTCCCTTAGTGCTCAGAGCCATTTTAAAAATAATGACATATCACAGCTCAGTCAACTTTCGTATCCTCCTGATCGAAAAGGGAGCTGTGAATACCCTTAAACACTCCCATCCATAGAGTTTACTTCTCGGGCTCTTCTTGTTTCAGCATCCAAACTCGAAGATCGCATTCCTCATTCTTGTTATTTTCCGCCAAATACACGCCTAAAAATTATCGCTTGCGATTTTCACATCATCTTCAGATATGAAAGGTAAAAAAAATTAAATGTTTCGCAAGTCAGAAGGTTGGCTTGAACACCACGGTACTTTTACTGGGCACTGTCCTACAGGAAGTGGTATGTCCCCACCTACTTCCCGCCTTCGGACTGCAATACCCGGCCAGTTGAAGAGAGACATAGTTCAACTTCACGCTGCAACTTGGCATTTTTCACGGTATCATATCATTGCTAGAGGTGAAAGAAGTGCTACGTGACTAAACTTACGCATAAAAGTACTTCATAATGCAAACACAAAAGTTAAATACCAAAACCGTCATTGCAAAATGTAATTCGTTCCACCCCTTAGCACTACACACTCAAGTGACAAAAGTCATCGGATAGCGATACATACATATACAAATAGCGTACTTAAAGTATAAAAGGGCAGTAATCTGGCGGAGCTGTCATTTCTACTAAGGTGATTCATGTTAAAAAGTTTTCCGGCGAGATTAAGGTCGCACGACGGGAATTAACAGACTTTGAACGCGACAGGCTAGTTGGAGCAAGACGCATGGGACATTTCATTTCGGAAATCGTTGGAGAATTCAGTATTTTGAGATTCACAGCATCAACAGTGTGACGAAAATACCAAATTCCAGGCATGATTTATCACCACGGACAACGCACCGGCAGACGGCATTCCCTTAACGGCCGAGAGCAGCGGCGTTTACATAGAGTTGTCATTGCTAATAGACAAGCAACACTGCATGAAATGACCGCAGAAATCAGTGTGGGAAGTACATCTCCGTTTGGACAGTGCGGCGAAAATGGACTTCGGCGGCAGACGACCGACGCGAGTGCCTTTGCTATAATACGTTCATCATAAGAATAAACCTGATGTAAACATTGCACAGTGTATTCTTCCGCGTTTGCTGGATCCTCATTGGAATTCAGTTCCACGTGGGACTGCGGCCAAGCGGTCGCGGGTACTGTTAAATCAACTTAGCGATAATACGTGGCAACAGTTTTACCGGCGCATTTAACTAAGCACTGGCCTGTCACTTGATACAGCTTGCCTGCAGTGAAGTGGCCAGCTGCAGTTCACACGTAAATAGAGACGAGGAGAGGAGCCCTACGCCTTCTAATGTCATTTAATTTTTAAGCAACATGAAATAATACACTGCAAATCTACCACAATACGCTCCTCAGACGACTAGAGGGAAACCACAACACGTTATCGTTTTTAGCTAACGCACTATTGTAACTAAAAACTAGAATGATGAAAATTCCTGACTTAACCAGAGAGTAATTTTTCTGCATAAGATGCGTGTAACGTAAGAGAGTATTCAAGGATTTCGCCGAATAGTTAAACATTGAAGCCACTGAATGTATTACATACAATCAGTCGTCTGGTGATCTCTTAGCTCCTTCTCTATCCGAACCCGAGAAACGCATTTCAGTTCTGGAAGTGTCGCCTGCTACGTCGAGCCTATCAACAACAGAATCCACGAAGCCAACCAACCGCAGCATTTTCTCTTTTATGACGAGCCGGTCTATATCCCGCCAGCGTTCGGCAGTGACGTGTGAAAAAGCTGCGTGCGTTAGTTCCAGTACATCTGGCAGCTTAACAGTCTTTGTTACTTCTCGGGCCAAATCCCGCACCTTGGCTCCAGATCGGTTCTGTTAGGTTCATGTTGTAATGGTACAGTAGCAAATGTAAAAATGCAGCATTTGTATGATGTGCTCGATGCTGTGAAAATGATTGTTTTTCATGTTTCTACAATACTTATCTACTTTTGTGTTATAAAACGATGGACATCAAATAAAGAGGGTTTGGTTTCTCATTTTTGCCATAAAAATTAAATTTTTATGTTTTCTTAAGTTAAACAACTTTTATGAACAGTTTTTCATAAAACATGGATATTTAAGAATTTCTATTTGAAATGGAAAAAAGGAATTTCGCGTCCAGTATGTAATTAGAAACAAGAAGACGTGTATTATTAATAAAAAAATGATCATGAGTTTCATAATTACGAGATGTACGTATTTCATATCGAGCGAAGGGAAAAAAATGATACTGGGGAAATTTCAATAAACGCACGTATAACGGCCTTTCCTTTATATTCCATTATGCTACCGACTGCGCTACACGTCCAGTCTGTGTTTGTGTATCAACTGCATTATAAACAACGTTGGGAAAACTTCAAAGCCGATTATCCCCGTAAATTTATGAAAAACAGTAAGAACAGCCTATTTATCTGCACTTTTTAACCTTGTTCCACACACGTGTTTGACTACGGAACAGAAAGCAGTCTCAGCCATTTTCATACTGCGCCTTAACAGCGCGACAATCAGAGCACAACGCTGCAGATGCTGAGACTGTACACGATTTTTTAAACATGATTAAGAAAAACGTTGATGGCTGTTAATACAATCTTAAAGTTTTATGTAACGTAACTTAGTAAGAAGACTTCTAATACATAAGTAGGACCTACTTCCAAGAGCGTAACAACACCAGTGTACATGTTCTACGGCTTCTGACCAGTCATCGCGTTTGTGACTGTTTACAGCAGGTTTATTCTTATGATGAACGGATTATAATACCACGACAACCCTTGCTGCGCCTCTCCTGGGCTCGTGGCTACATCGATTGGGCCCTACGCGAGTGGAAAACCGTGATCTGGTTGTATGAGTCCCGATTTAGTTGGTAAGAGCCGATGGTAGAGAGCGAGTGTGACCCAAAGCCCACGAAGACACGTACCCAAATTATAAACAAGGCACTGTGGAAACTGGTGGTGGCTCCATAATGTTATGGGCTGTGTTTACATGGAATGGACTGGGTCCTCTACTCCTACTGAACCCATCATTGAATGAAAATGGTTATGTTTGGCTACCTGGAGTCCATTTCGAGCTATTCATGGGCTTCATATTCCCAAACAACGATGGAATTTTTATAGATGACAATGAGCCAAGTCACTGGGCCAAATTTGTTCACAATTACTTTGAAGAACATTATGGACAAGTGAGCGAATGATCTGGCCACCCAGACTGCCTGGCATGAAGCCCATCGAAGGTTTTTGCGACGTAATCGAGAGGTTAGTTCGTGCCGAAATCCTGCACCGGCAACACTTTCGCAGTTATGGACGGCTGTAGAGGCAGTATGGTTCAGTATTTCTGCACGGGACTCCCAACGACTTGTTGAGTCCATGCCAAGTCGAGTTGCTGCATTGCATCGGGAAAAAGGAAGCCCATTACTTTCGTCACCTCAGTGGATGTTGTATGTACAAATATAACATGTGTAGCTAGGAAGATGAGGCTGGCAACAACTTGGTCATGTAAGTCAACAACGTCTTTGCTCATTTTCACATATTCATGTCATACTAATAGCTTCAAATAAATGATATAAAAAATATGGAACAAGTTTTCTTTGTAAACAGACCCCCCCCCCCCCCCTTACTGACTGCAGACCTGCCAGTTTTGCCCGGTACTGGTCAAACAAGAAGAGAAGGAGCTCTTAACGACTTGCTTGTCTGCAGAGTGTGTTTTTGTTCCGCCTAATCTGCCAATTGCCCCTCATTACAGGTTTTCCAGTAAATCATACCTCAACGCCTTTCGATCAGTCTAGATATCGCAACTGTCTGTCTCTCTCCTGAGAGTGTACTTCGGCATTTGAGTCTCTAACAATCAGTTGTCTACTGCGTACAAAAGTCGAACGTGCAAGCAATGCCACTGGTTTGCAACGGTGGTTCTGCGCAGCAATTCCGATGTAACAAGACACTCACCCTTCATGTCAACGGCTTTATATTTTCTGTGCCATTGCCGTTTTGTGATTTTTATTGTAAACTGTGTTGTGAGGGGTGCGAATACTAACCAAAATGAAAATTTTAAAATTTTGTGCCAGTCGTAAGTTTTTTGTTTAATCCATCGCGCATTCCTGTGATTAAACCATCATAAAATGGAAGGCATATCTTGCGTAAAATTTTAAGTATCAAGCTTTGGGGACAATCGAGCAGAATGTGAGGCGGCCATGTCGTTATGCTCATAAGAATTGAATAAGTCACAGTATTTACAGATGTGAGGGGCAATTACAGTGTGTTTTTGCATTCTGTGCTAGGGAAATCGCATTATCTTTTCATTATACACCCAGTGGGACGTAGTTGTGTTTGTGTTCCTGTCGTCGGTAAGCCCTTTAGTACGAAGACTGGTTTGATGCAACTATCCGCGATACTCAATCCTCTGCAAGCCTCTATATCTCCGAATAACTACAGCAACCTACATCCATTTGAATTTGCCTTCGGTATTTATGCCTTCACCTCCCTCTACAATTTTTATTGCGACCCTTCCATTAACAAATTAATAGTTTGCTGATACCTCAAGGTGTCTTATCTATCGATCCGATCTTAGTCATATTGTGGCATAAGTTTCCTTTTGTCAATTTGAACCAGTACGTCCTCGTTAGTTACTCGATTGTGTTACTAAGAAGCTACATTTTTCGTCACAAGTTTACGATGAAAGAACTTACATCACAAATTTAGAGCATACAAATCATGCGTTCATGTAAGTTCATTTTTTGTGTTATGTCGCATGCAAAGAGAGAGAACGAGCACTTAACGACAGCAGGGACTGAACAATCTACTTCTCCATATTGATAAAATTTTCTCGGGCTTCCAGCCTCGTCCAGTGGTTTAAAATCCACGAGCTTTCGGCAAGGCCATTCTCAAATGGTGACTGTCGAATGAAAGCTGCTGCCGTCCTTATATAGCCGCGCCGTCTTCAGTGACGTCGATTTAAAAAGGCAAGGGTGGGATGACAACATTACCAATATGGCGCTGGAGCGAGCACCAGTGACGTCACAGGAGACAGCGCGGCTATATAAGGACGGCAGCAGCTATCATTCGACAGTCACTACTTGGCAATGGCCGAGGAGAACTTGGCCGAAAGCTCGTGGATTTTAAACCACTGGACGCGGCTGGAAGCCCGAGAAAATTTTATCAGCATATATCGCCGCAAAACTAAGCATTCGTACACTTCTCCACATGACACAATTCACTCTATGTTGCAGAATTTTCTGTAGTGGTGATATTCCTGACAAGTGCACTCCATATACGATGGGATGCTAAAAGTAATGGCTCCGAATTTTTTATTCTGTTCTCGATATCGGTGGAGGTATTACTAGAAGCGTTCAATAAGTAATGCAACATATATTTTTTTCTGAAAGCGGATTGGCTTTGTTCAGGATTCCAGTAAACCACATTATTCCCCACTGTTTTGTCTAAAAAACCCTGTTTTTCAACATAATCTCCGTTCAATACGATGGCCTTTACTGGGAGGAGCTGAACGCCCGCATGGTACCACTCCACTAGTCAACATCGGAGTCCTGGTCTTGCAGCATCAGTAACCTCCCTATCATCCACTTACTGATTTCCACAGAGTGCATCCTTTATTTGGCCAGACAGATGGATATCGGAAGGTGCGAGATCCGGGCTGTACGGTGGACGAGGGAGAACAGTCCAATGAAGTTTTGTGAGCTCCTCTCGGGTGAGCAGTCTTGTGTGAGGCCTTGCGTTGTCATGGACAAGAAGTTCGTTTGCATTTTTGCCGCGACGAACACGCTGAGGTCGTTTCTTCAATTTCCTGACAGTAGCCCAATACACTTCAGAGTTGATTATTGCACCCTGACGAAGGACATCGAAGAGAAAAACCCCTTCAAACTCCCAAAAGACCGCCGACATGACTGTACTGACTCAGCGTGCAGCTTTGAACTCGTTCTTCGGAGCAAAGATGATGTGGCGCCACGCAATGGATTGCCGTTTCGTATCCGGTTCGAAGTGATGAACCAATGTTTCACCGCCTGTGACGATGTTTGACAGAAAATTGTCACAATCATTCTCGTAACGCCCAAGCGACTCCGCACAGATGGTCCTTCGTTTCTCTTTACGTTCTTCTATAGACGGCCACGAACCCAGCGTGCACACACATTTGAGTAGCCCAACTGATGGAGGAATGTGTCAGCGCTACCAACAGAGAAGTCCAGTGAAGCATGGTGCACATCCATCGATCACCTCGAATGAGTGTGTCCGCACTTTCCAGCACTGCAGGAGTCACAGCTGCATGCCGCCGATCGACACGCGGCAGATCGGATGGGTTTGTGCAACCACGCTACGATGGTGGCCGACACCTCGCCCAGCCACTCACCGTGCTTTTGTTCACTTCCAGGTCTCCGTAGACATTCTGCAAGCGCCTTCGAATATCTGCGATGCTCTCGTTTTCCATAAACTGCTTGGAATGCACCTCTAATACAGACGCCATTTTGAAGGCTACGTATAGTGCATCACAAAAGTATTCCACCACCCTCACTGTTCTTGAAATGTGAAGTTCTCTTCGAACAAATGGTTCAAATAACTCTAACCACTATGGGACTTAACATCTGATGTCATCAGTCCCCTAGACTTAGAACTACGTTAACCTAACTAACCTAAGGACATCACACACACTCACACCGAGGCAGGATTCGAATCTGCGACCGTTGCAGCAGCGCGGTTCCGGAGTGAAGCGCCTAGAACCGCTCGGCCACAGGGAGGGCTCTCTTCGGGAAAAAAAAAAAAAAATGGTTCAAATGGCTCTGAGCACTATGGGACTCAACTGCTGTGGTCATTAGTCCCCTAGAACTTAGAACTACTTAAACCTAACTAACGTGAGGACATCACACACATCCATGCCCGAGGCAGGGTTCGAACCTGCGACCGTAGCAGTCGCACGGTTCCCGACTGCGCGCCTAGAACCGCGAGACCACCGCGGCCGGCAATATCTCATCGAACATTTTAGGCCCACGAGAAGCAATTGCCTGTCAGTTCTGTAGTGTGAATATTGTCTGACAATGTACCACAAGCAGGTCGCTGTATAATACAATTAGCTACGTGCATTGTAGATTTGCAGTAACTTTATTATTCGAGCACATGTCGTATCGGCCGCGGTGGTATTAGCTGTAGACCGAGCAGGCTCATTCTGTGCTGTTTTTCCGCGCTGTTAACACGCATGGTGCACAGTGCGATGGGGCGGAAAGGAAACAATACGTCATTTGAAAAGAGACAACTTCTTATTTTCCATCACGCTAAAGGACGTTGCGAAAGACAGACTTCCGCATAGTTAAAAAATGAGTAGGAATACTGTAGGTGACATTGTACGAAGATTCAACAGAGAAGATAGATCCAGAATGAGATTTTTACTCTGCAGCGGAGTGTGCGCTGATATGAAACTTCCTGGCAGAGACTCGAGACCTTTGCCTTTCGCGGGCAAGTGCTCCACCAACTGAGCTACCGAAGCACGACTCACAGCTTTACTTCTGCCAGTACCTCGTCTCCTACCTTCCAAACTTTACAGAAGCTCTCCTGCGAACCTTGCAGAAATAGCACTCCTGAAAGAAAGGATATTGCGGAGACATGGCTTAGCCACAGCCTGGGGGATGTTTCCAGAGCACTTGCCGGCGAAAGGCAAAGGTCCTGAGTTCGAGTCTCGGTCGGGCACACAGTTTTAATCTGCCAGGAAGTTTCAGAGAAGATAGAGTTGAGGATAAACCAAAAACAAGGCGACCACAGAAACTCAATAGCAGGGAGGAAACCAGACTAACATGAAAAACTGAAACAAATACAAAGTTGTCGGCAACGAAAATTGCTGCCGCAGAGCAAGAGGATTATGGGTAGGCAGTGCACCCTGAAACAGTCCGACCAATTATCAGACGATAGGGGTATCATGGTCGAGTAAGCAGGAAGAAGCCTATGATAAGTGAGAGGAATAGGAAGGAACGACTGGACTTCGCGAAGCAGCAAGTAAATAAAAGCGTCAGTTGTGGGTACGAAATAATTTTTGTCGATGAATGTCAAGTGCAGATGTACTCCTCAAACGGAAGACCTATGACTTGGAGAAAACCACGTGAAGAATTTCAATCGAAGCATCTACAACCCACAGTTAAACACGGTGGTGGAGGTGTCACGATTTGTGGTTCTATGTCGTCATCTGGGATAGACGAATTAGCATACATTGAAGGAAACTGGAAGAGCATAAGTAACTGAACATCCTAAAAGAGAACTTACAGCAAAGTGCTACAAGTTTCGGGCTTACGAGGACGTTCAAATTGTCTCCAGACAATGATCCGAAGCATAAAACGAATATTGTGAGACTACGAGCGCTGTATAATTGCTCTAAGGTTTTGGATACCCCTCCTCAGAATCCAGATTTGAACACAATAGAAAATTGGAGTGAATTGAAGCGAAAAGTATGACAAACTCCAGTGACATCCAAACAAGCTTTAAAGGAACGAATATTGGAAGGATGGCGACAAGTAAATCCTGATTATACGCGAAAGCTCGTTCACAGCATGCCTAAACGCTTGGAACAAGTGATTAAGCAAAAAGGACTGCATAAAAGATATTAAAATGTACAAGGTTGTGATTGTCATTCTTGCCACCCGAAAACTTTTGTGGCTGTGATAGTGGTCAAGTTTCTTTATGCATCATTGTTTATGTTGTTTGAGTTACGTCTGCAAATAAGAAAATGCTGTTCTGTTATTTATTACACAGTCCTATATCATTTTGTGCCGAGACTACTCCTATAATATGTGACGCCAGTATATAATGAAGTAAATATAAGACATAACACTGGTGGCCGAGTACTTTTGGGAGTCACTGTACAGCGCTGCCACCTATCGGAAATTTATGAAACTGCAGGTGCTGATGCGGGAATATTCCACAATGTCCCATTACAAATTCAGAATTTTTATCCGAAATTAGCCGAGACAAAAAATATGTGTTGCTTTACTTATTGAACGGCCCTCGAACATCTCGTACATATTACTCGGTCGACTACCTGCTTCGCTGGCTCAAGCTGCAAGCCTCTGCTTCTAGAGGGCTTCATATCACAGTCGGTGCGTGAGAAAACTGAAACCACAAATTCGAAGAGTTGGTTCACGCACAGACAACTCTCTTTTTCAGTATGACAGTGTCAGACCACACACAAGCGCTGCAACATATGTAAGATCCGAAGCTTTGCGATCACTGTCATCGATCATCCTTCATACAGCCCCGACTTGGCCCCATCCGATTTTCATCTGTTTCCAAAACTTAAAGTACACCTTCGAGAACCTCACCTTGATAGTGATGAAGCGGTGCAAGCAGAGGCGAGTTTGTGAGTATGTCAACAAACTCAAGCACTCTACAGTGACAGTATGAACAAACTTGTCTTTCGTTGGAAAAACTATGTTCGTTGCCGAGAAATTGTAGACATGAAGAATAAATATTCTTCTTTTGGATTTCCAGGTGTTGTATTTACGCCGTGTTCACAGTTAAAGTTATTGGGTATAAGTTCCACCTTTTATGCAAAAACATTGTTTTTTCTTGTTACACAAACACGTTTCGGCGCCTCTGTACCATCATTAATGGGTCCTATTTATTGAAAACTGTAAAAAATGAACATATTTTAAGTTGTAACCGATGTAACAAAGTGAAGTCTAAAGACACTTTTAGTTAGTTTTTGTTCTTGATGTGATTTTACATAATATGGTTTTGCAGGACCATCTGTATGGTTTCCTGCACTGTTGCTTGTCATATGCAAACCAAACTTTTTTTTAAAAAATCAAGGGATGTGCAACTCACATTTACATCGTTTGGTTTGCAGATGACAAGCTATCAGTTAAGAACACCATACAGATGGTCCTGCAAAACCATATAATATAAAATCGTGGTAGGAACTAAAACGAACGAAACTTCCTTTAGGCCTCACTCTGTTAGGTCGGTTACAACCTAAAATATATTCACTTTTTACAGTTGACAACAAACAAAACCCAGTGACGATGGCACAGAGGTCCCGAATCCTGTTTGGGTAACAAGAAAAAACAGTGCTTTTGCTTAAAAGGCGGAACCTATATCCAATAATGAAGAATAAAGATGAAGAATGTCAATAAAGATTGTTTTAGTTAAAAGGCCTTAAGAGTTTTCAAATAATGAAATTCGGAGGCATCACTTTCCAGCACGCCCTCATATATCGCTTATAATGCTTTCGGTAACATCAGTCAATTATTATCAATTCAGGGCGTAACAAAAAATTTTCAAATCTTGCAGTTAAGACATGTTTATGTTGACGGTTTAACCGACGAAACGCGTTGTGAATGAAAAGAAAATGTTGTAACTGACCCACAATTGAAATTTTTTCGTGTTATTTTATGTACCGATAGTGATCAAGAACAATACTTTCTGCCGCTTCTGCATGGCGCCTGGCAATTAATTTTTTGCAAAATTCATTATTGTTCCAGGTCCAACAAACGTTCAACCAGTGACGTACCGATTCCTGACGTGGGAGGCGTGACTTTGAGTCACCGCCTATCCAAAACCAGCGCTCCCCACCTCATCGTAGCAATCGCCTGGTAATTAAGTCTTGATAAATCAGCCACGGAAATCTTACTCAGCTTAACCGTAAATATTGCATGTTTGTTTAGTCAACTGTACTATTAAGTTGGGTGATGGTCTGGATCCCCAGGTAGTCTAAAGCGTGAAACAAATGTATGGCTTCTGACAGCGTCCCTGGCACGTTTGGAAAATACTGGTACCAAAGCGTTTCACAACCACTGTGAAGGCAGTTTAGTATAGTCTTGGAGTCATGCACGACCTGTGTGCTCACAATTCTAATCTACACATCTAGCACTACATCCACGAGTATTAATCAGCGTTCTGTGATTAAATCTATCGTTGTCTGATAACCATTTCAAATATGCAAAATAATAAAGGCTTCTGCATATTCTCTTTCTGGTAAAAAGTATGTGGACACTCCTACATAAAGCGGAATTGACAGTTATCAGGACCCCCAGTGTAAAAGGCGGTGGGGAGTGTCCTGTTGCCAGCAGAGATGCAGGAACGCCAGAATGGATCGGTGAGGAGGACCCAGTGATTTCGAATGTATTGTAGTCATTGGATGTCGCCTGAGTAACATATTCAACAGGGACATAACAACCCTCCTAAAAACTTCCTGGCAGATTAAAACTGTGTGCCCGACCGAGACTGAACTCGGGACCTTTGCCTTTCGCGGGCAAGTGCTCTACCAACTGAGCTACCGAAGCACGACTCACGTCCGGTACTCACAGCTTTTACTTCTGCCAGTATCCGTCTCCTAAAGCTGCCCAAGTCGACTGTTGGCTAGGTGCTTGTGAAAGAACAAAGACAGCTAAACTAAGACCTGGAAGAACTCACCTACTGACGGACAGGGAAGCCGAGCACTGCACAGGCTGGCTGTAAAAATGGCACCAGATCACTCGCGAGTTCCAAAGTGGTACCAGCAGTCCAGCTTGCACTATCACTGTGTGTATGGAGTAGATTGGTCGAGCGTCTCCTCATAAGCCACACATTTCTGCAGTCGTGAGGTGATGTAAAGAGCGACGCCACTGGGAAATAGACAGATGGGAACGTGTGATGAAACACACTATAGACCGTGGCGATCCGATGGAGTGCTCTGGGTGCGAATGCCTGGAGAAGGTTAAATGCAATCGCGTGTAATGCCAACAGTGAGGTGATTACGGCGTGATCCTTAAGAAAACACTAATTGCGGACGGATATGAACACAGTTTAGAGCATAGTGTAGGGCGTACAGTAGACAAACTTTGCGCATGTCACGACTGTTTGCACCAGCATGGCAATGTATCCTGCCATAAAGCAGCATCTGTGAGGCACTGGTTTGCGCGCAGTAACACTCCTGAGGCTTTCCTGTCCAGAATCCCGACGTGAACCCAATGGGACACTTTCAGGAGATGTTTAGCAAACTCAAGTGGCAGACTCTGCAAGAGGGGCGCTCTGCATCGCGGTGTAGCTTGCTGTCCAGGTTTCGAGAGGGTGCGTTTCTGGATGAGGTATCGAATATATTGCTTCCCCATACTTATACCTCCCGAGGAGATCACGAATGTAAAATTAGAGATTCGAGCGCGCACGGAGACTTTCTGGCAGTCGTTCTTCCCGCGAACCATACGCGACTGGTATAGGAAAGGAAGGGTAATGACAGTGGCACGTAAAGTGTCCTCCGCCACACGCCGTTGGGTAGCTTGCGGAGTATAAATGTAGATGTAGATTTCTCTCCAGACTTCAGCTTCCAGAACCACTGACAACCTTCTCTGCTTTCGGCTCTTGAGCAAGCGTGAGCTGCTGTTTGTGCACAGACATTCCAACACCTCACTGAATGTGTCCCCAGCAGAGTTCAAGCCATCAAAAAGGCGAAGGGTGGACACACTCCAAATTAATATCTAGAAACAGGTGTCCAGATACTTTTGATCTGATAGTGTATCAATTTTAGCCTCACATAGTGTTGTATCTTTATGTTTTCGAAGAATTCACTAAATTCTTGGGGCGATTTTTGTTCAAGAAGAAAAAGAAGTCGTTAGGGGACAAATCAAGAGACTACGGGCAATGAGACATTAATTCAAAGTTTTTCTCCGTCACATCATCAATTGCCTGACGTGCTGTGCTGCCATGATGAAGAATGATACGAAGTTCTTGGTCGTCCTTCCTGATTTCACCGATAATTCGTGGCAAACAAATCGTTGTATACCATTAAGAATTATTTGCTCTTCCTTCCTCTAAAGCAATGGCCCCTTGTGACCAAAGAAACAGCCGATAATTTCTTTTGAAACGAGTTGCGAACGAACCACTTTTGTTGCTTTAAGGTCATAATGAAGCACACAGACCGTTAGATTTGCATTTCCTCGGTCGAATTATTTGAATATTTGCTTACAGTAACTGAAACGAGCTTACTCTTGAGCTCCAGTTGATCAAATTGTGTGGAATGTGTCGCGAACAGATTTTTTTACACTTTTATGTTCATGCAAAATTGAATGTAACGGAATGTTGGAAATTGCTAAGGCTGCCTGTATCGCAAGGTAAGCAACTTCAAGAATCATGCTGCATCGATGTGTTTTGGAAGAACTCATTTTAGTCCACCTTCACGAAATTCATCACTGTCGGAAGCACGATCACAATAAAATTGTGCAAATCTGTTGTAAAGAGACTTTTCTGAGGACGATTGCTTACGAAAGTTGAACGAAGCTACACCAAAAACGTTCTTCTGTTTACAGACTACAGCACTTTTGTTTTTGCTTTTATTTTCTTCTGTTGCTCCTAAATTCAAGTTGCCGCCATTTCCGTGAAAATACTTGTTGAACATTAGTCACAATATGTAAACTGCGAAAGACAAGTTTTCTGTCCATAAATAGCTGCAATTAAAAACCTGTCGAGCTTTTTCAGTATCTTTCAATGTTTCTGTTTGCCTATTGAAACCAATACGGATTTTTTAAAATTTCTCATTTAGTTTTCTTTCATCTCTCCAGTCTTGCCAAATCTTGAATCGTTTAGAAAATGAGTTGTTTATGTGGGCAGCATAGCAGCTATGCGTCTAGACCCAGTTCTCGTTGTTTTGCTTTTAATAAATAGGAAAGATCAAGCAGATAATCAAATAGCTCAAGACTAACAAAGCACAACGGGAAGATGGCACCATGGTAAAAACGTGAAAAATCGGAGGAGAGCTCGCTGCAGAAAGAATCCATCGTCTTACAAAAGAAATATGCAACACTGGACGAATTCCAAATAACTGGAAATGTGCGCTTATACACCTCGCGCCATAAGAAAGGTACAGTAACGGATCCAGATATTTACAGTGGGATCTCTCTACTCCCAATAGCTTATACGATACTCTCCAGAGCCGAAAAACAAGCTGGGCACCTCACTGGGGAATATCAAGTCGGTTTCCAGAAGCGAAGAGTATGCTCCAAGGAGCCACAACACTGTGGTGATCTTTAACGACCTTAAAACGGCATACGACTCGATAGATAGACATACATTACTCAGTACCTTGGAAGAAATGGGAATTGAAAAAAGACGCTCTGAATTTGGAAGGAATGACAGAAATACTCCACAGAAGAGAAAACTAGAACCTGGGAAATGAAGTATTTATCTTTTGCCGAATACCTTGCTCTCTTAGCTAACAACCGAGAAGACGCTGGAAAGATGTTCGAGAGTCTTCATGAAATTGCAGAGAGGGCATGGAAGTAAATCATGGCGAGATTAAGAGGACAGACGGAGAAGTTTATACATACGGCGGAATGAATTCACTCCTACGGACTAGATAAGGAAGCGAATAAAGGAATAGCTAGACAACCAAATCTGGCCTACAAGCTAGCACAGAACATGTACAACAAAACGGCATTATCATACGAGGCCAAAACCAGGCACTATAACTCGGTGGTACACTCTGAAGGATTGTACGCTTCAGAGCGTCTTATTTTAACTACGAAGGGAAAGCTTCAAGAACTCGAAAAGTATACAGAAATATTTTGAGAAAAATTCTCGGACCACAGAAGACTACTGGAGGGATTTGGAAGAAGAGGGAGAAAGAACAACTCTACAAGTACACTGAAAAGATCAGGGGCACGATGAAGAAACAGAGGTTGAACTTCTACAGACACCTACTAAGGACGGATGAACGCTGACTGAACAAAAGGATCTTCGAGTATATCGTGCGGCTAAAGGCCAGTTCTGAAAGGGTAGATGAGGTGAAGAGGGATGGAGCGGAAGTCGGAATTACGCCACAGACGATCCACAATAGAAGAGAGTTCAGAAGGAGAGTTAACAGTATAAAATAGTTTCAAGAGGAACTACCAAACAGGAGGCCCACACCGATAATTTCCGAGCAGGAAATAAAAAAAAGAGAAATGAAGGAATGAAGAGGTTCTGGATGGCTTGGAGAAGAAAAGCCAAAAAGTCTTAAGTTCTTTGCGGTCTACAGTTGGCCAAATGCAGAAATAAAAACATAGGAAGAGAGCAAAAGTGACAAGTGAAGCACTGAACAAGGTACAACTACAGCAGACAACTATTTACGCCGCTATATTCCTGCGAAGACCATTTCAAAGGAACCATTCCATACAGCACCCTGCATTAAGCCTATTTAAAATAAAATTTTAAACAAATGCGCGCAAGTTCGGTTTTGCAGAAGCAACGTGATTTGTAGTTTATGTAGGGGAAGCTTCAGGAAGCTACTTCGAGCATAGATAGAAAAGAAAGCGGACAAAGGGTGAGGGGAAGTGTTGGTCACTGGCTGCTTCCTCTGCGCAGAGCGGCGGGCGGCCAGCGCGGCCTCTGATTGGTCGAGGCGAAACGCCCTGCGCCCCGCCGCAGGGGATTGTGGTCCGCCAGCCAGTTCTGCTACCAGCGCGGCCGAAAGCTACCACAGTCGACCATGGAAGGCCAGGGCTTCAGCTTCGGGCAACCGGTGTCCATCGTCTGCCCGGTCATCCGGGCTCCACAGCGCGCCGTCCAGGAGGAACAACAGGTACTGTGAGCTACCGCCTGCCCGTCGCATGCCGCTGCTACTTCTTGCTGAGCACGTACTTGCACCGCCATGCGTGACATTAAGATTTTGAGCGAGAATGCTCAAGACGGTTTCATCTCCACACGTTCAAATAAACTTCAGCTGTTGCTTCGAACCTCAGACGATGATACGCAACGCTTTGTCGCTGTGGCCTTGTTACGAAAAAAGAGGGAAACCTAATATTCTGCGAGTTGAAGATCCATCCACTTGATCAGCATATTTATCTAAAGATAAACTTAGAAACCTCCTTGAACCATTTGTCGCGGTGGCTGATGGGAGCGACAGTAAAGGCATTTCCTATTTACAGTAGCTCCCATCAGCCACCGCGCCCAGTGTTAACTTTGCTTGCGCGAGTAATATGTTCCCGAAAATGATGGAAATTTATTTTGCTACGTTTGGTCGATTTCCACTCTTCCCTTCTAATAGCGTTCACTCTGAGATTTTTTCGGGTTGGATTTATAAGAAACTTAAAGTAAAATAACAGAAATAAAACCAATACAGTAAAAGTAAACGCCGCAACCAAAATTCATTCATACAAAAGAAAGTGTCGCTTGAACGAGTCCACTTACAAATGAAATGTCTTTGCTTTACACTTTGGACTACAATCATAACGATTAGTGCACCTGTAATTGACGCATGCTGACATGTTTTATCAAAACACTGCCACCGAAAGCTAATGTTTGGGGCAACTGACATGGCGGACAGCGGCTTCGAGTCTCTGACGTCATGACAACTCCCCTTAGTATTCCTCCATGTCGGACGTCATTTTATTAAAAAGCAGAATGCTGTATTAAGGGAAGCACCAAATTACACGAAAGAGTCGGAACGTGAAAGAGTAACACGCAACATAGACTGTAACGTTTGGTATGTGACTGTAAATGCTAGTGTGTTGGTTTATGAATAACAAATAAATTAGTTTCCTGCACTTACTTGTTTCAAAAATTTTGTTTGACGTCGAATCGCTTCATTACGTTACTATGAGAGGCTACTAATCAGCTGTCTTATGTTTTGAGTTCCATTTTGCCAATGAAGGTCACGTTTTTTATTAAACACACCTTTTTCGTGTTCTCCGCAATATGGCGTTGATACACTTTTCATTGTATTCCGTATTGCGTGTTTTTGTTAACACAATCGGAAGACATGTCTAAACCTGTGTGGACAAAAGCATGTACTTCAATAAAAAATGTAGAGAACCACTCAATTTTGTAACTCGAAAGATGTGTATGTGTTCTGGCAAAGCACACAAGACAATGAAAAGCGGATCAACGTCTTATTTCGCGCTACGAGAGGTGCATTTATTTGGGATATTTAAGATAATACTCATTTTTGATCTGACTCGGTTGCACATTTTCAACTAGATTACATGTTTCGATCACTGGTGTCTTTAACTCCAGTACTTGTGGAATTATTCTGCAGTTCGCAGAAATGGTCACAAAGATGTTACATGTTATCAACGGAGATATGTTAGAGATCGTCCACAGATTACTACACTAGTACTATTACTGTTGATATTACTACAACAACTATTTCCTTTTTTCTCTTAAGCCCCTCTAAACGATCAAACTTGTCTGTCAGATCTGCTGTTTGCTGTACACGTGTTTGTCAAAAACAAGCGTACAGACATGGGCGTTCCCAGCGAGGGGCAGGGGGGGGGGGGGGGGAGGGGGAAGCTGTCCCCTCGCCTAGAAGATATTCGCAGTTATTTACTAGTTTACCGTTTTATTTAATAAGAAATGCTGCATGTTTTCTCGGATTGTACAAGTACATTCTTGTATTTAAAATGTTTATTAAAAGCAGCTTTTCACTGGTTTACTGTTTTATTTAATAAGAAGTGCTGTATGTTGTCTCGAGTCCTTGTTTCCTGAGACTAGTATGACCTGCCACACAGTTCGTATTGTGCCGTATTTTGACACTAGTGCGAAATGTAGGACGCGCAGTGTACGACACAGACTGTGAAATCTCTAAACTCTGCTCCAGTTGCTAGACGTCTCAAAGTTATAAACATAGCCCAGCAAGTAAATGACTATTATTTGACAAATACCTACAAAATGAGCAAGTTTGTTCGTTTTCTGATCGTTTACGAGGGGATGATGTGTAACATCATCTCTCTGTTGACAATATGTAACATCTCTGTGACGTGAACTGTGAAAATGGTGTACAAATATGTGTAAGCTTCTACATAAAAAGACAACAACAAATACGTTAGTAAAAACTACGTATCTTTGTTGACTGTGGATGTAATTTTTAATGAGTGCTGTGGACTTAAAAATTCCCCACTATCGGGACTGATTAACCAATTTCCGATTTTCAGCAACATTTTCATAATGCATCAAATAAAATACAACAGCTGGTTTGTGGTTTGTCAGGTAATCGTAATACAGCCACATGATGAGCAAAATATTCGAAACACTAAAATGCTTTAAAAATACGCCATAACCGCATTGGTTGGTAGCTGTTTTAAAACGACTGAGATCATACAGCCGTCATAATCTCAAACTGTCATCTGCAACAGAACGAGTCACAAAGCGTAGTTCACACGTCATCATAAAAGGTGTAAGTAACTGAGTAAATACTGAAAGAAAGCCATACTGCAGATAATTTTGTTACCACAGCAATTTTCTATCCATGTTCTTTGGCTTCACCAACTGTCAGCCATGCCTCGTACCAACTAGATTAACGCCTTTCCTCTGGGGGTGGGGGTGGGTTCAAAAATGGTTCAAATGGCTCTGAGCACTGTGAGACTCAACTGCTGTGGTCATTAGTCCCCTAGAACTTAGAAGTACTTAAACCTGACTAACCTAAGGACATCACACACATCCATGCCCGAGGCAGGATTCGAACCTGCGACCGTAGCAGTCGCACGGTTCCGGACTGCGCGACTAGAACCGCGAGACCACCGCGGCCGGCGTGGGGGTGGGGGAAGAGGACTATCATAGTGCAATCTATATTGCCTTACCCTTCTAGTAAGAAAGTGTCAAACAGGATCTACTGACACCTGTCAGAAGCGCAGGCACCCCCCCTCCCCCCCCCCCCCCCCCCCCCCCCCCCCCCAATACTGACAGGCTTCTGATTTCGCGCCAGAGAGAAGTCGTGCTCCAGTACTCCAGAATAAACGCTTCCAGTAATTCGCAATTGATTTGCAAGAGTGCCTCACAAACTTGCACAAAATAGTTTCAAGCGATCGATCATGTGCTCGAAGCTATGCCTGCAGAAGTCTTCATAAATGAGAATTAATGAAACCTCCGGCACTACACAGGGTGTGCGTAAATCCGTTACAATCTTCTAGGACTTTTAGAGGGGAGTGAGTACATAATATTTTGAAAAGGAACTCATGTCATGAAACGTATCGTCTCCGTTCTATAACAGTTTCAATTCAGGCGTTTAACCCGTCCACTTCTGCTTGAAGTATTCAATTAGGAGAGATGCAGCACAATTATTAGCTAACAAGACAGACGTCGGGTGACATCAGGTGACCGTCGGACGCAGTACACGTCATCCCGTCAACCCTATTGCATACCAGCACGAGCAGCTCTGAGACTTTTCTCTTTCCCTCAGCAAAACTGGACGCGTTACAAACATGGAACTGAAATCGTCGTAGACAAGGGTTCCTATTGGAAATATTATGTACCTCTGCAAGTCCTAGAAGTTTTTAATAGGAATTTCCGAGCAGGTTGTATACATGCATAATGTAACGTGACAAATTTACTGGGGATGCAGGCAGCAGAAAACAAGCGATCGCCGTCGCGCCACGGAGGAATTTTCTGAATGGGACGGAAATACGTGATGTAAATGTACAGGCAAACAAATTATTACAATTTCTGAAAAATTGAATGATTTATTCAACAAAAAGAGCGTCATAAATTGAGCCAGTTAGTAACGCGTTGGCCGTAGTGTAGGTAGTTATTCGTCTCGGCACTGACTGATAGCGTTGTTGGACGCCCTCCTGAGGGCTATCGCGCAAACTTCTGTCCGATTAGCTCGTTAGATCGTCAGAAATCCAGAGCTAGTTGGAGGGCCCTGCCCATAATGCACCAAACATTCTCAGTTGGGAAGAGATCCGGCGATCGTGCTGGCCAAAGTTGGTTTTGGTAAGCACGAAGCCGAGCAGTAGAAAATCTCGCCGGGTGCGGGTGGGCGTTATCTTGCGGGAATGGAGCTCAGGATGGCTTACTACGAAGGGCAACAGAACGGGTTGTAGAATATCGTCGACGTGGTGCTGTGGCTGTCTGTTAGGGTGCTGCGGATGACAAATAAAGCGGTTCTTCTATGAAATAAGTGGGACCCGAGATCATCACTCCTGGATGACGGATCATATGATGGGCGACAGTTGGGTACCCCATCGCTGTCAGGGTCGTCTCCAGATATGCCTTCGGCCTGGTATGTCAGCGACTGGATTAGAATTGTCTTCAGTGACGAGTTTCGGCTCGTAGCGGGTCCCGTTGACCAGTGAAGGCGTGTGGAGACGCCCAGGACAGCCGTGGGACAGCAACCTGACTGTCGCCCGACATACGGCCCACTAGCGAGGACTGATGGTGTCTGTGTTGCTAGCGAGCAGTTCAGAAATTCAAGGAAAAAACGCGAGGGTGCAAATGCCTATTCTGACAGGAAGAAAAATTCACCGACGTCTCCACCGATTGTTACACGGCTCAAGAGCAGGGTTGTGATGAGACAAAATTAAACATTTCAGCTGCTGTCTACATTTAGATTTGATTTAACCTACTGGTAGTCGCTACTGACAGACACGGTTATTGTGCCCATTCAATGGCAGTTTCGATGTAGAAGCTTTTATTTATTTGGCTGTACACTGCACCCATAAGCCAAACAGTACAAACTCGGTTATATTCTAAAGCAGTGGTAGTGCCGTTACATAATATCGACAGTACAATATATTATTGACTCTATGTATATTACACTGTCAAAGATCCTCGACAAATCTTTTAAACAAGGCTCACAATTAGGGCAGTCAAATAGGAGATATACCTTACAAAACGTGGGGAGAAGATTTTATTTTTTTACCTTGTTCATATGGTTGAAAATACTGGGAAACTCAAGCGTTTCTAACAAAATTTATGTTGGACAAACATTCTGTAGTCAAAAAAACATTGGAATTTTGCAGGTTTTTTTTCAAAAAATCTGTTTTCTGTGCTCCTGGCGCTGAGTCGTCTTTTCAAAAGAGCACAAGATTCTCTACCAATTCGATGACTATGGCTTTTTTCTGCACCCAAAACCGCGGACGCTACAGCCATCAACAAAAATATCAATTTTTCAAATTTTCTGCAAAATGACACAATACCTAGTTTTTGAACACTTTTATTTCAGTTTCTGTTTACACAGAAGTAGTATAATATGTTATATATTAGAATCGAACATCTCATTTCGCGTTATTGGATTACTCTATATGCAGTCTGATGACTCCTGATCATATCTATTGTTATTCGTACATTAATAGTCGGAGTTGAGGTCCAGGTCATTTCAGACATGGCTCATGCATCTTTGTAAAATTACATCATTAACTAATTATGTTGCATATATTAAATAACAAGAGGCCGAAAACTGTACTGTTTTTAGGCAACCAAAATAAATAGCTGATTATAGTTAACCGAAATAGGTGGCTAGTTATACTTGTGTACGAAAATCATGCAATAAGAAAGAAACTTAGGCAGCTTTATTGTAATGAAAGAACCCTAACATATACTAACATTGATTATTATCACTTCTCGATGCATTATGCTTCTGACAGTGTTCTTGAACCTTTGGCGCAATTGGCATGGATATGTGAGTCTCTTCCGACGTTTTGATGGGCCAGGTTTCTCAGCGTCGCCAGATGTGCCTTGAGTAGCAGAACCAGGGTAGGTAAGCCGGTAGGTGTGGCCGAGCGGTTCTCGGCGGTTCAGTCTGGAACCGCGCGATTCCTACGGTCGCAGGTTCGAATCCTGCCTCGGGCATGGATGTGTGTGATGTCCTTAGGTTAGTTAGGTTTAAGTAGTTCTAAGTTCTAGGGGACTGATGACCACAGCTGTTAAGTCCCATAGTACTCAGAGCCATTTGAACCATTTTTTGTCAAGTCCCATAGTGGTCAGAGCCAGCGTAGGTAAATCTTGTGGGACCTAGTTCGATCTCTCCTTCCAGCAGTGATTAAGCACCTTCCAGTTCGCTGATTTTGACGTATTTTCCTCGACAATTTCCATAAAAAATTCTGGCACCATTTCACAGTTGACCCTACTGCATGTCTTGTAAATGGTAGGCCCCTTTTGCAGGACTGCGCTCCGTCACAGTTCAATTAACGCGAGCACAAAACTTCAACAATGGATTCAGGTGTTGCAACATGCCTACAATCGTGGGTACTGCGAGTCCAGCCCCATTTCTTAGGAGGTTTCCTATCTCTCATCCAGTTTTCCACTCGTTAGTAACTCCGTACCGAGTGATGTTGCGCAACATCTTTTGTGCGTGGCAGCCTTGCAGGATTGAATTTCCTTTTTGGGGCAGACTAGGCGAATAATGCAAATCGCTTGGCGCCTGGGAACTGCTGACACCTCCACTATGCAATGCGATAATAAACTGTGCTCCAGCAGTTATTCTTCCTACAGCTACATCTATATCCATACTCCGCAAGCCACCTGACGGTATGTGGTGGAGGGTACCTTCAGTACCTCTAACGGTTCTCCCATCTGTTCCAGTCTCGTATTGTTCGTGGAAAGAAATATTGTCGGTATGCCTCTATGTGGGCTCTAATCTCTCTGATTTTATCATATATACGTAGGTGGGAGCAACATACTGCTTGGCTCCTCGGTGAAGGTTTGTTCTCGAAACTTCGAGCTACTGAGCGTCTCTCTTTCACAATCTTCCACCGGAATTTTTCACGGATAGCATCTGGTGTCTCGAGCGTGCCAAATGCTGAGCCTAGGTCTTCATGTTTTTTGACAATGTCGCAAAACTTAATTTTTCCTTGCCCGAAAAAACCGGATGTAGTATCACATCCACAACGGCGTGAGTGAACAGAGTATGTTCACTGTCGAATTTGTAGGATGCAGTGCAAAACCACTTGTTTTCTGCAGTAACTCTTCCTAGTTTTTGAAAAAAATTAGTTTTCAATGCCTTGCTCTACATCAGCTATGAGCACAATGAGGGCGATATATTCACGCACTATGATCACGCTTCCAAAATCGTAAGTTCTTGAAATGACAGACGTTACGGTCATAAAAGCAGCGGATTCGTGTACCTGATCCACTTCAATGCAACACTTTTTGAGATGTGTGATCAAGCAAACCTTGTTTCGTTCGTCGTGCAAAAACTTGCCCTAAGGTCTTTGTTAGCATCTGTTATTTAACCAACAGATGTTTTCTAGCCTTAAAAATTCTCTCAGCACTAAATGCTCTCCCTCAGATGGGTACTCATCAAGTACAATAGCAAACCGAGATTCAATTTGACGTTGTAGGTAAGAGACATAGCTTTGGGCTATTGTTATGAAGAAAACACTCCAAGGCCAAGTTACTTGGTGTATAATGTACCCTCCATCAACGACACACATTTGTTTTTGGGTGCAATTGAGTTCACATCCTTCATTGGAACAAAGGCATTGTAGAACGAAGATTTTGTTTCTTTCTACAAGCATTTTCCTGCGGATAGAGAGGCTGGGTAAGGCACATGTTCATATTTCAGAAAGGCTTGTAATTCCTCTTCACTTCGTTTCATTAAACAATAGATTAATGCGCAGAAGACACCCGATTGCACACAAAGTAAATGATTACCGCAAAATGAGACATTAAATTCCAATATATCACAGTATATATGTTTCTACCAAATATAAAGAAACAAAAGTGCTCTAAAACTAGGTATTTGCACACTGCACAAAAGATAAGTTGATATTTTTTGACGAGCTGTAGTGCCCTTGGTTTTGTGTGCAGAGAAAGTTGTAGTAATAAAAATTGTTGAGAATGTTGTACTCTGAAAAGAAAATAAACTCCAAAATGATAAGACCTCAACAAACAAACTTTTTTTGAAAAAAAATCTGAAAAGAGTCCAAAACATTCAAAGTTTGTTGACTACAGAAAGCTTAGCCTACATCAGTTTTGTTGCAGATCTTGTTTTTCCCATCATTCCAACCATACGAACGAGCTAAAAAAATAAAATCTTCTACCCCACCTTTTGCAACGTATAGGCATTTTCCCCGACAATTTGATTGGATTAGCTATGAATATTGTAAAAAATATAATAAAAGTATACTGTCAAGTATTTCATAAACCTTGTTTATAAAATATCTTCGAGAAAATTGTATTACAATATGAAATGTAACTGCGGAATGCCCTATGTGTGTGTAAAAAAAGGATACCTTGACACTTCTGTTGACTTCGCTAACTCTCTGGCTGCGCTACAGTTCAGTCTGTCATCACAAAATTAATTTCACAACATAGCTTTTTGCTGTGCATGACACATAAGTTTGCTTCGCAATCGCCCAATTGCCAGTGGGTGCCAGAATCATCCCGAACGTTATAGGGCAATTTTTGCAGTGATGTTACGTTACGTTGTTATTACAATTTTTCTGATGTTTTTTTGAATGACCTAAGGCGCGAGGAAACAGTTGTATCAGATTACTAGCAGAGTATCATTAGATGCAGCTCTTGTGTAGACATAGTTCTTAAAGTTTTTCTTTTAATAGAGAAGAGAGCGAGAGTGAAAAGCGAGGCGCTGAATACAGTACGACCACAGAAGACAACTACTTCCAAAAATATTAATTATGCACGTACGAAGCTGAATGTTTGTAAAGTTTTCCCTAGATAAATTATAAATCTCGTTGCTACTGCAAAACGGTCGTGTGCAAGTTCTTTGGAAAAAAAAAACCAGGCTTAGTGCAGGCTGCTAGATGGAATCACTCCTTTGAGTGACATTTTTATGCATAACACAAGGCGTCAAAACCTCTTCCATTCGCTGTAACCGGTAGCAGTGTTTCAGGGGGATGGGATGTAATCAACTCGAGCTTATTACTCGCGCCTACTGGGAATTCCTCGCTCGTGGGGAGAATTTGCAAGCCCAGCACGAAGAAGATTAAGCAGGATATTCCAACCTTTCCGGCCACGAAGACACTGCTTAATTACAATAGAGCGCGCGCGGACCAGAATATCTAAGGCCATCACAAACCTGTTATTACCCAATGTCGTGTGACTAAGACGCCCACTGTCTGGCTAAGAAGAAAAATAATCGCAAGCAGTACGAAGAATGCCACGCTTCCAGTTGGTTGGCAGGTGTCTCGTCCTTCATCGATCGGAGTTAACCAGACAAATCGCTTCTTCAACACCAAGAATGGTCATAAGAACTATTAAACTTGACAGTGTATCTATGTAGAAGCAAATGTGGAGAACCATTAAATTTAATTCGTGAGATGAAAACGTAGTATACTGTCCGGACAAGTGCGCGAAGACAATATTCTTATTGACTTCTGTAACTAAAAGACTTCTCTTACTACATTTTTCGTTTACAGTGGAATGGTCTGAGTTGTTAAGTCGAATTATTATCACTGGGCAATCAGCAATTATTACTTCTATGTAATCCAATGGAAAAAATTAAGTGCCGATGTGAGCTGGAACTTATTAAAAAAATTTATTTTTCGTATGGTTTCTGGTTTTGCCAAATTCTCGTTTTACAAGTAGTTCTAATCACTTGCCACTAGCTCCATTGGTTTGCAAAGAGGAATGCAAACTCTATAGATTTAAAATAATCGAAAGTTCGCAATATTTGAGTACAAAAATACATCTCACATATTATTTATGACGTTATTTCCAAATTATTAAATATTACACTCAATAAATTCACGTTATCCGACACGTCAGCATTTATCCCTTGTAACTTTAGCAAACGTGGTAATATTGATGCAGTTTTCCACAGATACATTTGTTAAAGACGATGAAGAAATAATTACGAGCAACAGCTGACTGGACCGGAGAAGGGAATGAGCCCGCCCCAGTTGCTGTGTATGCTGAGGACTTTTATAGAATACTGATGACTGTAACTTATGAATATTGCATGACAGTAGTTGTGAAAGTCAAGTGATTGATTCATAAAACTTCCCTCTGTTAAAGTTCTGCAGAAGCCCTCCCACTGACAGACTAAACTTTAGAAAGTACATTCGACGTATCAGGGGAAATCTGAAGTTCTTACGGGTAAGATAATTTCGTTACGTGGCTGACATTATTCAGAATTCTTATCGAAGAAGTGTGCGATACATGAGCAAAATAATTTTCCTTTTTCATTTTTCCAGACTTACATAAATCTACCTTAAGGTTTTCTCTACAGATCCATTAATCATCCCACATGTGATCATGAGTTTCCGTACACTACTTGGTCAGGACAATATTATATTAGAAAACCCAGAAACAAATGCAGCAGTTAAGACTAAAACAGCAAATGAAATTAACGTGTAAGTGCAGACATGGACTGGACTTCCTCTCTTCGAATGCCAGCATTCTATTAAGGCACATTTCTGCATCAAAAATATGATCTGTTCGCGTTTTATAAGAACTGCATGCTTTTTAGACACTTTTCTCGAAATCCTTTTACTATCTTTCTAGATCTAATATCTACTTTCCTGAAACGATACTCCAAATCTGAAAAGTTGCAAAATGTTTAGCACCTATATCATTGGCATTAACTAAAGTACAAACATGATTTTTGTTTATTGTTTGACTTAGATGACCAGTATTACGATGCAGACATCGGAACGGACAAAAGTAATCTATTTAGGCCTGTACTGACTCTTTATTATTAACTTCCTTCAACAAATACGCCACCGTTTTCGAGAGTTAATTTTTAATGCTTCTTCTGTTGACAAGTTTTGACAAGTTTTACCTAGATCACCACAGCAAGCAGAAAAATATTCAGAAGGGTTCTTATCACCTTGTCTGTGAGATTAAAAAGGAACGGAGAGAGGTCTCCTGACCTAAAAGTAACTTACAACGTGCCCCAGGGAATGTCACAGGACCATTGCCTTTCACAGTATGTATAAAAGACCTAGTAGATAACATCGGGAGTTCCAAGAGGCTTTTTGCTGATGCTACCGTTGTGTGCAGAGAAGTCGCGACACTAGACAATTATACTGAAGTACGGGAAGACCAGCAAAGGATCGACACTTACTGCAGAGAGTGGCAATATTATACAAATATAGCGTATTGCGAATATACAGACAGCAAAATCGTTTATTCTATGTTTGCACAATACCAGAATGATCACTGGAAACAGTTAACTTCCAAAAAATATGTAGGAGTATGCGTGCGGAGCGATTTGAAGTGGAACGACCACATAAAATCAATCGCGATAACCAGTGCCAGTCTTAAAATTCGTTGAAGAATCCTCAGGAAATGTAGACAATCAACAAAGGAAGTAGCTTACAAACGTATCCGACCAATATTTTAATATTGCTAGTCAGTATGGGATGCGTACCAGATACAACCGTTAGAGGAGATAGAGGAGGCTCAAAGAAGAGCAGCGCATTTCGTTCCATGTTCATTTAGTAAGTGCGATAGTGTCATCGAGGTGCTTAGCCAACTGCAGTGGCAGACACTGCAAGAGAGAGGCGTTCTGCATTATTGTAAAGTCTACTGTAAAAGTTACGAGAGCGTACGTTACTAGAAGAGTCATCCAGTACATTGCTTCGTCGTACGTATATCCCTCGAAAAGACTATCAAGTCAATTAGAGTTATTTAAGCCCACAAGGAGGATTACCAGCAATCGTTCTTACCGTGAACAATACGCGACTGGATTATGAAACGGCGAAGTGACACTGGCGCACAAAGTACTCTCCACCACAGACTGTACGGTGGCTTGCGGTGTATGAATGTAGATGTGGAAATAGTATGCTGAATAGCGGTTGTATTCAACATTTCTGAAATAAAATAAAAGCAAGGTGAAAGCGTACACAAACTTATTGATTGAGTCTGTTTTCAACGCAACAATAGAGAATGGATTCTTTTTTAATTAGCGCTGGAATGTTGCAAATTTACCGCACTTCGTTGACCGCGTGCGCCGTTCTCGTGTCAGAAACATACATAAAACACAGTCAGTTGTTGACAGATCAACACAGTTCATACAATCTTGGACCAAAATTTGACAACTTCCAGTGCATTTTCCGTTGCACGGTGAAGGTCTTCTTCTGTGCAGCTGGCTGGACACAATCGACAGTGAAGCGTATGTTGAACAGCCGGTTCTTCCTCGCAGTTACATTGGGTTTTGTTTTCTTCAATGTATCCCCATTTTGCCGGGTTAACCTGTGATCTGCCCATTGGTGACCTCAGCCCATTCAGGGACTTGCACATTGGCTAGTTCTCATCATAATGAGGGGGGAAAGACTGACAGTCGTTTCCAACCAAGAGGATGGGAGGTCTCAGCTCTCCATAGTTTGCAGCATGGCTCCTTCATCATTGGTTGTTAGGTTCTCCGATGTTCTGAGAAAACTTATCCTTGGCCTTGGTCGTTGTGCTTAGGGTTGTTGCCCATGCATGAGATGCGTTTTTTTCCTGCTTCAGGAACAACAATAGCTATAAAAGGTGGCGACATTTAGGGGCGTCCATATCATTGTTACGTGCAGCTAGCCTAGAAAACGAGTTTTCCATTTCTTTATACGACTTCCAGCGTATATTGGCTGTTAAAATTCGGAATGTAGACTCTGCGTGATGTCAACAATGAGCGGTAAGAGAATATCATGCCAGCAGCTGTTGACGTGCTAACAATTTGTATGTACGAGGGTTGACTGAAATGTAATGCCCCACCTTCGTAACTCTTCAACAGTTGGCAGCATTGGTATGCGGCAGGTATTGGTTTGTTCCGTAGCCTCTTCTCTACAGCTCGCTGGCGAGAAGCCTTAGCATTGAACGGTTATGTTGTTACAGCGTAAAGTACGGAACCCTTCGCAGACGGTCGGTCAATGCGATTTAAGCAACATGCAGTTATTGAATTCTTGACAACAGAAGGTGTCACCCCAAAGGAGATTCATCAGAGAATGAAAGCAGTTTATGGTGATTGTGTTGATGTGAGTCTATGGAATATCGACACAAAGACACGCCCCAGAAAAAAAGTTATGGACGCAGCCCTCAGCTAGAAAAATCATGGCCACAGTATTCTGGAAGGCAGATGGTGTTATCAATGTTGATTTCCTTGATCGTGGAACAACAACAAATTCAGAGCGTTACATCACAACGCTGCAAACTCTGAAACGACGACTGACAAGGGTTCGAAAGGAAAAGGGAAATGTTTTCCTGCAGCATGACAATGCTAAACCACACTTCACGTGCCACCACAGCAGAACTTCAGAGACTGGATCTCACTACAGTACGGCATCCTTCATACAGTCCAGATTTAACACCGTCTGACTTCCATTTGTTCCCGATAATGAAACACGATCTGCGGGGACATCATTATGCTTCCGATGAAGACGTTGAGAGAACTGTGAACTGTGGTTGCGGAAACAGAGTGTCGACTTCTTCCGTGACGGCTTCAGAAAACTTGTTCATCGTTGGAAAAAAATGTATCCAATTGGATAGTGATTATGTGGAAATGTGAATATTGGTACTTGAAAATCACATTCTAAGCATTTCTTCTGCGTTTGATTTATTAAAATATTCCAGTCCAAACAGAAATAACGAAAGTGGAGGCATTACTTTTCATTCAACCCTCATATTAACAGCTCAATTTCAGTATTGATTCATTCATTATAATTCATCATATCTATATGTAAGATCTGTCTGGTCCTGTATTTATTTGTTTAGTCATTATGGCAGGCATGGCATATCGCTCAGACTAGCGTGAACGACCGGAAAGCAAGGTCCAGTGCGGGGCAAGTTGCCAACGAAGTAAAAATCACGCATAGAAAAATAGTAGTACTATTAAATGGTACTTGCAAGAATAGTACTTAAGTTTCACTGATATTCTACATACGGTCTTAATTGAAACCTGTGGTGCGCCGTGTTCACTGCAGTGGACAGCTGATAATGGTTGCTTCAGTCTGCAAATGCACGCACAGTCAGCTGCAGAGAGCACTCTGTCCTTGTGCTGCGCCTTGCATACATTTGCAGCCTATAAGTGACTGACTGACGCCGAAGAAGCAGCCATTAAAAGCTGTCGACTGCACTCAAAATGGCGCGGCACAGGGTTAAATGAGTTGGCGTTTGACGTGTGAGTTCCAACGTTGCGAAGCTGTCGCTGCCAGGGAGTCTGTGCTCGCAAGCCACGACTGCACTCCGCTCTTCGCGGCGATAAAAAATCGCTTTAATGTCTACCTCCCACAAAAATCATGCAAAAATATGACATTCATCTCTATATTTTCTCTAGGCATGTCTGATTCTTCTTCTTTAATCGAGATCGGTGTTACTTTTTTTTCTGTCTTGACACATTCGTGTCCTGCAATACTTGCGGCAACACTGTTGGGTTTGACACTACCAGGCTCCCATTGGTGTATTGCAGTTGTGAGGCGTCGCTGTCAAACGTCAGTTTTTGTCGTTGGTGAGGTCATCGGCCCGAAGCCTGGTTTGATGCAGTTCTTTATGCTACTGTATCCTGTGCAAGCCTCTTCATCCCCGAGTAACTACTGCAACCAACGTCCTGAATCTGCTTACTATAGTCATCTCTTGGTCTCCCACTACGATTTTTACCCCCTGCCACCCCACTCTACACTTACCTCCAGTACTAAATTTGTGGCATCTTGATGTCTCAGAATGTGTCCTATGAGCCTAGAGGAAGTTCTAATTAGGTTGTGCCACAAAGTTCTTTTCTCCACAATTCTACTCAGTACCTCCTCATTAGTTACGTTGTAAGTAGGCTGTTTAGGTTTTCTTATTGGTAACGCCGCTTAGCGCTCGGTATGAAAAATCACTGGCTGTGCTGTGCGCAGTCTGTGTTTAGTTTGCATTGTTGTCTGCCATTGTAGTGTTGAGCAGCGGCAGCTCGATGCTAACAGCGTGTAGCGTTGCGCAGTTGGAGGTGAGCCGCCAGCTGTGGTGGACGTGGAGAGAGAGATGGCGGAGTTTTGAAATTTGTAAGAATTGGTGTCACGAACTGATATATATATATATATATATATATATATATATATATATATATATATATATATATATATATAAAATGACTACTAAGGTAAATACATTGTTTGTTCTGTATTAAAATCTTTCATTTGCTAACTATGCCTATCAGTAGTTAGTGCCTTCAGTAGTTTGAATCTTTTATTTAGCTGGCAGTAGTGGCGCTGGCTGTATTGCAGTAGCTTTTTGTGAGGTAAGTGATTTGTGAAACGTATAGGTTATTGTTAGTCAGGGCCATTCTTTCGTAGGGATTCTTGAAAGTCAGATTCCGTTGCGCTAAAAATATTGTGTGTCAGTTTAAGCACAGTCGTGTACAATTTTTCTAAGAAGACGTTTCAACGTGATCTACTCACCTAATCTTCAACATTCTTCTGTAGCAACACATTTCGAAAACTCCTATTCTCTTCTTGTCTGAACTGTATATCGTCCATGTTTCACTTCCAGACATGACTACACTCCATGCAAATCCTTCCAGGAAATACTTCCTGACACTTAAATCTATATTAGATGTTAACAAATTTCTCTTCTTTCGAAACACTTTTCTTGCCATTGCCAGCGTACATTTTGCAGCCTCTCTACTTCGGTCATAATCAGTTATTATGCTACCCAAATGGCAAGAATCATCTTCTACTTAGTGTCTCATTTCCTAATCTAACTGTCCGCAGCTCGTGCTCGTGCGGTAGCGTTCTCGCTTCCCGCGCCCGGGTTCGATTCCCGGCGGGGTCAGGGATTTTCTCTGCCTCGTGATGACTGGGTGTTGTGTGATGTCCTTAGGTTACTTAGGTTTAAGTACTTCTAAGTTCTAGGGGTCTGATGACCATAGCTGTTAAGTCCCATAGTGCTCAGAACCATATGAACCAACCTAACGTAACTCCCTCAGCCTCACCTGATTTAATTTGACTACATTCCATTATCCTTGTTTTGATTTTGTTGATGGTCATCTTATGTCCTTCGCTCAAGACACTGTCTTAACTATAGAGTGGACCTGCATGTCCTCGAGAAAAATTACGGCTGTAAGTTTCCCCATGCTTTCAGCCGTTCGCAGTACCACAACAGCAAGGCCAGTTTGGTTTATGTCAATAGGGCAGACCAGACAGTTATTCATACCGTCGACCCTGCAACTGCTGAAAAGGCTGTCCCCCCCTTTAGGAAACACACGTTTGTCTGGCCTCTCAACAGATACCCTTCCGTTGTGGTTGCACATACTGTACGGCTGTCCGTATCGCTCAGGCACGCAAGCCTCCCCACCAACGTATAGGTCCTAGGGCCATGTTTCATGTTGGAGATGAGCAGTTCACTATTTTGTCTCTTTTGTTGGATGACTGTGGAAGGGGGCAGGCATAGTAGTTGCTACATTCCACCCATCTTATATCTTAGATAAGAGTTTTTTACTTTTTTTGCCCGTGTTCGTGGAACTTCAGTTTTCTTCTAATCAGCAGCTTTTATCGATAAACAACCAATTTTATTCAGAACGAGTATGTATCGTGTATATATCGCGAAATGGCACAGACGGGAAAATGATTGATTCGACTTCATATCGAGACTACGGTGGCTTATTGAGTTATGCGTCAAAAAATATGTGACAGTGACTTTATTAATGTGAAACTTCCTAGTTGCATCGTGATTCGTAGTCTACCTTCAACTATAGATCCCCACCGTAACCTGCAGGAACTGACAGTGCAAAGGCTTGAGGAAAATTGAGGTAAGTACATATTGCACATACTGTTTGTTATAATTACACGCACAGGTTGCTAATTTACATTGCTCATAATTATCACATACCATATGCACATTTTTCAACATGTCATGGCATTATGCTTCTGTGATGAAGATACTGAAATCTGCTAAACCAAAATTAAGCTTGTGGAGACGATAGATTACAGCGTTGTAAACGGCAAAGCAAAATAAATTACCCAGTTGTGCGCCTGATGACTGCACTTTACTCCGAAATTATGAAAAGGCTATGTGTAAATCGATTTTCTGTACCAATACTGAAAATTTTACCTGCTCATCTTTAGTAATTCACTTGAAAAATGTTCCTTATATGACACAAAAGTACATTTGTGGTAAATATGAAGTTTCAGTTACAGTTTATTGAAGTTTTTAACCGTACAAAATACAGAATTCGAATTAATTCACTGAAATCGAATTCCTTGACACCAGCTGTATTAGATATAGATCTACCAAGTGATATGAAAAGTTGAGCCGACCGGTCTCGAACCGTGATTTCCCGCTTACCGAGCCCGCCTTTAACAACTTCGACTATGCTGCATGCTGTGCTATGTCACATTGAATTCAGTGAACGCCCGAATAAGGACGTAGACACGGTGCCGTATTGAAGTTTGGATCGGTATGAGGAGAGTTTACATATAACCGAAACGGTTAACGCGACAGCTCGCGGTACGAGGGAAATAAGTGTTCGAATTCAGATCCGGCGCAAATTTTCCCATGTCACTCTTGGGTAGTAGATCTGTACTTACCACACCTGATGCTCAGAAATTCGCAGTCAGCGTATAAATTTCTAATTTTGTACAGCCATGGGTCGTCAACAAGATCTGTTCTTTTGAGACCTGCATATCATTCTAAAGAGAAAAGCTTACTGTTTTGCTATACAAGAAATCCAAAAACAATTTTTATTCTTTTTCTGGGTTCGAGTTCCTTTATCGTACATCTATTTCATTTCAAATTTGCCGGCCGCGGTGGTCTCGCGGTTCTAGGCGCGCAGTCCGGAACCGTGCGACTGCTACGGTCACAGGTTCGAATCCTGCCTCAGGCATGGATGTGTGTGATGTCCTTAGGTTAGTTAGGTTTAAGTAGTTCTAAGTTCTAGGGGACTAATGACCACAGCAGTTGAGTCCCATAGTGCTCAGAGCCATTTGAACCATCATTTCAAGTTTCGCGTAAGCGGCGTTTCCTTACACGTGTATCCTTGCCGTAACAATCTGTCAATATGAGAGAGTAAGTTACTGTCTGTACAGCGATTTGGGACGGGCGAGGAGTGTCTTGTAATGGAATGCCTTATGGAATGTTTCGTGTATCGCAAGTCCTGCATAAACTGCAGAGTTCAAATGACAGTGGCATTAGAGTTTCATTGCACACCGCAACGAAAACTGAAAAAGCAGTCGTCGAGAGGAAATCACGCTTGCGACGGCGGAACACATTTTTAAAAAAGGGGAACACAAATTACATCAGTCGCTACAAACAACTGTTACTCTCCCACATGAAGAAACGCCACAGGGATTCGGCAACACCACAAAGACTTTCTCCAACTTCTGATTTTTCTGGTTGAGACTGTACTAAGAAATTCTTCTTCTGGCTTTCCACGTTTAGGCAAAGACAAGCCTGTCCCAGTTTCACTATTCTCTACCCGACCTGCCCACTGGCCGTCCCCAGAAAGATTTATAAAGTAAGGTTCGCTTTCGTTTTCGCATCTCTTGAGATACGCAGAATATGTTACTCCATTTTGTTTTGTTCTGTGCAGCTTTCACTGTTGTAGATTTCATATTTAATTTAGCCCTTCCGTAACTTTTACCGATACAATCGTTTCTGCTACAACTTCCTGCATTTCAGAGGGACGTCATTTCTGTTTCCAGTTACGTAAGGTCATTCTTTCTCGGCTTCTGTAGAAGTGGAAACTACCGTTGCTTCATAAAATGGAATTTAGTCTTTTTCCTCGCTTTCACGTACGGCGTTCTAGCAGTTGGTCCACATATTCCCTGATGCATGTATTAGTTTTTCAAATTTTTTTTTTATGAACCAAATATTGGGCACAGTGTCAAAGGAGAGCAGAGAGACTATCATGTTACGAAATTCTTTTATTGATTACCCCCGCCTCAGGTCACACAAATGATTTCGAATTATTAGTAAGTCTTGAACAGATGTTTTAAATCAGTTGCATAGTGGCTCACCACCTGAACGATTCAGTTTCACGAGTTACTATCTTACGGATTTGTTCTGTTGACGAATTATTTACGGATTTATTCAGTTTAGTTATGTAACGGATTCAACACATCTGATGATGATGACTTAGTAAGAAGTCGAAGCCGGCCATGATAGTATTTGTCTGGCCCGAGACGGAGAAATGCAGTACAGACATCTATTCACATGTCATGTAGCAGCTAAGGTACTGGGACTAAGGCACTTGCTCTAACACTTTTTTAACTCACTAGTTCCTTCTCTAAGAGAGTCATTACCGTAGTTTCGGTTGTTGAAAGCTTCAAATTATTGTTCACGATTCAAGCAGCTTACTTACTGCCCTCTGGCAGTTTGTCTCCACTTAAGTGAATAATTGCCTGATCATCAGCGTAAACTGTTCACGTATTATAGGCTTCTCACCGGCGCCCTGTCCTCTTTTCAAGTTCTTATCAAGTCACCCATGCAGGTATTAAGTGGCAAAAGTGACGTCACATCTGCTTAACTCACTGGTTTATGTCTGTCTCTGCCTATAACAGTATTCCAGTGTACTACTTCAAAGATACAGTCAGTTCATTGGCAGCATCTTTTCCACTTTATATCTCCTGTCAACACGATCAAACCATTTTCAAAATACATGAAAGTTAAACGTGTGTGCAATATGAGATCCCATCTTCTTTAATAACCTGTTTTCTTATCTGACGATATGATCTTCGTTGTTGGAAACCTGTTTGTTCTCTAATCAAAACAGCTTCTGAGATCTCTCACAAACCAAACACAGAAAATAACGAGGTGCAGTACCCAACAAAATATGGCCGCCATTACTAGAAAGCTGATGGAAAGCAAATACTCTATTGCAGTCATTGGAATCCATTGCCACAACTTTATTTCCTCTCTTCATTCAAAGAAGGTATGCTGGGGCTTCTGTAAAACCCTAAAGTAGCGCCGGCCGAGGTGGCCGAGCGGTTCTAGACGCTACAGCCTGGAACCGCGCGACCGCTACAATCGAAATCTGCTTTTTCCTTTCTTTTTAAATTACCCAGGATTTAGAAGAAAGTGGGATGTATTCCACGCTCAGAGAAACAACAGAAAAAAATGAAGACCAAGCACTGCAAGAAATCAGTTGCTCCTTGGCTGTGAAATATTAATGAATCTTGTGACGTCCATAATGATTCCTTCTATTGCCAGCCTGTAGTAAAGAATCATTTTTCCATCGTCAGGACCACAGTCATGTAGAACTTTTTTAAAGTGTCTAGTAAGAAGTTAGTTTTCAAGAGGAAACATTACCGCTGTTTGATTTTTTGAAAAAAATCGAGTTGTCCTTGGAAAAAAAAATTACTTCGGCATCCCGCTTCTCAGCATGTAAGCTGAGAGATTTGACAAGCACTGGCACTCGTTAGTAGCCTGATATTCTTCTAAGCAATAACGAGTAATATGAAGCGCTTCTCATATTGCTACATGGCGTAATTGGTTTTATAAATGAACGTCGCTTTCTCCAGGCAACACGAAATGCGATCTATTTACTTCCGCCAATTCTTAGCGTTAAATGATTAGACTTTAATGAAGGCGCGCACATTCATTTTTCTCTTTCTTCTTTGAGCCCCTGATTACTGTCGGCACACAATTAAGGAGTCGGAAATAAATTTACATTCCAATACGTTGAAATCCAGCAGACTTCAACTATATAAGCATACCTATGGTTTCTATTTACAGCCAGTTTCAATAAGTTGAATTAAATTCTCTGAAATGAAATTAATGTGTGGAGTAGTTTGAACCTCGTTTTGAAGTGC
The DNA here is from genome assembly GCF_023897955.1 of Schistocerca gregaria. Lineage (NCBI taxonomy): Eukaryota > Metazoa > Arthropoda > Insecta > Orthoptera > Acrididae > Schistocerca > Schistocerca gregaria. The sequence goes on along the minus strand of NC_064925.1, from coordinate 499,083,442 downwards.
TGTGTCTGCAGAGCATTGACACGTAGCTTACAGCCATAAGGTTAGACCATTCGGTTACACCTCCACTTTCATTTTCATTTTGTTTACCTCCTTATTCTTCCTAACAACCAGAGGTTCTTCCTTGTGAATAGCACCACCAAGGACATACATCAATTGAATTAAGTCTTTGAAAATGAAATCTGTGGAGTTGCAGGTTGAAAAGCAGTGTGGACTGCTACATTTTTTATTTCAATAACGCGTTTCACTCTGTAGGGGCATCATCAGAGTGTTTATAAAACAGGAAAACAGTCTCTTGAGAACAAAATTTAGGAAAGAGCATGGTCCAATCTTTTACAGTCACGCGAATAAAGGAATTGAAATAAATACTAGAACTTAAGTTAAAAACGTACGTAAAAGTAACTGGATACAAAATATATCCGTCTTAAAGTCATACAGAATAATAGTTGGACCTGACTCATCTTCCATAGAAAAAGAATTAGGGAATATCAAACACATCGCTGCAAACACTGCTTGTAGTCCGGAAATAGCTGATAATGTGTATAAAGAAAAAATACCAGCAGTTGAGCGTAAAGATCTGCTCATCTCATTGTCTTCGAAATTCAAATTTCTAAGGATCCCGTTAAAAAAAAAATCGTAGTCATATCTGTGTGAGCGCCAAACGGACCTCTTGCGGAAAAGTGTTTCCGTTTTCTTCACATGTGGGATGACTTATGGTCGTATTTCCTTTCTTTTAATTAGGTCTAGCTCTTATTCTGTTTGAAACCCGGACTGTTTTTCAATCTGGACTAATTCCAAACTGTTGCTGTACCAACCGGCCAGAACAGAATCTAATAAACAGTAATAGTAATAAATAATAGACAACAAAGTGTCGATTAATGTTTATGTGACACATCGTGCTCATCACTGCAGTTTACGCTTTAGTTAAGCATTGTGCTGGAGGTAATATCCGTCCCGCCATTTTGAATTACGAGTTTCCATTGCTTGTCAATAAATCACCCAAGTTAATGCTCACGAGTGTTTCCCACGGCACAAAATCCTTTCCAGTTTTGCTGGTCGACCAGAGTGTGTGAAGATTTGTCAAACAGCACAGTGTGTGGCAGAGACTACAAGGATGGCCAGTATTATTATGCTATTTCATACGCAGTTTGCATAAGGGAAGAACCACTACCGGTGTGCCGCTGTAACATGATTCGTGTAATGTTTTCATGTATGAAAACCGATTTGAATTATATTTACAAGTTACTTATTTTATATGGAATGCAAGGATATCCTTTAGATATGTTTATGAACTGCACACAAAGAAAGTAATATTGGTGTCTAATGTACGAGATTAACCCGGAAGCGAAAGAGACAACTAAAGACACAGGTCACTTAGACAGTCGGCCGGAGTGGCCGAGCGGTTCTAGGCTCTACAGTCTGGAACCGCGCGACCGCTACGGTCGCAGGTTCGTATCCTGCGTCGGGCATGGATGTGTGTGATGTCCTTAGGTAAGTTAGGTTTAAGTAGTTCTAGGGGTCTGATGACCTCAGATGTTAAGTCCCATAGTGCTCAGAGCGATTTGATTTTTTTCACTGAGACACATAGGGGAGAATGTTCAAAAGAAACAGTAATCTACGCCCCGAGGAAGGTCGTTGCAACACTGCCAAAACACTGGTTATTATAGTATTTCGGCATTTTTATTATTTAGTAAGCTGACACTGCAGCACACTCAGAAGGTTTTTAATGAGATGTCATAAAAATTTAAAGTAATACAGCGCTGTAGATAGAAATTTACATGAAAATGGATCGTTAAGACCACAAAAAGCTGGTCCATATTCTCGTAAAGGAATTGTTCTCACAGAATTATTTGTGTAAAATGCAATAGATCTACCAAGTTGCAGCTGAAATGCACACTACAAAGAATACTGATTAGCCCGCAATTGCACCCCTATCACGAACGACGTGTGCGGGGAACTCCGAATTCAGTGCTGTTAATAATATGACAAGGTCCATCTGGCTGACAGATATTGGTTGTGAAACTCTCTCTCTCTCTCTTCTAGCGTTCATCCCATCTACATCCATATTCTGCAGGCCACTGTCAAGTACATGGCAAAGGATTCGTACCGTTGTACCAGTTATTTCTCGTTCCACGTATGGAGCGCGGGAAGAACGATTGCTTAAATGTCTCTGTGCGCGCTGCAATAAGGCTAATCTGGCTAATCTTATGTTCAGGACTCGTATGTGAGCGATATACAGGAAATCATAGTATATTCTTTGATTCACCTCTTAAAGTTGGTTCTAAAAAGTTGACTTCGAAGGGATAGCTAGGTACTATCTTCAAGCGTCTGCCAGTTCTGTCAGCGGCTTCGTGGCACTCTCCCATGGGTCCAACAAAACTGTTGACATTCGTGTTGCCATTCTCTGTAGGCCTATCCGTTCAACATCCGTTGTTAAATCTATCTGGTACCGGTCCCACACAATTGAGCAGTATTCTAGGACGGGTATCATTGTATAGTCTGCCACCTGCTTTATCGAAAACTGACCCTACTCTTAAGTGATTGTTCCATTTCATATCCCCACAGATTTTTACAGCCGGATACTTGTATGGATTGACCGATTCCAACTGTGAGTCACTGATATCGCAGTCACAGAATACTACGTTTCTTTCGTTTCATGAAGGGCACGCTTTACATTTCCAGTCATTTAAAGCAAGATGCCAACCTTTGCGCCACTTTGGAATGTTACTAAGATCTGACTGAATATTTGTGCAGCTAAAAACGTGATCTTAACACACGAGAAAGCAACAACTTTGTTTCAAACGCCTGCCATTTTATTATTTTGTCGAATTTAAAAAAAAAGACTGTGCTAGTACTCCTTGTGCAATATCCTCTAAATTAAGAAAATCGTTTGCTTTTTGATTTAAGATAAGATTTGTAGACTGCAGGTCATTCGATATGGCCACACCTCATTTTGGACAGAACAACTTTAACTCCTTGGATGGGAGGCTTAATGATAAGTTTTTTTAATGGGAAATCGTTATCCAAGAATCAGTAAGCAATGTGCAAAAAAAATGTAATAGCTTCATTAGTTTTTCAAAAAAAATCGTAAAAATCGCTTACATTATAGGCTGACGGAGGACAACGGACCGTTAAATCTTTACCGCGCGAGCACAGAATTCTCTCATATTATTACAATAATTATTTCTGCTTATGTAGGTGGGTGTCAACAAAATATCTTCTCATTCGGAGGAGAACACGGAAGATGGAAATTTTTGTGGTTGGCAGGAGAGCCAACACCGTGTTACTAGAGGAGGCCGAAAGGCACGCGATTTACCTCACGCAGGCTGGCGTGAGGTCTGGAACAGGACAAGGAAATTAGAATTTAGAAACAACGGACGTAGCTGGTGGAATACTTAACTTTAATCCATTAATGATGAACGTCGCTCTTGACGGTACATAGTTCACAATATCAATAGCAACTGATAATGGCGCCTTGCTAGGTCGTAGCAAATGACGTAGCTGAAGGCTATGCTAAACTATCTTCTCGGCAAATGAGAACGAAAGTAGGCAGTGAACCATCGCTAGCAAAGTCGGCTGTACAACTGGAGCGAGTGCTAAGGAGTCTCTCTAGACCTCCCGTGTGGCGGCGCTCGGTCTGCAATCACTGAAGGTGGCGACACGCGGGTCCGACGTATACTACCGGACCGCGGCCGATTTAAAGGCTACCACCTAGCAAGTGTGGTGTCTGGCGGTGACACCACAGAAATTTCGTGAAAAGATTTCACCGCAACAAAAAACAGCCTTTGATTGAATGATACCCACCTCAACTCGAGTGTCATATCTGTGGCACCCTTCCCCATATTTTGCGGTAACACAAAATGAGCCGCCCTTCTTTGAACTTTTTTTCGATGTGCTCCGTCAATCCTGACTGGTAAGTATTTCCATGCCACACAGCGGTACCCTATCAGACTACGGGCAAGCGTAATGCAGGCAGTCTTCTTAGTTGATTTGTTGCATGCTCTAAGTGTTCTACCGATAAAACCGAATCTTTGATTTGCCATCTCCACAACATTGATCGTTCCAGTTTCAATTGTTCGTTAATGGAATTCCTAGATATTTAGTTGAATTAACACCCTTTAGATTTGTGTGCTTTATCGTGTAACCGAAATTTAACGTACTCCTTTTATTACTCAAATGGACGATATCACACTTTCCATTACTCAGGGTAAACTGCCACTTTTCGCACATACATTCTGTGTAAATTATTTTGCATTTGATTTTGATCTTATGGCGACTTTTAAATTTCAGCATCATTTTCAAACAATCAATAGTGCATTAAAAATGAGTTACTACTTTTGACGTTTGACTGACCAGAGGGAGATGCGACACCGTTGCCCAGGTAACACCAATGCCGTGCCGGTTTTCCCTACCACGCCGCCATCGGTGCAACTGGTAAAGCGCTCCTGTTTCACAGCATGAAACCACGTTATCACGCATTGCATGCATCAACGTTTGCCAGCTCTCGTTGTAAAGTTGTATTTTCTGGCGTTGAAGTGTTCTGTAGTCGCCAGTTACTGCGATCAGGTACTGCGACCAAGTGTTTTGTGTTGGCGTTGCATTAATAACAGTGGAACACATCTGAATAGGAGATTTGCAACAAAAAATTCACTGGGTGGTGAGATAACGTTCTGCAGCAAAACATTCCTCGAAATTCGACAATAGTAATAGACAAAACGCCCTACTACTCCGTTGTGATGCATAAAGCTCCAACAATGCAGTGGAGGAAAGCGGATATTTTGCTCTGGGTACAAAAAGTTGAACATAGCACGTACAAAGCGGTGTTAAGGGAACTTTGCAGTACAAACTAAACTTCTCGCTCAGGGCGACGAACTGGATAATGGTAAAGGGCGTAGTTCAGTCGTGCTTCCTCCGTATCTGATGTGGCAAAAACAGTAACAAGTTAACGCTCAGTGATTTTGAAATAGTGACAAAAGAAGCCATTGCGAGTGCTATACCACAAGACTGGTCATGAGTTGTCAGCCGTACTAAGAAGTTAGTTGAAGGAAACGTTTGTTCAGGAAGGACTGTGACGAATTTAGAGGAATACGTCGCTTCCCTTGATGCCAAGTTAGCAGAGATTAGAGATATTCATCTCACTAACATTCTGATGGAGGTGAAATTGCGACAGAATCCGAAATAGTGTATTATTAAACTAGCAACTCAACGCAAGTAAGGACAATACAGTAGCTTATAAAACAACCCATTCTCAATAGAAAAATCAATGTATAACTTCTTCACTTACATTGTTACACTACCCACGGCAGTTCTCATTTCACCAGCTATCGATGGGTATAAATAATTACATTAATTCATTGAAAAAAAACCTGTAGTCGTTTGAATATCGCGGTAGATAAGGAAGTTTCGCATATTAATCATATGGTAAAACACTCTCGTCTTTGCGAGATATTATTTGCCAAAATCGTGTTTCGATATCTCAAACCATTTATGAGATACGAGGAGTGTATGAATAGTTCGCTTTAGTTTTTTCACTGACGCACGAGTTCGCGATGGAAGGCCTTACACGCATTCCATTATCTCGAGACTGGAAACAGACAGCGATATCCTTCAAAGTTCAAGGATAATTCAATATATTATCTACATCTAGTACGCGGCAGCATGTTACCTAACACGGACCAAACAGCGACCCGTATTTTTCACTGCAAATTAAGAATTTTTGCAGTAGTTTACCTATTATCGAAATATCACATAACAATGACCTTCAACGAAAAATCATGAAGCTGATGAATTAAACTAAAAGATGCGCGAGAATGAGAGTTTATTATCGAATAGTTTCTTTAAAATCTTTTGAGAAAGATAGCAGATCGGCTGGTTGCTGATCACGCAATGAAACGAGCCTGTCAGATTCTGTGCTGAATAGACCAAGCATTACCGTCACTTGCTGACGCGCCCAGCACACACTGGCAGCTACGCTTCCATCACTCGCTCCGCACTGACCTGTCAAAAGTCGCAGCTTATTTTAATTGCACAGTTGGAAGCGAGATGTAGCAAAGCTAATGCAGTGAGCGCTCAGCTACGATCTACTCTCTTCTGCAAGAAGGAAGTCAGTACCAAGACTAAGTTATCTGTGCACCGTTCAATCTTTCGACCAACTTTGTTGTATGGGAGCGAAAGCTGGGTAGATTCAGGTTACCTTATCAACAAGGTTGAGGTTACGGATATGAAAGTAGCTAGGATGATTGCAGGTACTAGTAGATGGGAACAATGGCAGGAGGGTGTCCACAATGAGGAAATCAAAGAAAAACTGGGAATGAACTCTATAGATGTAGCAGTCAGGGCGAAGAGGCTTAGATGGTGAGGTCATGTTACACGCGTGGGAGAAGCAAGGTTACCCAAGAGACTCATGGGTTCAGCACTAGAGGGTAGGAGGAGTCGGGGCAGACCAAGGAGAAGGTACCTGGATTTGGTTAAGAATGATTTTTGAAGTAATAGGTTTAACATCAGAAGAGGCACCAATGTTAGCACTGAACGTGGGATCGTGGAGGAATTTGATAAGGGGGCTATGCTCCAGACTGAACGCTGAAAGGCATAATCAGTCTCAAATGTTGATGATGATGATGATGTAAGATGGCTGCTCTTATTGCCTCCTAACGGCGGGTAGTACGCAACGAGAACGTTCGTCGATATGTTTGCTCCGAACCTTGAATCTCTCTCGTGTTACCGTCGTGGCCAATTACGTGACATGCCTGTGGGAGCTAAGTCCTTGTTACGTGAGGCTTTAGCTTCTCCGCGACAAAAATCACTAACAAGCAGTCGTTATTTCTTTACAGGCATTCTTAAGCTATCGGAGTTGGGTAACTCAGTGGCGTATAATGGTCGGTCTCTCAAACTTCAAACGAGAAAGACGATAGAGTGCCATCGGAGCGTTGTGTCTAGCGACGAACGTTTAGTAGTGGCAAACAGATCAGTATTTCACTTGCCTTGAATGAATTTGCAGGAATCGGGCAGATAGCCCATCTGTTGACTGCGCGCATACTAGCTGTACGTAAAGACATACGAACTGCTTACATTTCTACTGAACTGGATATTGTGGCGTAGCGACAAAAGTATTTTTGCATCACCGAGTCGTATGTTCACGCTCACCAAGTTTAATGAAGAACCATCAGTTCACTGGCAATGGACTAGGATTGTACTAGAGAAATGTTCACGCGCTGAACCTGGGAACTAGATCGTGCTATTACGTCCGCCACTCCAGTATGTACGTTATCCTTTCCAGGACTTCTCTATATAAACACCTGACTATCGTTTTGGTTACAGTAATTTGGAAAGTCCGTATAACGTAATTAATTCACGCATATAAATATCGTGAAAATTGTTAACTAACAGAAACTTGCAATCTGTAAATAAACACACAGGGGTTCTAGACGGATTATAGCAATTACTTAATGGTAGCCGGCCGTTGTGACCGAGCTGTTCTAGGCGCTTCAGTCTGGAACCGCGCGACCGCTACGGTCGCAGGTTCGAATCCTGCCTCGGGCATGGAAGTGCGTGATGCCCTTAGGTTAGTTGTGTTTAAATAGTTCTAAGTTCTAGGGGACTGATGACTTCAGATGTTAAGTCCCATAGTGCTCAGAGCCTTTTCAACTTAATGGTAGAAGTGAGTTGTATGGGTTTTATTGTATCAGAATGCCCTGTGTATCAACGATCAAGATTAAGCATCATGTAATCAACGAATTAACAGCAGTTGGAATTACATACATTCATCCCATTTCCTTTTTGTCTTTGGAGGGAACGAGCTCTAACAAGACACAGAAAAGCACAATGACATTTCCTCAAAATAGGGCGTCATAGAAAGACGGAAATGGAAAGTGTTGCCGTGGAATATTTGGCCACACTGATGCTCCAGTTTTTCCTTGCTTGTGGGACACGAGGTATGTGAGAAAACTAAAGAGCCTGACAACACGGTGAGCGACCTGGCAACGCTGTGTTGTTCTATTTGTGTAGACCAGTGTGTCCATCCCTTCCAGATGCTCTGCGCGAGTTTCAGCTCCGTAGAGTCATCACGTGACGTTTGAGGGCGTCATCAGTGAAGTTGCGTTTTTGCTGTGTGTTACGAAAATGGTACAGCGGAATTTATAGCAGCATTATGCCATCAAGTTTTGTGTTAAACTTGGGGAATCCGAGAGTGTAATCTTTGAGAAGTTGAAACAGGCCTGTGGGGGCTACATTCCTTCTCAAGATTAAGATTTTCGCTGGCACAAATCATTTGTGGAATCCCGAGAACACGTTGAAGATGAACCTCGCTCAGGGAGACTTTCAACTTCAGAAACCGACAACAATGTAAAACATATTCCTGCTCTTGTGAGATGGTTCTTCGAGGGCAAACTGTTATCAAAGTGTTTTCCAAAAAGTCCTTGAAAGGCTTAGTAAAAGAGAGTGAGACCCGACATGGCAGACAAGTGAATGACAACGCTCCATGTCACACGAAATTTTTGAACTCAAAAGGCATTCCAGTTGTTCCAAAGCCCCCCTATTCACCTAATCTGAGACCTTGTGACTCTTTCTTCCGAGGTTGAAAAATGCTTTAAAAGGGCGACATTTTGGGCTCTGTAGAAAATTCAAAAGAATATGACCGAGATGTTAAAGAACGTACTACTTGAACCCTTTCAACGTCGCCACCAAGACTGGGAACGACGCCGTCGGTGTAGGGCTACCGAAGGGAACTTCTTTGAAGGGGACAATATTGTTGTTTGGAAATAATTCAAAATAAAAACTTTGCTAGATAAAAAATCACTCATTACGGTTCTCACACAACTCTTATTACACAGGGTAACAAATAGAGTAATCCAGCTGGGTAAGGGTTCAAATGGCTCTGAGCACTATGAGCCTCAACATCTTAGCTCATAAGTCCCCTATAACTTAGAACTACTTAAACCTAAGTAACGTAAGGACATCACACACACCCATGCCCGAGGCAGGTTTCGAACCTGCGACCGCAGCAGTCCCGCGGTTCCGGACTGCAGCGCCAGAACCGGACGGCCACCGCGGCCGGCCAGCTGGGTAATGCAAGGTCGAACACCGTAGTTCACACCACAAACACCTTGAGGAATGAACGGATCCTAGACTATAATCCGTTCATCATAAGAATAAACCTGATGTAAGCATTGCAGTATTTATCGTTCCGCGTTTGCTGGAACATCATGGGATTTCCATTTCACGTGGGAGTGCAGCCAAGCAGTCTCGAGTACTATCAGGTACGATTGTATTGAACTGAGGACGTAGAAACGACGGAGAGGCTTCGTCCCTGACGTAGCCTTCAGCGGTACACAGTCCCACAATAGGCTACACAGTCCATTCACCCCACCGCCGTCCCACACCGGACCCAGGGTTATTGTGCGGTTCGGTCCCCAGTGGACCCCCCCGTCAACCCCTCACTGGGAACGTCTCGCACCACCCGAGTGTGACCCTAATGTTTGAGTGGTAGAGTGAGTATGGTGTACGCGCACGTGGAGGAATTGATTAATTGATTGCGCAGCAATAGCCGACATAGTGTAAATGAGGAGGCGGCCGGCACGCCATCCCGCTCTGAAAGCAGTGCGTTAGACGGCAGGTCTAACCGAGCGGGCGTCAAGTACGACAGTATGGGTACGTTTAGTGCTGTGCGTTACGCGCACATCGACGTAGCGATAAAACGGGACAACAGCTTTACCGGCGCATTTAACTGTGATAGCACTGGCCGGTCAGCTGGTACAGCTAGCCTGCATTGACGTGGCCACACGCAGTTCACACGTAAAAAGAGAAGAGGAAACGAGCAATACAGCTTCGAATGTCATTTAATTTTTAAGCACAATGAAATAATACACCGCAATTCTCCCACAATACGCTCCTTCGATGATTAGACGAAAAGCTCAGCACGATATCGTTTTTAGCTAAGGTACTATTGTAATTAAAAACAAGAATGACGAATATTCCTGACTTAACGGCAGTATAATTTTTCTGCATAAGCTGTGTGCAGAGAGTATTGAAGGATTTCACCATATAGTTAAACTTTGAAGTCACTGAAGGTATTACTTAAAGTCAGTCGTCTGGTAACCTTTTACCTCCTTCCTTTTCCGAATCCGAGAAATGCATTTCAGTTCTGGAAGTGTCACCTGCTACGCTGATAACGAGCCTATCAACAACAGAAGCCACGCAGCCAACCAGGCGCAGCATTTTCTCTTTTCTTATGACAAACCGTTCTCTGTCTGTAATTAATATTAATAATAATAATAATAATAAAACTGAGTGAATGGATCTACGATGAACTTGAACAAGCGCCATGAGACGTCCGCCCCGAACCAAAACAACTACCATCATCGAACAAAATGAGATAAAAAAATTGTTCCGCCAGTGTTCGGCAGTGACGTGTGAAAAAGCTGCGTGCGTTAGTTCCAGTACATCTGGCAGCTTAACAGTCTTTGTTACTTCTCAGGCCAAATCCCGCAGCTTCGCTCCAGATCAGTTGTTTTTCATGTTCCTACGATACTTATCTACCTGTGTGTTATAAAACGATGGACTTAGTCAGAAACAGAGGATTTGGTTTTTCATGTTTGCCTTGAAATTAAATTGTTATGTTTTCTTAATTTAAACAACTTTTATGAACAGTCTTTCATAAAACACGGATATTTAAGAATTTGTATTTGAAATGGAAAAACGAATTTCGCGTCCAGTATGTAATTAGAAACAAGAAGACGTGTATTATTCATAAAAGAATGATGATGAGTTTCATAATTACGAGATGTACGTATTTGAAATTGAACGAGGGGAAAAATGATGGAGAAATTTGAACAAACGCGCGAATAACCGCCTTTCCTTTATATTTCATTATGCTACCGGCGCTGCACGTTCAATGTGTGTTTGTGTACCAACTGCATTATATACAACGCAGGGAAAACTTAAAAGCCGATTATCTCCGTAAATTTATGAAAAATATTAAGAGAAGCCTATTTCTCGGAGCTTTTTAACCGTGTTCCACGCTGGTGTTTCACTACGGAACAGAAAACAGCCTCAGCAGTTTTCATACTGCGAATTAACAGCGCGACAATCAAAGCACAACGCTGCAGAGGCTGAGACAGTACACGATTTTTGAAATAAAAGCTACGTGGCTAAAGCGTGATTAAGAAAAACGGCCGGCCGCGGTGGTCTCGCGGTTCTAGGCGCGCAGTCCGGAACCGTGCGACTGCTACGGTCGCAGGTTCGAATCCTGCCTCGGGCATGGATGTGTGTGATGTCCTTAGGTTAGTTAGGTTTAAGTAGTTCTAAGTTCTAGGGGACTAATGACCACAACAGTTGAGTCCCATAGTGCTCAGAACCATTTGAACCATAAGAAAAACGTTGATAGCTGTCAATACATAATACATAAGCAGGACCTACTTCCAAGACCGTAACAACAGCATTGTACGTGTGCTACGGCTTCTGACCAGTCATCGCGTTTGTGTTTCTTTACACCAGGTTTATTATTACGAGCCGGCCGAGGTGGCCGAGCGGTTCTAAGCGCTACAGTCTGGAAGCGCGCGACCGCTACGGTCGCAGGTTCGAATCCTGCCTCGGGCGTGGATGTGTGTGATGTCCTAAGGTTAGTTAGATTTAAGTAGTTCTAAGTTATAGGGGACTGATGACCACAGCAGTTAAGACCCATAGTGCTCAGAGCCATTTGAACCATTTTTATTTTTACGATGAAAGGATTACAGCATGCCTAGTCCTCTGATTTGTCATACATGGAGCATCCAGACAGGATGCGACAGGATGGCGTACACTTTGATACCAGCCTCCAGACAACAGTGACACAGAACGTGTTGCAGGTTTGACCAGAAACTACAGCTACAGCTCGTCAAGATGACATTCAGGGCTTCTTTCTTCCATGCCACTACAAATACAAGAGTGTATTCGTTTCCATTGGGATCGCACATCACACAGTAGGCAATGACGGACATCAGATCCGAATGGAACGAAAAAATAATCTTGTAATACCCGTTAGCTGATAAACAGCTCCACGAAGATTGATGAATATTGTACAGGTGCTTCATTGTGCGAATCTTCCATTTCCATCCGAACATTAATACGGCATTATTGTCTGTTTCTTTGGAAATGACAGAACCCATGCACTATATGTTCTTCCCGAACTACACGCTTCGACACAGATGTAGCACCAAACTCTTTGCGTCTGAACATATTATCTGCCGCAATGAATTAATTTACATCTACATCTACATTCTACATTTATACTCCGCAAGCCACCCAACGGTGTGGGGCGGAGGGCACTTTACGCCTCACTGTCATTACCTCCCTTTTCTGTTCCAGTCGCGTATGGCTCGCGGGAAGAACGACTGTCTGAATGCCTCTTTGCGCGCTCGAATCTCTCTAATTATACATTCGTGATCTCCTCGGGAGGTATAAGCAGGGGGAAGCAATATATTCGATACCTCATCCACAAACGCACCCTCTCGAAACCTGGACAGCAGAGCGCCTCTGTTGCAGAGTCTGCCACTTGAGTTTGCTAAACATCTCCGTAACGCTATCACGGTTACCAAATAACCCTGTGACGAAACGCGCCGCTCTTCTTTGGATCTCTCTATCTCTTCCGTCAACCCGATATGGTACGGATCCCACACTGATGAGCAATACTCAAGTATAGGTCGAATGAGCGTTTTGTAAGCCACCTCCTTTGTTGATGGACTACATTTTCTAAGGACTCTCCCAATGAATGTCAACCTGGTACCCGCCTTACCAACAATTAATTTTATATGATCATTCCACTTCAAATCGTTCCGCACGCACACTCCCAGATATTTTACGGAAGTAACTGCTACCAGTGTTTGTTCTGCTATCATATAATCATACAACAAAGGATCCTTCTTTCTATGTATTCGCAATACATTACATTTGTCTATGTTAAGGGTCAGTTGCCACTCCCTGCACCAAGTGCCTATCCGCTGCAGATCTTTCTGCATTTCGCTACAATTTTCTAATGCTGTAACTTCTCTGTATACTACAGCATCATCCGCGAAAAGCCGCATGGAACTTCCGACACTATAACTAGGTCATTTATACTTATTGTGAAAAGCAATGGTCCCATAACACTCCCCGGTGGCACGCCAGAGGTTACCTTAACGTCTGTAGACGTCTCTCCATTGATTTAGTGGCTATAACAAAAGTTTGAGGCCATGCCACCTCGACCTACAGACAGCATCACGACCGGATTTATGTTTTCTGCCATAAATGAAGAAACAGAATACTCATAAACATATTCTCAATACCGGAAGACCAGAATAGGATTCATAACAAGGAGTGTGTGGAATTGGAGCCGGGTGAATTATGGTTTTCCGATACGGCTACTTTGGACCTCCATCGAAAGAACGGGGACATACCTCAGTTCTTTTTCGGTATCTCGGTATTTATATCCAAGACCGACAAAAATGTACGTCTCGTCGACCGCCGGTCAGCCATCCAAGAAAAAACTGACTCTGTGACACATTTTTTTATTTTATCGTACTAGTCAGAAGTTTCGGTATGTTATCTTAGTCCATTCAGACGTATTCCAGGTGCTCAGCTAGAAAACTAACGTCTACCGTTGCTGTACAGCAGTAATAGATTCTCTTATTTTAAAACTACGAAATAAATATGTAAACGTATATGCTAAGCTACAAATATGTGTTACGTGGAAGTGTAAAAACACGTTTTATGGCAGGAAGTAGTAGTTGCGAACGTCATAAGTAAGTGACAAGAATTACCTGTAATTTGAAGGCTTTTCAACAAGGTCTTAGAAACAGCTGTTAATAATACAACAGCTCATAACAGGGAAAATGAGTGGTACGAAAGCATCTCTTTGACTGAAAGAAATAAACCATGTCTTTGTGCATTAGCCCATGTTGTGGATTTGTTTTTGCTGCAGTGGCGGCATGGGCATCATTGTAATGTCAATGCTTTCTTCTGCCTTGGAAAGATTTCGTAGGTCAGTGAACTGGCAGATTTGTGCTCGAAGAATTAGAAAAAACAGTAATGCGAGTAAACCATCAGTGGCATTCCGGAAGTAGCCGGTTTGAAAGCGAACGATAAAAGGTATCGTTTGTGGCTGTACGTTACGTAATCATCTGATTGTATACCGTAAGTGTTATACACTGTCTTTATAAAAATATCATGATAAATATATCAAAATCGCCTGTCTCCTACTCTCTGTTAGATCATATGACTTGTCTCCTGGGTAATAAAGCCAAAGTTACTGGTATCGGTCGTATGGTAGGTAACAAACATGGTGAAGGATCTTTAATTATTTGAGATAAGGAACTGACGGTCGGACATGAAACATGAACATTCAGTTTCCTTTGACTTAAACGCCTTAAACCTTAAATCCTGAATAACTTCAACTCATAGCTGTCCAAAGTGACGACTGCATCTCAACACATGCTTTAAAACGGCTCATAAATTGTTTTCGCATCCTCTCAAATATCCATTTTGTCTCCTGCACATGGAGTCAGGTAGCTAAGACTCTAGCAACCAGTTCATCTTCAGTTTCTACTACACCTTCATACACCAACGACTTCACGTAATTCTGAAGCAAAAACACCAAACGACTGAGGTCCAGCAATCGCGATACCGTTGAGACGAGACCTCCCATCCACTTTCACTGTTCCATGCGCTTCAGTCTGGATCTGCGCTGCTGCTACGGTCGCAGGTTCGAATCCTGTCTCGGGCATGGATGTGTGTGATGCCCTTAGGTTAGTTAGGTTTAAGTAGTTCTAAGTGTAGGGGACTGATGACCTTAGATGTTAAGTCCCATAGTGCTTAAAACCATTTGAACCACTTTCACTCCAGCGATGGAAGTATCATAGGAAGTATCATAGGACCGTTGCCATTCACAATATACATAAATGACCTGGTGGATGACATCGGAAGTTCACTGAGGCTTTTTGCAGATGATGCTGTGGTGTATCGAGAGGTTGCAACAGTGGAAAATTGTACTGAAATGCAGGAGGATCTGCAGCGAATTGACGCATGGTGCACGGAATGGCAATTGAATCTCAATGTAGACAAGTGTAATGTGATGCGAATACATAGAAAGATAGGTCCCTTATCATTTAGCTACAAAATAGCAGGTCAGCAACTGGAAGCAGTTAATTCCATAAATTATCTGGGAGTACGCATTAGGAGTGATTTAAAATGGAATGATCATATAAAGTTGATCGTCGGTAAAGCAGATGCCAGACTGAGATTCATTGGAAGAATCCTAAGGAAATGCAATCCGAAAACAAAGGAAATAGGTTACAGTATACTTGTTCACCCACTGCTTGAATACTGCTCAGCAGTGTGGGATCCGCACCAGATAGGGTTGATAGAAGAGATAGAGAAGATCCAACGGAGAGCTGCTCGCTTCGTTACAGGATCATTTAGTAATCGCGAAAGCGTTACAGAGATGATAAATAAACTCCAGTGGAAGACTCTGCAGGAGAGACGCTCAGTAGCTCGGTACGGACTTTTGTTAAAAGTTTCGAGAACATACCTTCACCGAAGAGTCAAGCAGTATATTGCTCCCTCCTACGTATATCTCGCGAAGAGACCATGAGGATAAAATCAGAGAGATCAGAGCCCACACAGAAGCATACCGACAATCCTTCTTTCCACGTACAATACGAGACTGGAACAGAAGGGAGAACCGATAGAGGTACTCAGGGTACCCTCCGCCACACACCGTCAGGTGGCTTGCGGAGTATGGATGTAGATGTAGATGTAGATGTATCTGTTACGAGATTGTTGAGGCTTGTCGCAGCCACTTGTTGACATATTGCCTGTTCTGTTTTGTCTCTGAATCTTCGGCCGACGTTTGTCTAAAGTTGCGTCCACGCAGGTCGCACCACGCAAAACCATAGAAGTGGTTCGGCGCGGCGCAACGCGGCGCGTCCGGAGAGGGAGCCACCCGCGCCGCTCTGCGCAACAATGACCAGATTCCGGGCAGTGTCAGTACACCAAAGGAAATGGCTCGTGTTGTGCGCGGTTCTCTTTGGCCGGCGTTCCTCGCACACGCACACACAAAGTGGTTCAAATGGCTCTAAGCACTATAGGACTTAACATCTGAGGTCATCACTCCGCTAGACTTAGAACTACTTAAACCTAACTATCCTAAGGATATTACACATATCCATGCCCGAGGCTGGATTCGAATCTGCGACCGTAGCAGTAGCGCGCCTAGAACCGCCCGGCCACACGGCCGGCCGGCCGCACACACACACACACACACACACACACACACACATACATACACATACGCTGGCGAAACACCGGAAAATGGTTAACCAACGTCGGCCGAAAACCATGAGGCGAAAGCCAACAGGCAATTCGTCCAAGAATATGTTGTTTAGGCAGTGGCGTAGGGAAAGTTACCTGGCGCTCGTGGCACAACACTATATTGCCCCCCCACCCTCGGCGCCCGGGGCACGCCACTACACTTTATTGGCGCCCCCTCCCCTCCAGAAACACATACAGTAATATAATATACAGAGTTTATTCTAATAATAATAATATATCTTCTGGAAAAATTTGTATGTTTTGGAGACCATTTGGCGTCCCTCTACAACTGGTGCCCGGGGCATGATAGACCCAATTGCCGCCTCTCCCCCCTCCCCCTCTCTCGCTACGTCACCGTGTTCAAGTGTTCGCGGACATTAACTTCGAAGTGGTATGATGCATGTTTATGCCGAATTCATATTCTTTCGCGGGCGGCGAGAAGCAGCCAGCAGGGTCCTGTTGGTTGAAGCCCACGAGTTGATAGAGAATCGTTGCTGGTGATCAGACACGGGCGTTTTGATAGCCTAGTACGTAGCTTTTGCGGCAGAAACAAAGAGCATTATGGCTGAAAGAAGCCTCGTCCGTGAATGGCACTAGCCGTAGGACGTTCGCCACTGCTGTACTGCTCGTGATAATCCGTTGACAGATAGTAACTCGGAATCGTAAATCAGTTGGACCTACTGCGCACGCACGTCGTTTATGATAGGCATACACCTGTTGCTTCACAATAATTCTCCACATTATATTCTTTCACGTGAACACTTCACGCGGAAGTTGACGGATGCGTCGTGATGAAACTTCTCCCCCCACTATCCAGCGCCATCTCCTGAAATTCTCGTGTATTAGCAGTTCTTTGTAGGAAACAGGGTCAATCTGTGTAGCTTGAACGATCCAGTGTTTTATCCACTGCGATCAGTTTCTACCAATTACGTCCATTTCGAAACTATTCTCTATAGATTCGTTTAGGTTTTGGGAGAACTACGTCCTGCTGCATGACACAGGGTGACCAGTCCTTAACGCAACAGCCTGGCGCAGGATTTTGTTGTCCGGCCGGCAGATAGTCGGCGGTGGCCCTGGCGAGGACGATACTTGTATTTCCCCTCCCGAGAGGCAATTGTTTGCGCAGGTAGCACGTGTATTTTAGGCGACGCAATACAGTGTGTACTGGGTGAAATGTTTTCAACTGAAATGACGAAATCTAAGTACAGAGAATCAGTGTGTGCAGTAAGGAGTTTATTCGTGAGGAGTTTAGTGAGAGTTTGCTGATGTTCAGCTTCCTAATGGGAGTAAATAAATTTCGCGAAACGGGAGGTGTTCTTGACAAGAAACATAGACAGCCAAGCACAGTACTTATAGAAGAAACTCTGGATAATATGGGCATGCTCTGAAAAGGTCTCCTAGAAAATCAGTACGACGTCTTCCTCAGGAAATAGGAATTTTCTATGGCTCTGTTCAAATGACTACGAAGTTACTGGACTTCCAGCCCTACAAACTAACTGCAGTGCAAGAACTTGAGGCGGGTCACCATTCAAAAAGGTTTTGGCTTTTTGAGTGGGTGATGCAAGGACCATGACTTGTCTCGACACGTTTCAGGCCGTTTCCTTCTCATATTTCCTCGCAGCCATCGCAAGTCCCGTCATCTACATCTACATTTATACTCCGCAAGCCACCCACCGATGTGTGGCGAAGGGCACTTTACGTGCCACTGTCATTACCTCCCTTTGTTCCAGTCGCGTATGGTTCGCGGGAAGAACGACAGCCGCAAGGCCGCACGCTCCACTCTATCTATGATCATTCCACTTCAAATCGTTCCGCACGCATATTCCCAGATATTTTACAGAAGTAACTGCTACCATTGTTTGTTCCGGTATCATATAATCATACAATAAAGGATCGATTGATTAACAATTTGTCCCTGTGCTACGAATCTATGAAGAACTAAAGCTTAAGAGTAAAAAAAAAACTATGAGCATAGGTTTGGCATTTAACCTGACGAGCTTTCGTTGGTCTTGGAGAATGTATCCTGACCCATTGTGAAGACGGAACCTTGGTCTCAACATCATCATAACCGTAGATCCACGTCTCATCATCAGTCATGACTCTCCCAAGGAACATCTCGTTCTCATTTGCTCCTCACAGATCTGGTTGTCATTTGCTCCTCACATATTGCGAGGTGAAGGTTTTTCTGCTCTTGGCTCATGAGCCGTGGGACGAACTTCGCGGCAACACGATGCATTCCAAGACGCTGTGACAGAATTTCATGACACGATCCAACATAAATGTTACATTCCTCTGCAATCTCTCGGACAGTCAGTCTTCGTCCGATTCTCGCGCACAGTTTTGTTGACTTTCCTGACGTGAGCGTCGAAGGGCAGCCTGAATGAGGAACATCTTTAACTTCCGCCTGGCCACTCTTAAACCCTGTGAACCATCTGCAACACCGAGTACTGCTTAAGCACTCATCACTGTATGCTTCCTGCATTATTTGCTGTGTCTATAGGTTTTCTTCAGTTCCACACAAAATTTATGCATACATGTTGCTCCTGTAACTCTGCCATCTCGTAATTCGCAAACAGTGCGACACAACGTTCTACTCAGTACAGTACTAAATAATAACGAACAGACATACAATAATGAAACTTCTAGCAGTTACATGTTAAACACATGCGTGTTCAGGGATGCCAACAGCATTTCGCTCCAACACACCATTGGCGCGAAATTACGGAAGTTCGGAATTTTTCGAACAGGCTTCGTACTTAGGGGAGTGTTATTAAATGTAAAATCTTACAGCCAAGATGAATCTCATGCTAGTGAACAGCGACGGAAAGGAAATGAAGGAGAATTTGTGGAAACCCCGACGAAGATAAATCTGGATGGTTGCTCGGAGATTTGAACCCTGGTCTCCCCGCAATGCGATTTCTGTGCACTGCACCATCTGCTTGGTTCCGCAGGACGAGAACTGTGGGTTGTTCAGCACTCATTGGTCGCCGCGCCCTTCACTAAGTGATTACGCAGTTCGTACAGCTACTCACACCTTAGCAAAATAAACTAGAAGGACCTGCATGGCGGTATTCAGCCCGGGGAGAAGCTGCTTTAAAAAGTGCTGTGAACTGCTTTCCTGTGGGCGCAGGTATGCTGCCATATCACCGTATCGACCTTAAACAACGGCGTTCATTGAGAGCGGCATCCTAATCTCCAAAGACGGTTTTTAAGACTACGTGGCCTCAGCGGCATCGTATAAGCTGACAAATAAAGACTCTATCACGATTCTCACGACCACAACTTCTATACAGGATGCAGAGTAAGTGATGATAAGGTTGCATCGTTGCAGGGGGCGTCTGATGGAGCATAATTTTTCAAATGAGCAGAGATCGGAAATCCACCACCGTGCAGCTTCGGCCACTCAGCGACGAACATGCCAAAGAATGTGTGCCCTTTGGTTGCTCCCTCGTGTAGGAATATCAGTGGCGTGAGCGTAGCGTACTGCACGAACTGCCAACATCAAATCGGAATTGTCATGTGACTTATTTTCATTTTGTGCTGAGACTGAAACATTGATATTGTTCTTACTTGTACTGTTTATACAAAAATGGTTCAAATGGCTCTGAGCACTATGCGACTCAACTTCTGAGGTCATCGGTCGCCTAGAACTTAGAACTAATTAAACCTAACTAACCTAAGGACGTCACACACATCCATGCCCGAGGCAGGATTCGAACCTGATACCGTAGCGGTCGCTCGGTTCCGGACTGTAGCGCCCAGAACCGCTCGACCACTCCGGCCGGCCCCTGTTTTTACACATGTATTTACTAGTAATGGTAAGGCTGCTAAGGGATAAATCGAAATACTTCAAGGAAGGAAATTTATTTTTCATAGAAGCAATACGAATAAAACCGCTTCTCCTGTATGATAAATCTTTATTTCTGATCGTACATCTGAAGCGATCTTATTCATCATGGTTCAGTTCTACAGAATAAAGAATTACTACCGCTGGGCCACTTTATGTAACAGGACGACCATATAATTACGTAACGGTGCTACATAAATTCGGAAGCGCGCCGCAAGTCAGTGTGTTGAAAGTGTACGATTTCGAGCTGTTTTCACCTGCAACTCAGACTTGCTCACTAATTACTTAAGATCTAAAGTAAATTTCGCACATGTGTCACTGTCAAGTGACAGAGCTTGACGGAACTTCTACGATTAATAGAAAGAACTGTTACAGTACAGTACAGTAACAGAAGGTAACTGAAAGAAATACGCAATGAGACGAAAAGAAATTACACTTTTATGCAAAGACGATAAATACACTTAATCACCACGATTTATGATTGTCCTTTGGAAATTACAAAAGGCAGGACATGGTTCTAGATAGGGTTTTCAGAATGAAAACATGGTCAATGTAGGCTGTATTCTTTTATTTTCCGTTTATTTGGGCAGTTTCAACCGTCAGTCATTTTCATGCATACATCTTAAGCTTCCCGCCTCATTTTACATTCTGATACTTCGCTGGTACATGTCTATTAGAATTTAAAGTGAAACTGCAAGCGTAAGACATGTTCTTATGTTCTTGAAAATGACCCACGGACGATAATGTAAAGTGTATCTTTAAATTGGCACGTGCTGGATATATTTTGAATATGCGAAAAATACAATCCAGCACGTGCTGGATATGTTTAGGAATATGCGATAAATACAATCCTGCAACTTTGAAACAAAATCGCGCAGAATTTTCGACGTAAGTACCATAACCACTAACCCTCACATATTTATTTACGATGTATTTCATCGTTTGGTGGTTAGTTATTTTCACATAGAGCGCTTCTAACACTGTTTTTCTACCGTAGGGCAACAACACACCAAAAATACTTCGCCACAGTGGAATAATAAAAAAGCCAAAACGGACGGTAATGTAAAGTGTAACCTTAAAATCATGTGAACAGCCGTCTGATGATGAACTTGAAAGTACGAAACCCGTAACGGCGCTATTTACCTAAATACATAGCAGTATTAACAGTGGCTGGTTGCTGTTTTCTTCTTTGTAAGAATTAACCTACATTAATTGTACACAGCCACAGTCCCACCATGTCAGTTATAGACAAAATAGCAGAATGCACCCTGCCTGGACCAAGTTTTCATTCTCAAAACAAGTTAAGGCTGTGGACCACACAAATATAAAATCTCAGTAGTGTGTGTGATCACCACAGACAGAAGTGCATGCTCCCAAACTGGCCACAATATTGACAGGAGTACACAGATGTCCAACCATGGCTCTTAAAACAGGCACTGTAGGTAACAGTAGTAGTGCTTATGAGGTGTAGAATACGCATATGCGATTCGTATTTCAGTTTCTCTATGAATTAATAAACGTGTAGTGCCAGAAGTTTGACATGGAAGAATTTAGACTGCTGAAATATTTCTAAGTAAGTACTAATTTGCTGCATGTCATAGTTTTTAATTCGGTGTTTTTCTTAACATTTTCAATTTGGCATACTTGGTGGCCATTTCGCAATGCTCTCACAGTATGATTTATTAAAACATATAGTTGGTAATACGAGTAAGTGCAGCAACCAAGAAATAACGGTGGAAACAGGTAAGGCAAACAAGCGAAATGACCTTGCATTTCATTTCACATATTGAATGCAAATTATGAAGGTGGCTGTGAACCGAGTGTACAAAAACCACGATATTTGTGAAGTTGACAATCAAAATCAGAACCTGTACGGCCACATTTTACTACGTAGCAAATTCTCGTTCACTATGAAGGCAATGTATGTTGACGACAAAAATTTGTCAGCGCATCTGAATGCTCACACATTAGATACTAGCAACTCCATGCTTGCATCAGCTAATACCTATTGTGCTTGATTAAATTAGCTCAAGTTAACTGATTATTAATGTTTACCCTGTAAAGAACAGTAGGAAAACTGAAGGGATATTACTTTTTCAACCCGGAAAAAATGAAAAACAAAATTATTTGTTGTGATTCATTGGTCTTTATTATACTTTAATAAAGGCTATGCAAGTTTTAACATTTTTCAAATCTTTAAAAAAAATCAGTGCCGTTATAATTGTAGTTGAAAATGGTCAATTTATCAAATTAAAGGTACATTTATATCGTGCATCAGCGCATTTCAATACCATATGTGAGAAATCCCTTCCTACGAAGTAGTTGAAAGTGGGATTACTAAAGATGAACGATAAGACGTGAGAAATATTTGGGATTTCAATCTTGGAAAACCCTTTCATAATTATCTTCCATTTCTGTGTGTGTGAAATCTTACGGGACTTGACTGCTAAGGTCATCAGTCCCTAAGCTTACACACTACTTAACCTAAATTATCCTAAGGACAAACACAGACACCCATGCCCGAGGGAGGACTCGAACCTCCGCTGCGACCAACCGCACAGTCCATGACTGTAGCGCCCAAGACCGCTCGGCTAATCCCGCGCGGTTTCCATTTCTGAATCGCACCCTTATTTATGTCATCAGAAGTGAGTGCCATGTCTAGGTTTCTTTTAATTATTTGAAATTCTTTGTAAAAGGAGTCCACGATCAGTTGATCGATTCTTAAAAGTTCCACAGCTTTTATGAAATGGTCGTAATTAATTGGTGATTTAAAGTTTAGAAACAGCATCTTGGAAAGGATGATGTTTCCTGAGAAACCATAATGTGGTAAGAAATATCCTACAAAATTGGTGTAGAACTGTGGAAACATCGTACCTAATTTGCGTTAGTGCTTAACTCACCCATTATTTCTCTCGTCTTTCTTCCGAAACCATTGTCTTTTTTTCTTTGCTCAATCTATTCGCGAATCCCTTGCATTCAGCGTGCATCTCCATAGCTGGCAGAGAATCTCATTCAATCTTCTTCATTGTTGTTTCTACCGAAAACGTTACGTTATGTAGAAACGACAAATAACCAAAGTTCTTTTTCTCGTCTTCTTTACAAGTGATTATCCTGCTTAGTAGACGAGGACTTTCATTGTAAAATTCCAGTAAATGAGATTTTAGTGCAGGCTATATTTTTATACTCTTTCCACACAGGACCTAGAGATAAAAATCTCGTGGCAACATGTTTTATTATTACTTCCCATTGCATCTCATTCGCTTTAAGTTGGAGATGCAAGTCCGTTCTTCGTTTCGCAGATCTACTCAAGTGACTGCATAGTTCAGTATCAAACTTCCTGCATCCAGTTCCAGATTATTAGTACTGTATTTCGCAGCATTGTGGAGAACATGGACGAGGCAATAAGATTAGACTATTTTATCATTTTCAGCTAAAAAAATGTATAAATGGAATGATTTCTTCCGAAGTTTACATGGGTGTTGTGAGCGGCGAATGCCGAAACTATATTGGAACACAAGCCATTCTTCTCCAATGCGTCTATTAACAACTTTGGAACTTGATATGCACATTCTTCGTTACATTCTAAAAATTCCAAGTAGACGGTTTACAACTCCAGTATCATAATCAAAGAATCTTAAGAAAATTGGAAACATTTTTCTACTTTTTATTACTTGCATCAGTCGTTACTAAAAAGTGTAGATTTTTTCTTGGATGTCTTTAAAATATTTTTAACAGATTCTTTGGGCAATACACCGCACACAATAGCTTACCCTTTTGTTCTTCCGCAGCTAATACTTTGAGCGATTTTTGAATCACAGCAAATATAAGGAAATAATTTGTGTGAACAATCAATACTATTATAAGTGAGAGAATGCTTTACGTGTCATAAACAGATGCGCGTTCTCCAGCAGTAATGTTGTCCGTCTCCGAAGCAGATGATTCACGTTTCGAGAAACATCTGGATAAGGTACTTGATGCTTTATTGCTAACAAGAGTCATGCGAGATTTAGTAGCTTCATGTTGTTTTACATTAGCACACGAGAAATCTTTATTGCACATGCGACAGTGCGCCTTGTACGAGATTTCTTTTGTTCTTTTTAACCAGGAATAATTACTTTCCCAGTTCTGATTATAGTTACAAGTAAACCTTTTGACTTTCTTAGAAGTTGTTTCACCACTTCTAGATGAAATATCTGCGTCACTGCCACTTAAATTACTCATTTTGTCTATAGTTTTAGAAATAATTAACAAGCGTAACACGTTCAACATTCAGCAGTTCTCGCAAATAAATGGACGAAGTTTTAAACTAGAACGACAGTGAAGAATGGAATTAACAGATCCTTCCAGTGTTGTTAACACGCGTTGACAGTTTTGAGACGCGTTACCAAACGAACGAAAATGTTGAACACAAAATTGTAGAAAGAAAGTGAAATGGATAATAAACAGAAGAATGTAAAGCAGGGAAAGGCAAAAAGAGACGGGTTGCGCCACGCGAGAGGATGGGAATCAGTGAATATCGGCACCGCGCGGCACTACCATAGATTAATAGGCGAGCTATTCGTATCTTCTTGCGTTATGTGTGGCTCTTCCCAAAGATTTCGTAATAATAATCGAACAGGGTTGAAATACAGGACAGAGCTCGTCCTGGCGGCACATTTAAAATTATGCTGGAAATTATGCTCGAAAAATACGGGACGCCTGGCAACATTACTGGTTATCTCAACATCAAGCTTAGGCAAACTTTATATTCTTATTATTGTCGCGATTTTTCTGAGTTTCGCTGAGTAAGAAATGACAGTTAAACCAACGACGCTTCTGTATCCAATTCCATTACTTTGTTAATATAATAAACAGAAATGTAGGAATAGCACAACCGTATTATACCCGATATGCGGTACTTTAAGGAATAATGTTTTTAGTAATGAAATTTAAAGACAGACGCTTTTCTTGATGCATAGAGAGCCTATATAATGTTTTGTTGTAATAAGTGGATCGGTTACGGTAAACTAAGAAATTCTTGAATTCGAATGTTAAAAGGACGAAGAACGGGTAAGTGACTTTCTGGAGCTCAATGGTGTAGCTGTATTGTTTCGCGTTGAGTTGCGTATGCATTTACAGTGATGCTGATCATTGTTTGATGGGAGGACTACTGGAAATGCTGTATGCACATGGCTGACTATATCGTCGGAGGTATCGTAGACAGTACCTAAATTCGGAGACTTGATGGGCCAGACTGCCAATTCCGAGCAATTAAAAACGGCACGATAAGTTGCAGCTCCAACAACGCAATCGCGTCAGAAACATATAATATTTAAATACGTTCCAGTCTTTCCCGTAGCTGAGTGCTGAACGCAGATCCAGGTTAGATTCTTGGCTGGATCGGAGATTTTATCCGCTTGGGAAGTGGAAGTTGGATGCCCTCATCATCGACACTCAAGTCGCCGAAATGGTGTCAAATAATAAGACTTGGATCCAGGTGGGATCTCCTGGCCAGTAATGCCATTCTCATTTCAATACATATCATATACAAGCGATGAAACTAACTTTTAACACATACTAGTAAACTAAGATGCTGAACTAGAAAAACAACGCATTCACGCTCCGTAGCGCGGAAAGACTGCGCCCCTGTTAACTGCTTTCCCAGGAATGCTAATACACACTCCCGGCCACGCCAAGTTGCTTCTGTTTAATAGGATGGCGTGCAGCGCTAGTCCAGGAGAGGATTTTCCTGAGTGGAATCTTTCGCACCATTTCACTCGAACTCCGACAGACTACTGCTGCACAGGAAACGCGGGAATTTCAAATATTATTCGTCCAGCTGAAGCAGACACTCGGAGCGGTGGCTCGTAATGGCGGCCGTAAAGGGGTCCTGCCATTTAGGTCCCTTTCGCAGTTGCTGGCAGCCTTGTAAGAGGCCCCGTGTAAATGGAATACCGCCGCCGCAGCAGTTTCACTCTTACGCAGCTGCTGTTGCGCATGGCATGATAGTTCCCTTCCTTCTATTCCTTCCCACTCTCTCAGGACAGTCCTAGCGAAACGGAACGTGAACAAATTCTGGCATGGATTTTGTTTATCGTCGTTTAAAGAGAGGGCGAAAAGTAATGCAGTCAGTTAAGGAAGGTAGAACGTCAAACGGGCCGACTTGGAGCAGGAGAGGCACCATAGGACATTTTAATTTCCACTGTCCATACTTTTACGGATAAAGTCGTAAAACTTTGCAGGATGACTAGGAAGGATTCAGGATTCCCACTCACAGCAGTGGAAGCTCAAAAAGATAACAAAGTAATTTTGTTACAAGTGAAATTTCATTATTTTTTCATTTATTATTGGCTCCATTTGTTGCTTCAGCGACACTTTTCTTCATAAGTAAGAGAGATTCTTCGATGCATTGTGCGCAGCATACAAACCATACTTACAGGTGTATGAAAGTCAAGAATTTATTTAATTCGTGAAAAAATGAATGAATTGTTACATTTTAACCTTCATATTTACAAAAAACCTCAAATTTTATAGTTAGCTGTTTCAGTTTTTACCACAGTTTTTAACAGATTTAAAAATTCTAGAGAAATTTGTCGTAGTGAATCATGTTTAAAACTGGGTTTGAGTTTAGGAGAATATAAGTTCTAAGCTGATGAAAGCGTATGCCAGTCTAATGCGCTGCAGTCATGGACTGTGCGGCTGGTCCCGGCGGAGGTTCGAGTCCTCCCTCGGGTACGGGTGTGTGTGTTTGTTCTTAGCATAATTTAGGTTAAGTAGTGTGTAAGCTTCGCAAGTAAGTCCCATAAGATTTAAACAAAAAAAAATGGAAAAGTGTGAATAATGCGGTCGAATTTACGAGGTGCATTCAAGTTCTAAGGCCTCCGATTTTTTTCTAATTAACTACTCACCCGAAATCGATGAAACTGGTGTTACTTCTCGACGTAATCGCCCTGCAGACGTACACATTTTTCACAACGCTGACGCCATGATTCCATGGCAGCGGCGAAGGCTTCTTTACGAGTCCGTTTTGACCACTGGAAAATCGCTGAGGCAATAGCAGCACGGCTGGTGAATGTGCGGCCACGGAGAGTGTCATTGTTGGAAAAAGCCAAAAGTCACTAGGAGCCAGGTCAGGTGAGTAGAGAGCATAACGAATCACTTCAAAGTTGTTATCACGAAGAAACTGTTACGTAACGTTAGCTCGATGTGCGGGTGCGTTGTCTTGGTGAAACAGCACACGCGCAGCCGTTTTTTGTTGCAGTGAAGGAAGGAATTTGTTCTTCAAAACATTTTCGTAGGATGCACCTATTACCGTAGTGCCCTTTGGAACGCAATGAGTAAGGATTACGCCCTCGCTGTCCCAGAACATGGACACCATCATTTTTTCAGCACTGGCGGTTACCCGAAATTTTTTTGGTGGCGGTGAATCTGTGTGCTTCCATTGAGCTGACTGGCGCTTTGTTT
The DNA here is from genome assembly GCF_023897955.1 of Schistocerca gregaria. Lineage (NCBI taxonomy): Eukaryota > Metazoa > Arthropoda > Insecta > Orthoptera > Acrididae > Schistocerca > Schistocerca gregaria. The sequence goes on along the minus strand of NC_064925.1, from coordinate 499,055,838 downwards.
TTGGATTGAAAAATGGCATCCACGTCTCATCCATTGTCACAACTGACGAAAAGAAAGTCCCATTCATGTTGTCGTTGCGCGTCAACATTGCTTGGCAACATGCCACACGGACAGCCATGTGGTCGTCCGTCAGCATTCGTGACACCCACTTGGATGACACTTTTCGCATTTTCAGGTCGTCATGCAGGATTGTGTGCACAGAACCCACAGAAATGCCAACTCTGGAGGCTATCTGTTCAACAGCCATTCGGCGATCCGCCAAAACAATTCTCTCCAAAACAAATCTCTCCACTTTCTCGATCATGTCGTCAGACCAGCTTGTGCGAGCCCGAGGTTGTTTCGGTTTGTTGTCACACGATGTTCTGCCTTCATTAAACTGTCACACCCACGAACGCTCTTTCGACACATCCATAACTCCATCACCACATGTCGATGAATTTCAATTGGTTTCACACCACGCAAATTCAGAAAACGAATGATTGCAGGCTGTTCAAGTAAGGAAAACGTCGCCATTTTAAGTATTTAAAACATTTCTCATTCTCGCTGCTGGCGGTAAAATTCCATCTGCCGTACGGTGTTGCCATCTCTGGGACATATTGACAATGAACGCGGCCTCATTTTAAAACAATGCGCATGTCTTTCCAGTCCGGAGAAAAAAAATCGGATGCCTTAGAACTTTAATGCACCTGGTAAAGCGTCAGGAATACTCTGAAGTTAATATCATCCGCAATGGATACAGCTGAACTCCATGACTGTTCCGTTATGTGTCATAGAGCAATAACCGCTACCAGTCACAACAGAAGGTGATTTTATTTAGCGCGACCGGTTTCGGGCTTGTGCCCGTCTTCAGGTGGTTGTACTTTCAATTAAATTTTTCAGTGCTCACTGTTGTAGATCACTGTTTAAATAAAAAAGCAAATAATGTGATGGTAACTAAATAAACCCGACTGAAACAATTACTAAGCGGCATGTGTTGCAAAGTGTAATAGTACATACATACACCTGGAGTATACATGTCGTTTCCACATTACATTCATCACAGTAGTTACAAAAATATCTCGTTTTTTTGCACATTAACTGTATATTATACGTCATGGTAAATATTGGTACTTCCATGGTATGCCTTTGATACAGCAGATGTTAATAACTTCACTAGCACATACACACACAACATCTAAAGTGTTTACATGGGAAAACAGTGGTTATCGTCAAAGACCTTAGATCTAATAAGTTCAGTTATGACACATACACAAATATAATAGATATAGTGATCGCTTCTCAGTTTTGGTTATTGATAACTTGATGAAGATAATCACTATGTGATCGAAAATCGATTATGCTATCAATAAAACATCAATATTACTGCCGACGCTGACCTTTTAATTTAAAACAACTGACTAGGCTCACCAGACTTCGGAAAAAAGAAACTGGGACACTAGTGTTTGTACTTTATACCTATCTTCATTAAAACCCTTACGCCTCGCTTTCTGGTCAGATTTCGTTTGTTTGTTTATCCTCGAAGCTTTAACGTCCCCATCTGACGGTCGGATCACCATCAACAGTCACATGCCCCACTTCATGAAACACTGCGGAGAGGTTTGGTATATAAACCAGGGCACTGGCGTAAAGTCTGGTAACAAGGGACTTTACGCTACCATCGCTCCTACCCTTGCCGGCAAAGTACTGGCAGTGGAAGCTTTTTTCCACTACCACGATTCGAACCGGCTTACGTCTGGGTCGAGCACCACCGCACCCGTATGAGGTAGCGACCTCGTCCACGGAGTTGAATTTGCAGTTTGAAATTAATAATAGCCCATAGCCCTCCGACAACACAGCAGCTGAAATAACTCATAACATGGTTCAAATGGCTCTGAGCACTATGGGACTCAACTGCTGTGGTCATCAGTCCCCTACAACTTAGAACTACTTAAACCTAACTAACCTAAGGACATCACACACATCCATGGCCGAGGCAGGATTCGAACCTGCGACCGTAGCAGTCGCACGGTTCCGGACTGCGCGCCTAGAACCGCGAGACCACCGCGGCCGGCGACTCATGAGATGAAAGTATCGACATTTCGTATATTGGAAAGGAAAATGTAGGCACATTACACATTAATAATATTATTTTCTCCAGAAATAAGAAAGACTAGTATATACAATTTTATTGTAATAGCCTGGATGTATTTTATTATTTTCTGCTGTGTTTAGTCACTTACTACGCACAGTTTCGTTAATCCTGAAAACTGTGTAAATTTACTAAACAGTAATCAGATAGAAATTATACATTTCATGCAGACTGTTGGGGCAAGTGTGCATACATCACGAACAATTTTCAGTAAGTACAGGTAACACGTGCTGGATCGCTCACGTTCTTCACAAAATTAACTTCGAGATGGAGAAATGATTTGAGTTAAGTGATGCTCCTTATAGCTCCTTTGGTTTTGTTTTATCTTGAGAGCCATAAAGTGGTCAGCAAGTAACAGGCGCGGGTAGACAATACCTACTTTTCTTTTCAACATACCACTTACTCTCTATTAAGGCATAAAAACAGTTAAACCAAATGCGGTTGGCCTTATATACTGTGAAAGTATATTTTTCTATAACGTTCTACTCGTGGAAACTTCAATTGAATGAAAAATATTATTGCACGCAGTTTGTTTCTCGGTTAAAAACTGGGAAAGTTATGTGTCCGGGATGATTTACTTTGTCCGCAGCTCGTGGTCGTGCGGTAGAGTTCTCGCGCCCGGGTTCCCGGGTTCGATTCCCGGCGGGGTCAGGGATTTTCTCTGCCTCGTGATGACTGAGTGTTGTGTGATGTCCTTAGGTTAGTTAGGTTTAAGTAGTTCTAAGTTCTAGGGGACTGATGACCATAAATGTGAAGTCCCATAGTGCTGAGAGCCATTTGAATGATTTACTTTACTCAGGACAGCACGGCATTTGTGTGTCCCGGCAAAACGGGGACTTCTGGGTCAGCCTACTACAGACCCGCTGACACGCACTGATTTCGGCCGGTGCGGCTGAGAACTCCCGGAAATAAAATCTCACAGTTGCACGGATTTTTCATCCCCCCCCCCCCACCTCCACCCCGTAAAATGAGATTTGGTGGGATTTTGCCGGGCCCCTCTCCCCTTATTACGTCAGTGGACGTCCCCTATGCGCAGTTCGTGATGTGGGCTCTCCCTCCCTCTCGTACTAACTGCCCCATCTCACGGCGATGAGGCACGCACAGGCTCGCAGTTGAGTTGTGCGTGCGGAGTCACGTTGGCAGCGTTGCTCATCACGCACCGTGCTATATGAAGTGGCTATACTTTATACAAATTGTACATGATAATTTTTAAACGTTGTTTATGTTCACTGATGCAGAAAGAGTGTTCAACAGTATCCTGTCTTCCTCGGGGCCTCTCCATGCCAAATTTCATAGAAATCGGTTCAGCGGTTTTGTCGTGAAAACGTAAGAGTTACTTTCGCGTTTGTAATATTAGTATGGATTAGTAGTTTCAGCGAAATACCACTATCACCAGTGGGTTTCGTTATTCTAAAATATGCAAAAATTAGCACTGTTACAACACACAACGAAAAAACGTTATTACATGTATTGTGTTTAGTTCCGGTTATCGTGCGAATAATTTTAGTACACCATTTACTTTAACGTCGTTGCATAATTTCTATGATTTTTCGGCATACAGCATGTCATCTGCAAAGGTATGTATGTGTTGGTGGTATATGAACAGTTATTTCGTATGTGAATGTGTGTGCGGCGAAATGTAGTGCACTGAGTGTAATAGACTTATATGATTTCATTACTCTATATGGTGTTACTTTAACTACTTATTGTAAATGTGCTTTTCTATGTAATGGATGTTAAAATATAGCTTGCCTTTGTCCTACAGTTTTCGTGTTCAGAATTACTTATTTCGCTGCGCTATTTCCATCATGTTATGGACCCAGGCAGTGAATTCGTTGCAATATGTATTCTGACATATAGAACGAAATATCGTCGGAATAGTCCTGGAAGTGTGTTATGAAAGCTATCGCATCGAGCCGAATGCGGCGTAGTTTAATACTGTCTTTACTACCAGTAAAAGTAATTGTGAAAATGAGTGCGGCACAAATACCGCAGATAGATAGACCTGTATGTGGCAAGAATTTCACTACATGGAAATTTGCAGTACAGAACCCACCAAAGCCGGCCGCGGTGGCCGCGCGGTTCTAGGCGCTTGTCTGGAACCATGTGACCGCTAGGGTCACAGGTTCGAATCCTGCCTCGGGCACGGGTGTGTGAGATGTCCTTAGGTTATTTAGGTTTAAGTAGTTCTAAGTTCTAGGGGACTGATGACCTCAGATGTTAAGTCTCATAGTGCTCAGAGCCATTTTAACCAGAACCTACCAATGTATTTTGTGACAACAAGGGAGCTATAAAATCAGCCAAAAATGTTACTAGTGCCTGAACGAAAGAAATTGATATAAAGCACCAATTTATAGCGAATCACGTAGAGCAAGAGAAGACTGAAGTAGACTATGTTAGCTGATCTACTAACCAAACCCTTGAACAAGGAGAAATTTTGGAAGTCAGACAATGTGGTTTGAGTTGTGAAAGTGACGTCTGAAACATCTGTTCAAACGAGGGTGTTGGGGATATATGAACAGTAATTTCGGGGGTGAATGTGTATGTGACAAAGTGTACTGCACTGAGTTCAAAAATGGTTCAAATGGCTCTGAGCACTATGGGACTTAACTTCTGAGGTCATAAGTCCCCTAGAACTTAGAACTACTTAAACCTAAATAACCTAAGGACATCACAAACATCCATGCCCGAAGTAGCATTCGAACCTGCGACCGTAGTGGTCACGCGGTTCCAGACTGTAGTTCCTAGAACCGCTCGGCCACTTCGGCCGACTACTGCACTGAGTATAACGGACCTCTATTGTATTCTCTGTGGCGTTACCTTACTGCGGACTGCAAATGCGCTGTTCTATGTAATGGACGTTAAAATATAATTTGCCTTATCCCTGCATTTTTCGTGTTCAGAATTACTTAATTCGCTGCACTAGTTAAAACCTTTGGCCGTCAGTCTTATTACAATAGGAACTTGCGGTTGTATTGAGATACAAATCTGATGGGGAATAGGTTGTAACGTAATATGTCTTGTACTCATGTAAAGACGTTAGTCGGTCGGCTTTCAGTTGCTTTGAAAAAGTAGAAAAAGTATAGCTTTTCACCTTGGCAGTAATTCAAATTTACACTTTACTGTTGAGTATGTTGCGAGAAGTACCGCGAGAAACGTTTTGAAAGCATTCTGACGACTTCTGTTCCTTATTTAGATCACTGTGTGGTTGAGGGGTTATCATGCGTTTACACTTTATGATGGTCTCATACTAGACTTCATTGCTATAATTGTTGTATTTCGTTGTTCTCAGTTTATTACTCCGATTTTCTTTTACTTATCATTTAATGCACCAGTGAAAAACGGTAAAAACATAGATAAATGAGCACACAGCAGGTCCTCGCTGCAAGCAAGAAAATCCAACAGCTGACAATGTTTTAACTGAATAAATAATATATACTGCGACGAAAACTCAGTTCATTGGAGCATACTTGCTATTAACAAACTATTTTTAACCAACTTACTGATACCCTGCTTACAAAAATCAAGTGGATGAAGAGGAGACACGGTTTACTATATTTACGTCGCTCAAGCCGGTGACAGTTACAGTGTTGACATAACTGCATTCATGAACAGGTCTTTAGACCGGCGCACATTGTTGTGCCTCATTCTTCTCAGCTGCGGGCAGCGACCTGCAAGATGTGTACCTAAACAATCGCGAACCACATAGACAGAGAAAAATAGATTTTAATTCATCAGTGGAATAAGCTGACTTACAGAAGTGGAAACAGCACAGTGGACCGCTTCTAAGTCCTAAACGAAATCACTGAGCACATCAGCTGGCACGAATTGCCGCCTTGTCCGGCATTTATAGATCTGAATTACAGTCTTATTTTTAATTTACAGATTTGGAAAAAGGCTTTTAACTATCAACAAAATCTTACCTAAAGCTCTTTAAGATAGAAAACAGTTACGGCAAGCTGGAAAAGAGAGAGTAAGTGGGAGATAGTATACGCGACTATTGTAAATCCCCTCCCTTGACAGTTCTGTCCTTCTTGCCTCCTCTGTGTTACTACAGATGACGTGTCACTGATCTCATTTGTACTAAGGTTGCAGTATACGCGAGATGCCTATTTGCTTCCACCGCCCTGAGGGGAATCAATAAGTTAAGTCCTCTGCAGTTGTTGTTCCCTGTGCAGAAAACAGCGCGTAGGTCGTGAATCTGTTATCTTGAGGCTGTAAGAAACTCTTAGGGACATTCTATCTTGGATTTTCCACTGTTTGATTTTATCGAGGAACTGTTATTTTAGAAATAATTTGATTTCGAATCACTTTGTTTATATGGTAAGCCACTCGCTTTTTATTGGCAGAACACGAGAAACTGTACATTTGCATTCCACTTAAGAGTCACAAATAATTTCTATGCTTCAATATAATTATGAACTGTGCATTTCCATAATTACTGTCACACTGTTCTCAGTTATATGTTCCAAATAACCACACATTGCTAACAAAGTCTTAACTAATACCGACCGCGGCAAACATGTCTGTTCTCGAGGCTTCCCAATCAGCTCTCATATTTACAAACTAGATATTGAAAATTAAGACTTAACTGCGACCACGGCAGACATGTCTGTTCTCCGACACTGCCGAACCAGATCTGATCTTACAGCCGAACCACTTCGCCCACCATCAAAGTTAGGCGCGATCCGAAGATCACCAAAGTGCTTCGTCTGCCTTTTCAGTTAGCAGTTGTTTATTACTCTGCTGGTTATTAATTCTTGTGAAATAATGCCAGCCCATAAGGAAGAGCGAAAACTGCTGCGCGCTGGGTTCCAAGCGGGTGTGATAACGTTCGGTGCAGATGCAACCCCTTAGTTCTTAGAGAACGGATGAAATAATGGAAGGATAGAACGCTACTGAGAGATGCTTTAATTGTAAATGCAAGTACACTGTTTAGTTTACCTAATATTAATAACCGGCGATTAGCATTTTGGCGCGCAACTACCGAACGCAGCAGCCAATCGTCGAGGACTACAATTGAGGCGGTCTTTTCTCACGATACCCGTACCGAACAAACAATCTGTCATCGGTACCTCACACCTCATTACGTCATATTGCAACTGCTGCCTTCTCAACTGTTCAAAGGCGTACCTGTATATGATGGCTGAAAGTCAGAAATATTGCACAGTGATTCTGTCTTTGCTAGTATGCGGAAAAAATGTATATGAAAATCTCATTGAATATTGGCGGATTCGGCAAAAAAATAGTCCTGCAAAACACAGCCCGCTTTATCCGTACAAGACAGCTTGCAAACATCAGATGGAGGTGTATAAGTACATTGCGCAACAGAATTAGAGGATCACTTTTTCGAAATTCCGTAATTCCCACCCACTGCAAAGCTTAAGTTTAAAATTTAGCTCGGAGGTGCGCACGTCCTTCCTCTGGAATGGTGCTGCGACGGTGACATCGGGCTAGGCGACGGTTCAAACAGCAAGGCGTCGACAAATGCCGAAAAAAAAGGCCACAGCTAAGAGGTTCATGTGAGGTGTGGAGTGAGATAACTGTGTCACATTCACCAGAGTTCTGCACAGCGCCGCCACGGACGTTTCACACGATGTGAAAGTCGTCTTACAGGGACCATTTGCCGTTTTATTCAGGCACGCGACAATGTCGCATCCCCTCGTGATCGCACCACTGGAGGCAGGAAGCATAAGCAGCCTTTGCTGCTTCGGCTTACGTTCAGATTTAGGCGGATGGTCTTGGATGGTCCCTAGTCGTGCCAGCCTACAGTCATGGAAATAAGTATTCATTCAGTAGGTGGTGACAAACTACGATGGTGTGTTGGGATAGTAAATCACTCACAGCGCCGATACGAATAAATGCGATGGTGTAGCGTCAGATAACCATGTTATTCGTAATGAAGCTTCCCGTATGCCATGAATCTGTTCTGGGAAAATAAAATGTGTTACACTCCGCACGGTCTACGACAGGGCAAAATGTATTGTTACCGCGGACTACTTTCAACCAAACAAACGGCTGACGCAGCCCCGGCGTGCATGCCACACTTGGGTAGTCGTGTGGCGGTCGCGAAGCAACAGCACGTCGGACGTGGGTACCGTGGAACAGCAGAATCTGCCGCAAGGGGAAGGAAACGACCATTCAGGAACGAAACATCCTTGTCGCCCAATATCTTCAACACAAGTCGTATGCTGAAATCATAGGACGAAGCCGAGCGACTGTGCAATCTATCATTGAGTGATGTAAGGACGGGTGTGTAGAAATAAATAGTGAACTACACGGTCGTCCACAGATGCTTACAACAGGAGAGACCAGAATGCTACTGAGAATCATCAAGAAAAACCCGAAAACGACAGCGCCGGCACTATTCGCATATGTACGTGACCACTTCCGAAAGGACATCACTTCAAGGGCAGTTCGTACCATTCACAATCGTTCGGGCTACAGAGCCAGCGTCCCGAGACGAAAGCCCTACATCAGCAAAAAGAGCAGGAAGTGGTGGATGGAATTCGCGAAACAGCATGTATCCAAGACAGCAAACTTATGGAATACTGTATTATTTAGTGATGAAAGCAAATTTAATATCGTGCGCAATGATGGTAGGATCTTCGTCTGCAGAAGACCGAATGCAGACCTCGACCGAAACAACATTCAACCCAGGGTGAAGCACGGAAGTCGTGGAGTGATGGTATGGGGCTGTATGTCAGCCTCCGGTGTCGGAAAATTACTATTTGTGGAAAGTACCATGGACAGATTTGTGTATATGAACATTCTCAAACAGAACCTAGAACAGAGTGTTGACGCCTTGGGTCTTCCTAGAAATTATTACTTCCAGCAGGACAATGATCCCAGACATACGGCACAAATTGTCCGGCTGTGGTTGCTCTACAACACTCCACACACTCTTAAAACACCAGCTCAGAGTCCGAACCTGAATCCCCTCGAACACTTGTGGAGTGAGCTGGAAACACGACATCCATAGAAAGGCCTCTTTGAAAGAGGCTCTCCGTCGAGAATGGGAAGGTATCACGTCGGAAACTACAAAAAAATGGGTCCATTCCATGCCACGGAGGTTGCAAGAAGTAATACTTCGGAAGGGCATGCATACGAAGTATTAAACATGTTCTGACGAAGTATTAAACATGTTCTGGCTTTGTTCGAAGTGTCATTTTCTGTTGGTGTATTAATACTTAATTCCCAGCGCAGTAGAGAACTTGGCAGACGTTTTTGTATTTTGTTTTGTGAAGACTTGTTCATTCTCGTTCTATAGACCAGCATAGCGACATTGGCGACTGGCCAATGTGCATAGTGCATATCCAGTTAGTGTTTTTGGTTTCGTATTGTCAATAAAGGCAGTATACTTTTCGACGCTCTAGTGTATGAATACTTATTTCCATTACTGTATAAGGAAGAGCGAAACCGCAGTAGCGCGGCGCTCCAAGCGGGTGAGATAACGTTCGATGCAAAGGCAGCCCCACATTGTCCTTAGAGAACGGATGAAACGCCCAAATGCGTCAAAAATGTCAAAGGCCGCGAAGAAAGTCTCCCTGTTGCCCATCGTATTGCGAACCGTCGTTTTCCACCGCGAAATGCGTGGGAATCTACGTCGCCAGGAAAGGGGTAGCTTCCCTAACGCCCTTTATGCCACCTCCCGCGGGCATTTCGTGTTCGATTCCGAGCGGCGTTGTATCTAGAATGTTTTCCTCGGCCACTCATAAGTAAACCGCATGCTTTCAACGCTCAGCTTCGCGGTTCTGACCTCCATCGCAGAGACCTCAAAAGAAGGGGTGAAATACGGAGAGGGTGTGTCGTGAGCTAGTAACCGAGATACAATCAACTTGAATGAAAAGCTCGGTAAATTTTTGACCAATAGAACCCAGTAATTTAAAGTGGTCGGCAAATGTTCAGTAGAAAATAACGTCCGGTCTGCTCCAAGGAAGCGAACGGGACCTCTGATGATGTTCTCAGTATACGTAATCGATTTATCAGACACAGATTGTTCAATGACTTTGCTATTGTCTACAGAAATGTATCGCCGTTGTCGGTTGTAACGAAGTGCGGGAAGGCGTGCTCAAAAAATTTCTGTTTGGGGTAATGAATGGCAGCTCTCTTCAAATGCGGATAAATACGAGGTAATGAACGTGACGAAGAAAGAGAATTCTATAGTATCCGATTACACGATTCCTCATTGCTTAAAAGCTCAGGGGGCAATACTGATAGGCGATGCGATGTCGGGCGAATACGTTAGATCTGTAGTAATAGGTAAGGCAGATGGAAGATTTATGGGAAGGGTTCTGGGAAGGTGAATCACATCTACAAAGGTACAAGACGCCAGTCTAACTAATTCTAGAGCACTGCTGCAGCATTTAGAGTCCTTATCAAGTAGCCATGACGGCAAACACTGAGCGGATCTAGAGGCGCGCTGCCACGATCGTAATGGTTTATTATGGCCCATAAGAAAGTGTAATAGAGGTGCTCAGAGAACTGAAATGGGAATCTTTGAAAGAAATGCGACGCAGTTCTCACTAAGCCTTGTTGGTTAAATTTATACAACAGGTATTGGAGGAAGGCAGTGCTACATGTCTGCAGACTCTGTTGTTCTCCCCCATAGGGTCTATAATCTGTTCATCACAACAATAAACCTGATATAAACAAACACAAACGCCATGATTGGTCAGAATCCGTAGCACACGGAAACTGGTGTTGTTACACTCTTGGAAGTAGGTCCTACTTATGTAATTGGTATCTTATTACTAAGTCACGATAAATGAAATTTGAAGATATTCAAATGTATTAACAGAAATCAACGTTTTCCTTAATTACGCTTTAGCTACGTGGCTTTTATTTCAAAAATCGTGTACAGTCGCAGCCTCTGCAACGTTGTGCTCTGATTGTCGCGCTGTTATTTCGCAGTATGAAAATGGCTGAGGCTGCTTTCTGTTCCGTAGTGAAACACGCATGGGGGAATACGGTTAAAAAGTGCCGAGAAACAGGCTGTTCTTAATGTTTTTCATAAATTAATGCAGATGATTGGCTCTGAAGTTTTTCCCCGTGTTATATATACTGCATTTAACATATGAAAGTTTATTGAACATATGGCGCAGTCGGCAGCGTAATAGAATATGAACCACATGTAACTCGTTCTGTGTTTCAAATCTTCCCAATAACATGTTTTTTTCTCGTTCACTTTGAAATACCTACATCTGGTAATTATAAAACTCATCAACATTTTTTATGAATAATGCACGTCTTTTCTAATTACACATTGCACGCGAAATTCCTGTTTCCATTTCAAATACTAATTCCTAATTATGGATGTTTTATGAAAGACTGTTCATAAAAGTTGTTTAAATTAAGAAATCTTAACAATTTAATTTAATTTTTAAGGCAAAAATGAAAAACCAAATTCCTTTATTTGGACTATGTCCATTGTTTTATACCACAGAGGTAGATAAGTATCGTAGAAACATGAAAAACAACTATTTCCGTGCCTTGTATCTAATTCACGATATAATCATAGAAACTGTCAACGGACATCCGTCCGATGGTGTCCTGCACGGAAGACGGCATTCTGGTCAACGGACAACCGCGCCAAAGATGACGTCAGGACATCAATCAAATGAGATAGTCACACATCCACAATAGCTGTGTACACAGTCACAGACAGTGCAGTATGGCACAGAGAAGATGCGTACCAGGCTCTCTGCACCAGGACCATGGGAAGAATTGAAGCAGGGCAGTCGCTAACTGATGTGGCCCGATGACTTAATGTGAATCATTCTGTCGTCTCTGGGATGTAGCGACAATTTATAGAGATATGGCGAAGACCAGGGCAGGGCCGATCACGTGTAACATCAGAAAGAGAGAATCGTTATTTGGCTGTAAGGGGACGACGGTACCGCCTTAGTACTGCACTGCAACTGGCATCTGACCTCGTAGCACCCACTGGACGTGTTGTGTCGAGGCAAACGGTGTGCAGAAGACTTCAGCAGAGTAATCCCATAGAGCACGTCTGGGATGCGTCATTTCAGGATCCACAATCACCCTCCAAGACTTGTGAGCAGCTCTGCAGGAAGAATGGACGTTATTTCCTCAACGTGAGACTGATGACATCATGCAATCCCCGTTGTTTGTCAGTCTTGTATTGCTGCCAGAGGTGGCCAGACCCCAAACTCAGCGCATTAACTAGTTGTCGAAATGTGCGTGTAAATCCGTTAAGTTGGGGGAAAACGAAGAAATTTTTATCTACCGTTAAGCACGTTGCTGCTGTTTTTGTTCTGCATTCTTTATATTGTTTCTACTTTGTTGTCGCCTGATTTTACTGTTTTCTGGCAAATTAAACGCAACCTAGCAAAATTTCGGTTTGTTGCTTTAATTTTACGCACTAGCGTAAATTTATCTTGGAAAAAAAGGCGGCGAGTACTGTTCACTCTGCCCTGGGTTATCGGAATAACCAGACCGATTTTACGAATATGTGAGATGAAAGGAGAAACGTTCTGTTAACTCAAGAGAATTCGCGTTGATCTTGAAAAGTAATAGTACAAGCACTCTGTTTTGCACAATTTATTTCAAGTTGTGCAGAAATACGTCCATTTGGTCTAACTTTCAGTGACTGTGATTAAGCATATTTGTGTAAGACAAGCATGAAGTTTAGAATAAATTGTTCTGAACGCCTAAAGCACTGAAGAGTAGAAACACATGCACAACATTTGCAAACCAGTTCATGTAACAGAATCACAAATTTGCAGGCATAAAAACACCAATAAGCAGTAACACTAATTTGTAGCCCCCTTATTCCCCTCTACCACAAACCAAATAAGAACCACTACAGTAACTGTAATCATAAGTACACTACCCTTTTCACGTGAAGAACTTATTTTTTGAGGTTAAAATTTACGCCTAAAAATTCCGATACAGATTTTCCGTACTGGTGTTTACGTGTAAATCAGCGATTTCAGTCCATAGGTTCCGAACTATATCACGACTACGATATTTTTTGTCCTCAGGATGCCAGAAACTCTTTCTTTCTTCTCAGCTTATCACAGACCTTCATCCGTGTGTGAGAGCGTCGGTCGATTTGACCGAAGAAAACAAACTAATTTTAATTTCACCGGTTGTCGTCCGATGTCTGTACGTTCGGACGATGAGATCGGCCGCAGTGAGACCGCGCACGTAGTGTCGTACTGATTTGAAAAGATGGGTCATCTTCACCCGATGTCGGCCCTCGGCGAAATCCACCGATTTCGGTGCCACTGTGACCACAGCCTAACAGAGACTAAGAACTGCCCTCGACATCGCACTGTATATTGGCTTACGGCACATACGTACAGGTCTTCATTGCTCCTCTCTCTTCCCACCTCCCCAGGATACGTAGGGAAGCACACAAGGCGGCAGTGTCTGGGTAAACGAGACACTTGTTGCTTTACGTTACCAAAAGTCGCAATGCAACAGAGTACAGAGTACCAGTGGCCCACATGTACCCGTACATTGGCGCCGATGTAAATAAGAAGTAAGCTTCCTGCGGAAAATGCCGGCCGGAGTGGCCGTGCGGTTCTAGGCGCTACAGTCTGGCACCGCGTGACCGCTACGGTCGTAGGTTCGAATCCTGCCTCGGGCATGGATGTGTGCGATGTCGTTAGGTTAGTTATGCTTAAGTAGTTCTAAGTTCTAGGGGACTGATGACCCCAGCAGTTAAGTCCCATAGTGCTCAGAGTCATTGTGAACCTGCGAAAATAGCCACAAATTAAGAACCCACGAACGACAGTGACGTCAGAACTGTAGCACAACATAGAGGATCGATAGTGGCACAGCAGAATCCTATCAGCGGAGGCTGCGGGCCCCGCCCACCTAGCCTCGGGCACCTCGGCGCATGCGCAGATGTGTGGTACCCCGGCAACCGGGGTTTCGGGTCAGGTCGCGCGGGGTCACCTTCAGCCGACGCGGCGCGCGCGGACCGCGCCCGTTCGATATCGCCAATTACCACAGTTTTCACTCTTGTCGAGGGCGCGCACTCGCGCCACTTGCAGCTACTGATTGCTCTCAGAGTAACTGCATTCCGGGTCAAGAGCGTCAAGCGCCCTTTGACTGCCAACCTCTTAACAGATTCAGTGCTTCACACACACGCAGCATGCGATTCTGCATAGGAGGTAGCGCAGTGGATGTAGCTGGTTAACTGGGCGCGCAGGTGTGTGTGTGTGTGTGTGTGTGTGTGTGTGTGTGTGTGGTTGTTTTCTATATGGGGAGGCACTCAACGACGTTATCAGCGCACGTACGAAAATTAGTTGAAACCAACGTGGCTAAAACGTAGAAAATGCGATTTTGCACTCTCCCTGTCTCTCCCAAACTCACTCTGGTGTATTAAGCGAGTTATGGAATACACATCGAAAAAACAGATTACACGCCATAGCAGAGGGGGGGGGGGGGGGGGGGGAGCGTTCACTGCAGTCGACAAAAGATTGTGTCTATCGAGGTCGAAATTGAGACTGTCTGTGAAGTTATTTGGAGGCGTGCAACAGGTCTAGTTGAACTCTAAAGTTTATTATCGGATGTTTTTACCTGCCACCCTATTCCGCCGTGACAGTTTTAGAATTATTCCAAGAAAGTCTGCTCTCAGTAGACTGATCATCCGCTGTTAGTTGGAACGAATTTAACCCACGGATTCATTGCAGTTGGTACGTAAAGGCAATCTCGCGAACTGTCTTCAGCAGTTAGTTCGACACCGTACACGCGATGGAAATATTTTAGACCTTGTAACTATAAACAGGCCTAGCCTTATCGTCTCTATGAGTACAGAAGCAGGGATTCGTGATCATGAAATCACAGCGACGGCGGTTGCTAAAAGTTAAAAACCAATCACTGAGTTCCAATATGACAGACGTAGAACAGTTATGGCCAAACTTTAAACGGATTTTGAATCGCGCTCAAGAGAACTATCTGCTGAACAAGTAGATTAAGTGCAAAA
The DNA here is from genome assembly GCF_023897955.1 of Schistocerca gregaria. Classification (NCBI taxonomy): domain Eukaryota; kingdom Metazoa; phylum Arthropoda; class Insecta; order Orthoptera; family Acrididae; genus Schistocerca; species Schistocerca gregaria. The sequence goes on along the minus strand of NC_064925.1, from coordinate 499,040,749 downwards.
ATGATGCCATGTTTAATATCAAAATTCGGCTAAAATAAAAGAACGAGCCAATGACAACATGTTGAAGCTAGTGGAAATTCGCGTGTGTTAAAAGAGATGGATGCGCGAAGCATAAAACAACTACTACCACCTTCAACCTTAGCAAACGATCTAGCCGAAAACCCTGTGTAAAATCGATAAGGGAGAAAATAGCTTCCATCCAGTCACTCTTTGACCAGTCCGTTTTAGCAGTAGAAGACAGCAAAAGGATCGCTGAGGTTTTAAATTTCGCGTTTAAGAAATAATTCACGCAGGAGGATCGCACATGCATCGTCCCACAGACTGCCGTTTGGAGGACATAGTAATAAGCCTCCCTGACGCAGTGAAGCAACTGAAAGAGTTGAAAACAAACATGTCACCAGGTCCGGATGGAATGCCAGTTCGGTTTTACAAGATTGCTCTATGCCATCGGTCCCTTACTTTGTCGCGAATCTGTCGGCCAGTGCGAAGTAGTATGACTGTAATAGGCGCAAGTAACTCCAGTCTATAAGAAGAGTACAAGAACAGACCCGCAAAATTACAAACAAACAAAAAATGGTTTAAATGGCTCTGAGCACTATGGGACTTAACATCCGTGGTCATCAGTCCTCTAGAACTTAGAAGTGCTTAAACCTAACTAACCTAAGGACATCACACACATTCATGCCCGAGGCAGGATTCGAACCTGCGCGCAAAGTTACACAGACCAGCATCCTTAACATCGGTCTGCTGCAGAATTCTTGAACATATTGTCAATTTGAATATAAGACTAAAATCCACTGCCCAATCAGCATGGTTTTAGAGAGCATCGCTCCCGCGGAACTCAGCTTGCCCTCTTCTCTCACGATATCCTGCGAAAGGATGGAAGCAACAGGCAGCTTCCATATTCCCAGATGTCCGGAAAGTATTTGACACTGTGGCGCATTGCAGACTCAACGAAGGCACGAGCATACGAAATAGGTTAGCAGATGTGTTAGTGGCTAAAAAAACCCTTAAGTAATAGAACTCAGTACGCTGTCCTCGACGGAGAGTATTCATCAGAGACAAAGAGACAATGCTATCTTGGGAAGGGGGGGGGGCATCCAAGAGAGGTCTGATAGGGTTTATCTTATTCTCTACTATCCATAAATTATCTTTCAGACATGCTGAGGAGCAGACAGCAGCTGCTTGATGATGACGTTGTGGAATATGGGTGGTGTCGTCGCTGTATGACTGTAGGAGGATGTAATATTATAACGTGACTGAGTGTACCGTCCCATAACCAATAAAAGTTAGAATTTCTCCATTTAACATGAATTTCGAGAAAGAGTTTAACTGCACTCGAGATAAGTACCAAAACATCAAATTGGCTCTTGTTTGAAAGTGGACGATCTCGGAATTAAATTTTTGCAACGTGGTGATTTAATTACGGGATGTAATTCTATTTACAGTAGCATATTTGTTTTGACATTTGTCTGGCTTTGAATTGCGTGGATACCTTTATTGAAGTGTTTTGGATTTTCACGTCAGAGGAAGGTGAGGTGTAAGCGCCGCGTTTATTCCGTGGACAGAGGAGAGAGCGCATTTGCTTTATTCTGTTTTGTTGGACGAAGACGTGTGCGAGAATCAGTAATTCGTCTTGGTAATTTGTCCGTATTATTTCTAGGGAAAAGTGCTACATTGTGTAATTGGTACATTAATCCAGTTCTGTTGCGTGATAACGTCGACGAGAGTAGTTCAAAGTCACAGAGAGAACACACCGAGCGAGGTGGAGCAGTGGTTAGCACACTGGAGTCGCATTCAGGAGGACGACGGTTCAATCCCGTCTCCGGCCATCCTGATTTAGGTTTTCCGTGATTCCCCTAAATCGTTTCAGGCAAATGCCGGGATGGTTTCTTTGAAAGGGCACGGCCGATTTCCTTCCCAATCCTTCCCTCACCCGAGCTTGCGCTCCGTCTCTAATGACCTCGTTGTCGACGGGACGTTAAACACTAACCACCACAGAGAGAACACAAATAGCACTTTGGGATAGGACGCGCTCAGACGCATTGAGTGCGACTGACTTTGCTGAATTAATTGAAAACACGCAGATTTGAACAGTCGCGCGATAGACAAAAGTGTGGTGCGTAAATAATTAGCGGAGATTTAAAGACTCACCCGTGCTAAGTATTAAAATACTGAATTTTGGAGTAATTGGCAATACGTAGTAGCTTATTGATTCCGTTGCTAGGTTGCATGAATTATTCAGCACAAATACAGTTATATACGAAATCACACCGTTTAACGTGAGTGGATGCAGAGTGACTGCGGTTTTATGGGCAAGCTGGAAGACAAGCGGTTCACGCGGTGATGCGAGAGGAGGAGGGGGAAAAGCAGTTCAGTAGTTTCAAATGTGTGTGAAATGTTATGGGACTTAACTGCTAAGGTCATCAGTCCCTGAGTTCAACATGGCTTACACAGAACTTCTATTTGGAGTGATGAATAGCAGTTTCCTCTACATTTGGCAAAATGGAAGTTAATGCAAGTGAGTAGGAAAAACAAACCCGTAATGTTCGAACACACCAGTATTAGTGTGCTTTTTGATACCGTCACGTCGAGTACATACCTAGGCGTAACGCTGCAACGAGACATTAAGTTGATCGAGCAAGTAAGAGTTTTAATAGGGAAGGCGAGTGGTCGACATTTATTGGGAGAACTTTAGAAAAGTGTGGTTCATCTCTAAAGCAGATCGTATAGAGCACTTGTGCGACCCATTCTTGAGTACTGTTTGAGTACTCACAGCTCGGTTTAAAGGAAGACATCGAAGCAATTAAAAAAAAAGTGTGTGAATTCCTATGGGACCAAACTGCTGAGGTCTCGGTCTCTAGACCTGCACACTACTTGAACTAACCTATACTAAAGACAACACATACATAGACACACCCATGCCCGAGGGAGGACTCGAACCTCCGGCGGGAGTGGCCGCCCGATTCGTGACATGGCGCCTCTAACCACGCGGCCGAAGAATTCTTGGCAGGGGGGCTTTTAGATTTGTTACCGGTAGGTTCTATCAGCACGCGAGTATTAACAGAGAAGCTTCGTGAAGTGAAATGGGAGTTCCTGGAGGGAACTCGATGTTCTTTTCGCGAAACATTGCTGAGAAAATACAGAGAACCGGCATTTGAAGTTGAACTTCAGAACGATTCTACTGCCGCCAACGTACATATCGCGTAAGTGCCGCGAAGATAGAGAAATTAGAGCTCGTATGAAGGCATATAGGCAATCGTTTTCCCTCGCTCTCTTTGCGAGCGGAGCAGGAAAGGAAATGCATATTGGCAGTACAGGGCGCCCTCTGCCTACACCATACGCTGGCTTGTGGAGTGTGTTTGTAGTTGTAGATGATCACCCGCACAATCACACTAGCTCACATCCTGCGAGATAGCGTTAAAATGGCCAGATGTTTTAGAACTGCCAACTGAAATACAAGTTCAAGAGGAAAACTATAATAGATTCACAGGAATATATGGCTGGCTGATCACTAACAAAAAACACAGGTGGGCCAGCCACCCTGATAAACACATTAGAAATGTCGCCCTAAAATTTTAGGCAATAAGTCGGACGTTCCACATTCGTGTTGGTTAAAAACAGCGGGTAAATTGCTCAGCGAAGGAGCTGCTACCTTCATGCCTGAACAAAATACAGTCCACTAAAGTGCGGTGCACAGTGATCTGTACGCCGTAACCACTACATACTAGAGGGTTCTCTCGCCGGAACAAGAACCATGTGTCAAAGGGCCGTGTCCTAAGCGAAGACAAGTGAGAAGGGCCTCGCCCCATCTGGTGGCTGGAAGGAGGTACGCCATGGTTGCGTTGAGGACTTAACGAACGCATTTTTTTGTCTCTTAGTTCCAGCCATTCTTCTTTCCACTGAGGCATGACTGTACCTAAACAGCTGGGCAAAGCATGTACTGGGATGGCAGCTGAATTATATGATGATCGCGACATGCCTCGTTGGCTGCTACAACTGCAGTTTCGTTCCCCTTAATACAGTGCGAGTTATTGCAAGTACTGAAGAGATGTGCACGTAAAGACGACGGGTGGTTGGGCAATGCGCAGTAAAAGTGGGCAGTGCACCATGTGACGCGCCTGTCAAAAGTGTCATTCTGCCGGAAATGTATGATTTTCAGCTCCTGTCTTGCTTTCAAGAAGCATGTGGAACGCAACTGCAGTAGAGGACAAGGACGCATATACCAAACAAATGTAACGCTTCATAAAAGGAAACGGGCTTTCGATCAGTCTTAACATCAGACTATTCTGCACGTCCCTCCTGCCAGTCATCAAAAATCTGGGCAGTGGCTGAAGACAGACATCAATCGATTCTTCCGCATAGCCACTGAAGCACCTCGCTTCCTTTCTAACACCCGTATCTGTAATGAACTCCACCTTCCTCAAGTCATCAAACATAACATTTCGATCTTCCACAATGGAACAGCGACCTCTTCACAAGCTCTAATACAAACACTAGGAGCCTTCCTACCCTACTCCAGGACCATATGTCCACGAATGCTGCTCAGTCCCCAATTCAGTTTCGGTTTGTAACTCGAAATTTTTAGGTCTCCCCTAATCCTTCAGTTCTCAAATTATCACAACCCTCATCCAAACCCCCAATCTGCGACACAAGGGAATTTGACTAAAGCGCAGGCCTTGAACTTACAGGTGTCTATAGTTGGGGTCCTGAAAGATGGCGGTCGAGTTTAGGCTTGTTCTGCGCACACACGTCACGCATTCTCCGACAACCAATGAGCGTTCGGTAGTGTTTGTTCGCTTTGCTGTGAATGCCATATGCGAGCGTTAAACGCGAGCTGTAGCAACTTGTTTAGCGAATTTCTGTTCCATTTGTTGACAGTAGCCATCGCTGATGGTGCTAGTAAGTGATAAATTCTGCATCTACATCTATATAGATACATGGATATACTGGCAGAGGGTTCATCAAACCACCGCCACAATAATTCTATATTATTCCAATTTCGCCGCGGAAAGAAACGAACACATATATCTTTCTGTGCGATCTCTGATTTCTTTTATTATGATGATTGTTTCTCCCTATGTAGGTCGGCGTCAACAAAACATTTTCGCATTCGAAGGAAAAATTGGTGATTGAAATTTCGTGAGAAGATCCCGCAGCAACGAGAAAAGTCTTTGTTTTAATGATGTACACCCCAAATGCTGTATCATGCCGCGACACTCTCTCCCCTATTTCGGAATAATACAAAATGTGTTGTTCTTCTTTGGACTTTCTCGATGTACTCCGTTAATCATATATGGTAAGGATCCTAGACCGGGCAGCAGTATTGTATTGCTCCCGGTGCCCGCCCCCCCCCCCCCCTCCCCCCGGGAGCTTCGCACACCAGACGAGTGTATCCCCTATGTTTGCGTGGTAGAGTAATGGTGGTGTACGCGTAAGAGTGGAGATTCTGTCCGTGCACGGAACGTCCTTTCGAGTAAATCTGTGTGTGGAAGGTCTAAGTCTTCTCCTAAAATTTTTACTACCTACACTACCAAATTAACTGTTTAAAGCCTCAATAAGTCTCCTATCGACCTTTCGTTTCTTTTAAACAAACTGTGCTATAAATTGCTCCTCTCGATTTTATTCAGTACCCCTTTATTAGTTATTCGATCTTCAAAAATCCTCTTCTCTGTGCTATTTATCGTCAACTTTTCACTTCAGTGTAAGGCTGCAACTCTATTCAAATATCTTCGGAAAATACTTCCTAATCGCTAAATTTGTATTTCATGTTAACATTTGTTCAGAAAAGCTTTTGTTATGTCTTGTCAATCTGCATTTTGTATTCTCTTTACTTCTGCTATTGTCATTTTTTCTGCGCAAAAATCAAAACTCGTCTACTGTTTTTAATCTCCCATTTCCTAATCTAATTGCCTCAGTCAGCCTACTTAATTCCACTACACTCCTTGTTTCACTTTTGACTGTGTTCACTGTGTAACCACTTTTGACGACACTGTACAGCTCTTTCGACTGCTGTGTAAAATCCTTTGCCGTTTGTAGCAGAATTACATCATCAGTGCTACACTTCGGAATTGTTTACGTATGCTACTTGAACTTTAATTCCCCTTTCAAATTTCTCCTTGGTTTCTTTTATTGCTACTTAACATAACCTTGTCTCACTCTCTTCTCAACCAATGCCCTTCGACTATTAAATCTGCAGTTTGTCTTGTGTACAAGTCCCCTCTATTTTATAATTTCGTTATGCCAGAGGCAACAGAGTTTTCTACATCCGCAAATATTTCAAAGCACAAACTGCCTGCGGGAGTGTGGGTTACGAATAAAGTGGGCTGGATGTCCCATCACAAAGCTTGTCAGCTCATCCCTCTCAGGCCGGAGCTGCGGAACGGATGGTGCGGACAGGGCTGTGGTCATGTCGCGAGAGAATCACAAGTGCAGCCAGCGTTCGATATTGCCAATTACCAGGAATAATTACCAATTACCAGCAATAATGTTATTACAGCGTCGCTCCAGCCAACATCACTCCAGCCTGCCGGAATACACAGCAGCCGAGGTACATTCATCAATAAATTGTCAGTCTCGTTACACATTCGAAAAAAGTGTAGTGACAACAGTTCTTAACACCTACTCTTTTATTGGTCCATGTTTGCGTACAAAACAACGATAGGGGGTAGTGGGTCCGCCTTGATCCAAAACACGTTTGTTAATTGTTTATTTACTCCCCAAACTAGTTTCAGCGACAATTACCGCCATCATCAGTGTGTTCTCTACAACACCACTAATACCGAAAGTGATCTACACACCCTGAAACACAGCAACAGTTTATACCGAGAAGTAACATTGGAAGAAAATTATTACATACAAAACCCTAGTGGAAGGAAGAAACGTAATAAACGAAAACACACTTTGCAACAACACATTCTCTGAGAGAACTGACACAGGACACAGAACAGGGAAACACAGACACAATCACTCCCCCTCACCATACACAGAGCGTATTAGGAACAGAAGTCTCTCTGGTCCCTTTAATCCCCACAAACCAACCAACCAACAGAAGTCCTCAGAACTCTCGCTACAACTTTCATAACCTCTCGCAATATCCGATACGGCAATATGGCCTAATGTTTTGGATCAGGAGCAAGATGTAAAAGTTACGTTTGTCTGCGTCTAAAAGTAGCTGCAAGCTATCCACCGCACGTGAGTACATGACGAACTACGTAACAACCTAGTACACACCAAAACTGTATCCACAACATATCGCATTGTCAATAGCGCTGAACATACGTAAGTTCACGTTTTTTGTATTTGTTTACCACCAGCCACTCATACAGTTGCAGATGACCTGAAGAAAAACACCACTAAAAATGCAGACACTACGCCGGAAACAGCAGCAACAATTGTAAAATCTTGCTGTGACATATAGTACATAAGGTATGAAATTATTCACTGAAACAATATCTGGAACAAAATAGTACACAAATAATAATGTTTTATAAGTATGCTATTTCTGCATGTTCTAGAAGCAAAGAACCCACTGATGACAGCGATATTTGTTGCTGAAACTAGTTAGGGTGAATAAATAAAAAAAGTGTTTTGCATCAATGCGGACCCACAATCTCATATTGTTGTTTTTAACACATTATAACTTTTACTATTGCTATAAGTGTTTGTTTTTTTTGGGGGGGGGGGGGGGATCTGATTCAGAGAACATGGTCACAGTTGCAAACTACAGAAAAGTATCGTAATTATAATTTACAAAAATAGTAAGAGAGCTCACTGTAATCTTTTTTAACAACTGGACATATTAGGTATATTTTGTTAGTACACCTACCGATCTGTTATGCAAACACAGTGACACCAGTGATCGTTATACTAACATCAGCATTCATAAACGCGGAACGAGAGCTGCACTTACCCTAGAAGTACGTCAAGCTAAAGCTCCATCTACTAGCGCGTCGGTCCAGTCAGTACCGACCGACCGCCGTGTCACCTCCTGCAATGGCGTCACTCGTATGCGGTGTGGAGGGCCCCAGGATCATTAGCGCACTTCCCCGTCCGTTTTCAGCTTCCCGTACCTGGGAGCCGCTACTTCTCACGAAGGTAACTCCGCTGGCATCACGAGGAAAAGTGCATTTCTTTCCAGTCCTACCATCAAGGAATAATCCGTGGCAGTACGAGGGAACTGGAAGCTGGGTGTTCCAAATAGTAGTCATACCAGCTGACTACTGAGTTACGAAGATGGACACCTGGTAAAAAAATAAACAAAACAATCGAGATAAGTGCGAGTAGGACTCGCAAACCGAGGGATATATATATATATGGTTCTATTTTCAACGCAGACTTCAAGAGAGATTACATTTTTAACTTAGGTCGTGATGTTCTCACTTTTTAAGACGCTGAACATGCCACGTTGTTTTTCATTTTTATAGTTCGATCAACGAACGATGACGGTTCGCGCTTGTCGAGGCTCGGACGAGGATTGCATTGTTGACGATTCCAAGAGACAGTTGCGTTACGCGCATGTGCGTGCTCTGCGCTTGAACAAAGCGTATATCCTGCGGGGAATGTATCACTTAAGACCACTGTCACCGATGACAACAGGAAGTGGAATAAAAATTCATTAAACAACTTGCTACGATCAAGCTTAATGCTCGCGTTAGCTACCGCATTCGGAGCAGTGCGCTCAGAACACTACCGAGCGCTCATTGGCTGTCTGAGAATGCGTGACGTAGGTGTGCAGAACAAGCCTAAACTCTACGGCCATAGCTCGTGATCCCAGCTATAGCAGAGACACTAACGTATTTTTATATGTTGCATGCTGTCACTGACAAAATCCGCGTAAGAGTCGCATGTGTAACGGATGGTTAGAAACAGTATGAAAAGCTTGTGATGGCGTTGCAGAGTAGGTTGTGCTGATGAAACAATTGTTAAGAAAGAATTCGATACGTTGCGCCGTTTCCGAGTCAATTACTATTGAAGTTAGCCAAGCAGGACGTTGCGCGCGCAAATTCCAGCGACGCACCAGACACAATTACTGTCGGATGTTCTCATAGCATAAATGATAACGCAGGAGACTGTTCGGCTTCTAGGCTTACTATTCCCGGGTTCGATTCCCGGCGGGGTCAGGGATTTTCGTGTACTGTCCTTAGGTTAGTTAGGTTTAAGTAGTTCTAAGTTCTACGGGACTGATGACCATAGATGTTAAGTCCCACTGTGCTCAGAGCCATTTGACCATTTGAATCTAGGCTTACTACCGTCCCATGACCAATTTTTGTATTGCTCTCTTGTTCGGTTTTTGGCAACCAAACGTTTGGCGACACAATCTCCGGCAGGCCACATGAATCTGCGCGCGCAACAGTCTTACTGGCTAACTTGAACGCTAATTTAACTCGGGAACGGCTCGACATATCGATTTGTTTCGTAACAAATATTTCTTGGCCAATCTGTCCTGCAACTACTTTGTAAAGGTTTTCACACTGTTTACAGGTGAACGCAGGTTATTCGGGACGTCATCAGTTGCTGCTTCCTCCACACACATTTGTCAAATATGACATGCTGTTTGCATTACAGCGCTTTTTACTGCTATGCAGCTAAATAACGATGCCCTATGGGGCAAAATTAGCTAATGGCCAAATAATACAGATAAAATGTTTCTTTCAAAATAAAACAGCCTACACTGGAAATTGCTTTGACACCTCCATCTCCTGCGAAGGTGACGTATCAGTTTTGAAATTGATATAGACCTCAACAGCGTCAAAAAATCTGTTCCCAACTATAATTAGGGCCGGGGTTTTATTCTCTCTTGAAATATTCGAAATTCTCGTGTGTGAAATAGTATTATACTTGGAAACTGGAAGAGAGAATATTTTGCGCAACGAAAGTGGCAGCACCACAGTGGGAGCCGGCAATCTCAGTTCAGCTCCCTTCGGTTTACAGTTCGCGGGGGCAATCCAGCCCAGCTCCTTGTCGTGTGTCAATTAATTTAAACACGACTGTAGGCAACTTAATCACTTTGTGGGGCAAGGGGTGTCGGGCATTAATTCGAGCGCAGTCTCTATTGAAATACTGGTTCTGGCGCGTTTATTTGCTTTGCGATGCAATAACTGTTTTCTCGCTGCGCTGACTAAAACAGCTCCACAACACCAATGAAACGCTCGAATACCGCTCGATTGCAGCGTACGTGTTTCCGCTCATTTGAGCCTTTGAACACCCGCTCCCCATTATGAAGTCGGTGAAAGCGTTGTTTCACCGTGCCATCACTGAGCAAAGCTAGAGTGGCCCAGGAAATGAAACCCAGTCTGTTGGCACCCGAGTGTATGTACACTTCATCCCGCCCTTTGAGCGGGATAATGAGCGTTGGTGGACGTGCGGTACATAGCGTGGCTACGAGCGTGACCTCGGAAATGAAACGTGTGCGACTGGTGTAAATGACTGAGTGCAAACAGCACCGCTGTTTGTAGACGGGACGAACCGACATCAAGTGGAAACAAACTTTCAGTACCGTCGGTTATAAATAATGCGAATGGAGCCCTACTGAGCTAAGACAGATATGGTCTCGGTTTAGTGTCTGACAGGAGACCTTAAATTTTCATGCTTATAAAATAATCACCTTCTTGTAAACGTTACCTAACTTTTAGTAATTCCCGTTTACAGAGAAAACGTCCAAAACAAATGGCTTGGTATCCCAATAAATCTGTTTGAAGGAAAATTTCCTTCTTACACGATAGGAGTTTCTGCTCGATGTGGTTGGTCTGAGAACTCTCACAGATATTTAGCGGCGATAAATCAGACAGTTTTATCTACGCAGTGCTATAAACTAAGACTTGCAATTTATCTGCCGATTTCGCTCAGGAACAACCATTCGTGCGAGACACAGCTTGCTTTATTCTGACACGACGTCTGGCAAACAGTAGATGCAGATTTCCGGTAGGCGTTTGACACTTCACCAAACTGCCCCGAATACTAAACAAGATGTGATCATACGGAGTATCTTCGCAGATGTGTGATAGGCTCGATCAGTCTTTTTGCAAATAGAACTCAGTACGTTATGGTGAACAGCGAATGTGCTACAGCAACAAAAGTAACATCAAGTGTGCCCCAAGGAAGCAAAATTAAGGAGGCTTCCATGGTCACTTGTTGACATATTGCCTCGTGGCCTTCTGCAATATCGCAGAAGGAACATCCAGCGTCGTGTCGTATGCAGAAGAGCTTCTGTGAAGTTTGGAAGGTAGGAGACGTGGTACTGGCAGAACTGAAGCTGTGAGGACGGGTCGTGAGTCGTGCTTGAGTAGCTCAGATGGTAGAGCACTTGCCCGCGAAAGGCAAAGGTCCCGAGTTCGAGTCCCGGTTCGGCACACAGTTTTAATTTGCGAGGAAGTTTCTTGTCGTAACCGTGTTCGACGACTTAGTTCCCAGTGTGGTGTTGATAATGGCGTCTTTGCCTCATTAAAGGTATTCTGGACTAACATCAACTCACCATGTCCAGTCTCAAAGGTAATTAATGCTCATGAGCGTAACAGCCTGTATTTAAAACAAACCTGATTTGCATCCTCATACTGAAACCGGATTGCCCACATCTTTCTAGGTGTTGCGATGTTTATCGTCAGTGTATGTTCTCGGCATTTTCGAGGACATCATTTTTGTCATTTAGTATGAAGTAAAAAGCTGGATTACGAATGCAGTTTTTTCACGTCACAGAGTTCGCGTCTTGGCTATTCAAAACGTGTTAAAAAAAGAAAGGTACCTAAACGAGGCCAAATGTGTCGTATCACTGGATAAAATATGCCTTTCAGACCAGAAAAACTTCTGATAATGCCTCCCCGACATTGTGTTGTTCACGAAAGCTATGTAGTATTTACTATTTAAAACAACCGCTGCGTGGACATGACAGAAATTCAAGAAGCGGTTGTAAACAGGCAGCTGTAATCAGTATTGTGTTATTGTGTGGCCCTGAGAACATGACGGTGCCGGGTTCAATGCAGTGTACAGAGCAAGTCTGTAGCAGCACCTCCCCTTATAATACCTCCAAGCTAAAGGCACTTTCTTTTAAGCAACAAGAAAGTTACGGTTTCAGGCAGAAACCGCTGGTACTCAAAGTGTGGAATGCCGCCGGTCTTTGGAACGCGTCTTACCATTGCGCCAACTAGCCCGGAAAGACTTTCGTTTCTGAATTCTGCTTTATGAACACAAGCTATTGGATCTGTGGCGGCACTTCCTTTTCGGTTTCCAGGAAACGAGTGCTTCTAGTAACGGAGGTGATTTAGACTTAGGTTCAGCTGCTTGGAACGCGAGTGTCAGCCAATGCGGCACGTGTTATCGTGCAGTATTTTTCCAGAATGCGAGCCGGGTGGCGGTGCAGTGCGTTCGCCGCCAGGAGGGGAATTCTCCGGGAGTAGCGGCTTCTGTCGCCAAGCCTTTGTGAGGCCCACACTCACCCGCCTTTACTGCGCGCCCGCCTTACGAAGGCAGTAACTCGGCGCTTCCGCCCGCGCCGCGGTACCGTCTCACTGCTCACGCCGACGTGTGAAAGCCTTCCGGGAAAAAAATCAGCCTAAAACAAGATATTTTGATTCCGTTGTGGTGGTACATGTCGCACATTGTGATACAATTCCGATGTCAACAAACTATTGCCATTGTTGTGTTGGTAGATGTTGCGCAGTAATGTAACCATCATGGTAATGCTAGAGCAGAACTATCTCTGGAGTCAGCATTGCGTTCTGCTCACGTAGTAAACACTTAAGGCTGCGGCCACAGTGGCTCCGATATCGGTGGATTCCACCGACCACCGACGTCGAGTCTGTACCCCACTATGAGCGCGGTCACACTATAGCCGACAGCCGGCCCTAGTTGCCGTGCGGTTCTAGGCGCTACAGTCTGGAACCGAGAGACCGCTACAGTAGCAGGTTCGAATCCTGCCTCGGGCGTGGATTTGTGTGATGTCCTTAAGCCGTCGGCACACGGACCTTGCTGTCGAACGTTAACGTTGAGCGTGCCAAGTCCAACGTGCTGCTGAACGCTCAGGAACGATGCGACTCGTGCATACGGTACGTGGACCCCAGCGTGGTATACGCGATCGCAACGCACTCCAGCGGCAGTTGAGGGATGTTCCTAGTTTGTAAATCACATTGTTTACTCAACGGGAGCGCGTAAAATTCCCACATTAGCTCTATTAAAACGCACATTTCCTCCATCGTCCACGAAAAGGAAAGTACCATATCCACAGGCTTATAAAAGTTCCATTTCAAACAGTGCGGTACAAATTTGCAATACTTCTCCGCATAAGATAAACATTATTTCATCATTTCCACATTTTAGTAAAACCCTAAGGTCAGTCTTACTTGATCGGTGTTCCTACCCACTAGCAGAATCTTTGCAACATGTGAATTACGAAGCGTAAAAGAAAAAGGAGCAAAATATCTTTATACAAGTAGCGCAAGCTGTCCTGTAGATTAAGCCAATCGAACAAAGTTACTCCTCAAAATAAGGTGAACTTATATTTACATAACATCAAATATTATAGTATTTACTTATATTAAACTACTAATAAAGTATCAGAACCCAGTAAAAACGCGAATGTTAGGAAAAAAAATTTGGAAGTGACAATGCGCGAGCCACCGCCTCCTCAGTCATCTCTACAGCAGGCAGGGACGCTAGGCATTACGCTACACCAATGACAGACTCCAATTTCTTTGCCATAGTGTCTTGAATGGTGCAGAAAACTTTAATCGTAGATATGTTACTAACTGAAATTTAATTATAACAAATTGTCCCAAGAACAATGCGTTTTGGGTGGATCTTAGTGTGTCGCTGGCATCAAATAGCCTATTCTCATAATACGCAAGTTACAGTAATTCTTTTGCCACGAATATGATGTTTCTCATTATTTTATTGGAACGAATCACACAATTAACAACGGGTTTTCCAGTGATTCTCAATTTGCTGGTGCTCAGAAACGGCATATGTAACTCTGTACTGAAGGGAGACGGCGTGCGTGTGACGTAGGTGGCGTTGTGCCATCTCATTGGTCAACGCTCTGACATGCCAGATAGAACTCTGCACTTTCTGATAGACTCCCGAACGTGCTATTCCACGCTATGACGTCAGAAACTCTGCACGCTCAACGCTCAACGTTAGGATGCACGGTCCGTGTGCCGACGGCTTTAGGTTAGTTAGGTTTAAGTAGTTCTAAGTTCAAGGCGACTGATGACCTCAGAAGTTATGTCCCATAGTGTTCAGAGCCATTTGAACCAAGCACAGAGGCGTCGTGGTATCCACTACACCCTAAGAGCTTAATTTCCATCAGTGGGTTTGTTACAGTTCGGTAGTTCTCTTAGGTTTGCTTCAAGGAAACGGCGTATAAGTTACATGTAATATTCCTTACCGACCATACTACCACAAAGCAGGAACTCGTGATGCACTATCGCACTATAATAGAAAAAGACAGTGAGAAGAACTTTCACATGTGATGGAACTTGCAGAATTTTAATCGGTCTTGGCTCTTCTGGCAGTTTCCATTGGGACGATTGGGCTTTGGTTTCGACCGCGCGACTGCTACGGTCGCATGTTCGAATCCTGCCTCGGGTATGGATGGGTGTGATATCCTTAGGTTAGTTAGGTTTAAGTAGTTCTAAGTTCTAGGGGACTGATGACCACAGATGTTAAGTCTCATAGTGCTCAGAGCCAGCCAGTCTTTGGTTTCGACCTCATGCCCATACACCCATGTGTCGTCACCTGTTATAATGTTTTTTGTAGGTAGACTTCATTCAGTAATTCCTGAGCGAAGTGTACGCGAGTTTTTGGCCGAAACTCAACAGTAATTTGCCGAGCACTCGAAAACACGTGTAACCTTTTCCACTAAGTATTCAAAATAGTTGAAAATGCAAACATAAGTCAGAGTCATGTGCACCAACAAGACAAAAAGTTCTGAAAGTCGTATGTACATACAAAACTTGCAAAATTTAAACACTTCTCGTTGCTTTTTAAGCACACCACGTATACTGTTCAGAAGTGTTTTAAAAGTTTGAACATACAGCCAAGGCGACAGCCTTCAGAAATGTTGCTGTGTAAACGAATTGCATAAGATCGTCTCGTCGCACCGTTGCAGCCGGGTTAAAAAGTTTTCCAGTTTTTTATTTCCTTCCTCGGAGCAACACGCAAACATGGTGCGGACGTTCTCAGAGCGGAAGGAATTGTATTATGGGAAATTCAATTATAAAACCCATTTCGCCGCGCTGTCTAGACCAAACACAATTCCCCCGCGATAAGCTCAGGCCGTGGCCTTGGCTTATTTTCTGCCTCTGAATGGACAGCCCGCCTGCCTCCTGCCGTGGGAAGAGGCAAAACTCAGAGGCAAAACTCACGCTAGTCGCTCGTGAGCACAGGATTATAGAGTTTAGCAGAGGGAAAACTGTTTGTGATTGGCTTCAGATCTGGAGAGAAAGAAGTACATAACCTAAATCCTGAAACACAGAGGTTTGGGACTGGCCTCGTTGGTTTTCGTACAAAAAGTATGGCGAATTTAGAACGAACTGTTTCATTTGTGCTTGGAGAGGCATCTTAACAGTTACGAAAATCTGGCTACTTAACCCCTTGTCGTACTTCGGAAACAAATTTAGACCAATTGTAAACTTCACGAGTTGCACTCGTGGGAACGGAACTCGGACGAGACTTATGTGCCGACATGGCTCTATTCAATACGTTCATTCTCCAGAAAACAATACACGGTCAGAGAAAGGAAACATATGTTGATTGATGAATAAGAATAGCAAATGTAATGTTAAAAATGTCTCGTTGCCGGACTACGAAAAGCATCGAAAACTATCACTATGTGACACACCTCTTCGACTCCAAGCACAAAAAGTAAGGATGTGTATAGGTTGCATGAAACGCAAAGTACGAAGCGAAACGACGTGTGAAGTGGCGTTCCATCTACCACAGTGCTTTCGAAACTGCTACGCCGTGCATTTATCACAGTGCTTTCGAAACTGCTACGCCGTGCAGGACTATTCAATTTTAGAGTCGTACATATTTTACTAACAGAAATTTGTTCAAGGGGAAGCATTTCTTCTCGTAATTACATTTTTTTTGTTGACAGTTTGTTGATATTTATTCTGAAGAAGCCACTCCTCAAGAGGCCCACGAATATTACAATTTGTACTCATTAAGGATGTTATGAATGCAGTTATACTATTATAACGTAGTTTGGTCGCGGTGTATGAGGGTGGTGGGCAAAAATCCGCGAAATATGGAGCAATAAATATCCTTAGTTAAAGCTAAATAGTATACGAGTTACGAACTTATATGTAAAAATATGTTTTTATTGTTGTAATCACAATGCAATTTAATGGTGACAGAGTCCTCAACGCGTTTGAGCCACACTCTGGTGGGTGGAAGTGGATAATTGTGGTTGGCAGATATCTTAATATAGTGCTCAATGTGGACACTTAGTCCTCTTAGAAAAAAACTATACTCTCTATGATTTTTGAAGTCTACGTGTTAGTAAATATACTCACTTATACAGTCATCATCCTGTTTCATCCACACTAGCATTAACATTACGTTAAGGAGACAAATTTAACCGCGGGTAACACCAAGGGGCCGATGCGAAATGATTGGCGGAAACGCGCTAAACTATGAAAAGGATGTTTATCCGAAATCACTGTAGTGCCGCATCACAGTATTAGACGGTGGTACTGTTCTATTACTTATTTGATAGTTACGAATGTTAGGTGGAGCCCCTCCACGTCCACACCGCCATGATGGCCAACTCGAAAGGTCTACTACCATCTCTGTATAAGGGTTAGCTATCATTAAAGTGAGGTGTCGCAGCATGTGGGTACTGCGATGTTTGCGTACGTCTGGTTAAGGTTAACCAATAATATGCGCTCATCTGGAGGTAGACTGAGTCGAAAGTCGAAGGGTAGATGTTTGAAGGGCAGAGGAAAAAGTGCCAAGGCCAGAGCCAAGGGGAAAAAACCTCTGCGGTAGTTAGGTCGGGCAGTAGCGGATGTCTTGCTGCCTCCGACAGGTCGTGCTAGGGTAGGCTTTCTTACAAGGGAACCTCCCCATCACACACCCCTCAGATTTAGTTATAAGTTGGCACAGTGGATAGGCCTTGAAAAACTGAACACAGAACAAACGAGAAAACAGGAAGAAGTTGCGTGGAACTATGAAAAAAAAAGCAAAATATACAAACTGAGTAGTCCATGCGCAAGATAGGCAACATCAAGGACAGTGGGAGCTGAGGAGCGCCGTGGTCCCGTGGTTAGCGTGAGCACCTGCGGAACGAGAGGTCTTTGTTTCAAGTCCTCCCTCGAGTAAAAAGTTTACTTTCTTTATTTTCGCAAAGTTATGATCTGTCCGTTCGTTCATTGACGTCTCTGTTCACTGTAATAAGTTAAGTGTCTGTGTTTTGCGATCGCACCGCAAAACCGTGCGATTAGTAGACGAAAGGACGTGCCTCTCCAATGGGAACCGAAAACATTTGATAACATTTGATCGCAAGGTCATAGGTCAACCGATTCCTCCACAGGAAAACACGTCTGATATATTGTATACGACACTGGTGCGGCATGTGCGCCACATCATAGGAATATGTTGTCGACCCACCTAACTTGTACACTTGGCGAATGGGTAAAAAGATTCTTCTACCTTGCCCGATTTTGGTTTTCTCGTGGAGGTGATAATCACTCCCAAAAAAGTGATGAAAACGTAAGAGTTTGTCACATAAACTACAACAAATGAATGCATCAGTTTCACAGTCGCACAGTTTTCCCTGTGCTCTGTCACAACATATGTTTTTAACGTTTTCAAATTTTTCCGTGTGTAGACCGTCAAATCCTGCATATGTCCAAGCAAATCAGAACATGTCCTGGAGTTTTGGAGAGCGAAGTTGATTATGTGTGAGTACCTGAACTTTGATAATTGACACACGATCACGTAAACAATACTGCTCTGTGTACCTGTGCAGCTTCACAAAATAACTGTCTGAAAATAAGTAATTTAACATTTCACTCGAACCAAGGACCTCTCGTTCCGCATCTGCTCACGCTAACCACGGGACCACGTCGCTCCTGAGCTCACGCTATCCTTGATGTTGCCTATCTTGCGCACGGATTATTCAGTTTGTATATTTTGCTTATTTTTTTCATAGTTCCACAAAATTTCCTCCTGTTTCCTCGAGTGATCTGTGTTCAGCTTTTCAAGGCCTATCCACTGTGCCAACTTATAACTAAATCTGAGGGGGGTGCGATGGGGAGGTTCCCTTGTTAGTAGTGGGCATCATGCCTGTCGATTAACTTTGACGTTGTGCGGTGCTGTTACTCGGCGGCTGCCGCTGCGTCCGGTGTTGGTCTCTCGGTCAGTGTCAGCATATCTGTAACACTTAGGTCCATCATTGTTTTGTGTCTGCTAGGTCAAATATCAGATGCACAGTGTAGGGTGATGTTGGCGATATGCTTGTGCGTCAGTGGGCGAGCTCGTCGGTTTCCCTGCTGTAACCTGTTGGTCGGCTTTAATAACAGCTAGTATATCCAGTCAACGTTGCTGATACGCAAGGGCATGCCAACGTTTGTCGCTTGTTTGTGTATGTTAGCTCGCCATAAGTCGTTATGCCCTAGCTAGTAGTGTCTTTGGCCGCGTATGCTTCCACTTATCGTTGTGATCATAGTTTCCCAGAGTAAGGATGAAAGGATTGTTCGAGTGCCTCGAATTCCTGTATAGTCGTGTGGCGTGTTTTTTGAATACTTTCTTGAGGGTTTCAAGGCGGTATTCATTGTGAAGATCCACGATACGTGTCTACCGTGGAGCGTTGCTAACGATATGTAGCACTTTGTTCTGTATAATCTGCAGGCGGCGCAGGCGTGTACGAGCTCCATATCCACAGACGGGAGCTGCGTACGTCATCAGAGGTCTAATCAGTGTCATGTATATGGCCTCGACACCCTCCTATTCAGTGTTTCTGTTGATCGGAGGTAAAGCATGACTGACGAAAACGCGCTGAGAGATTAAAAATTGATCTGTTTGATATTTCACGTCGTCCTATAAAATCTGAATGGTGAAATCGCGCAAGCATCGTATTATGTCGGACGAATGAAACAATAAACGCATTTTCACGTGTATGGTGAATTTCGTAAGTTACACAGTATACAGTTTTTCCTGAGAGTATTTTAGCTCGCCATATTCAACTAATGCCGCGCACGGCGACCAAACTCCGTTACTAACAGCGTGAGACCAAGGGCTATCTACTAACACAACCACGAGTGGGTGGTCATGGAGAAAAGTCCAAAAAAAAAAAAAAAAGGTTCAAATTGCTCTGAGCACTATGGGACTTAACATCTATGGTCATCAGTCCCCTAGAACTTAGAACTACTTAACTAACCTAACGACATCACACAACACCCAGTCATCACGAGGCAGAGAAAAATCCCTGACCCCGCCGGGAACCGAACCCGAGAACCAGGGCGTGGAAAGCGAGAACGCTACCGCACGACCACGAGCTGCGGACGTATACGTCTATACACAAGCCGTAGATATATAAGATGTAGATTAAAGAATTGTTTATGTATAAAAATTTGTATTTATATTTAGAAGTACTGTTTGAAATATTGCATTACAAAGACGTATATAGAAAACGAACAAGGATTAAATTAGTGTTAACATCCACAAGAGCAGTACGCTACATTACAGGTATCCGTTTGTATACTTGTATTGTGGTTGTCTCGTGCAGTGTGCGATTTGTGCTTTTACCACGGGGGGGGGGGGGGGGGGATGTCCTAGGGGGTTAGTATAATTATATATGTTACTAGCTTGGACCGTGGCGTTACCCATGGTGAAACAGTTATTTATAAATAGATGTTAGTACCGAAACTCACTATTCACGCGTATGCACTATCAGAAAAGCCATCCCTTGTTATATCTTTAAAAGTACATTATAGGTAAAGCTTATTTACAAAATCATCTACATACAGGTATACGAGGGGAATTCAAAAAGTAAAGGTACATTTGGGAAAAGCTGTACTAATTCTGATGATAGAAAACTGAAACATGCGTTATTTTTCTACGTAACATCCCTCGACTTCAATGCATTTTCCCGACGTTTTACGAGATTTTTTATTTCATCAGAAAATACGTTTATCGGTTCCATCTGTAACCAACTGACCAGCAATGACGTCTTCATCACTTAAAGTCCAAACATGTGAAAATCGCTTGGAGCCAGGTCTGGACTGTATGGTGGATGTTCCAGCACATCGAATCTCAACTCCTTTTTGCGTCGGCTGTCCGTTTGGCAGAATGTGGGCGAGCGTTATTTTGCTGCAGGACGACAACTCTTCACAGTTTTCCACGACGTTTGGATTTGATTGCAGGTTTCAGTTTCGTACGCAACACATCACATCCACCATACAATACAGACGTGGCTCTAAAGCCTCGTTTACGCCTGGTTGACGTCTTGCAGCATTGTGGCATGCTACGGAAATGTGGCGTGTGTCGTCTTGTCATTTAGTTCTAAGTGTTTTGAAATGCTTAATAAGCAAATATATTGATAGTATTAATAGTAAGACTGTATTAAAAACTTTCAGTGTTCGGCTCGACAAATTTAAATTATATGTAAAGTTTTACTCCAGTGCTTGGAAAATAAACATACGAGATTGGGATGCATAAACTAAAACTAGAGGAGGGGATGGTCTGACGGAGAGGGGGGGGGGGAAATCCCCCCCCCCCTCCAAATCGCACACTTGTCTCGTGCATCACACCGTGCCGTTTCTCACGCGTCGTCTCCAATCACTTGGGTACGGATTTTGTCGAATTAAATAGTACAGTTAAGGGTTAACGACACTCAAGTTATGACTCAGTATTCATTGTAACACAGTTCGCGAAACAAATTTGGTCCTTATTCCAATGTTGTTTTCGTGCTCTCACCTACATCACAATATTCCTACCACTACAACTACAACTGCGATATAACGAGAATGGAACGTGTATTCAACTTCAGCATCCATGTCCATATTTCATTAGCATGTGTGAAGCACAGGTGATGTTGCGCATCTTCGAAGTTTTAAATAAAATAATGCTGCAGTGCTGTTCGTTTCGAGTCGAAAGGAAGGAAAACTCTACAGAATTCCATCCGAAGGGAGAGACGCAACAAGAAGAATAATAGACGCAGTGGGAAAGGTTTGCAGGAACTCGACTTAACCATTCAGTTAATTTTATTCATTTCTGGCCTTTTGTCTCCTTTTTACATTTCTGTTAATTAGTTTCAAATGCATTCGAACAGCAAAAAAAGTCAGAAGAGCTAATAGGATGGTTCAATAGTAATTTAATTACAAAACAGAAATCTTAGAGATAAAACTGCCACTGTTACCACATAAAACGAAAAATAGTGAGTGTTACTGTACAAAGTAATCATGACTGGAAAAAATTTGACCTGATTGGCTGTACAGTATGGTTTGAACTTATATTTACGATGCTCACAATAACAAATTGTACTTTGTTCCACACAATAGAACGTACAAAATAAAAAAAAAATTGCACTAGGCAAGTATCGAACCTACGATCTTTCACCCGGTAACCATTAATGTTACCAGAAAGCTACCATCACTGTTGGAACGTAAATGCTACTCCACATTGTATTAATACGAATACAGTTGTTGCTGTTTCCTATAGTCTACTTTTGATCGTAGGCCAAGTTTTATTCGAAAACATTTTTAAAAAATTTTATTCTCTTGTACTTTCGTAATCATTTTCCTGATGACATAGAGCAATTTTGCAGACAAAATTTTATGGGATAGTTTTGACAAAAATGCAAAGCATGCATAATTAAACAGGCACGTTTATAATTTCTATTTACTAAGGTACCGCACGTATATATTTGAATCCAGCGCTTTTTATGGTATAACAAAAGAGACATTGGGCGAATTTTCGTAGTACCGAGTAGCAGGAACATGAAGTAAGTCGATATCGAGCTTTAAATTAGCGATGTACTTTTCCTTGCACTTGCGAACTAATATTGGTTCCCTTTTGTTGTGCTTGCTATTGGATAGGACCAATTTAACGCTAATTACGAAAACAGGTGCTCAAACTCGATACCGCAACAAGAACTGCGAAATTGCTTTCGCTATTAATAAAGGATAGCAGGGAAAAAACTGTTTCATGCTCGCCATAACATACACTTTTCGACTCATTTAGCTTAAATTTGTTGAGATTTTTTGTTGTTAAATATCCAACATGCTCCGTTTGAAGCCACTGATCAGTTTCAGAGCACTTCTTTAATATACACGGCTCTAAAATTCAGCCATCTTACCGCAAAAATGATTATTCTCAACAAACCATAAGGACATTGGTACTTTATACTTCCTATTTGGAGCACGAGCAGGAATAGTAGGAACATCAATAAGAATACTTAGTCGTGCTGAACTTGGTCAACCAGGATCTCTAATTGGAGATGACCAGATTTATAATGTTATTATTACAGCCCACGCATTTGTAATAATTTTCTTTATAGTAATACCTATAATAATTTGTGGATTTGGTAATTAACTTGTACCATTAATAATTGGTGCACCAGATATAGCATTCCCACGAATAAATAATACAAGTTTTTGATTATTACCACCTTCATTAACCCTTCTTCTTACATCTTCTATAGTAGATAACGGTGCTGGTCGCAGTGAGCCCAAAATGACGGCCGTTGGTAAGTTGGCCGTACTTCCCCTATACAGAGCTTTAGCGATCTGGGTTTGTGGATGCCACCTGGAGGCTGCTGCACAGGAGTAGGGCAGTGGTTGTGGCTTTGTGACGGCTGCCTCTCGCGATGTTTGTTGTGCCCCTCTTGCTTGTCACCCTACAACACAGGGGCGTAGAGAATGTTTTTCTCCTTGGGGGGCGGGGTTCAGTTACGTTCAAATACAAGACGGTCATTCAGGTCAGTACCCCCAAATATCAGCAAATGAACGTTCACATACTAATTCAACATTTAGAATTGGTGTAGAGGTTGTATTTAGTAAAAATTCTGATACAAATGGATGGAAATTTGTCTCTGGGAAAATGTTATTCCATCAGATCAGTATTACCGAATTGAATAAGGATCGAAAACAAAGTTAAATATTTGTTTACTGGTAGGATAACTTTGTGGCCTCTCCGTTGCCCCACACAGCAGGGCCTGAGGGCCTGTAATTGAGGAATGAAACTTTTTAAATACATTTACAAACATTATTCCACACATCACAGTACTGGTACACATGAAGTAACATTTCCACTCTTGAAGTGTTTTTGCCTCAACGCGTCTGTCTTCTGGGGTATCGCTCTTATTTGTAATGCATTGAAAAGGCCAGCAGAAACATCCTATTTATTATCTATTTAAACAGTAACCCCGTACGTTTAATAATAATAATAATGGATGGTACCTAAGTTATTTTGCTCTCATGTAAGGTTAGAATGAATAAATTAACACAATTATTTAATAACACTTCACTCTTCCAAAATACAAATACAAAGCTTGTCAGGTGAACTGAACAAAAAACAGAATCTCATTTACGCTGAATACTACAACTCCCTTCTTGCTATCAGTGTGAAGAAACATGTTAAAACTTCCTCAGACTGTATTCGTCGTCTAAAACCCATTTAAACAAACACACTCCCGGTGATTGGTTACTGACCCTAGTACATAGTCACTAGGTGTTGTTATGTCATTGGAAGTAGGTCCAACTAGTGTATTATGAGGCATAGTATTAATACACCACTATGTATGAAACTGTGACACACTGTAAAGTGTAAAGATAAGATAGTGTTCAAGTTTTTCATAGCCACCTTGTTGTTTAGGCCATGCTTCTCTTACTTGACGTTGTAGTGATCTCAGACACCACAGTTCCGCATCGACAGAAGTCGATTAAGTGGTTCGTGCTGACCTTAATGGAGTGTGAGATGCGGAGACAGCAGGAAGAAGAGCTTTGTCGCCACAATGAGAAGGGACCTAACAGGGGGAGTGTTATCTGTCTACTATACAATGATGCCACTTTAGCCACTCCTGCGCAGATAATCAGCAGCAATTGGATAAATTACTCACGGAAGTAGCAAGGGTATATGAAAGCTTATCATAAAGTTGTTCACGTTCAGTCACACTCGTTACGCTGTGTGTTTTTGAGTTGCCACACACAACACGATTTCGCCGCGCTACCATAATGCTACAGCTATTATGTCACTGAAATTGGCTGTATTCGTGAAAATACGAGATTTGACGTGAAGTGTATCGAGGTGGGCCATAAGAAGTAAGGAGCAGAAACTCAAATTAGCGTACACAACTTACAGAGCTCATGCATGCTACTTCTCACTGGTCCCAAACTTTGCAATCTGACGATCTCTATAAGTGTTCAGCACGCAAAATTTGATCTGAAATTCATTAAAACTGCTGATTGGCTTAGTTTAAGGAAGGCGACTTGAAATCCACTAAAAAATATGGCTTCATGTTTCTGAGGGGGTTTCGACCACTCGTCCCGTCCCCTCTCCCCGTACTTACGCGCTAGCACGAGTAACATTTCTTTAAAATAATCACATATGATTTTAAATCCAGATTGGTCCTTACAAAAAATTCACCCAAAACAGTAATCACCAGAGGTTTGAGGGGAAAATGTTTAATCTAAATGGTATCGCCCAAAACACAGAACTGCCAGACATTGGCTAAACACAGCTACGAATTATCACAGGCGCCACCGGCGAAAACCGCAGATGCCACCATTCAGTCGGCAACGTAAACTAACGTGGAGCCTGGTTATTAGTCAGTAATGAATAGAAAAATATTAGTACAAACTTGAAAGAACAAAAATACATTAGCAGCCGTGTGGAGTTACGTCACTGACCAGATCGTAGTACACCTTTTGACAAACGGACGTCCTTAACCTAGTTCCGTTGCCACATGACAAGTTTATATGCCGGCGGGTACTTCAATGGATCAGTTTCTCGCCAGGTCGACGCACTAAACCCGTGCACCATCGGCATGATGGCAGATGATGCTTCCTGGCTGATAACTCAACAGTGAAGAACTCCATCGGAAAGCTACGCCGCCGAGGCGGTTCTCGGGGCACCCCCCCCCCCCCCTCTCCCCCGCCGCATGGGATATAAGAGGGCAGTGCATTGGCCCAGCTGTCATTTGTACTGGTAATTCATGTGAAAAAGTTTCCGACACCATTGTGGTCACACCACAGGAATTAACAGACTTTGAATGCGGAACGATAGTTGGAGCTAGACGCACGGGATATTACATTTCGGAAATCGTTAGGAAGTTCAATATTCCGAGATGTGCAGTGTCAAGAGTGCGCCGAGAATACCAAATTTCAGGCATCTCTCACAACTGGCAACGCAGCGGCGTTTGCGTAGAATTGTCAGTGCTAACAGACAATCAACACTGAGTGAAATAACCGCAGAAATCAATGTGGGACGCAGGAGGAACGTATCTGTTAGGACAGTGCAGCGAAACGGGGCGATAATGGGCTACAGCAGCATACGTTCGATGCCAGTGCCTTTGCTAACAGCACGACATCGCTTACAGCGTCTCTCCTGGGCTCGCAGCCATGGACGCAGGTTGCTAACAAGGCACTGTGCAAGATGGTGGTGACTCCATAATGGTGTCGGCTGCGTTCACATTGAATAGACTGGGTCCTCTGTTCCAACTGAACTGATCATTGATTGAAAATGGTAATGTTCGGCTACTTGGAGACAATTTGCACCGTTCATGAGCGGTAATTTTATGGATGACAATACGCGATGTCACAGGGTCACAATTGTTCGCGACTGGTTTAAAGACATCCTGGACCACTGGAGCGAACGGTTTGGCCAGCCAGATCGTCCGACATGAATCCCATCGAATATTAATGGGACATAATCGAGAGGTCAGTACGGTCACAAAATCCTGCACCTGCAATACCCCGCAATTATGGAAGGCTCTAGAGGCAGCATTTCTGCAAGGGGCTTTCAGCGGCTTGTTGAGTACGTGCCACGTCGAGCTGCCACACTACGCTGAGCAAAAGACGGTCCAACACGATGTTAGCAGATATCCCATGACTTTTGCCACGGTGTACCTTTCTGACGGCGCAGGTGTTCGAGCGACCCGGTGACGTGGCGGAATTGATATGTCACACGCTTCCAATTTTGGATTTCTCACTATCCTCATGAAGTGTAATTGACCTATGTATTGGTTCAAAAATGGCTCTGAGCACTGTGGGACTAAACTTATGAGGTCATCGGTCCCCTAGAACTTAGAACTACTTAAACCTAACCAACCTAAGGACAACACACACATCCATGCCCGATGCAGGAGTCAAACCTGCGACCGTAGCGATCGCGCGGTTCCAGAGTGTAGCGCCTAGAACCGCTCGGCCACTGCGGCCGGCACCTATGTATTCTTGAGTATGGTCACGCCACATGAATCAATGCATTGTTTCTCTACAATTGTCGCTATAACTTTCTTTGAAATCTAATTCAGAAATTCACTAAGCCGAGCATTTCCCGACGGTAATTTTGGCGAGTAAATGACTCGCTATTATTCCATTTAACTACTTCATCTATTACTGGCTCTATTGTGTACTATGACCTCTAATGTTATCGAAAATAGTAAAATTTTTGCTTCACCCCTATGAGGCCAAAGTGTAAAGTCATCGAGATGGAGTACAGACAAAGTATTATCAGAGGCTATGAATCGTACAGAGGCGATTATTTCGTGACTGACACCATGCGGCTTGACCTCTGGTACAGCGCGTGAAGGATTCACCAAAAACAAGTGAACGGATGTCGGCTTACGTGGCACAGCCATTTATCTCATCTTTTTCTTTACGGAGGACAAAGTACTCAGGATGATCACAGCGTCTGCAAAGTCTCATTCTGCAAGAAATTTCGTTTCATGACTATGCTTTCATTCTATCATACTCGTAAACCAAACGGCCACCGGAGAATGCAGCGGAAACAAAGACGGCCTGTTCGTTGCACTCTTTTAGGACACGTTTACGATGGACAGTCTGGAAGAAAGACTCCACTGATAACATTAAGCTGCAGCTACCATCGTTCAGCGTGCCATGGAACGAATGTGCTCTTCCTTAAGAATGAATGCCATTTGCACACATTCGGGAGCTGTTTGAGAGTGACGTCAGCGGTTTATAAAGACTGAGTCGAGACGATCGTCACATACAGGATGAGGTCAGTAATGCGCATGTCTAACAAGAAACAACGGCGAAGTATGTGACGTTTACTGGGGCGATGCACTGGACGAAGAACGGTGCAAGGATGGGTACGCAATGTACGGGCCATAGAGTTTCTTTGTATAAATCGCGATAAACAAAATAATATTTCGCAAAAAAACGGCAGTTGAGGAGTATGAAATGATTCGCAGCATGAACAAATGAAAGATTTCTGAATATGATCGTGTTTCAAGATAAATTATTAAAGTTGTAGGCAAAGCACAACAAAATGAACTTTCGAAGTCTGCATTACTAAGCGACTAAGCTGTAAACTAGGACACTCTTTTAGGAGCAACAAAATTTTGATTTTCAGTATTTCGCGTAATTAGTGATCGAATTCAAAAATTTGAAATGCCATCATAATCTACACATTAAGAAGTATAACCTTACGTTAAAAGTTTAATACAATAAGACAAGGTATTTACAGCCAGAAATTGTGTGTTTGTCTTGAGGCAATGTAACAGACGGCGGGCAAATACCCGGCCTTTATTCGTCCAGTATTTCAGTACGAGAAAACAGGCTTTACACATAATTTCAAACCTTTACGAACTTTTTCTCACTACTTCGTACAGAACGGTAAGGTGAGGTGGGCAGCAGCCGTTGTCGTAGGAAACTGGACAGAAGCAGAGATGTTTGGCGAACACGTAAATACATAGACAGAACCTTTACTTAACTGGTAGCTTTCTCCAAGAGCATGAAGACACTTCGCAAATAAACGTGCAGCATTTATGTCTGGCTAATACAATAGCAACAAGACCAGCATACAGGGGATATGCAAAATAATACACTCCTGGAAATTGAAATAAGAACACCGTGAATTCATTGTCCCAGGTAGGGGAAACTTTATTGACACATTCCTGGGGTCAGATACATCACATGATCACACTGACAGAACCACAGGCACATAGACACAGGCAACAGAGCATGCACAATGTCGGCACTAGTACAGTGTATATCCACCTTTCGCAGCAATGCAGGCTGCTATTCTTCCATGGAGACGATCGTAGAGATGCTGGATGTAGTCCTGTGGAACGGCTTGCCATGCCATTTCCACCTGGCGCCTCAGTTGGACCAGCGTTCGTGCTGGACGTGCAGACCGCGTGCGACGACGCTTCATCCAGTCCCAAACATGCTCAATGGGGGACAGATCCGGAGATCTTGCTGGCCAGGGTAGGTGACTTACACCTTCTAGAGCACGTTGGGTGGCACGGGATACATGCGGACGTGCATTGTCCTGTTGGAACAGCAAGTTCCCTTGCCGGTCTAGGAATGGTAGAACGATGGGTTCGATGACGGTTTGGATGTACCGTGCACTATTCAGTGTCCCCTCGACGATCACTAGAGGTGTACGGCGAGTGTAGGAGATCGCTCCCCACACCATGATGCCGGGTGTTGGCCCTGTGTGCCTCGGTCGTAAGCAGTCCTGATTGTGGCACTCACCTGCACGGCGCCAAACACGCATACGACCATCATTGGCACCAAGGCAGAAGCGACTCTCATCGCTGAAGACGACACGTCTCCATTCGTCCCTCCATTCACGCTTGTCGCGACACCACTGGAGGCGGGCTGCACGATGTTGGGGTGAGAGCGGAAGACGACCTAACTGTGTGCGGGACCGTAGCCCAGCTTCATGGAGACGGTTGCGAATGGTCCTCGCCGATACCTCAGGAGCAACAGTGTCCCTAATTTGCTGGGAAATGGCGGTGCGGTCCCCTACGGCACTGCGTAGGATCCTACGGTCTAGGCGTGCATCCGTGCGTCGCTGCGGTCCGGTCCCAGGTCGACGGGCACGTGCACCTTCCGCCGACCACTGGCGACAACATCGATGTACTGTGGAGACCTCACGCCCCACGTGTTGAGCAATTCGGCGGTACGTCCACCCGGCCTCCCGCATGCCCACTATACGCCCTCGCTCAAAGTCCGTCAACTGCACATACGGTTCACGTCCACGCTGTCGCGGCATGCTACCAGTGTTAAAGACTGCGATGGAGCTCCGTATTCCACGGCAAACTGGCTGACACTGACGGCGGCGGTGCACAAATGCTGCGCAGCTGGCGCCATTCGACGGCCAACACCGCGGTTCCTGGTGTGTCCGCTGTGCCGCGCGTGTGATCATTGCTTGTACAGCCCTCTCGCAGTGTCCGGAGCAAGTATGGTGGGTCTGACACACAGGTGTCAATGTGTTCTTTTTTCCATTTCCAGGTGTGTATAAACAGTGGTAGTAATGGGATGGTTGTGTTTGGCGCTCAACAACGCAGGTAAGGCACGTGTCGCGCTGGACTGTGCGTGTTCAGTACTGACTAGGTATCAGTGTAGGTTGTTTACGAGTTACTGCACACTTCGTGTTTGCAATGAAAGACCTAACTGAGTTCCAAAGAGGACAGAGTATGGGGGGCCGATTAGTTGGACCATCAGTAACCACGACAGCCAACTTATTAAATATTTCAAGAGGAACTGTTTCAACAAAGGCAGGCTACACAAAACATGGAAAGACATCATCGTGTAAACGTAATAGTGTGCGCAAATCAAAACTAGATGACAGAGATCGTAGTACGCTAACACAAATTATGTCAAAACAAACTACGCCGGCTAAAGTGACTGCAGAACTCAACAGCCATCTTCGAGAGCCCGTATCTATCGACACTGTCCGCCTAGAACACCATAAAGCGAATACTCAGAGCTGCTATACCGAAACCATTTGTGACGACAACCAACGCAAAGTTAAAACATGGCGTCAGGAGCACAACTCCTGGACAGCCGCTCAGTGGAAACACGTCATATGGTCCGACAAGTCAACATTTTCGTTATTTCTAACATCTGGCCGGGTTTACGTCTGGAGAATGCCAAGAGAAGCCTATAATCCTGATTGCTTGATTCCGACGGTTAAGCGTGGAGGTGTCTGATGGTGTAGGCAGTCATATCATGATAATCTGCTGGTCCCATAGTTACTCTCAAAGGCCATGTTACAGCCAACGGTTATGTGAGCATTTTAAATCATCAGTTGCACCCCATGATTCAAATGTTGTTCCCCAACAATGATGTCATATTTCAGGACGATAATGCACCCATTCACACAGTTAGGACAGTGCAGCCGTGGTATGAGGGGCATTCAGCTGAACTGCAGCCCCTGGCCAGCACAGTCCCCGGATTTGAAAATTATCGAAACCTTGTGGGTGGTATTGGAGCGCAGACTCCGGATCAGATTTCCGCCTCCCTCGTCACTACAGGAATTAGAAGAGGTTCTAAGAGTGGCGTAACATTCCACTGGAGACTGTACAATCATTATATGCCAATATTCCAAGAAGAATCAAAACTGTATTACGAGCAAACGGGGTCTAGCCCCTTATTAATAAACCATTCCCAAGTAAGTACATGTGTTCACATTATTTTGCCATACCGCATCCAATGACGCCTTTGGCGGCGGATGACACGGCGGTCGGTCGGTGCTGATGGACCCCTCAGAGCCTGTAGACGGAGTAATAATTACGAGAAAGTAAAAAAAGGAAAGAACGTGCCGTCTACGACGAGTTCAGTACTGATGGAGCATAAGCTCGTATTAGTAGACTACTATCAAATCGGTCATGAGCTATTTTAGAGGAAATAGCCCAGAACTTGTGTTAAACGATTTAAGGAAAACCACCTAAAAACAAAATCTGGATGACCAGACGAGGATTGGAAACACCGTTCTTTTGCAAGCGAGTCCACTTCGCCAACCACTACGCCGTCGCGCTTGGTTTCTGTACGTGGGACTGCCGCGTGCAGAGTCAGTCATCCAATTTGAGGCTTTCAAATATCTCGATACGCTGTCACTATACACTGTCTGCTAGGTAGTACTATGATGAATGAAACAGTAGCAGCACATGAAATTTCCAGGCAGATTAAATCTGTGTGCCGGACCGACAGTCGATTTGAGACATTTGGCTTTCGCGGGCAATTGCTCTACCAACTGAGCTGCCCAAGTTCGTCTCACGAGCCCTGCTCAGAGCTTTCCTTCCGCCAGTACCTTGTCTTCTACCTTACAAACTTCAATGAAGTTCTGCGAAACTAGTGGGTCTGGCACTCCTGGAAGAAAGGAATTGCCGAGACATGACTTAGCCACAGCGTGGGGAAGGTTTCTGGAATGAGATTTTCACTCTGCAGCGGAGTGTGCGCTGATATGAAACTTCCTGGCAGATTAAACCTTGAACTCGGGACCTTTGCTTTTCGCGGGCAATTGCTCTACCAACTGAGCTACCCAAGCACGACTCACGACCCGTTCTCACAGCTGTACTTCCGCCAGTACCTCGTGTCCTACCTTCCAAACTACACAGAACTTCTCCTGCGAAACTTGTGAGACTAGCACTCCTCGAAGAAAGGATATTGCGGAGGCATGGCTCAGTCACAGCCTGGATATGTTTCTAGTAAGGAACCTAAAACCTGCTGGAGGACTTGTGCCTCAGATCCTCGTCAGGTCATCCAGATTTTGCTTTCATTCTGTAAACAGCCTCCAGGCTGTGGCTAAGCTATGTTTCCGCAATATCCTTTCTTCCGGGAGTGCCAGTCCCACAAGTTTCGCAGGAGAACTTCTGTGAAGTTTGGAAGGTTGGAGACGAGGTAGTGGCGGAAGGAAAGCTTTGAGGACGGGTCGTGAGTCGTTCTTGGGTAGCTCAGTTGCGAAAAAAGGGTAGAGCACTCGAGCAAAAGTCCCGAATTCAAGTCTCGGTCCTGCACACCGTTTTATACTGCCAAGAAGTTTCATATCAGTGCACGCTTCGCTGCAGAGTGGAAATTTCATTTCAGTAGCAACAGCTATTTTAAAATTGGAAATCCTACTTTTAATTAGATATTCATTTTCCACCAGGGCAAAAAGGCCAAATGAGGCACCTAACCGAAGTTACAAGCAGAGTGCACACACTTATTAAGTGGGGAGTTTATCGACTGTACCATTACTGTGCAGAGGGTAGTGAACTGTATTCAGTAAATAAATACTACTACCGAACAAAACTGCTACTGAGTGCGAATAGAATGTTATTGAGTATTAGTCTTGTTTAGTTTGTAGTCATTTTGTCATAATGTCGTAGCTGTTCATTAAAAGGTCTTCGTGTGGTAAATATCTACAAGTAAACAATATCGACCTGTATTTATCTTAAGACTTGTGTGGTAGGATATCATAGCTAGACTATCATTAGTTCTTCATTCTGTTTTATGGTATGCGAGTTACATTTACTAGGTGTCGGTAGTTAAAGTAGCGAACTCAATGGTGTATTGTAAAAACTGTAATGATTGTAAACTGAATGTGGAAGAACCATCACAAATGCTATCACTGTCTCTATTGAACTTTTACGCTCAAGAATTTCGTCCCATGCTTCGTTATAACGCATCGTGGACTAGTTTACTACCACTGGAAACGTACACGCGAAGAAAAGGTTACGTGGATGATTTATAACGAAAATTTATGAGACGGCGGTACAATAGCTGCTACTCCTCTTTGAGATGTTGCTCGTGACTTTGGAATATCGCAGACCAGTGTCGTCACAATGTTACGGCTATACAAGTTTCGCCGCGGACCATACTTTGGTGCATTGGGATGGTGATTATATTCTCAATAGCTTCATGTTTTTAATGGGATTGAGGCCAAACAGAAATAAATTCCAATTGTTGTAGATCTGCATTGTTCACGTATAATTGACAGTAAAATAAAATCGAGAAGGATGATACAAAAGTAAGTAAAATGTACACTCCTGGAAATTGAAATAAGAACACCGTGAATTCATTGTCCCAGGAAGGGGAAACTTTATTGACACATTCCTGGGGTCAGATACATCACATGATCACACTGACAGAACCACATGCACATAGACACAGGCAACAGAGCATGCACAATGTCGGCACTAGTACAGTGTATATCCACCTTTCGCAGCAATGCAGGCTGCTATTCTCCCATGGAGACGATCGTAGAGATGCTGGATATAGTCCTGTGGAACGGCTTGCCATGCCATTTCCACCTGGCGCCTCAGTTGGATCAGCGTTCGTGCTGGACGTGCAGACCGCGTGAGACGACGCTTCATCCAGTCCCAAACATGCTCAATGAGGGACAGATCCGGAGATCTTGCTGGCCAGGGTAGGTGACTTACACCTTCTAGAGCACGTTGGGTGGCACGGGATACATGCGGACGTGCATTGTCCTGTTGGAACAGCAAGTTCCCTTGCCGGTCTAGGAATGGTAGAACGATGGGTTCGATGACGGTTTGGATGTACCGTGCACTATTCAGTGTCCCCTCGACGATCACCAGAGGTGTACGGCCAGTGTAGGAGATCGCTCCCCACACCATGATGCCGGGTGTTGGCCCTGTGTGCCTCGGTCGTATGCAGTTCTGATTGTGGCGCTCACCTGCACGGCGCCAAACACGCATACGACCATCATTGGCACCAAGACAGAAGCGACTCTCATCGCTGAAGACGACACGTCTCCATTCGTCCCTCCATTCACGCCTGTCGCGACATCACTGGAGGCGGGCTGCACGATGTTGGGGCGTGAGCGGAAGACGGCCTAACGGTGTGCGGGACCGTAGCCCAGCTTCATGGAGACGGTTGCGAATGGTCCTCGCCGATACCCCAGGAGCAACAGTGTCCCTAATTTGCTGGGAAGTGGCGATGCGGTCCCCTACGGCACTGCGTAGGATCCTACGGTCTTGGCGTGCATCCGTGCGTCGTTGCGGTCCGGTCCCAGGTCGACGGGCACGTGCACCTTCCGCCGACCACTGGCGACAACATCTATGTACTGTGGAGACCTCACGCCCCACGTGTTGAGCAAATCGGCGGTACGTCCACCCGGCCTCCCGCATGCCCACTATACGCCCTCGCTCAAAGTTCGTCAACTTCACATACGGTTCACGTCCACGCTGTCGCGGCATGCTACCAGTGTTAAAGACTGCGATGGAGCTCCGTATGCCACGGCAAACTGGCTGACACTGACGGCGGCGGTGCACAAATGCTGCGCAGCTAGCGCCATTCGACGGCCAACACCGCGGTTCCTGGTATGTCCGCTGTGCCGTGCGTGTGATCATTACTTGTACAGCCCTCTCGCAGTGTCTGGAGCAAGTATGGTGGGTCTGACACACCGGTGCCAATGTGTTCTTTTTGCCATTTCCAGGAGTGTATATTACGCTACGTGTTCCCATGTCGGCCAAACGGTTTTCTTGCCATTGCGAGTATGCATGTTATACCTCTCTACGTCGCCTACCGTCAGTTAATTTCCTGTCCAAACAACAAAACTCATCAACTACTTTTAGTGTCTCGCTTCCTAGTCTGTACCCTCAGCACAAAAAAAAAAGGTTCAAATGGCTCTGAGCACTATGGGACTCAACATCTTAGGCCATAAGTCCCCTAGAACTTAGAACTACTCAAACCTAACTAACCTAAGGACATCACACACACCGATGCCCGAGGCAGGATTCGAACCTGCGACCGTAGTAGCCGCGGTTCCGGACTGCAGCGCCAGAACCGCACGGCCACCGCGGCCGCCGTACCCTCAGCATCGCGCTATTTACTTCGCCTGCATTATATTACTTTCGTTTCACAACAGGACTACAGCGCCGTTGACAAACCTCTATAATGTTTTTATATCCACTACCTGAACTTTTATCCTCTTTCCAGATTTCTCCTTGGGTTTTCTTCACAGCTAACTTAATGTAAAGACTGAACAACAAAAAATGTTCAAATGTGTGTGAGTTCCTAAGGGACCAAACTGCTGAGGTCATCGGTCCCTAGACTTACACACTACTTAAACTAACTTATGCTAAGAACAACACGCATACACACACACCCATACCCGAGGGAGGACTAGAAAACCTCTGGCGGGAGGGGCCGTGCACTCAGTGACACGGCGCCTCAAACCCCAAGGCCACTCCGCGCGACGACCAAACAACACTGAGGATGGACTGCAACCCTGTCCCACTCCCTAGTGAACTGCTTCCCTTTCATGTCCTTTGGAAGCAGTCTGGTTTCTCTACAAACTAAGTATGACCTTCCGCTTCCTTTATTTTATCCTCGTTACACTTAGAAGTTCAAAGAGAGTGGTCCAGTTGGCATAGTCAAAAATTTCTCTAAATCTACAAATGCTCTAAACATCGGTTTGCCTAGCTTTACCTTCTACGGCAAGTCGTACGGTCAGAACCGCCTCTCGTATTCCCTTACTTCTCCCGCCTTGCGTGTTCTCTTATTTCTCCGTAACCTAAGCTGATTGTCCCTAAGATCAACTCCTGCCAGTCTTATTACTCGCCTGTAAATAATTCATGTCACTATTTTGCAACCATGACTCATTTATCTAATTAACACATTATTGCGGTGTCGGAAATCCATCCAAGGTCAGTAAATGTGTGGAGGTTAACAGTCATCACTTTGACTATGTCGAGAAGAAATTCCGTCTGACAACGTTAATAACTATTTCGGTAGAAACTTAGTAAATTCGTAGAATATGCAGTCAGAATCAGGATTCTCATTTTAAAAAGGAGTTTCCTCTTTATAAGCGACAGCAGCGGAAGCCAATGGAACGTAGATAGTAACACCTTATTGGGTCGTACCACTCATGCGAATTTGCCGGTAATCATTTTCTAACTTAATTCAAACTTGCCGAGAGATTTTAATGTGTCAACTTGTATTTGTGCATGGTCCAAATGGCTCTAAGCACTGTGGGACTTGACATCTGAGGTCAGCAGTCCCCCAGAACTTAGAACTACTTAAGCCTAACTAACCTACGGACATCACACACATCCATGACCGAGGCAGGACTCGAACCTGCGACCGTAGCGGTCGCGCGTTTCCAGACTGAAGCGCCTAGAACCACTCGGCCACAGCGGCCGGCGTACTTGTGCAGACAGGGCTAGGATATATAATTATGACAAATGTGGTGGAACAGTTGGCCAGGAGAAAACGAGGGTTGCCCAGGAAGCAATGCACCGCAATTACTTTCTTCAACAATTGCAAATTGAACGTAATGAGAATTACACACACGAAAGAATGGTGTTTTATCTACACACTCTATTTTTCCACGTAATCTCCATCCCGTTCTATGGTCTTCCTCCAGTACGAAACAAGGGTGTGTGCCCTGCCGGTACCAATCCTGGTGGCGGGGCGCGTGCTTCACTCTGTGATTCACCTCCTCATTGTCCTCAAACTGTCTTCCACGAATGGCATGCTTTAACGGCCCAAACAAGTGGAAGTAAGAGGGGGCTAGGTCAGATGTGACAGCCCGACCGCTGCAAATCGTGGAGCTCCGCCGAACCGCCATCTGATGACTTTACTCACCGTGTCCAGCGAGTAACTGTACTTCTGTCGACAGCAGATGCTCCATAGACTTTGCACAAGAGTTTATGAATATTCCCCACTGTTCCTTTCTCTGCAGAGAGAAATTCAATGGCGGCACGCTGCTTGTATCGTACATCACCTACAGACGCCCTTTTTAAACTGACCTGCAGCTACACTATCTATTGGAAGTGACGGGAACTTGGCGCGCTCACTCAGGAGCAGGTGCGGCTCGTAATTAAAGACTCTGAGGCGGAGCCGCCCCAAAAAATATGTTAAAGTAAATTTCGCAAGAACGTATTACGTAATTTAAATTACCAGGGCGAATTTCGCATATTTCCCATTCCCATTAAAATTACGACGGTCAACGTTTTTAGAACTGTTTGTATCCACAGATGTTTTCCGAACGGTTAGTAGTGTTTAGGCTGCGCCTTGGAACGTCAAAAATAATGGTTCAAATGGCTCTGAGCACTACGGGACTTAACATCTATAGTCATCAGTCCCCTAGAACTACTTAAACCTAACTAACCTAAGAACATCACACAATACCCAGCCATCACGAGGCAGAGAAAAATCCCTGACCCCGCCGGGAATCGAACCCGGGAACCCGGGCGTGGAAAGCGAGAACGCTACCGCACGACCACGAGATGCGGGCTTGGAGCATCTGTAAGCTGCATGCAGTAGCGGTTTGGGGACGTGGCTTCTATATAGTACTGCTCTTTATGGGCGACCCGAAGGCTCAGAGCTTGCAGCCTAAGGGTGTCACACCAACCACCACACATTTTTCAGGTTCCACTATCTATGTAATAAAGGGATGTAGAGTGGCCGAAACTTCGCTATCCAGTCTCTGTCTCTGCACATCTCTACTACGCTTCGATGCGTCATTAATCGACGTTTAGTATTATTGTTTTGATAATATTTTACATAGTTGTTCTGTTTCTGCCATTGGCAATTTTATCCACATTTAGAATAAGTTTGCAAATATCCCGCCAGACTGCACTACACTACAGTAACAGTACTGCCATCTAGCGAGAGGTTCGTAAGTGGTTAGAGGACAATGCGCGCGAAATTTATCCCGTTACTTTACTTTCCTTGCTTGATGATGCTGACTGTTGTTGATACCGTGTGATATTAGCAAGTTTCTATTTCGGAGTATATTTTGCAAGATTTTAGTGAGTTTTACTTGCTGGTGAATATCTGCGACATACCGCGAGTGTGAAACAAGCACAATATGAATTCAGTGTGCAATTTAATAGGTAAAAACTTGGAACACGACCATAGGATGAAAGTGAAAGAACTTGGTGCATCCAGGCCCGCATTAAATATCTCTCCGATGATTTGCTGCAAAGTGTCAGAAAACGTAATGATGACGTATAAAAACACTAACCAAAGATTTTAACTCGAAGTTAGCTTCTAATGATATTTAATACCTGATTATAGAAGATACAGTACGTAAATTTATGTGTGGAGAGTGATCTGCCCACCCCCTCCCCCTGAATTCTTAGTTGTTTATGTCAGACTAATCTGTAGCGTAACCCGAGGTCTATGTTGGCTCCGATCGATAAGTGCCGCAGCCTTCCCCAGTATAGAAACTACGAGCCGCGCCTGCTCAGGAGACTTCAACTTATACATATGTAACGTTTCGCATTCTCGGCATTGTTGTCAGCTGAGGAAATAAATGCGATGCATTACTTTCTGGGCAACCCTCGTACATACTGGCCCCGACTGCCTAATGGAACATGCGTCGATAACATTAGAAAAGATGCAATATCCACGTGGATGCATATACCTGCCTGATCAAAATTATTCGGACGCTATTAAGGGACATTAATATGGGATGTGTCTCTCCTTTTCCTGTATGGTTGGTTGAACGCTGCTGGAGACGCCTTCAGTGAGGTGCCTGAATGTCTGGGAAGGAATGGCCGCTCATTCTTCCTCAGGAGCGGGAACCAGGGAAGGTAGTGATGTCGGATGGTGGGTCCTGGAGTGAAGTCGATGTTCTGTCTTATCCCAGAGGCGTTCCGTTGGTTTTAGTTCAGGACTGTGGGCAGGCCATTCCATTCCAGGAATGCTATTGCCCATAAACCATTGCCTTACTCGTGTAACTTTCCGACGCGCTGCGATGCTGATAATATCAATCATCGTCCCCGAACTGTTCCTCAGCTGTACGCAGTAACAACGCTTCAAAATGTGCTCTTATCCTTCTGCATTTAGCGTTTTCTTAAGTACGAATAAGCGAACCACACCTGGGCAATGAAAACTATAACAATCTTCGGAATAAGCGAACCACACCTGGACAATGAAAACTATAACAATCTTCGTACTTCACTGTTGGCACTACACCTGATAAGTAACGTTCTCCAGGCATTCGATGAAAGCCCAAACCCTTGCATCGGTTTACTACGAGGCATAGCGCAGTACGTCACTCCAGGTCGCACGTTCCCACTCAACCGCTGTCCAGTGGGATCGTTACATCGCCCCAAGCGTCGCTTAGAGCTGACTGTAGAAATGTGAGGCTTATGAGGAGCTGCTCGACCATCGTAACCTATTCTTTTTGACTCCCTACGTACATCATTGCTCTAGTTCAGTGGTTCCCAACCTTTCTTAGACCATCACTCCTGCGTAAAATCAGACATTAGCTAGAGCCCTGTCCCCCACATTATTAGAGTGAATGACGAAGGACTCCGATATATATATATATATATATATATATATATATATATATATAATGCCCGGCAGCTCTACCTACGGTACGGGTGAAAACTGGCCAACGGCTTCGGAGGCAGACGAAGTTGATTGGCATCATCTCGACGGCAAGGAAGGCGGAAGAACCACTGTGGGAAGATTGGTCTCCTCGCTCTGGGAAGGCAATCAGTCTACGGGAGGAAACCCTAGATAAACCTACCGGAGCTCACCTCGGTAGTCGCCTGGTCCCCCAAGACAATATTCAGCTAAAGTATGGAGAACAAACTCACGGAAGTTACTACCCCAGGTAGTATCAAATCCACCTCCGCCTTTGCCGGTGGGCCTTTGGATTCTGGGGAGCCCACACCAACATGCTTTGAGAACAAGTCGGAGCGTCCTCGAACCACCAGCAGTAAAATCAGACTCAACAACAGAACTGCTTTGCCACATTCAACATCAACTCGCTACTCAAAATAGGCAAACTGAAACATTTAACAGACACAATGACGCTCCACGAGATACTGCTCACAGCAATACAGGAAACCAGGTATACAGATGAACATGCCTTTCATTCAGAGGGCTATCGCATTTTTAAAGGAAAGGTAGGACGTAAGAAAGTGAAGAATATTCCACACCTGGGGACCGGGTTCGTTGTAAGCCGTAAGATGCTCGATTCAGTAACTAAATTCAGCTCTCCCAATAATCGAGTGTCTACTAATGTTCAGCCGACCGGAGTGACCGAGCGGTTCTAGGCGCTACAGTCTGGAACCGCGTGACCGCTACGGTCGCAGGTTCAAATCCTACCTCGGACATGGATGTTTGTGATGTCCTTAGGTTAGTTAGATTTAAGTAATTCTATGTTCTAGGGGATTGATGACAGTCCCATAGTGCTCAGAGCCATTTGAATTTGAACCTGAACTCGGTTTAGCTGTGGTTGTTCTTTCCCATTTCCACTTCACATCACCAAACAGTCGACGTGGGCAGCTTTAGAAGGTTAGAAGGGATGAAAGGTCTCTGATGCATCTGCTACTCAGTTCAACGTTCGAAATCACTGAGGTCTCCTGACCCACTCATTCCGCTATCACTGCTTCTCTACGGACAACACAGTACTGCCCGCCTCTTTTTATACTGGCGGTTTCGCCTCTCGTGACATACACCTACCAGTCAATTTTGCTTTACGTGGAGGTGTCCCGATACTACTGGTCAGTTAGTGTGACTGAAAGTTTGACACGCTGTACGATGTCTGCAGAGCTCTGAAGATGATGATAGAATTTTGCGTCTTGTTCCTAATGCAACGGCTGTGTTGTTGAAACCTGTGGCTGCAATGTTTCAAGAGATGGTTTCACGTATCTCAGTAAGCTCCACACATTGAGCTGGCTGGTCTAGGGTGCCCCCTAAGTTACTCAGCCAAGAAAAGACAATAAAAAAGCTATGACTGCATTGAATATGTCCCTGTATTTACCGTGAAATATCCGAAAGTTTATTATATTTTCCGGTTACGGATCCTCCAATACTTAAATTAAGTGCTTTGAAGAGAAAATTATTTATTTTCTCAGGGTAGCCAGTCACAAAACTGCTTCCAAACTCGTACTCTAATAACAACTACAAATCTCTGGTGCACTGTCCAAGAATTTCTATTTGAAATTCAGCTGTAATTTCTCATACGACATTCAGATTAAAAATTTATTGATACATCGATCCCAAGACATTCTGTTACTAAGTCCTGATATATAATGTTTTAAATAGCCTACATTTCCTCAGTTTTTATATGTTTTGATACTCTCCCAAAATAACACACAGTCCTTTGCTTGGGTTGCAAACGGCTTCTGCGTAATAAACCACGCGGAGCTACGACACGTAGTAGGAAAGGCCTGTTTCATTTCATCAGAATAGCCTATCCAAACTGCCAATAATATCGATATCGTTAAGACGTACACTTTTGATTGTCGGCGATCTCTTTGCTCTCATCAAAAGGCATTTTTGTAACACTTTTACAAGATCGTCGGAAACACGTACACTTAACCTCAGACACTGGTGATTTAATTAAGACTGTCCGAGTGTAGCCCGCACAGTGTGTTTTCCTGGTTCCAGAACGCGGGGACGAACACTTCTCTGATTGGTCGATTCTACTGGCGGCAAGTAGAAGTTGTATCTGTTTTCACGTTGCCTAAAAATTCTCCTAACTGATCGAAACAAAAAATTTATGTGTAATGTATATAATTGTTGAAATATTATTTCCAAAATGCCAAACGAACTTTCAGCGACCACGTCTTTGCTCGTTGTATGGGCCGGCGTAAAGATACACACATTTTTACCTTTTACTCAGTGCAAGCGACTCACTCTACTATTACAAAACTTTATTTCGCGCGCTCAGACATTCTTAATTGGTGAAAAATTCAAGATTCGATCTTCCCGCGCAATACGCATTCATTCCAGGCACATTCTAATAAGACTCCAAGCTGCAGCTTGTCTTAATTACGGGAAATTTTCTGTTTCAGGGCAATTTTAGTATCTCCTAAACTAAGAAAGATTCTGACATGAAATTAATACGATACATTCATATTTTTACAGAATTGCAGAGTACAAAGTTTCATTATCACTGCTTCCTAGGAACGAGCACTGGTGGAGTCACAGCATGTCCTAAAGTATGTTTTGGCTGCTTGCTACATGCACGCACGCTGCTGCAGGCCAGATGCCGATTGCAAAATGGTTCAAATGGCCCTGAGCACTATGGGACTTAACATCTGAGGTCATCAGTCCCCTAGACTTAGAACTACGTAAACCTAACTAACCTAAAGGCATCACACACATCCATGCCCGAGGCAAGATTCGAACCTCCGACCGTAGCAGCCGCGTGGTTCCGGACTGAAGGGCTTAGAACCGCTCGGCCACAACGGCCGGCTTCTCTCTAGGACTGAAGTCTTCTTTGTGGAGCGTTTGCAGTCGCTGCCGATGATGCGGATAGAGTACATGCAGGGTCCATGAATTCATGAGGTTGTCTCCATATACCCGTACACGTCCATCCGCTGGACACAATTTGCAACGAGACTCGTCCGACCAGGCACATTTTTCCAGTCAACAATCCAGTGTCGGTATTGACGGGTCCAGGCGAGGCGTAAAGCCTTGTGTCGTGCAGTCTTCGTCTCGGAAAGCCCATATCGATGATGTTTCGTTGAATGGTTCACACTCTGACACTTGTTGATGGCCCAGCACTGAAATCTACAGCAATTTGCGGAAGGGTTGCACTTCTGTCACATGAACGATTCTCTTCAGTCATCGCTGGTCCTGTTCTTGCAGGACCTTTTTGGCCGGAGATTTGATGTTTTACCGAATTCCTGGTATTCACGGTGTTGTTGATGTTGTGGTCTTCAGTCCTGAGACTGGTTTGATGCAGCTCTCTATGCTCCTTCATCTCCCAGTATTTACTGCAACCTACATCCTTCTGAATCTGCTTAGTGTATTCATCTCTTGGTCTCCCTCTCTGATATATGTCTTATAGCGACACCAGAGACATTACTACCTCAGAAGTTAAGTCCCGTAGTGCTCAGAGCCATTTGAACCTTCCTGGTGATGCTGACAAAGTTTTATGAATTTATTTGTAAAAGTATAAACGGAGGAAATTAAAATGTCCTGTGATGCCTCTCCTGCTCCAAGTGGGCCCTTGACGCCCCCGTCAGTTGCTGTTACCTCGTTCCTGACGAGACGGCAGTCGCCGTACTAAAAGCCATCTCTATTTCCCCTGCTTTGTTTCAGAGATGCGCCGCGCCAGAGCCACTCGTCGCCCCTGCGTACGTGCCGCGTCGCCGCCAGGGGAGTGGAGCAGTCGGAAACGCTGGCCGCTCTTCGGTGCTGCGCACAGTGGCGGCTAACCAGCCGACAGCGGCGGATGCCGACAACAGCCGGCCGGTTGTCAGGTACGTCGGCAGAGATGGGGACACCTCCCCGCCGGGGTCTGCCCCACGCGCCGACGACACGCCAGCGGAGACGCCCGCAGCGCTCGATCCACTGCTGTTACTGTGCCAGGCGGCCCAGCAGCAGGGCTACGAGAGCTTATCGGAAACTGAAGAAAATGAGCAACAGGTGGCCGTGGGCCCCGAGGTACACGCAGGAGAACCGTCGTTCGCAGATACTTCGCCAGAGAGCACAGACGCTGGGCAGTACGGAGAAAGTGTGGACGGGCATCGCGAACTGCCCGTGGAAGAGCACCACGAATTGTCTGTGCAACAACAACACGAACTGCCCGTGGAAGAGCAACACGAACTGCCCTCGCAACAGCATCACGAATTGCCCGTAGGAGAGCATCACGAACCACC
The DNA here is from genome assembly GCF_023897955.1 of Schistocerca gregaria. Lineage (NCBI taxonomy): Eukaryota > Metazoa > Arthropoda > Insecta > Orthoptera > Acrididae > Schistocerca > Schistocerca gregaria. The sequence goes on along the minus strand of NC_064925.1, from coordinate 498,997,254 downwards.
TGTCCAAGAGAGCCACGAGCTGCCCGCTTCGAGTACAATCCCGATCGCGATGAGAGTGAACGGCTTGGAAGTGAGTTGCCAGTTCAGGCAGCTGGACCTTACAGGAACAGCCCTGCTTCCAGCGGACGGCGTCGCCGGCCAGGGCGCGTTGACGGTGGCAGTCGCCCCGGTCTACGAAGAGTCGGGCGTCCCCCAGCCGCCAACAGAGAAGTTCATCTTCCTGTACCCCGATCCGTCATCAGTGTTCGAGGCGCCAGTGCCGCAAGTTGCCGTCCCCGCCACCGGGCAGAGCGACAGCAGCGCCCTGTGCCAGTACAGCGGCGGTGAGGCGCACCAGCGCTCAGAGTGGCAGCTGAAGGCGATCGAGTTCAACAACCCGGACAGCATGATGGCCTGCTACGAGAGGGACGACAAAGCCCGGCCCCCGGACAGCGGCAGGGACTCACCGTTTTTGAAATGCTCGGTGCAGCACGGCAAACGCGCGCTCCATTTGGACTGCGACTTGGAGAAGTGCTGCAAGTCGAGCGACGATCACAGCTACGCGGCCCAAACACTGTCGGTCGGCGATTCCACCGCGCAGCTCTCCGAAATAGTGGAGGCGTCCCCGTCGGTCGCCCTTCAGGAGCTAGCGCCGACCGAATGTCCTCAAAGTGCCGAAGGCGAATCACAGAAACCTGACGAAGAGGCAGATGTAACGATAGCTACCCCCGATTCCACTGGAGAAACTCTGACAGCTGGAGCACGAGCTCACCTGCCTGAAGGTCCAGTCCGGGAAGAAACAGTGCTGTGTACGTCTGAAGTTGAGCCCAACAGTGACACTACAGAAAGCGACGTCAACAGCCGTGCAACGGCTGCACCGGATGCAGTCGTGACCACAGTAACCTCACAGGACGGAACGGCAGGGGAGAACTCGAAAACACCAGATGACAGATTGGACGACTCCGCGCCGAATGACTGCCACACGAACGGCGAAGTGAGGAATGCCGCCACGGCGCCGCTCGGAAGACGAAGAAAGAACCCGGTGCGCCGTCACATCCTTCCCGCCACACCGCCCGCCGGTCGCAAACCCGTGGGCAGGAAACGCGCGGCAGCGGCACCGCCAGACGCCGCCGTCGTCAGAAGAGGGCGAAAGAAGCGCGCCGCGCAGCCCGACCCTCCCGAGGAGCCAGAGAAGCAGCACGCCCGAGCAAACGCGTACACCGCCCAGGAGCTCATCCTGCCGGAGCAAGTTGCCAAGGCTGCTTCGGAGAGACCCAACGGAGTCTCCAACACCGGTTCTACACTGAGAAGGGTAAGCACGAGTAACTTCGCAAGTTCTCCTAAACGATTTCACGTTACATACGTTCAGAAACTCCCCTTCATAACAGTACTTACAGTAATACTGTTCGTAAAGGACAGTTTTTAAACACTTGGGCGAAGAATCGCACTAAGAGTCTAATACTTTTCTTGTCAGTGCTGTTTTTCTGGTGTCGTGGGGTTTCCTACCGTGGGCTTTTCTACCGCGTGGTTTCCTACGAGCAGTGGCACACTAAACATGTCAGACGCCCGGGTTGGCAAAACAAATCGAGGCACCCTTTGCTGCCCCCTTCCACCTTCCTCACCACACAGTTTTTCTCCGAGAGTTTCAAACGCAAACGGAAAGAAGTCCCACATTGCTTACCATCTTCATTTTGTGTCGTGATAATTTACAAGGTATAACGTTATTTTACGTAACACCTAAAGTGACTGCTCTCGTAATCTCGTTACTATCATTACATGATTTCTGTTGTTCGAATCGATTATTTATCTTTCGCAACTAAGTCGGCCTAGAGCGAGCTGGGTGTATGAAAATGAATTTTTATTTCCTAAACCAAGAGGAAGGTCACTGTCTACATAAAACTTCGTTCAGTGCATGCTGGTGGGTACTTTACTTACGGATTTCAACAAAACCCACAGTGTTGCTCCGATCTTGATGAAATTTTGTACATTTGATCTTCAAAACATGGGGAACCGCACCGTCTAGGTGAAATTTCATATGGTGTGTGGCGGAGGGTGCCTTACAACAGAATTACACACCATTTGACTGATCAGCTTGGAAGTTGGCTCATGTATGTATGTTTTCGTGGGGAAGGCATTTACACAAAGCAACGTATGCTGGATGGCGGATGGTTGGCCTGCCTTTAAATAAATTCAACATAGTCTCGTCAATCAGCATGAAAGTTGGCAGATATATGTATTTTTTCATAGACGGGGAAAGAGAAGATGGCATGACGGAGGCGGAGATATACGGAGAGAGGAGAGCGTGATGGGGACGGGGAGGGGAGAAGAGGTGCATCCAGACAAGTGAGAGAAGCAGATTAAAAGAGAGAGGGAGCAGTAAACAGAGAAAGGGGGAAGGTGATGAATGACTGATGGAACACTGCAATAAATACATAAATTAGGGGTGTTATTGTGAATTTGATGCACTGTTAGAAAAAGGTGAATTTGATGTACTGTTAGAAAAAGCGGAGGAGGAGGTGGACAGAGTCGGGAAGATGGATAGAGAAGAGGATGGAGAGGAGGCGGAAGTGTTGTGAGAGAGGGGGAGGGGGCAGATGGAGGAGATGGAAAGAGAGACGGATGGGCGGAAGGAGGTGGATAGAGAGGCGAGATAGGACTAAATGGACAAGAGAGATAAGGGAAAAGGGGATGAACTGACATAAAACTGGGATGAATAAATATCCGGGCAACGCCGGGTTTGCAGTTAGTAATTAGAGATAAAAACTTGCGCGACAATGGGCGCGTTCATCTGAAAGAAATTAACACAATATTTCCCTATGGTTAGATGCGGCGTATAAAGTCTCGATAACTAGAGTGTTGTTCTTGATGTCTACAGATGATAAAATTCGTTGCTTAATACAGATGACTCCACCAAAGTTCATCTAGTTGGAATTGAATCTTTATAAAATGAACTACATAATAATCAGCCGAAAAATGCTCCTGTTGGAGGACAATAAAGGCAGATATGATCGTGTCTGACAGAAAAGTGGGCAACCAGCTGTCTTGAGTCCTCATTCCGCCTTCCACACCAAAAATTCTGGAAGCTTCACAGAACGAGTGACCATGTTATGTAAGAAATTTACCAAGCAAAATTTCAGTTACGTTGAGATAAAAATTCAATAAATAGCAGATTGTGTATTAGAACATTAGAAAAACCGTTAAGAGCATACTTTTGTGAATGAGATCCGCCAAATACAAATAATTATATCCGTATGACATATATGACGAAACTCCAGAATCGGAAAGTTAACTTTGCGAAATTATTGGTGCTGATCGACGACGACACTGCTTGAGAAACGGTGACAACACCTGCGACTGGGGCAGACCACCAGTGAGGCGAGGCTCAGTTCGCAAACACCTCGTTAGGGAACCGCTTACTCTGGACAGCTTCGCTACCTGCTGCACCCTTGTAGGAAACCCCACGTAGCCGTTTTTCTGGGGAACGCTGGGGGAGGCACACCCCTAAACTTTTTCGTCGGCAGAGTAATTTTTTTTACGATGCTGAGAACTTGGAAGAGTGTCAAACATTTATTTCACGGACGTAAATTTTTTATTTCATTTTTTCGTGTTGGTAACTGCAATACGAACGATAGCAGTGTTGGTGGGAAAAGCGATGTCACTGATTTTTCAAGCATTTCGAAGCTCAAATGAAACAGGCGATACCGAGAAACACCCAAACAAGAGAATGTGGTATCGAACACTTCAGTTTACATCACCTCAAATGAAGTTGGCGATTCCCATCAACCCCTGAACTATAAAAGAAAATGGTATGGTACACTTCAACTGACCTTTAGTACACCTCAAATGAAACAGGTGAGTCCAATCAACCCTCCGACATACAAAACGAGGAAATATTACCGAACACATGTTTTAACCTATATAATATCGCATATCCGTTTAGCACGACCATCGCCTTGCCCGCATCTCGTGGTCGTGCGGTAGCGTTCTCGCTTCCCGCGCCCGGGTTTACGGGTTCGATTCCCGGCGGCGTCTGGGATTTTCTCTGCCTCGTGGTGGCTGGGTGTTGTGTGTTGTCCTTAGGTTAGTTAGGTTTAAGTAGTTCAAAGTTCTAGGGGACTGATGACCATAGATGTTAAGTCCCATAGTGCTCAGAACCATTTGAATCATTTTTGAACGACCATCGCCCACTAAGACAGGGTGAGGGCACTACACGCTTGTCAAACAGGCTGCCAGCGATTCAGTTGTCGAGAACGGTTGCCGGAGCTTTCAAATGGAGTCGACTGAATAGTCCGACACCTTTTTTATTTTATTTTTTATGTAGACATGTTGATGACGTCATGGCTAAAAGCAGAAGGGTGTTATCCCATGCTTCAGTTATAAGTATTTTTCGCTGCATTATATCCAATGTCGTAGTACCCTCAAACTTATTTTTTAGAAAAAAGCACTGCTGATAACCATGCGCATAGGTGGAATACACATTGGCCGTCCGGCAGCCCCCGAAAGACTCCCACACAAACAACTTCCGAAGGACAATAGTGCAGACGGGCGGACCTCGTGGCTCATGCTCCACTTCATCTACATCTACATGACTGCTCTGCAATTCACATTTAAGTGCTTGGCAGAAGGTTCATCGAACCGCAATCATACTATCTCTCTACCATTCCATTCCCTAACAGCGCGCGGGAAAATCGAACACCTAAACCTTTCTGTTCGAGCTCTGATTTCTCTTATTTTATTTTCATGATCATTCCTACCTATGTAGGTTGGGCTCAACAAAATATTTTCGCATTCGGAAGAGAAAGTTGGTGACTGAAATTTCGTAAATAGATCTCGCCGCGACGAAAAACGTCTTTGCTTTAATGACTTCCATCCCAACTCGCGTATCATATCTGTCACACTCTCTCCCCTATTACGTGATAATACAAAACGAGCTGCCCTTTTTTGCACCCTTTCGATGTCCTCCGTCAATCCCACCTGGTAAGGATCCCACACCACGCAGCAATATTCTAACAGAGAACGAACGACTGTAGTGTAATCTGTCTCTTTAGTGGACTTGTTGCTTCTTCTAGGTGTCCTGCCAATGAAACGCAACCTTTGGCTCGCCTTCCCTACAATATTATCTATGTGGTCTTTCCAACTAAAGTTATTCGTAATTTTAACACCCAGCTACTTAGTTGAACTGACAGCCTTGAGAATTGTACTATTTATCGAGAAATCGAGTTCCAACGGATTTCGTTTGGAACTCATGTGGATCACCTCGCACTTATCGTTATTTAGCGTCAACTGCCACCTGCCACCCCATACATCAATCTTTTCTAAATCGCTTTGCAACTGATACTGGTCTTCGGATGACCTTACTAGACGGTAAATTACAGCATCATCTGCGAACAACCTAAGAGAACTGCTCAGATTGTCACCCAGGTCATTTATATAGATCAGGAACAGCAGAGGTCCCAGGACGCTTCCCTGAGGAACACCTGATATCACTTCAGTTTTACTCGATGATTTGCCGTCTATTACTACGAACTGCGACCTTCCTGACAGGAAATCACGAATCCAGTCGCACAACTGAGACGATACCCCATAGGCCCGCAGCTTGATTAGAAGTCGCTTGTGAGGAACGGTGTCAAAAGCTTTCCGGAAATCTAGAAATACGAAATCAACTTGAGATCCCCTGTCGATAGCGGCCATTACTTCGTGCGAATAAAGAGCTAGCGGTGGTCTCGTGGTTCTAGGCGCGCAGTCCGGAACGGTGCGACTGCTACGGTCGCAGGTTCGAATCCTACCTCGGGCGTGGATGTGTGTGATGTCCTTAGGTTAGTTAGGTTTAAGTAGTTCTAAGTTCTAGGGGACTGATGACCACAGCTGTTAAGTCCCATAGTGTTCAGAGCCATTTGAATCATTTTTGAAAGAGCTAGCTGCGTTGCACAAGAGCGATGTTTTCTGAAACCATGCTGATTACGTATCAATAGATCGTTCCCTTCGAGGTGATTCATGTTTGAATACAGTATATGCTCCAAAACCCTACTGCAAACCGACGTTAATGATATAGGTCTGTAGTTAGATGGATTACTCCTAGTACCCTTCTTAAACACTGGTGCGGCCTGCGCAATTTTCCAATCTGTGGGTACAGATCTATCGGTAAGCGAGCGGTTGTATATGAGTGCTAAGTAGGGAGCTATTGTATGAGCGTAATCTGAAAGGAACCTAATCGGTATACAATCTGGACCTGAAGACTTGCTCGTATCAAGCGATTTGAGTTGCTTCGCAACCCCTAAGGTATCTACTTTTAAGAAACTCATGCTAGCAGCTGTTCGTGTTTCAAATTCTGGAATATTCCATTCGTTTTCCCTGGTGAAGGAATTTCGGAAAACTGCGTTCAATAACTCCGCTTTAGCGGCACAGTCGTCGGTAACAGTGCCATCGGCACTGCGCAGCGAAGGTATTGACTGCGTCTTGCCGCTTGTGTACTTTATATACGACCAGAATTTCTTCGGATTTTCTACAAAATTTCGAGACAATGTTTCGTTGTGGAACCTATTAAAGGCATCTCGCATTGAAGTCCGTGCCAATTTCGCGCGTCTGTAAATTTTAGCCAATCTTCGGGATTTCGCGTTTTTCTGAACTTCGCATGCTTTTTCCGTTGCCTCTGCAACAGCGTTCGGACCTTTTTTCTGTATCACGGGGGATCCGTTCCATCTCTTACCAATTTATGTGGTATGAATCTCTCAATTGCTGTTGCTACTATATCTTTGAATTTGAGCCACATCTCGTCTACATTTGCATGGTCAGTTCGGAAGGAATGGAGATTGTCTCTTAGGAAGGCTTCTAGTGACACTTTACCCGCTTTTTTAAATAAAATTATTTTGCGTTTGTTTCTGGTGGATTTGGAAGAAACGGTATTGAGCCTAGCTACAACGACCTTGTGATCACTAATCCCTGTATCAGTCATGATGCTCTCTATCAGCTCTGGATTGTTTGTGGCTAAGAGGGCAAGTGTGTTTTCGCAACCATTTACAATTCGCGTGGGTTCGTGGACTAATTGCTCGAAATAATTTTCGGAGAAAGCATTTAGGACAATCTCGGAAGATGATTTCTGCCTATCACCGGTTCTGAACAAGTATTTATGCCAACATATTGAGGGAAGGTTGAAGTCCCCACCAACTATAACCGTATGAGTGGGGTATTTATTTGTTACGAGACTCAAATTTTCTCTGAACTGTTCCGCAACTATATCATCGGAGTCTGGGGGTCGGTAGAAGGAGCCAATTATTAACTTAGTTCGGCTGTTAAGTATAACCTCCACCCATTCCAATTCGCACGGAGTATCTACTTCACTACAAGATAAACCACTACTGACAGACACAAACACTCCACCACCAATTCTGCCTAATCTATCTTTCCTGAACACCGTCTGAGACTTCGTAAAAATTTCTTGCCTTTATATAAAAACAAAACAATCGACTGCATTATTGAATTTGATATTTACAAAATAACAATTACAAGTCATGAAATAATTTTGGTTACATGTATCAAAAAGTAGGCCATGTATTGCCCTATGAGTTGTAACTTATAGGACAAGTTTACATGCTTCCACGCACGATTCCAAAGAATATAAAGTACAATAATATAAATTAAATTTTAGTTAATTATAACCCAATTACTTTGAAAAAATATAACGAACAGTATTTCGGTTTGCTCTCAAGCAGAGCTATCATTTAGGTGATCATAATGAATAAATGTTGTAGCCTTTCAGAAATAGGGAAGAGATAAATTTTTTCAAGAATATGTGGGGGCAACATGACTGCACAGTTCACATCACGAAATTTCAAAGTTGGATTGTTAACAAACGGCTTATTCCCCTTAGTTCCTAATATGAACCGGGTAGTATATTAATGTGAAATTTAATCTGAGATAACAAAATCATTTGTCCTAATTTTTTAAAGGGCAGTTTACTACTGAAACTGTGTGTAGACATAACAGTATAAAGTCCAGAAAGTTAAAAATTCGAGCTAAAATGACCGCTTCAGAGGATGTTGACACGAGGAAGGAATTTCAGATAAGGATGTGAAGGTAGTCCCATTTCAGCGTGCACTAAAAAAAATCCGATTTTTTCCAGATTTCCCAGTTAAAAAATACGTTTTCCCCGGTGAAAATACACTTTTTCCCGGATGAAAGTACACTAAACCCCGGGAGAAGGTAAGTCTTTATCGTGTTAGGTGACAATATATTTTCCCTCGGTGCTGTAAAACTTTCTACTTTTTCAATGGTAATAGAAGTCTACACCAGAGTAGAATTCCCGGCGCTTCCGGGAATGAAACCCAACGAAAAACAAGGCAATTTTGAAAGACCTGTGCGCGGCAACATGTACATTGCGGCGTACCTTCGTATTACGAAAGTATAAATATGAATTCCGCTAAATACATGATGGTAACTTCCGAAGCACTGAGATCGAGACTGGACTACGCGATGCGCTTTTGTCATCCAGTCATAGCTCATATCACGTGATCTCGCCAGCCAATGACAGCAGATATTAAAAGAATAGGACGTGATATAGGTAATCTAGCAACTTCACAGTAAAACAGCGCGAGCTTACAAATACTAAAAGTTAATAGTTTAAATTAATGAAACATACAGCATAGCTATAATTGTATTAGTCGTCAAATTTTTTTGCTGTTTTTCCGATAGGTGTGGTTAGGCAGGATCTTAAAAGTACACCTTCTATCGCAGCTGCTGAAGAATTCTGACAAGCACAATTATAAATTTAATTGCTGTGCACCTAACATTTCGTGGGTTACTTAACTGAATAAATGTTCCGTCGTGCATTGCATAGTTTGGAATCCATGAAGGAAGTAAAATAAATATTAATAACTAACTTCGAAGCTTGCTCTCTTTTAGCATGTGTTATCCTCTAAGATACACTAAACACATAGTAAAGTTTTAACAAATTACATAAATGGGTGGTTTCTGCGTTTTTTGAGTGGCTGATCCTCAAAGTGTTAAATTTTGAATGAGAGCCTAAAGCTCCATGAGATAAGAAATTCATCTACACATAACACAATTCATCCTAAGAAAAAGGAAATTTACTTCGAAAGTAACTTCTTTTTTACAAAAAAATAGAAAAAAATACTTGCTTCGACTAGGGTGAGGGTGAGCGAGAGGCACAGTGCATGCTATTAATTGTGTGTTGATGGGCAGGTGATATTTGCTGCAGGCGACTTTATGTCCACAACCACAACTACAGCTATTCACCTCTTACAATATCGGTTGAGAGCGAATATTAAATTTTAAATTGATTTTTAACATTTGTTTTACGGTAGGGATTGTGCGTGGTGACATAAAAAATAGAAAATAAAAAAAAATTGACGCCATATTTATCATTGCTTAGTTTTGTAAGGACCTGGTACGAAACGGTACATTACGGGACAGTTGATTTACAACTCTCTTCTAACATACAGACGTTTGCTGAATAATGTCGCTTTTCTTTAATAACAAGAAATTACTCTTCTAACGTACAGACGTTTGCTGAATAATGTCGCTTTTCTTTAATAACAAGAAATTACTAGTAAATAGCAAAAGACCAGACCTTTTGCAGACAAACTTGGTATACCTGCCCAACAAAACAGAGTTTTGTTCCCTATACTTTCGGCCAAATGAGTGAATGTGGAACTTAGGAAACCTATATCGAATGTAAGAGCTACATTATTTAACGTACCAAATAAGTCACCCCAAATGTCGCTTGAGGAAAAACCACATAGACGAAATGATTAATCGTCAAAAGCAATAAACCGTTTTCCAGCACAGAAGAAACCAATTCCACAATTGTGCCAAAAATTCTCAACATTCACTTTTGAACTAAAAGTAATTACATTCACAACAATATTCATGTATTAGACGGTCGAGTGAAGTGTAAGAATGGGCGAATCATTAGACTTCATAAATTTTTTTGTAAGGGTCAATGATAGTGAATGTCATAACAGTTGACAACAGAAATAGATGCTTCTCAAGCATGAAATTGTTTTTGTATTTTCTTGCATTCAGAGGAGTTAGCTGCAAATATATACATATTCGAAAGTAACAATATTATGAAATGGCTAGTTGCTACTCATCATGTAGCGGAGATGCTGAGTTGCATATAGGAACTACAAAAACACTATCGGAAAATGAACTTCGTCGGACACACACACACACACACACACACACACACACATACCTGAATGCAGTCTCTGGCTCCTGAGGTCTCACCAGGCTGCGGTCATTGTGTGTGTGTTTTATCTCCGACGAAGGTCTTGTCGTTCAAATTTTTTGTTGTTCCTATCTGCGACACAGCATCTCCGGTTATAATGATTAGCAATGATCCTTTTCATAATGTTGTTACATTCCATCCTGAATTTTCTATTGTTGATATTCGATAGTATTTCTTCATAAATAAGTTGCAGCTTATGTCGGTGAATCGGTGTGGTTAGGATGTTTTTAAATGTATTCCACGATAATTCACGTCTCGTAGTAATTTAATAATACATGGAAAGCAAAAATGTAACAGCTATTTCGTTGATGATAACTAAAAACAATCATTATCCTTACGACGCATGTGATTCTGATTTGCCACCGCTTGGAGCGCTAGTATAGCTCCAGCTGTCAAATGGGAAGTATTTTCACGCCAGAGAGTGTAGTGAGTGTATGTATTAGACCATAGACAACATAGATTGCAAATAACGTCACCAAAAACACAGCCTACTTTAGACCGAAACTAACATCTAAGTCTCGTGACTATGGGACTTAATATCTGAGGTCATCAGTCCTCCGAGACTTAGAACTACTCAAACCTAACTAACCTAAAGACATAGCACACATCCATGCCCGAAGCAGGGATTCGAACCTGCGACCGCAGCAGCAGCGTGGTTCCGGACTGAAGCGTCTATAACCGCTCGGCCACATAGGCCGGCTGAGTATGTCATTACGTATTTATAGTGAACAATTTATAATATTTTTGTTACAGATCAATTGTTTACTAGATTCAGAAGTAAAGACCTTGACATATGGCCAGCTAAGTCTTCTTTTGTATCCTACAGATAAGGTAAAGTGACGAAAACCTCGGATAAATTCTAGTGTCCAATTCCATTCATCTGCTTTGAGCAATGACATCATACCTAAGGCAAAGACGCTACGTATAATCAATTTATGAAAGCAACAGGTCATATTGTGTATGTGCGTACAAATGTAGCATACGATAAAATTACAATGACATTCACGCAGTTATTTACGTATTCATGAATTACATCGAAGAAGGTAACGGAAACAATTAAGAACAAGAATTAAAACAAATTTTCATCTCTGGTAAGAAGTATTCTCGTAATTTATGCGGCTAGAGAAGCACAGAGAACCTTTAAATTGCATTACGGTAAGGCACATTGTGAAGTCATACTGTTATAAAATAGCTTTAATTTTATGTTAATTATTGAATCTAACGGGAGAAGCGCAGGAAAGTTGGGGTTTTGACTGGGGGAGAAACTAGAATGTATGAAACGGGAAAATTAAACGAATCACAACAAATACAAAGGAGTAGCACAAAATGTGGAGAAACCGACACACTGGATCCTAAAAGAAAAGCCAGTGCATGACAAACGAATATCTACAAAAAATAAAGAATATTGGAATCGATAACTGTAATTAACCTCTGTAGGTAAATTGCAGTTGCAGTTTCCAAGGGTTTCATGATTCACATGTAAATTATTTTTGCAGTTGCTCGAACAGTCCACGGGTATACTGCCGGTTTATAGTGTCCAACGGGCACAATATTTCGGCGATCAGACATGTCTCCATCGTCAGGAGCGCTGACGAACTGAGCTCCCGCGGGCGGGCGGCCGTTTTAAATGGCATCGTTGGCCGGGAGGCCCCTAGTTGGGGAGGAAACCAATGCTGCTTTCGAAATTGTTATTTTGTCTTCTAGCCCTGTGGAAGTGGTGAAGTACAAGATTCACAGTGCAAAATAAAATAAAAGGTATACACCAAAGAACAGTCATTTTGTCGCTTGTTAAAAGAACTGTCAATACGTTTCAACTTGACCACGTGTAAAAACGATAACCACTGGTTTATTATCAGGAATTTTGGAGAAATTAGGTTAACTGGACTACTACACATTAAGAGTAATACTACAGTTCGTTGAAGTGTTAAAATCAGTACTTGATTTCAGCTATAAATCAGAGAAATTGTAACTGTCAGCTCCACTTCACACAGCATGAAATTGTAATGAATGGAACTCAGCTTTCTGCCCCGCGTCACGTGACTGAGATGTTGGTTTCAAGCGTTAACTTGGTCGAGATAAGGGAGATGCGTGGTGTGTGTTATATATGTGTTAGACAGTGGTATTGCTGTGTGATCTTTTGTAGACTTTGTAGTCTCTTGTAGTGACGAGTCGCTGTCTGTGCTTCCAGGGGGGAGGACGCCGGCGGCGAGGAGCTGAGCCCGGCCGTCGTCGCCGGCCTGCTGCAGCACTGGCGGACAGCACGGTGGACGAGGAGGTGGCGACGGTAGCCCGCGACACGCACCGCAAGAAGGGCCTGAGGGACACAGCGGCTCGGCGCGCTGCCAAGGCCAGCCGCCGTTGTTGCGTCCAGTGGACGCTGCAGCCGCTGTCCGGACAGGTACAAACAGTGCGAAGCTATCGATCGCGGGTGTAGGCTACAATGTTCCGGGTGCAGTTGTGGAGTTAAGATTGCAACACCGTGGACATGGCGTGCAGTGAATGTGCTACTACGTGCTCGGCTATGCAGAGGTTTCAGTTCAACTCTGAGTAACATCACCAATGTAACTCTTCAGGCTTTCCCAGCGATCTAATCACATATCGGGTTGTCGGGTGGTCTGTCGGATATCATTGTGGTACTTGCACGATATATTGCGCAAGTACGATGCTGACAGAATGCCCGATGACGACTGTTCAAACCCAAGTCCAGCCGTCCTGATTTAGATTTTCCCTGATTCCCCTTACTTGCTTCAGGCAAATTCTGGGATGGTTCCTCTGAAAGGGCACAGCTGCCTTCACTCCCCATCCTTCCCTTATCCGATGGGACCGATGACCTCGCTGTGTGGGCCCCTCCCCCAAATCGACCAACCCACCGACTGTCTCCAATGATTATGCTGCAAATTCCTCTTTCAGAATCAATTTTGAATGTAGGTTCTTTGTGAGATGTTTTACATACTGATCAGCCAAAACATTATGACCACTGCCCACCGCGATGGCACTGTGGGCACTTGACACAGTAACAAAAGTGTGTAAACATAGAAGACACCTAATGGGGATAACCCTGGTGAAGATATGGGCTGCAAATGGGGAACTCCATTTAGATAAGCTACTTTGACAAAGGGGAGATAATTATTATGCAGAGTGTGTGAAAGAGTATCTTGAAAACATCAAAGCTGGTCAAATGCTCACATGCTACTGTCACTGGTGTATACGCAAAGAGGTATGAGGACGGTGAAACTACCTTTAGCTGCTAAATTGTCAGATGTCCGCGACTCTTCACAGAATGTCAGGTTCAGAGGCTTGTCTGCTGTGTAAAGTAGGATAGACAGTGACCTGTGGCATCTCTATGTGTTTTGGTACACACCAATCATCGTACACTGTCGAACGTGGAGGTCCACAGCAGACCACCTCTACATGTGCACTTGTTGACCCAGCAGTCAGTTACGACTGCAGTTGGCACAAGACCATAGGTCAATGAGAAATGGGTGAATCATTTTTGTGCTACACTAGCTCGATGGTCGTCTCAACAGATGCCATAATTGAGGTGAGCAGCGGCTCGAAACGTGCTGCATGCCACAGACGTAGGTTGCTGGGAGCAGTATTATGCTGTGGGAGATATTCTCCTACTCTTGCATGGGACCTGTGGTAGTATTCGAAGACACGCTGATAGCTGCAAATGACCTGCATCGCATTGTGCTCGATGTCCTCCTCGATGGTGATGTCATCATTCAGCAGTATAATTGTCCTTGTCTTGGTTCCAAAACCTTGCTACAGTGGTTTGAGGAGCATTATAGTGAACTCACACTGATGTCTCGGTGTCAAAATTCGTCTGATGTAAATCCAGTGGAACGCATCTCTGTGCTATCAGGTGCCATCACCTTGTACGCAAATCAGTGGCCCGTTATTTAAGCGAATTACATGACCCTTGCATAGACATCTAATGCCACATTCCTCCACAAACCTACCAACAAACTCTCATTCCGAAGATGGACCAACAACCTGTTAAGTGGGTGGTCATAATATTTTGGCACATAAAGATAAAGGTCTACCAGAGTTTGTTGGAATTTGACTTTGTGTTGAGTCTGTGGTGTAGATGATTCCACAACTCTCCTGTGAATACCCAATGCCATGCACATGACTAGTGACTTGGAGGACAAACATTGTTTACTAGTTCTATTTTGTCAAAAACTGGCATTTTGAGCCCATGGCTGGGTACAAAATATAGTTTGAATCTTACACAGAATATTACAGTAACCAGCCACTTTTTACAATGCTATTTATTTCTTTACGTAACAAAAACACCTTTCATTTAATAATAATAATTTGTCTACATCACTTAAAATTGTCATGAGGCACAATTACAATTAAAAAGACGTTGTCTCACATCTTATTTTCGTTGTAGGACATCACCACCCCAACCCCAGGTTGGGAAACAAAACACGAAATATAATGTAAAATGTGAACTAGCCATCTGAAGATAAACCTTTTGGTTCTAAAACGGTAACAGTGCTTTTTTTCAATAAATAAATAGCATTGTAAAAAGTGGCAGGGTACTTAATCTTCTGTGTAAGAGTCAACCTATATATTGTTTACTAGACTGTGCAAGGATAGTCACATGTGCCGTGATTGAGGAAGTGGGCCCTTTTCACTCTCTCTCTCTCTCTCTCTCTCTCTCTCTCTCTCTCTCTCTCTCTCTCTCTCTCTCTCTCTCTCACACACACACACACACACACACACACACACACACACAAAGTGCGATGATGCCTGGAGCAGCTCAGATTCCGTATGGAGGCTTCATTGATGTAGCAGCAGCAGCAGAGAGGTGACCCAACAGTAATGCATCAGACGTCACTGGACACAGGAGGGCATCACTTTGTCTTTTCTAAGTCCTGATTCTCTGTACAGTGCCACAGTGGTTGCATTAGGGTGCCGAGGCTTTGATGAGAATGAACATTACCAGTCATAGAGCAACAGCACCTGTCATGATGGTGGGGTACCATTGGGTACACAATGTGATCATCTAATTCGTGTGGCCAGTAATTTAAATAGCAGCCATGACATTTCTGTTCGTTTAACTCTGGTGGCTGTGCCCGATATTTGAGGCCCCCATGATGTTATCTTTCATCGACATAATGCAAACCGCATGTTCTCCATCTTCAATAAATACTATACCACATTTCAAAAAAACGATTTTTTTTTCTACGTGTTTTATGCTTAAGCAAATACAATTATAATTGTGAATTAAAAAAGTATTCTGTGAAATATATCTGACCAGTTCCACAGTTTTGTTACTTTTATCTCCTACAGAAAAATATCCCCACAAATAACCAATAATGATTCCTGGACACATAGTCTTTCTGAGGACTTTAATAATACATTCCCAGTTGATCTACAGACTGACAAATTGAGGAAATTAATGCTGCCATCAGTTTTCATGCTCAACTGTCAATATAATTTTGGGTTTATGTCATGGTACCTCTAAATAAGACTATACTGACATCAACATACCACTGACAATATGAGTTCTGTTAGAAAAGTATCTAACCTTATTGTTTTTTGTGAACAATTGATGGATTTGAATCTAGTGCACTTGCATGAGCGACCTTGATTCTTCATGCGCATGGATGAATATTTTCCCACCCGTCAATATCATCAATAGCAGGCAAGCAACAGTTGAGTGAGGTAGTGTGAAGTGCTCACATCTTTTTTTCATTGCAAGGGAAGTGACAGAATAACTGGTGCTGTGCTACTGCATCGGATTTTGCCAGAAATTGGACAACAGCCACGTGAAAACCATTTGGAAGATTCAGACAGCTTTCAGTAACAAGGCTATGGGCATCACACAGAGTAAGGAAGTGTAAAACTAGCTTAAAGATGGCTGCACATTGGTGGAGAGCGAGCAGTTCTCTGGTCGCCCATCAACATGCTGAAAAGACCAGGTCAGTGCCAAAATGAATGCTGTGGTGAGACAGAACCATCATGTGACTACCAAAGAAATTGTGGAAGAGGTGGGCGTCAGCACTTTTTCCACTGTGATAAAAGATTTGGGCATGAAGAGAGTTCTGATGAAATTTGTGCTAAAGCTGCTGACAGTGAAGCAAAACCAAGTTTGTGTGGAAGTCCCACAGGACGTGCTGGACTCCACAAACAATGATCCCAACTTCATGAACACTGTAATCACTGGCCATGGGTCCTCTGCATGTGGACATGGCCTGGAAACCAAATCCCAGTCGTCACAATGGAAGCATCCCTTATCACCAAGACCAAAGAAGGCCCACCAAGTGTGCAGCAATATCAAAGTGATGCTGACTACTCTCTTTGACTCCTGTGGTGTGGCACACCACGAGTATGCACCACAGGGTCAAACGATCACCAAATAGCACTACAGGTGTATGTCCTTCGTCACCCATGTGTTGCTGTGCCGTCCAAGAGACCTTACTTGCAGTCAACAGGGAATTGGTGCCTCCATCATAACAGGGCTTCAGCACATTCCTTGGACTTGATTCAGAATGTTTTGGTGCAAATCCAGATTCGTGTGCTTCAACAGGCTCATTACTCTCCTGATATGGCCCCCTGTGTCTTCTAGCTATTCCCTAAATTCAAGAGGCCATTGAAAGGAATATGATTTCAAATAAGAGAGGACATTATGGCAGCAATGACAACCGAGCTAAATGCCATTCCAAAAGAGGCTTTTTTGGCTTGCTTCCAACAATGATGGCACTGTTGGGAGAAGTATATGGAGTCCAAAGGGATCTACTTTGAGGGTGATTAGGTGTCCAGTGCTCTAGGTAAGCCAGTCTCTCTCTCTCTCTCTCTCTCTCTCTCTCTCTCTCTCTCTCTCTCTTTTTTTTTTTTTGTTATTATTTGGCCCAAGGTCGGATACTTTTCTAACAGATATCACAGAGTATTTTCTCTTTTGCATTTGGGAATGCCCCAAAAAAGTTAAATTTAAAGTAATTGAGGAATATTCTTGACAAGTTGCTTGATAAACTATTACCAATTGCTAAGCCATCTCCCATTCCCTAAATTTTTCCATTAAAGGTAAAGAACTGGAAATCAAGGTTAAATTGCAAGAATCCTAACAGATCTACCATTCTTTATATTTCTTTAAGCCTCTGATTGCCCTTCCCATAATCCTAAGAAAGCTTTAAATAAAGTACTGCAGATCTTTTCTAAATATGGGTTTACCTCTCGTCTTCCTAGCACATGAAAACTGCCTGTATGTTAAGCAGCAGCAAGAAATATGATACAGGTTAACAGTAATTGTCAGTGGTCAGTTTCCTATTACTGTCAGCTTTACATAAGTTGGAAATTGCAGACCCTTAGCTTCGAGAGAAAGGTTTAAGGAAGTAAATAGAGGAAATCTCCGCACATTTATCTGAAGATAAAATGCGAAAAGTAGAAAAATATTTCAGGACTGCTCAAATGTGAGATTGGGGCCCACATCGACTTCCAGTGGGAAAACATGAGTCATGTGTCTAATAGCATTTTCTAAACAAAAATATTTGGTCTAATTATATAAGAATAGTGCAGGCTTTGTTTTTATTATTTTCAGAACTTTGTCCGCTGTGCACGTAGTATAATCTGCAAGTCAGCTAACTTGCACCCATATAATTGAGAAATTGCTGTAATTTTAAAATTCCTGTGTTTTACATTGTCCATCATTAATGACATTGTCAGTTTAAGTATTAAAAAGAAGTGGGTTCACAGGGCCTAGGCTCATGTGCAGTGCAATATAATTTTCTTATGTGTTTTTCATTAGACATACTTTCAACTATTGTTAGCAAACGTGGGAAATTCGCTCAGTTAGATGTGAAAAGCTTTTTCAAAATCAGTAAAAGTAGTGTAAGGTTGAAAATTGTGTTCTCATTTTGTTTATTATTTATACCATTGTGAATATGCAGTCTGTCCATAATCAACCTTAATGGAATCCATTTTGAATATTTGATAAAGGACGTCTTGGTGTACATCATGAGCCATACTTCAGAAATATATATTTGCCAGACCGGTATTTGGGTCTGTAGCCCATCATCAGTGGTATCTGATACAGAGGATAAAACAAACATATGTATGCTTATCAATCTGTAACATACAGCATTTTATATACACTAAATTGGAGACATTGTGCACCATTGCATCAGTCAATATATTTGTCAGATACAAAATCTTTATGCTAGTTAAAAATGATACGGATCTAGGAAACAGAACCCTGAGAAATTTAAAATCTGATTATAACATTGTACATAAATGTGCCTACAGGACCAAGACAGGAGTTTTTATCCGTCATACACCTGTGTTACACAAACATGTGAACTATTTGGGCATAAGCTGACCTTTTGTATGGTGGCTGTCATGAATGGCAGGAGGCGTATCTTGACACATCTACATCTACATCCATACTCCGCAAGCCACCTGACGGTGTCTGGCGGAGGGTACCCTGAGTACCTCTATCGGTTCTCCCTTCTATTCCAGTCTTGTATTGTACGTGGAAAGAAGGATTGTCGGTATGCTTCTGTGTGGGCTCTAATCTCTCTGATTTTATCCTCATGGTCTCTTCGTGAGATACACGTAGGAGGGAGCAATATACTGCTTGACTCTTCGGTGAAGGTATGTTCTCGAAACTTTAACAAAAGCCCGTACCGAGCTACTGAGCATCTCTCCTGCAGAGTCTTCCACTGGAGTTTATCTATCATCTCCGTAACGCTTTCGCAATTACTAAATGATCCTGTAATGAAGCGCGCTGCTCTCCGTTGGATCTTCTCTATCTCTTCTATCAACCCTATCTGGTGCGGATCCCACACTGCTGAGCAGTATTCAAGCATTGGGCAAACAAGCGTACTGTAACCTACTTCCTTTGTTGTCGGATTGCATTTCCTTAGGATTCTTCCAATGAATCTCAGTCTGGCATCTGCTTTACCGACGATCAACTTTATATGATCATTCCATTTTAAATCACTCCTAATGAGTACTCCCAGATAATTTATGGAATTAACTGCTTCCAGTTGCTGACCTGCTATTTTGTAGCTAAATGATAAGGGACCTATCTTTCTATGTATTCGCATCACATTACACTTGTCTACATTGAGATTCAATTGCCATTCCGTGCACCATGCGTCAATTCGCTGCAGATCCTCCTGCATTTCAGTACAATTTTCCATTGTTGCAACCTCTCGATACACCACAGCATCATCTGCAAAAAGCCTCAGTGAACTTCCGATGTCATCCACCAGGTCATTTATGTATATTGTGAACAGCAACGGTCCTATGACACTCCCCTGCGGCACCCCTGAAATCACTCTTACTTCGGAAGACTTCTCTCCATTGAGAATGACATGCTGCGTTCTGTTATCTAGGAACTCCTCAATCCAATCACACAATTGATCTGATAGTCCGTATGCTCTTACTTTGTTCATTAAAGTAGGACTGCTGAGGTATGAGGAACAGTGAAAGGAGGACAGTGCCGACATCTCCCTGAAGTCACCATCACCCACGTTTTGCATTTATATGAAAGCACATACAACACTTGGATACCCATGACTATCTTCTGACTCGCCAGTTTTCTCCACTAATGGCTGCTCCAGGAAAAAGGGTCAACTTACTGTGACCAAACTGGACGTGATGTTACTATGAGCTGCTAAATGGTCAACTGCCCGGTCATATTCTACGTACTGACATGTTAAGAAAACATGAAACTGGTGCTCAGCTCATAGTGTACATCAAGATGTCCTTTGCTAAACGCATACAAGATTTTAATTTTGGAGAGTGTTGAGTAGCACTTCTACTAGCATGACTTTTTTTTTTTTTTTAATTATAGATTTTATACACTGTGAACAGTAGTCTTACGCCTCTGTAGTTCAGTTTTCTTATGCATTGGTTATATTGTTGTGTTGTTACATCAGTTTTCATTGATATACCAAAGTAAAATATACCTCAGAAATAGTAAGCACTTATGTTACACTCAGCTTAATCTACACGTGATATTATTGAAATGGTTACAAGATAATATGTATTTTGCAGGATCCACCATTGAGGCTGATTGTGAAGCGCACCCTAACAGTGAGCGAGAGCTCTGACCTTGCAGCAGAGTATGCAGCTAATGAAGACATTACATCGCCAAAACCAGGACCACGTGGGAGGCGGCACAGTACTAATGACTGTCAGTCTAACCGTCGAGAGAGCCAAATGGACAATTCTCTCCGTTTTAGCCAGAACGTGGACCAGCCTGACAGTAGCGTGCAATGGCGCAAACGGCGAAACCCTGTATCACTTTCATCAGTTGATGGCGAGGAAGATGTCAGTAATGATGCTGATGATGATGAAGAAGATGAAGATGATGATGATGATTATGATGATGAGGACTGGGTTCCTAAGAGCTACAAGTACAGAAAATCTGTAGCTGGAGCGCACAGCAACTTAAGTAAGAGGGTGCATTTGGCAAAGCGAAGAAAATCTATTAACGTTGGAGCTGATGACTACTTAAAAATTTCATGTGTAAAAACTGTAGAAACAGTGACAGCATCCCCTGAACAGGTGGCAGAAACAAACAAGGAAGAGTCTTTGATCACATCAACAGATACTATGCATCTGCCTGAGAGGGAGAAGACTGCAGTGGTTGAAACAACTGTAACAGCTATTGTGGATACACCCAAATCATCAGTTGAAGAACATGTTCCTGATACTACTGAAGTCACAGTGACATCCCACTCTACCACTGAATGCAGTCAACCACTTGTGTCACAGATCCAACACAAAGTCTCTTGTGATACTTATGAGACTTGTCAAGAGCCAGCACCAAAGAAATACAAAAAGGCATGGCAGGAATTATGGAGTGCTCAACAAAATAATGTGTCATCACTTCCAGAGGTGGCATGTAGAAGTAAAGAATTGCAACATGGAGAAGAGAGATGCACTAGGGACCTCACACAACCACCAACAGCAGAGACACAAGTTGTTGCCTCTCCATCTTCATCTAGTCATGTGGATCAACAGGACACTTCAGAAGGGCAGTGTAAAGGCAAGGTAGGCATAACAAGCAAAATATCATCTCAGCTGACTGTGGCACCTCACAGTCTAAGTGATGATTCAGTGGAAACACTCAGTGATACAACTACAGATGAGTCTGATAGTGAAGCCAACCCAGTAATAATGCATCAGAAATTCAGTAGTGTAGTCCAACATCAGGATGTCGCAGTACATTCTTCACAGCAGCCACAGGGATTTACTATGCAGCAGCAGCAGCAGCAGCAGCAAGGACTTATAGCTGAAGCCTGGTACATGGTGAACAGAAGAATGATGAGAGTGCAAGTTCAAGGTCACCTTGATGGTGCATTGAACAAAGTACCTCAAGAAATAATTGAACACTGTGTGCAACAACTGAAGAGATCAAATGAATCTGTTCACTCATTGCATTATAGTCTCTTTCCTTCAAACTATTTACCTGTGCATAATCAAGAAGTAAAGCCGTTTTTGTGTCGCCACATTGGGCGTGGAGTGGAGTGTCCATTCTATCCACCTTGCACACGTGTTAAACAAGAGCCTGTGGATGATATTCAACTTTACCATCAGCATCCAATATTGACACCATCCTCAGGGATGTTCCCATATGATGGTCAGCCACTGGGTTGTGCGAATGTGGTGGTGCAAACAGAAGGCTGTTTTAAAAAGGTGAAGTATGTTTACTATGTAGCAACTTGTCTTATATGCCAGTTTTTTTCCTAATACAATTAAGCTGTAGCTGATTTCAATTATTTGCAGCAAATATTTCAGAGGCCAATCACTGAAGGCTCATGCGGCTCCAGGTGACTATAAAAACTTTTCTGCATCATAATGTGATCCCTTTACAGAGTGTTCCCTGATTTGTTTTGTGGGCAAGAGTAATGATGTGAATCCTCTCAACATCAACAATGAGGACACAGGTTCAGCAGATTCATGCAACTCATCTCCATTATAAATATTCCAGTTTCCTCTCTGCATGGACATAAGATTTATTTAAGACTGAATGTGGCACTGCACGCTGCTATGTTCCTTGTGCTTCCTGTATGCTTGCATTTCTTGCATACAGTAATATCGAATGGCATGCTAGCAGAAACAACTGGCACAATTAAAGGAAGGATATAACCGATAGCTGTGAGAACAGGATGATATGCTATCTGTCATACCATACAATGAACTTGTGTCTGAAAAAGCAATCAGATTGTTACTTGCCCTGTCCAACGGTATAACAGTCTTTCTAGATCAGAAAATATGTACTCTCATTGTTATATGAGGGGTAATGATTACCCCTAGGTATAATCCCATTGCAAAATTTTAATTTCTGATATGATTTTATCCTTCCTACTCCAACAGTGAGTGACACTCAACATTGTTTTCCACTCTGATGTCGAGCCTTGTTCAATACGATTTTTCGTACCTCCCACATGCTCCATTCTTCAATCTGCCAGTAGCGTAGATTAATATTGCATAGTACTGCCCTCTAAGGATATCTGTGCTAACTCCGACGTCAAACTATAGCAGTCGTGTTGAAACAAAGGTTTTGTTACGCTCAGGTTATAGGTGCAAGATGGCTAGTTCTTCATGTACAGTCTTTTCTGAGGGAGACATTGTAGATCTTTTAGAGGAATCTTTAAGTGAAAGCAAGAATGATAATGATTTTGATGATGACATTGATTCATTCGTAAACAGTTCTAAGGTGAGAGCTATCAAGCAGACTGGAACCTGTGTCGAATCTGTGTGTTAGCTGAAAAGCCATTGATACCAAAGCAACTTAATGTATTGTCTTCTGCAGTGGATACTGTCTACTCTGGAGGAAGTACAGGATCTATCACTGATTGTCAGTGAGAGAAGCATGTCAGTGGTAGACCTGTGACCTCTGTACAGGGAAGACAGGGACCAGTGAGAATTTAGGGTACTACACTCATCCTGCTACCCAATGAATTTTAGGTGTTGTCTTCCACTAAAATTGAAACTGAGCCCAGTAAGATGCATCTCACTTGTTGGGGAGCCTGCTGTGATCTGTGTCAGGAGGAAGAAAGTCGCAAAAGGTTAGAAGTCTATTAATCATCTGCAGTCCAAACATTAGGACAAATAATGTTATCCCTGAAGCAAATAGCAGCAAGGTATGTGAAGAATCGCCTTGTGCACACTGTGGGGAGTCCTTATTCAACACTATGTTCTGGCAGCCATTGATGGAACAAGATGCAATCAACTGCACATCATGGTTCACTTTGGAATGAATAATACCTGTCATCTGGGATTCAAGGTCATATCTGGATCATTCCATCTGCCTGACAGAGACTGTTGAGGACACCAGCCTTGGTGCAAGCTTCTACAAAGCTCACAATCTGCAGCATTGCTACCAGAACTGATTGTTTCCTTATGGTTATGAGGCGAGTAGAGGGAATCATCTTGTGGTGCAGAAGGCTTTAACGAGGGACTTCAAAGGTTCTGAGACTAAGTTAGCTTGTGACTTTCTTGACTTACACCATAGATTGAGAATTGAAGAGTTTTCCTACATGAGTCAGGGTTGCACTATAAATACGAGCTGCCACCCAGGATGCTGACCCTGAGCTGTTAGTCTAAGATTCAAAGAAATGCCTCCCCCCCCCCCCCCCCTCCACAGATGAAACGATTAAAATCATAGTGATCAACTACTGAAGCATTTGCTGCAAAGTCCCGGAAGTAGTAGAGTTCTAAAAAGTAGTGGAGCACATATAAAACTAGGTACACAATATTGGCTAAAACCCAGAATCAAGAGCAGTAAAATTTGTGGAGTAAATATAAGTGTATGTCAGAAGGTGTATTAGTGACAGTAGACAATTAACTCAAAAGCCCCTGAGAGAAACATAGGCACTGCATGAGAGATTGTTTGGGCAAGAACCAAGGGTGGGCATGAAACTGTAAGTGGATCTTTCTGTCCACCACCAGGTTCATCATCCCAATGTAACCATTTTAGTCATCCCAACAATCAATTGGGATAGTTACAGTTTTGTAAATGATGAGTGCGACAAATCATCCTGTGAAACATTAAATCTTCTTTTACAACTATCTAGGTCAAATAGTTTGTGAATTCACTCATGATAGAAATATATTAGTACAAATGGCAAAGATACACCTGACCGTTTTGAGGCTGCCCACATTGAAACTGGTATGAATGAAAATGAGGCATTTGGAACAGAAGTGTATTAGTATAAATGGCAAAGATACACCTGACCGTTTTGAGGCTGCCCATGTTGAAACTGGTGTGAATGACAATGAGGCATTTGGAACAATATTGACTAATAAAATACAAAGGGCAACTAAAGCAATTAGGAAGATTTATATGTTTAGTAAGTTATGTGTCACATCTCAAATAGGAACTCTACACTTATCTCAGGGCAGGAGGACTCATAAGAACTGTGGCTTAAGTTTTAGGAAAGAAAATCCTAAAGAAACAGCAACTTCTGAAAAACAAAGCTCAGGGACATAATTTGAGAGATGCTGAATGAAAGCATTTGATTGTCAACAGGGCAATGCATGAAGCCATGACTATTGTGGTAGAATCTCATTGAATGATCTCTATCAAAACCCACAGATATTCTGATCGTATATAAAGGCTGTCAGTGCCCCCAAAATTAGTGACCAGACACTCACAAAAGGCACAGGAAATGTAATTAAGGGCAGTATAGCAAAAATAGAAATGTTGTATCCTGTTTTCAAATGTTCGTTTACTAATGAAGAAACCAACATAATGCCCCAGTTTATTTTTTGTGATATAACAATTAGAGTCAGTGGCTTGTGAGACAGCTAAATTGCTAAAAGTAAACAGCATTCTTTTTGCCTGCAGTATGTTTTGACTTCAAAAAGCATTTGACTTGGTACCACACCAACATTATAAACATAGCACTGTTGTATTGGACATCAAACAAAATTTGTAACTACATTGAAGATTTCTGGTAGGGATGTCACGTCATGTTAACTTGAATGAAGAGTAATTGAGAGAAGTGGAAGTAACTTCAGGTATACTCCAGGGATGTATGTTCATGTTGTAGTTTGTGGTACATATTAATGATGCGGCAAACAATATGAATAGTAACCTAAGACTTTTTGCAGAGGATGCTGCTATTTGTAATGAAGTACTGAGAATCATGCTGTAGAAATATTCAGTCAGATCTTGACAAAATTTCAAAGTGTAGCAAATATTGGCAACTTGCATTAATTGCACTGAAATGTGAAATTATGCACTTTAAAAACCGGAAATAGAGGTATCTCATGACTGCAGTACGAGTTAGCATCAGTCAACTCATAAGACTACCTGGGTCTAACAATTTGTATGGATATGAAATGAAGTCATTGCAGTGGTACGGTCGTAGGTAAGGCAGTCAGCACACTTCGATTCATTGGTAGCATACTTTGAAAATGCAGTCAGTTGACTAAGGAGACTGCTTGCGCATACCATTTTAGAATTTACTCAAATCTGTGGGAATGATACCAGATGGGACCAGTAGGGGATATTGAATGTGTACAAAGAAAGGAGGCATGAATGGTCATAGGTTCATACGATTCACAAGAGAGTATTGCAGAAATATTTAAGAAAATCTAAATTGGTGGGCTCTTGAAGATAGGTGCAAGTTACTCTGCAAAACCCTACTTAGAAAATGTGAAGAACAATTATTAGTGAAGAATCTAGCTATATACTTCAACCTTTTCTATATCACTCTGGTATGCATCAAGGAGATATCATCATCATCTCAGCTTTTTCCCATGTCATGAGGAGTCGGCGTTGCTTTGGTGGATCCTTCTCTTCCATAAATGCCTATCCAGTGCTTCTTCTCTGAGCCATCATTTCTCCCCTGGGTCCCCTACAACTTAGTCTTTCCATCTCAGTTTTGGTGTTCCCTCTTCTCCTTAATCCTTCGATTTCTAGGTCTTTAACTCTTCTCCCCATCTAGCACTCCCCTCTTCTCTGCACATGTCCATGTCATCTTAGTTTGTTTTCTTGGATCATCCTCCCCATGGGCCCCACTTTCACTGTTCCCCTGATCTACTCTTTTCATAGTCTGTCCTTTCATGTCACCCCACTCATCCACCTTAACATTCTCATTTCTCCCACTTCATTCTTCGTTCTTTTTCTATTGGGCTGCTGAGAGCAGATCCCTGATGTAGTCCTACTTTCATTGGAAATGTCCTTGTGGCACCTGCACTGCTCCTGACTTGTGTCATTGCACCTTCATGCATCAATAAGATAAACTAATTGGAGCAGGCATAGAGACATTTAAGAATAAGCAGTGAGTCCTCCCACACTTACACGACTGGAATAGAAAGAAAAGCTAACATGTAATGCCATGCTAAGGACCATTTGCCACGTATTTCAGAGTGGTTTGCAGAATACGGATGTGTATCAGGTTTCTAAGTCCCATTCAGTTAACTTATCTTGACAAATAATCAAATTTTATAACTTTTGAGCTTACCACAACAGAATACTTTTGAGAATTCTATTGACATAGTTGTAGTATCCATTGTGGTTGCAAGCTATTACTAATTCTGTTTGTATGCCCTCGTAATGGCAAAATGACTACAAAAAATTGAGTAATATGTTCTGCTTAAATTGATTTGAATTTTCTAAATGTGACACTTTCCTAGTTTTGACTTACCATATGGGTTACTGGGTTTGTATGCACAAATTAAGTTTAATAACCTCCTTACCACTTCCTTAAAGCTATCTGAGAACACAGCTAATCTTAATATAGCTGTGAAACAGATCACAGCACACATTACCACTTGGGTTAGGTGCCACAACAACAAACTGTGGGCAGCAGTGAGACTTGGTCCCCATATTTGAGAACTCGGATGCAGCATGGAAACTTCCTGGTAAACTAGATAAAGGCACTGGTGCATAAGGATACAATTCAGTATATCTAGCAGGACTTACATCACTACCTCAACAATGCATCCTAGAAACGATTCCTTCTAGCCATAAAAACATTTTCACATTCAGTCTTTCTCATTGCTGTGGAGTGTGCAGCAGTAAGAAACTTCTAGAAGATATTTATATCTTATTAGATTTAGATTAGATTAGATTTAGATCCTTTATTAGTCATTCAACATTTGTACATACAATAGACTTCCGTCAGTATGTTTGCTTATTAATATTATCATAAAATGGGGTGACTTGAAACTATTTTTGACTTTAGGCTTCTTCAGTGCCTATATTTTTTTTTATTAGATGGCACTTCTTGCACTTCACTTTCAGGTGACATGTAGTTGATAAGGCTGATGTTCCCCCAAAAATTTTTTGGAATCATTTCACACCAAAAAAGTTTATTTTTGTGCCTGTTTCAAGTTTCACCATGGGAAGGTGTTAGATTTGATTTGGTTTTATTTGATTTTTTATTGGTCCAGTTTTATCAAAATGCTATACATAGTATAGTAGGCAAATTAAAAAGAGGTACCTATTACAGTTAATTTTGTTACATATTCAGAAATTCTCTGACAGACTAGATACAGTGCTTTATTAGAAATGCCTTTAGTTTAGCTTTAAATATTGGAAGAGTAGCATTTTTTATTTCTTCTGGTATATTATTGTGTTCTATCACACCAGTGTTAATTATGCTCCTCTGATAGGTGGTTGTTCTGTGATATTTTTGATGTATATTTGATTTCGTACTATACTTGTGTACATTTTTGTTCTGTAACAGTTTGCCTGTTTTCAGGATGTAGTCCCTAGTGAACAAGATACTTTCATAAATGAATAAACTTGAAACATTTAGAACACCAAGCTCAGTAAAATGGGATTTACAAGACTCCATCTTTTTAAGGCCACAAATTATTCTTAGAGCTCTTTTTTGTATTCTAAAAACCTTTACACTGTGAGTTGAGTATCCTCAGAAAACGATCCCATATTGGACTAGTGAGTGGAACTGTGCATAGTATGCCTGCAGTACTGTTGTTTTACTTGTTGTAGCCTTTAAATTTCTTAGGCTATAGCACACAGATGATAGTTCTCTAGACAAGTCATTTATATGTGTGTGTCCCCACTTTGTCTTGCCGAACCCATAGACCCAAAAATTTTGTGACAGATTTTCTAGGGGATCATTTGTAATTGTGCTTGACTAGACATTTGATTAGTTGGAGAAATTAAATGAAATTCGTCACACACAGTTTATTCAGTATTTATAATGAGTTTGTTTTTCTGTGAACCACTTAGAAAGTATTTTCGTAGAACTTTCTGCTGTGGACTGCAATGTTTTTGGACTGGATCCAGTGAGCACCATGCTGGTGTCATAAGCAAACAGGATAGTTTTTGTGGGACTCGTATATTCAACTAAGTCGTCCATATAAATCAAGAAGAGTAGTGGACCTAAGATTGAGCCCTGTGGTACACCATATTTTATTGGCAATTCACTGGAAAGAAAGAAGTTGTTTCTTGTTTTATTCATCTAATCTTCAGCATTCTTCTGTAGCACCACATTTCGAAAGCTTCTATTCTCTTCTTGTCCAAACTATTTATCGTCCATGTTTCACTTGCATACATGACTACACTCCATACAAATACTTTCAGAAACGACTTCCTGACACTTAAAGCAGTACTCGATGGTAACAAATATCTCTTCTTCAGAAACGCTTTCCTTTCCATTGCCAGTCTACATTTTATATCCTCTCTACTTTGGCCATCATCAGTTATTTTGCTCCCCAAATAGCAAAACTCCTTTACTACTTTAAGTGTCTCATTTCCTAATCTAATTCCCTCAGCATCACCCGACTTAATTCGACTACATTCCATTATCCTCGTTTTGCTTATGTTGATGTTCATCTAATATCCTCCTTTCAAGACACTGTCCATTCCATTCAACTGCTCTTCCAAGTCCTTTGCTGTCTCTGACAGAATTACAATGTCATCGGCAAACCTCAAAGTTTTTATTTCTTCTCCATGGATTTTAATACCTACTCCGATTTTTGTTTGTTTCCTTCACTGCTTGCTCAATATACAGATTGAATAACATCGGGGAAAGGCTACAACCCTGTCTCACTCCCTTCCCAACCACTGCTTCCCTTTCATGTCCCTCGACTCTTATAACTGCCATCTGGTTTCTGTACAAATTGTAAATAGCCTTTCGATCCCTGTATTTTACCCCTGCCACCTTCAGAATTTGAAAGAGAGTATTCCAGTCAACATTGTCAAAAGCTTTCTCTAAGTCTACAAATGCTAGAAACATAGGTTTGCCCTTCCTTAATCTAGCTTCTAAGATAAGTCGTAGGATCAGTATTGCCTCACGTGTTCCAACCTTTCTACGAAATCCAAACTGATCTTCACCGAGGTCGGCTTCTACTAGTTTTTCCATTCGTCTGTAAAGAATTTGCGTTAATAGTTGCAGCTGTGACTTATTAAACTGATAGTTTGGTAACTTTCACATCTGTCAACACCCGCTTTCTTTGGGATTGGAAATATTATATTCTTCTTGAAGTCTGAGGGTATTTTGCCTCTCTCATACATCATGCTCACCAGATGGTAGAGTTTTGTCAGGACTGGCTCTCCCAAGGCCGTCAGTAGTTCCAATGGGGGCTTTGTTTCGACTCAGGTCTTTTATTCAGGTATTTTGTTAACAAATTTAATATTAAAAGCATTCTGGAATGCATGAAACACAAGGGTTGTTTTTAAAATATTAGTGAAAGATTATGGTAGGTTTTGGTATTACATAATAATAAATTAATAATAAATAATACACAGAGAAAATATTTGATGTTAATTACAATGAAATCACATTGTGTGCTTTTATGGTAAGTTTATTCCAAATGACAAAATAATAATACATATGATGTGCTCCTAAAGGAGGTAATTTATGAAATATTTACAAAATAAATTACAGTAAAACTTCATTAATACAAATCCGAAGGGACCGAAAAATCAGGAGTTCATGTTAAAAAAATTCGTGTTAAGTGAAAAACACAGATTTTAATTAGTATACATGTACAGCGTTACACTAATGTGTATTGTAGTCTTATAACACTATAAAGTTATTGTAAAATTACAAGTACTCACAGATTATGTATGTTACTTTCTTGGAAAAAATACTGTCATGGTTCACTGATGTTCATGGGAATGATAATGTTTTGTAATTTCACAACCAATTGTAATGATAGCATCTGTAAACCCAGCAGTGATGTCGGATGTTGAAGTGAACCGTTCTAAACAGTCCAAGGCTGTAAACATCTCCTGACGGATAGGTGGAATGGTATCTGTATTCTCTTCCTCTTCAGTTTCTTCTGATGGCCCTTCTTGCACCTCGTTCACAGCTTTTGCCACATCTGATTCCACAGAAGCACATATGGCAACATCGTCGTCTACACTAATGAATTCTTAGAAACTAATTGCAAGGTTCGCAATGTCCTGCTGAACTCTCCATTTAACAGGTGAAGTGGCATCTTCTAACTCGTGGTCATCTTCAGTGTTGCTATGTCTCCAAGCTCTGTTAAAGTACCTCCCTATATGAGGTGGCGATACTGAGTTCCAGGCTGCTGTGGTGGCTTTTACTGTGTCAAGCAGATTCCAATTTGGGGTTGCACTATTGTTTTCAGCAGCATGAATTGCAACTCTTACAAGTCGCTTATGATAAGCTCTCTTTATGAGAGAGATTATGCCTTGGTCCAAAGGCTGAAGGCGGCTTGTGGCATTGGGTGGAGAAAACAACCTTTATCTTGGATAGTTTCAGATCATGAATATTATGGGTAGCACATCTGTCAAATGTAAGAAGAACATGTCTGTTTTGAGCAACCATTTGACTGTTGAAAGAAGAAGCCACTTGCAAAATGATGTGCCTTCGATCCAAGCTTTCTTGTGATGAGAGTAGATGCAAGGTAAAGTTTATGTTTTTACTCATGTTTTTAAAACAACGTGGTTTCTCGGATTTACCGATCACCCAGGGATGAAACTTCTCAGTGCCGTCAGCATTACAGCACAGTACAACAGTCACACATTGTTTGCTTCGTGCTCTTCCGTGACACTTATCACCTTTTATCCCCAGCGTGTGATTTGGAAAAGGATTGTAGAAAAATCCAGTTTCATCCATGTTAAACACATCACACCAGGCATACTTTTCCCTCACTTGGTTGAATTCATGCAACCAGCTGTTCGCGCTTTCTTCATCAACTTTATTTGCTTCACCACAAATTTGTACAGATGAAATTGAATGTCTCTTTTGGAACCTATACAACTAACCAGCAGAACAATGGAAGTCTTCGATGCCCATATCTTTAGCAATATCATTTTCTTTTGACTGAATCACCGAGCCAGTTAAAGGTATGTTACATGCACGTATATGATTGAACCATTCTAGCAGCAACTTCTCGATGTCTTCATACTTGGCAGTATGAAGTCATTTAGATATGTTTCCAGAACCTGATGCCGCAGCATTAATAATTTTTTCTCGATTCTTAATAATGGTAGATAAAGTAGATTTAGCTATTCCAAACTGCTCTGCAATTGCTGTTTTGTTGGTACCACGGTCCACTTCATCTAGAATTGTAAGCTTTAACTGTACATTTAGAGCTGTCTGTTTCCTCTTTGCCATTTTTGCGTGCTACGGTACCAGTTGTATCTGTAGTTTTTATTCAGTATTCCAACTCAATATGGCTACGACTAGCGGAACACCTGTCAAATCTGGCACTGAGTACGTTCCTAAATACTACTGCACACATTATTGAATGTCTTATAATGTACAGCATACACTGATTGTTGAGGTGATAATCGCGGCTACCAACCTACAATATGTTAAAAATGAGTCAACATTAAGTATATTTAGCTTTGTAGCTACATTTCCTATATTCATTTCGGAAAAAAAATTATGCTTCAGAATACTGTAAGGTCAGAAGTTTGTGTTACAGTGAAATTTAATTATGTTAGGAACTGAAACAGAGTTCGTAGTTCACCTTAACTGAAATTCATATTAACTTATAAAACATACCATAAGAACTAATGTATTCCTGGTGGGACCATTTTTTTAAATTTTTTTTTTCGCGTTAACCACAAGTTCATTAGCCAGTTTGTGCTATTGAGGTTATACTGTAGTTTCATTCCATAAAATGTTATAATTAACTGAGAGAACCGAGAGAAATGAAAAATGACAGTACAAAAAAATGAAATCATATTTTTCAGTACACAATAAACTTGAAAACTAAATTATTTAGTTGTATCAAAAAGAGAAGTTCATTGCAGTTCCACTGGGAAGCAGTATCATTCACTTCTTACAAACAGTAGTTCCATCTCATACACAATATCCTCAACATTCACAACAATTTTATCATCTTCAGATAGAAATAAAAATATGTTACATGCTTTTGTAGACTTCCGCATAAATTTAAGTGTATATACATTCCCATGAATGCTTAAAATTTGTGCAACTTTTTTAATTCCTTCTTTCTTTGTTCCTTCGTCATATTTCAAGTTACCCCATGCTGGACATGTTATTAAAAAATATTTTGTAAAATCAACATCACTGGTAATAAAATATTACTGCAATCATCTGTTTCACCATGAACAAACGTATATTTGATGTTTGTTTCACTCACTAGCACATCAAACTTTATCTGTATGAAAGAAGCTCTTACAGCATTATTTTTCATAGATTCAAATTCACTGTATTCAATAATTTTTAAAGCAACTAACCTATGGCTAATTAATGATCTCCCAAATATTTCCAGTTCCTTGAAGCCTAGACATAATTTATGATGCACATTATCCAAAGAAACAACATCACAGTGTTGTGAATCTCAAAAAAACTAAAATCCTGACAAATTGTTTCAAGTTGTACTGTTTCAAGTTACCCCATTTTACGGTACATATTTACATTCTTGTATTTGGCATTTCAAAATATTCTTATAAAGAATAAATAGCAAGTAGCTGTGTAGTTTTTTCATAAGTGATCCAATTGTCACGTTTGTTACATGTTTACACAGTTTGTCATATATTTTGATTGCCATGTAGGTATGACTACTCTTTGTTTTTGCTAGTCTGTTTTGTGGTAAGAACAAAGTAGTTCTCATTCTTGTATTATAATCATGTCTTTGAATTGTTACACTTAAATTTGATAGTTCAGTGAGTATGTAATTAACACTTTCTAAAATATATAAATTAATTACAATTAATATCTTATAGTTAGTGAACAAAGGCTTGCAATTAGTCTACTATCTGCTCTTGTCATTACTCTAATTGCTTTCTTGTGAATGATAAGAATGCCATTTATTTTTTACTACTTCCCCAGTGTATTAATCCATATTGTAAAACAGATTGGAAAAAAGGCAAAATACGATGTCCTTACATATTCAGAGGTATAACATCAGTCTCTTAGCAAGTATATTACTCTTGATAACCAAACTGTTATTTGTTCTACAAGGATTTTCTATGTTAGTTTGTTGTCAACTGGTAATGCCTAAAAATCTTACATTTTGTTTTTATGCTTTCACAGTCTTTGATATATTGAAACACATATTCTGCATCTTATTTACATTTAATAGTAAACCATTTGCATTGAAGCAGCATACTGCACCTTCTTTCACCAAAGTCATTCTTTTGACAAGGTCTTCAGATACATAGCTTACAGACAAAAAATAGTAACTGTATTACCTGGTAAGTCATTTATTTGTACCAGGAACAGAGGAGATCCTAATTTTGATTCCTATGGCACTCCATGTTGAACCTCATGTGTGTTTGATAACTGACTTTGTGAACTCACCACCTACTTTATTTTATTGAGGTATGATTTCATTAGTTTTAGACTTTTGCCACAAATTCCGTAGTATTCTAGTTTGGAGAGTAAAACATACTGCTCAACACAATCGAAGGCCTTACTCAGATCACAGAAATTTACCTATGTATTAGTATGGTCCTTGAATATTGATAAAATTTCTCTGACTAAGAGTTCAAGAGCCTGCATACATGATCTTCCTTTCCTGTAGCCAAACTGTGACTTACTTAACATCTTGCTCAGTTTTAGGTACTAATACATTTGTTTATACATACTGCTTTCAAAGACTTTGGCTAGTACTGAGATTAATGAAACTGGCCTGTAATTTGCAGGTTCAGATTTGCTTTCCTTCTTAAAAACTGGTTTCACGCTGGACAATTTGAGGGGATCAGAAAAAAAAAAAAAACTCTGTACGACACACGTTTATAGAGTGTGTTAATGGAGCTACAATGTAATTTATTATTTCTTCCAGTAGGCTATTTGAGATATTAAAAATATTTATACTGAATGAATTCTTCAAGTCTTTGACAATTCCAAGATTTCTTCAAGGTTTACCTCTCTAAAGTTGCCTAATCAAGATCTGGCCTGGTCATGATTTAGGTTTGTGTTCTTAAGGTAATCCACAAGTGTTTCATTAGATTTTCTTATAAACTTCTTGATTTCCTCTGCACAGCTTACACAGTATCTGCTGGTATTGAAACTGGGTTATAAGGGTTTCAGATTACACCTTTAATATTATTGGTTACTGACCAGGTTGCTTTGCATTGGTTTGTTTGATCTGTGTTTAGCCAACTATAACTCTTTCTTGTGCAGCTTCTTGGTAATTTTTTTTCTTTGGAACAAGATGAGCATTTAAGATACTTGTTAAATAATTTTGGAAGGTTTCATAAACGAGTTTTCATTGGAAGCATATCTTAGAAATTATTAATTCCAGTCTGCTTTGAGCATGTGCACTAGTTTTTGAGATTGTATTTTGTTAGTATTAAGGTATTTTTAGACTTAGTTAAGTTTTTTGGGGACATGTTCATGTCCACTTTTATAATATGTTTTAACTCTACTGTTAACATACTGTAATTTGAGGAAATAAAATTCTTTCACGATAGTGGAATATGTGTGAGGACCGCTAATGAGGACAGTATCTAAACATGCTGTTAGTCTAGTAGGTTTTGAATTAACATAATGGAAACTATGCTGGCTTAGGATATTCAATAATGTTTTTACACTACAAGTTAATCAAAGCTTGAATACATAACCCCCCCCCCACTCCACCATTCTTGTTATAATATCATTTCCACTTTGTTATGTAACAGATCACTCTAAGTTATCTAAAAAAGTAGTATTTTCATCTGAGTCGGGTGGAAGGGGTGGGGGAGGGGGAGGCATAGTATATACATTCTAAAATAACTTTCATTACTTCATGTATGATACCCATAAAGGATGAAATGCTCTAAAGTCTATTTTACTGAAATAGACTATCCTTTTGGTGCTGAGATCTGCAGAAACTGTTTCCATTTTTATTATCATTCAGTTTGTATATTCTACTTGTTCTTGTGTAAGCCAATACTCAGATAAACAGCGTGAAGAATACTTAATTTGTGTTAATGATTCTTCCAATATTTCAACTTTATACTTTCAAGGCCCTGAATGTTTAAAAATAAGAAGCTGCTGTGACTTAAATGTAAATTTTTAGGCTCATGTGTCACATTCTGTATCTTTTCTTGGTATGAAGCCATAAAAAATCATCACTGTATGAAGTTGATGTTGACCTACTAGACCTCTGGCTCCTCCTTAAGCAGTGTTGTCCTGATGATACTGTTATTGGTGGTTCTGCTGTTGCTGGTATTTCTGGTTTTTCATGATTCTGAGTACAGAAGTCTTCTTTGATTCTCCTTGTGGTGCTGCTGCTGTCAGTGTTAATATTTGATCTGCTGCTGGTTCTAATGATGGCGATTCTAATTTTTGTGTTTTTCTTCTGTTAGTGTTGATGTTGTTTTCACTGCTTCTGTCAGTTGTTGTTGTTGTTGTTGTTGATGATGGTGGTGGTGGTAGTGCTGAAGTTGTTGTTGCTGCTGTTACAGATTTTGGTAATGGTACAGAGTGTTTCAGAAATTCATTGGTGCCTTGTGATTACTTACAGTAAATTTTGTGTCACAAGTTGCTTTCCTATGTTATTCTGATGTAGTCCACATGAAGTGTGAACTCTTTAACCAGATTCACAAATATCAACAATGAAAACATTTTTGAATTGTTTGCATGTACTTGAAAAATGATTGTTTTAGCAGTAATCTCTTTGTTTACCCAAGACCAAGGTGGCAAATTGTGGCGGTGCGTTATGTTTACGGAGAGAACGGTTATGTGAGATGTATGAGTGAGGTGCTTCTCCGATTCCCAGCTAGGCTACTGATGTTTCATTCTAGTTTATGTCATTAGAAATGCCAAACAGTACTACGAAGTCATTTGAAATCAACTTGATAATTTCTTCAGAGCAAACATTCATAATTATGTCTGAAAGGCAGGCACTAGGCGTAAACAGACACGTTCATTTCACATCTGATGTTTCGTTAACAAGTGAAGTGATTTCCCATCCATGGTTATCTGCTAGAATGTAAAGTTTCTGCAAGTGATCTTGATTGCTCATTGCTCTTTCACTGTCTATCGTCACAGGCACTTCAAAAGGTTTGCTTGCACAAACTTTACTTCATTACCCTTGCTGTTTTACATGTTTTCACATCTTGAATACTGTTTATAAGAATAACTTTCCTCCACTTTTTGTACTTACAATCACCATATTTCTGTTTGATAGCAAGGTACTTCTCATTTTTCACTGAGAGATCCACTTGCTCACAGCAAAAATGAAATCTTTTGTTGCACTGCTCACAACTTATTACAGATTTCACAGTTTTACTACATTTTTTACAAAGATCAGCTTCTGAGGCTGAAACTAGAAGTGATGCACCATACACTTTCTTATTTTGTTTGTTGCATGTAGCATGCTGTTTCATTTTATTTCCTTCATGTTTCTTAAGTGCTGCTTAATGCTTATGTTTTAAGTTGATGACTTTGTCTTTTTTGGCTTAAGTTGTAGTCAAATTTTGCACATACCCAGATTTTCTGCTTTGGGACAGCACTCACACAGCTACTGTGGTATGTTATCTTGTGTTTAAAGCACATAACACCCTTTGTCACATGTTTCTTATAAGAGCAAAAGGTTTCTTGTGTTTCTGAGAGTTTTCATAGTTAGATATGCAGACTGAGGTCACTAAAGAGTTTTTCTGTTTCTGACTTGCATTTTTGATATAATATAACTTATAATAAATTTATTGCCACTGTCTACGATAAGCTTTTTGCAGCAGAGACACTTTTCCTCATCACCTTTCATTATCTTTATTAAGTTTCTGATATCATGATTTGCAAATGATGCCATCTTGAAAACAGTGGATGTTAAATGTGTTGCAGTGATGAACAAATTTAATAAGAAAACTGTTTAAGACATAATCTTATTGTCTTTATTTGGACAATAATTTAACTGAAGTGGTGTATTATACTATTAACTGTAAACATTTGGCAGGGTAATTTGTTTAGCAGAAATCTTTAAATGGGCATGTTTATACAGTGAACAGTACAGTACTGGAGTAACCGCCTGTGAGCGGAAAAAATGATTTCCACCTTCCACCTTCCAACTTCCTGCTCCTTGAGTAATAACATGACACACAATGAATTACGATCAGAAAGAACACAGCATTTTTAACATATTACACACTTTTCTCACTATTAACATTTACATTTGTGGAGCTAAGACACTTTCCTCCATCTTGACCAGACATTGTGACATTGTGAACTGTATGCTGCACTGTGACTTGTATGTGGAGGGTTCCCCTCTAAGAAGTTTGGAAACTAGAAGGGGGTAGTACTGGCAGAATTCAAGCTGTCAGAGTGGGCTGTGGGCTGTGCTCGTATAGCTTACTTGGTAAATGTATTCCTCGCATAAGGGAAGGGCCCATATTTGTGTCTTGGTTTTAAGATATCATAAAACTGTGGTTTCCTAAGGTTGCACAACAGAGGTATGCAATAAATATTAGTGAATTTCTTTAAAGATTTTTCCCAATTTTTACAGCACTCTGCAGCCTTTCATTTCACAGTGTGTACTATGGATATTACACCACTAAAATTCATTGATACATAGCTATGCTGTAGGTAGTTGTCATGCGTAAATGTTTTCACTCCTTCCACCTAGCAACTGAGATTAGACTAAAGATATGTCATTACTCAGAAGTGCCATGCTTTTCACTGTATTGAAGTAAAGTTACAGACATTAAGAGCAACAGATGATATTTTAGCATAATTCAAAGAACTGAAGCAGTCAGGGTGGGATGTGTTGTGGTTGGCAGGAGAGCCAACCAGGGTTAGTAAAAGAGGCCGAAATGCACGCGTTTTAGCTCACGCAGACTGGCGTGAGGTCTGGAACATGACAAGGGAATTAGAATTGAGAAAAACGGATGTA
Organism: Schistocerca gregaria; assembly: GCF_023897955.1. NCBI lineage: Eukaryota > Metazoa > Arthropoda > Insecta > Orthoptera > Acrididae > Schistocerca > Schistocerca gregaria. The sequence goes on along the minus strand of NC_064925.1, from coordinate 498,958,817 downwards.
GCTGGTGGAATACTTAACTTTAATCCATTAACGGAGAATGTCGCTCTTTATGGTACATGATTCACAATGTCAATGGTACGGATACTGGCGCCTTGCCAGGTTGTAGCAAATAACGTAGCTGAAGGCTATGCTAACTATCGTCTCGGCAAATGAGAGCGTGGAAGTTAGTGAACCATCGCTAGCAAAGTCGGCTGTACAACTGGGACGAGTGCTAGGAAGTCTCTCTAGACCTGCCGTGTGGCGGCGCTCGGTCTGCAATCACTGATAGTGGCGACACGCGGGTCCAACGTATACTACCGGACCGCGGCCGATTTAAAGGCTACCACGTAGCAAGTGTGGTGTCTGGCGGTGACACCACAGGATGCTTGATGTAATCTTTTTCTGGAGTTGTGCAGGCAATGTGTTTTACATGAGTCACCAGTTTGAGAGGCTACTGTGAGTACCTTCCACTACATTGCTGCAAACAATTAGTGTGTTGAAAAACATGGATGGCATGAGGCACAACTTTATATCTTTTATTTTAACTGTTGATCGATGGAGCATTTTAATGTTAAACAACATGAGAGTTGCTGCATATGCACTAGAATCACAGCCGCATTATATGTTACAGAAAAAAACTATCTGAAATTATTGTCTGTTTTAAGGCCAATGTCAAAGGATGCAGACATAACAAAGGCTATGAATACATTTGAGTTGCTTGTCTTAGTACTGTGCCTTGCTCACTGTTAATCATTTTTGATATTCAATCAATTTTTAGCATGGCTATCTTAACACTCCTATGTGGTTGCTACACTCTTTTATAGACCTATCCCAAAATCAGTTACTAAATAGTTTTCCACAGTGGCTATTGTATCTATTGGATCACTTGTAAACAATGAAAGATGGTGATCAATTTGTTCAAGAATAAATACAAGCACAGCTGTGATTGTTGGTAGTGTAAATAAACAGTCTAAAGAGAGAGAGAATCTTATAAACCAGCAACAAATCTCAAACCATCGGTCCACAACCACAAACAGAAGTCCAAATCCAAACACAGAGTCCATACCACAGTAATATTAACTAAGACATATAGCACTTGAAGTAGACAAGGTGTGGCAAGAATAGGACATGAAGTGCCTGTAGCTACTTTCAGCATCACTTAAATACAGACACATTTCAATAATGCTGCCTGTGAAACATGGTGTTGCACACATAGCCCTCTTTGCTGTGTTCACTTAGTGCAGGTTGTAGCAAAAGGTTGGCAGCACCTGAACTGTTGTGGTTGACTACACCCAGAAACAGCTCCATGTTTATATCTTGTATTGTCTGGGTTCCCAGGTTATTCTTGGATCATTCCAGTGACTAGCAGAGAGAGTTGAGAATACCATTCTTGCTCGCAGAGTTTCAATGAAGCTTACTCTTTGCAGCATTGTCCCCAGAACAGATGCACTACACATCAGAGGCAGCTACCCAACTAGCAGACTGTGTGTGGAGTGCACACAAGGGTTTTTTAGATTAAGTGACTCACCATCCAATCCAAATAATGATAGCTATGGGCAACTCAGAAGTTGTCTAGAAGTATCAGTACAAGATTCAAAGAAATGGCACCCAAAGAGGATAATATCAAAGTACTAGTGGTTAACTGCCAAACCATCCACAACAAAGTGCCAGAGTTTTTAACTACTCCAAAAAAGCACTGAGCTCACATAATATTAGGCACAGACAGCTGGTTAAAACCTGAAGGTGACACTAGTGAGAATTTTGGGGAAAAGTTAAGGGTATATTGAAAGGATAGGGAAATGGGAAATGGAGGTGGTGTATTTTTCACAGTAGACGAGAAACTCCAGTCCACTGAGATAGAAATTGAAGCTGCGTGGGAGATTGATAGGACAAGACTCAGTATCAAGGATGAGCATAAAATTGTAGTTGAGTCCTTCTACTGACCTCCAGATTCTCCTCCTGATGTAACCAAAAACTTTAGAGAAAACCTCAGTTCACTTGTAAATCATCGTCAGAGGAGACATTAATCAATTGGGCTAACTATAGTTTTGTTAGTGGTGGACATGACAAGACATCCTATGAAATGTTACAAAATGCCTTCTCTGAAAACTTCATAGTGTAGATAATTCAGAGCCCCACTCATGATCAAAACATATTAGACCTAATAGCAACATACCAAAGTCTTTATTAGCTATCTCACCAATATGATAAGTGTGACAAGCAATCACATTAAGAGAATAGAAACTCCCCAATCCTGCAGCAGCAGTACTACTGCCAGCTCTTATATTAGTAACAGTAAACCAACCTACCGTGACTGAAAGTATCATTATTAACAATTCTAAAATTAAGCCTACAAATACACAAAGACATCCTTTCAAATCATTCATTGTGACACCCTGTCCTGTGCCACTCTTTGTTTCTGTGTTCAGAATACTTTTGAGTACAATAGAGCGATGACATGCATGTCGACGACACCTGTAGGGTCGTAGCTCGGTCGCTCCATATAAAGCAGTTGCCTATGCAGCAGCCCAGTCCAATGCCTTCCTCTCTGAGGGTGTCTGCATTGGAACTAATGTTAGTGATTGTGAGGCAGTTGTGGCAACAGTGAATACCAAAACTTAAACGGGCAACTAAAATAAGCAGGAAGATTCGTGTGTTCAGTAAACTACAACGAGAAACAGTAATATCTCAATGAGGAGCCCGAAACTTTTAGCTCAGGACAGAAGCATGTAGAGGAACTTTAGCTCAAGTTCAAAAGTCTGGGAAGATATACAGCCATTAGAAAAATTCATAATAGAAGAAATACTCCATGGTGTATAGTCACTATAAATATACTTCCAAAGAAACAGACTCTACTGGATAATAGTTACTATACGAAATTTAGTACTGTAGATAGAGGGATGCTGAATGATACACATTTGGCTGTGAATATAAGAGTGTGTGAATCTTCAATGATTACCACAGCAGAATATTGTCAAATGATCTTTCACAAAACTCCAAGAAATGTAGTCATATGTAAAGGTGTTAGCAGCACCAAAGTTAATGTCTAGACACTCAAGGACATGAAATGAAATGAAATTGAGAGCAGCAAGTTGAAAGCAGAGATGTTTTCAAATGTTCCCTTACAAAGGAAATCCCAGGAGTGTTTTCCCAATTTAATTCTTGTACCATTGAAAAGACAAGTGAAATAGATATTAGTGTCAGTGGCATTGAGAAACTGCTGAAATTGTTAAAATTGAACAGCACTCTAGGGGCTGATGGAATCCCTATCAGATTCCATACCCAATTCGTGGGTGGGTTAGCACCTCTGTTAACTATAATCTATGATCAGTCCCTTGAACAAAAAGCTGTGCCAAGTAGTTGGAAAAAATGCAGGTCCCATCAGTCCACAAGAAGGATAGCAAAAGTGATCCACAAAACTTCCGACCAATTACCGTGAAACCCAACTTGCTCTTTTCTCACTTGATGTCCTGAAACCCATGAATCAAGGCTGTCAGGTAGATGCAGCATTTCTGGATTTCTGAAAATCATGACTCAGTACTGGACCTATGCTTATTATCAAAGGTATGTGCGATATCACAGAAGTATATGACCAAACTGAGAATTTCTTGGTAGGGAGGATGTAGCATGATGTCTCGGATGGAGAGTCATTGATAGGTGTGGAAATAACTTCAGGTGTACCCTAGGGAAGTATGTTGGATCCCTTGCTGTTTCTGTTGTATGGTAATGATCTTGCATACAATGTTAATAGCAACCTCAGACTTTCCATAGATTATGCAGTTACTTACAACAAAGTACAGTCTGAATGATGCTGTACAAATATTCAGTCAGACTTTGATAAGATTTCAAAGTGGTGCAATAATTGCCACCTTAATTTAAATGTTTAGAAATGTAAAATTATATACTTTTCAAAACATAAAACATACTATCCTATGAATATAATATTAGTGAGTCAGAGTTGGTACAAATACTTCAGGTGTAATATTTAGTAGGGGGCATGAATTGGAATGATCATATAGACTCATACAGTTAGCAGACTTCAGTTTACTGGTAGAATACTAGGAAGTTCAATCAGTCTACCAACGAGATTATTTACAAATCACTCGTGCAACCCATTCCGGAATATTGATTGACTGTGTGGGACCTGTACCAGGCAGGACTAATTAGAATTGATATTGAATACACACAGAGAATGACAGCATGGATGGTCATAGGTTTGTTTGACGTACAGGTGCGAGTCACTGAGATGTTGAAAGAGCTGGAGTGGCAAACTGTTGAAGATAGATGTAAACTATCCTGAGAAAGTCTACTGACAAAGTTTCAAGAATTGGCTCTAAGTGATGACTGTAGGAGTATACCACTTACATATCTCTCCCATAGGGGTTGTGAGGATAAGATCAGATTAAGTACAGCATGCACACAGACATTTAAACAATCATTTTTCCTGCATTCCATACATGAATCGAACTGGGAAAAGCCCTAATATCTGGTACTGTGGAACGAACCCTCAGCCATGCATTTCATAGTTGCTTGCAGAGAATTGATGTAGATGGAGACTAATCAAGTGCTGAAACTATCTCCAATCTTATATCCTTAGTTTTGGGTGTATAAAAGAAATTGCATGACACGTAACATTAACGTACAAGCATTGTTTGCTCCTTATTCTTGTAATTCCTAAACTATAGCACATTGTTTTTCTGTAGTTTGGATGTAGTGTTCTAGGTTGCTGTGTGTGTAGCTGAGCAAAAAGAGGAGCATGGCAGTATTGGTTGACTTACCACAAAGTAAAAAAAAGTATACATTAGCCAGAGAAGTTGCAGAAATATAAAACTACTAGAGAACTCAGAAGTTGAGCTTTAGCATATTTTCCTGTTAAGAATGACTATTTTATCTAAAACTTCCATTATTGGAAACTGGTGTGATAACAGAACTTGAAGATACAATGCAAACAATGGAATCTGTATTTTAACTTTGATTCTCTAACCTCTCCTTTTTTCTTTATTTTTGACTTGATCAATTTCCTCATATTAGTGCTTCCATGAAGTGAATTCCCTGATACATTCTGTTGTTCATTAATTCTTTATCAGCAGACTGGCATATCCATTTTAATTACACAATGACCAGATACACAGATTTTCTCTCTACAAAGATATGAATTGATTTTGAAAATTTGTAATTGTTTCCTACATTGGTGGCCTGTAGTAGCAAAAAATGTAAAAGTAAACTTCGATTACTTTGTTAGTAAGACTGTTTCTGCCTTTCTGAAAAACATATTAACACTTGTACTCCATGTCCAATTTATGACAAAAACTTTATGAAACATAGTGGAACCCTTCACACATTTTTCATCTTTTGTTCATCTAACCAGATTTGTGGTTTCATCTGACAGTCCTGAACATTGTAAATATTAATTTTTTAAAATCTGTTTGTAATTAATTATTTTTTTAGTTAGTTGCTGAAGGTAAAGAAATGTTCCCTCCATCTGAATACTAAATTTTATCTTGCATTAGTGGCAGATGTACTTCACATAGCTGTGGCAGTTTCAAGAGAAATTATAGTGTGACTACATGAATGCCAGTGAATGCACAGACATATGGTAGCACTTTCACAGTAGTAGTCCAATCAGTAGAAAAAGGGGGTAGGCATAACTTTTAGTGCCTCATAGTACGTCTATTCTGTGATTCAGTTGTTGAATAAATAGAGGCTGGTAAACTTTTGGATGGATGCAGCAACATGACTGAAATTTAAATTACAGTCAATGTACATAGTTTCATGAACTCATGTATAGTGATGAGCTTGCAGTTCACATTGTTATTACTTTTCATGAAATCAGAACAGTAAACTACATAAAATCAGTGGATTCTGAACTATTGATACAAGTGACAGTATGATGAGTTGAGACATGATATCCCCAACAGACTGATCACAAGTGTAACTAGGAAGAGGCAGATTTTACCACTTGCTAGCAGTGACTCAGTGCACTTTACTGTGGTTCTGTTGTGGCTTGGCGATGATTGACTGTAGCTACCTTAGTTAAGCTTATTAAAAGACTCTTGTATATATGTTTTTTGCAAATCCTTGACAATGTGTTAAAATATAGATAAGTTTCATATTTAATTACAGTGTTAAAGAAAGGAGTCATTGACAATACCCACACATGTGTAAACAAGAAGTTATTTTGTGTAAGTGTTGGCTGTTTGTTTTCTAAGTTACATTAATATAGTGTATCATATTTGTACAGGTGCATTTTTTAAGTAGATGAATTTCTCCTGTTTTTTCTAATAACACCTGTGAATATTAGTCTAGATTCAATAAAATAGAAAGAAACTTCCATATGGGAAAAATATATCAAAATCAAAGATTCCAAGACCCACCAAGCGGGAAAGCGCTGGTAGACAGGCACAATGAATAAAACATACAAACACACACACAGAATTTCCAGCTCTCGCAACTGACTGCCGCCCCCCCCCCCCCCTCCCCCGGAAAGAGGGAAGGAGAGGGAAAGACAAAAGGATGCAGGTTTCAAGGGAGAGGGCAAGGAGTCATTCCAATCCCAGGAGCGGAAAGACTTACCTTAGGAGGAAAAAAGGATAGGTATATACTCGCGCACACACACACACAGACACACATTGACTGTGAGGGGGCTAGTTCTCAAAAGAAACTTAGCGGTTAGGGCACCCAGTCTATCACCTTCTGAAGCACAGTCCCCACTGCAGGTCGCTCACATCAATCATGAAAGTTAGCTGTGCATTGGGGTTAGCACAAAATATATATATATATGTATGGATGGATATGTGTGTGTGTGTGTGTGTGTGTGTGTGTGTGTGTGTGCGCGCGAGTATATACCTATCCTTTTTCCCCCTAAGGTAAGTCTTTCTGCTCCCGGGATTGGAATGACTCCTTGCCCTCTCCCTTGAAACCCGTATCCTTTTGTCTTTCCCTCTCCTTCCCTCTTTACTGGGGTGCGGCCGTCGGTTGCAAGAGCTGGAAATTCTGTGTGTGTGTTTGTGTGTTTTGTTCGCTGTGGCTGTCTACCGGTGCTTTCCCGCTTGGTGGGTCTTGGAGTCTTAGTCTAGATTCAAAATTTTATGTTTGAAATATTCAGTATTTTGATGAAGAAACCTGCCACAGGCCATACAGACCTGTAAGAAATGTTTACATCCTTTGATGCAAACAAAACTGTTTTTCTTACAATAACAATTCTGAATAGTAATATTTTGTATAGTAATATTTCCAACACTTCCACAGAAGAAAAAGCTTATATGCCAACTAGCTCTGTAGTTGCTGAAGAGATTGAAGGAATGTATAATGAGATAAAAGAAATTATTTATATAGTTAAGGGAGAGGAAAGCTTAATTGTGATGTTTGACGGCAGTTCAGGAGTAGGGAGATGAAAGAAGGAAAAAGAGTGGAGAATACGGACTGGGGGAAAGTTTGTAATTTAATCATCACTGACATTTGGTTTAAGAATCATGAAAGAAGATCGTATATTCAGAAGAGACCTTGAGGACACTGGAAGGCTTCAGATTGATTATGTAATGGTAAGAAAGAGATTTTGGAATCAGATTTCAAACTGTAAAACATTTCCAGAGACAGATGTGGACCCTAGCCATAATTCATTGGTTATGAACTGTGAATTAAAACTGAAGAGTGTGTGGAAAGGTAGGAGATGAAAGAGATGGGGTCTGGATCAGTTGCAATAAACAGAGATTGCTGAAAATTTTGAAGGGGGCATTGAGCAATGATTTGCTAAAACAGGAGAAAAGAACATAGTAGAAAATGAGTGGGCAGCTTTCAGAGATGAAATAATGAAGGGAGTAGAGGATCAAATAAGTAAAAAGACAAGGCCCAAAAGAAATCCTTGGATATCATAGGAGATGTTGAATTTAATTGTTCAAAGGAGAAACTATATAAGTGCAGCAAATGAAATGGGTGTAAAAGAATACAAATTTCTAAAAAATGAGATTGATAGGGAGGGCAAAATGGCTAAGCAACAGTGGCTAAAAAAGAGTTAAAACTTCAACAAGTAGCTGCAGTACGGCACACCTACAGTATTTATGGAGAGGGACTGGAGAAGAATTTTTCTCATATTTATGCAGTACATATAGCAGTAACATGCCAGAAAATATTTTAAAATCCTTAATATATGAAAAAAGAACGGTCAACAATGTAAATGTTCAATAATTTTGGACACAGTCTTGGATAGTTAATGAGATAAAATATTGAGCCTGTTTAAAGCTTAATTGTTTAGTATAATACTCATGGATGACAGAACTTTGTTCCATTTACTGTGTTACAAAAATTAATCAACAGTACCAAAATGACAAGGCAGTATTTTATACATAAATTAAATGAAGGCCTATGCATTCTACTATGTTTCTCTTTAAAATGTTATACAAATGTGATGTACTGTACTGCACCTAACACTTTGAAAATATCCAACACACATAACAACAAAATATCAATAATGAATAAGTTTTATTTCACTTCTTTGCTTTGGAAACAATAACTCATATTGGAATTTAATTTCTTTTCCTGGTTTTCTACAACACAGCAGAGACAGTGTGGTTTTGTTTTGTAACCTGTTGCTTTAACTTTAAAATGCAATACAGTATACTGTTATACTACAGTATACTGTCCTACTTAAGTTATCTTTGTTTGCTTTTTGCATTGAAGATATGCATATACATTTTACATTTGACAATGCATTCATTTTAATGCCTAATTAATGTCATTTAAGTGTTAAACTCCTCTTTGAAAATAAGAATTTTTTGTGAAGCTTTCACTGCACTGAGACCTTCCATAAGTGATGGCACAAGAAACTGTTGTTCATTTTCCTGGTTGTTAATTATGTGCTGGCTTCAGATGTCTGCTACAATTTCCTCTTCATTTGCTGAGGCGCACACTGTAAGACCCTTGTTGACCTAGTCGAAGTCCTCTATTTCACAAATTGAGAAAGATTGACAAAGTTTTTGCACTAATTCTGCCAGAGGAATGTCATTCTCATCTTCATCATCAGAACCATCAGCTATTGCTGAAAATGTGTTGCCCTCAATGTGGGATGACAAGAAAGATTTCTGAATCCTACATGTTTAAAACAATTGGAGTGACATTTGGCCAAACTTCTGACATCATTAAAACTGCATCTAGAATGTACAAACTGTTTCTTTACTTTTTTTGTTTTCTAGAGATTTTATAACACCCCGGTCTCTAGGTTGTAGAGCTGAAGTGATGTTTGTAGGCAAAAACACGTGTTGCAGATTGACGACTACTGGATGAGCAGAGCTGATATCAACCAGGACAATGTTTCCACAGTTTTCTGGTTACCAAAAGCTTTCATTACATGTTCCTGTCATTTTGCAGCAACCATAACTGTGATTCCGGCCTTAGACATTTTCCCGCCTAAACATTGTTCACCTTTAAATTTCAAAGTCTTATATCGGTCATGTTGTAAAACAAGCTAGTTTCATCAGCACTGAATATATTAGCTGGCTTCTTATCTTCAAGCAAAACAGGCCACTTCTTAGACAGCCACTCATCTGTTATGACTATGAGTACACCAGCAGCTTCACCACAAATTTTGCTGGTAAAAGTAAAGTAAAACTTCTTTAGTATCTTTGTGTTCAGATGATCTCACCTGCTTGATTTTTAAAGAACTATATTCGAAAAGAGACTGTATTCTCTCTGTGTTCTTCCAAATTGTAGAAATCATTTGAGTATGAAACACTCAGTTCCTTCAAAATGCTGATGTTTATTACCCAGTTTTCTAATCGCCATATTGTGTGTGACTTTTCTTCGATATTAAATACCTTCCTGTTTCTTTGTGTCATCTTTTAAAGCAATGCTTGTATTGGCTGTTTAACTCACATACTGATTTGAAACCCCCAGTCTGCAGAAAACAATACTCTGAAAATAAGTGTTACACATTGTTACATAACAAACAAAAATGAAAATTGGATGTTATAGCCTATACATTTCACAGAAAATGGAATAAAAAAATGTGCTGTATTATACAGTAAGTCACAATAAACAATGTCATACAAGTTATTTTTTTTTTAAATCCAGCATTTACTTAGGATTTAAGTGTACCATAAGATTTCACTGTTATAGCCAACACATTATTAAATTCAATATTATTATAAATAGTATTGAATGTGTATAGGAGTGGAAAACCAGTACGGAGCCAAGAAGGGAAAGCTGAAAGTTGTAAGGAATATACAAAGGGACTAGACAAGGGAATTGAACTTGAAGGCAATATTATAGGAAGGGAAGAGGAAATGGATGAAGATAAGGTGGGACATATAAAACAGTGATAAGAAATTGACAGAGTACTGAAAGACTTAAGTTGAAAAAAGACTCCTGGAGTAGACGACATTCCCTCAAACTGCTGGTATTCTTGGGACAGGCAGCTGTGACAAAAGTATTGAACTATGTTTGCAAGGTGCATGAGACTGGGGAAATACCCTCAGATTCAAGAGAAATGTAATAGGTTCCGGAGGAATGCTGGAACCCACAAGACAATGGTGACCCTACAAATTATCTTAGAAGATATGTTCAGGAAAAGCAAACCAACATTTGTAGATTTGGAGAAATCTTTTGTCAGGGTTGACTGAATACACACTTTACATTTGTGTAGGTAGCAGGGATAAAATAAACTTATGATGACTGAATCAGAGACAATATAAAATGTAGAAATGCAAGAAAATCATTCCTGAAGAGAAGACATTTTTTAACTTCAAATGTTAATTAAAGTGTTAGGAAATCTCTTCTGAAGGATTTGTCTGGAGTGTAGCCTTGTGTGGAAGTGAAAAGCAGACAATGAACAGCTCAGACAAGAAGCAAATAGGACATTTTGAAATGTAGTGCTACAGAAGAATGCTGAAGATTAGATGGGTAGATCACAAAACAAATGGAGAGGTACAGAATAGAATTGGGGAGAAAAGAAATTTGTGGCATAACTAGACTAAAAGAAGGAATTGGTTGATAGGACACATTCTGAGACATCAACAAATCATTCATTTAGTATTGGTGGTAAAGGTGGGTGGTAAAAATTACAGAGGGAGACTTACAAAGAAAACAGTCATCAGGTTGAAATGGATGTAGGTTGCAGTAATTATACAGAGATGAAGAGGCTTGCACAAGATGGAGTAGCATGAGAGCTGCAGCCACATCAAACCAGTCTTTGGACTAAAGACCACAAAAAACAGCAATGTTTCATAAACTACATAATTTTGAAAGAAAACAAAATTTATTTTATATATAAAAATGGGACTTTAAAATCGATCCTGAAACACATTTATGAGCGAGATCAGATAAGTTCTTCACATGGTTGCATTGAATCTTGAATGATGAATATTAAATGTATTTATTTAGAATATTATAGTCATCAATGAAGGATTGGCAAGATCCATTTTGCAAAACAATTTGATGTTTTATGCATGCACTGTAAAAGGATTACATAAGAAAAGAAAAAATAAGTAATGTTTATATTAGGAGCAATATAAGAAAGTGGAGGTATCCCACATTGTTGTGTTTCAGGCTGATGGAAATTTTGTCATTGTAGGGAACAAGATGACTAGAGAAACTCTGAAGAGGATTGGGGCGGGGGCAAAGGTATAGAATTGCTATGTAAAGTAGTTAATATGTACTTTCTCTCCAGTACTCTTTTGTCATGGTAACGCCTTTTCAGAAGGCTGTCCATTATGTGGAACTTCTGTGGATACTGTTCAGTCCAGCCTTTGTCTGCCAGAAGCAAGTCTGGCCCAGCATCCTATCTGATTCAGAATTTACCATCTGGCTGTGGCTTGTAGATTTTGATTGTGGCATTACTTTTTATTTCTCAAATTATAATTTGAAAACATTTATTTCTACCATAAGCCATTGTGTCCAGATTGTTATGACTGCACTACTCCTTTGATGATTTAGCTTTTCATGTGCAGATAGTGAATTGCAGCATTATCACGAGATAAGTAGCTGATTTTATTTCAGTTCTCATGTTATAGCCTTCATCTCACTAGATCTCTATAGCTGCACAATTTTATAATTTCACTGGTTGCTCATAATGGCTTTTGCTTGGATATGTATGGTTTACTTTCATCTAATCTGATCTACCTGATTTACTCTTCATGTATAACATTTTTGTGAGGCAAGTGCTATGACAAAACTAGAGACAATTCTGTCATGCAGATTGTAACTTCACACTAAATGAACCTTTGTTGAAGAGACAGTGACTTTTTAAAAACCACTTCTTCAAATTAATCTCATTTTTAACTATTTCTGCTGCTGTTTGTATGAAGCAGGTAATGCCAAGGGCACTATGAATGTCACCTTGCCAACAATGCTTTGACTGATAGAACTTGTCAGTGTGTCAGTGTGTTTGTTGCTACATGCCTGATAAATTGTAACTCTACTGCTGTCATCTGCATATTTAAAACCTTTGCTTGCATTGTAAGGTACACTAATTAAGTTTTCCCCCAATTGCCAGTGAGTAATGATGATGATGTTTAGTTTGAGGGGCACTCAAGTGCACAGTTATCAGCACCCACACAAAGTCCCAATCTTGACACAATCCAGTCTCACCACATTCACGAATGATTATGAAATGATCAGGACAACACAAACACCTAGTTACTGGGCAGAGGAAATCCCCAACCCAGTAAGGAATCGAACACGTGATCCAGAGGTAGCAATGCTAGCCACTAGACCATGTGCCAGTGGATGCAAGTATTGTAGTACATGTAGCAATATTCAGAAGATGCCCTTCTGCTAGTGAACAGATAAAAAGAAATGGTAGTAGCATTATTTTAGAATGCCAGTTGGTTTTTTTTGTAGCAGAATCATCTGATGTAATAAATAGGTTTTAGAATTACTGTTCAAAAAGTAATTTAGGAGTGACAACTTTTAAAGCAGGTTTGAATTTAATCAGACGATGGCCTTGCCGCAGTGGTAACACCAGTTCCTGTGTTATCACCGACATTAAGTGCTGTCGGGCTGTGCTAGCACTTGGATTGGTGAACATTTGGTCTGCCGAGCACTGTTCGCAAGTGGGGTGCACTCAGCCCCTACGGGACAAACTGAGGAGTTACTTGACTGAGAAGTTGCGTCTCCGGTCTCTAAACTGACATGCAGCTTGGAGAGCAGTGTGCTGACCACATGCCCCTCCATATTCTCATCCATTAATGCCTTTGGGCTGAGGATGAAACAGTGACTGGTCGGTACTGTTGGGCCCTCGTGGCCTGTTTGGATGGAGTTTTTAGTTTTTATTTATTTATTCAGAAGCTGGAGTCTGGTTAAAGCCATCTACCTAATGAATAATAGACAGGAATTTGTTACTCACTCACTCACTCACGCACACACGAACACACGCGCACACGCACACACGCGCACGCGCACACGAACACACGCGCGCGCACACACACACACACACACACACACACACACACACACACACACAGTGACTTTACTCACCTGTAGCTGTGAGTACTTAAGGGTTGGATATGGATAAGTGTCTGAGAGATCTGTGGGAGCTGACTGAGCAGAGAGCAAGTCAGAAGTGTTACACTTCATAATGTAAGTAGTTAGTAATTCAGTTCAGAGAGAAGGTTTAGCAATTAGGATGATAGCCACTGTCTAGAAACTGGTGCCAATTAGCTAGAGCAGAAGAAAAATGTATCATGAGAATTTGATAAGAAAAAGAAAGCATATGTAGGACAACAGAAAGGAAAAAAGCCTCTGAAAGGAAATTATATAATTAGTGAGTTGTAATTATGTCAATGATACTGGTAAACAATTTAAAACAGAAGTATGTAACATGTAACATATTAAGTTGAAATTTGTAAGAAAACAAAAAGGGAAGTGCAGGAAATTGGGTTGGACGTATATATTAGATGCAGGCAGGAAAGAGCACATGAAGATGTATGTTGTCAGAAAGAGCCAAAAGGTAAAGATTAGGGATATTTTTACATATTTCAATGTACACCATATCTTTACGCACAATACTGCCAATAGACATATTGATGTAGAAGAATGAAAGTATTTTTAGATTTGGATCTGTCAGTTCTTTTCTCAGAAAGAAAAGATAGTCTGGGAAGATGTAGAATGGTAGGGTGGGTCACTCAAACCCCTTGTTGAGAGGAATCCACCTGTTGTGTGGACAAGAGGAATGTAAAAAAGGCAGGGAGAGTTGACAGAGAGTGTCTCACTCTTGAAGTGTAAGCTGGTCAGATCGCTCCTGCAGAAGTAATGAAAAAAAGCATGCCAAATTTAAAAGAAAAGTTTGCAGAAGTTCAGAAGATAGCGCGTACTTCAATGTGAGATGCTTATAATAATAACCACAACAAAACTCTGTCTTTGAATCTGGCAGAAAACCCAAAGTGATTCTGGTCATACATAAAGCACACCAGTGACAAGATGCAATCAATACCTTCACTGCGCGATAGTAACAGTGAAGTCACTGGTGACAGTGCCACAAAAGCAGAGTTATTAAATATGGTTTTCCGAAACTCCTTCACCAAAGAAAATAATGTAAATATTCCTGAATTCCATTCAAGAACAACTGCCCAAGATGAGAAACATAGAAGTAGGTATCCTCAGTGTAGCAAAGCAGCTTAAACCACTTAAGAAAGGCAAGGCCTCTGGTCCAGATTGTATACCAGTCAGGTTCCTTTCAGAGTATGCTGATACAATAGCTCCATATTTAGCAGTTATATTTAACTGCTCAGTCACAGAAAGATCCACACCTAAAGACTGGAAAAATGCTCAAGTCGCACCAATACCCAAAAAGGGAAATAAGGAGTAATCCATTGAATTACAGGCCCATATCACTAACGTCAATTTGCAGTAGGGTTTTGGAACATATACCATGTTTGAACATTACGAATTACCTCAAAGGAAATGATTTAGTGACACACAGTCAGCACAGATTCGGAAAATATCATTCTTGTGAAACACAGCTAGCTCTTTATACTCATGAAGTAATGAGTGCTATCGACATTGGATGTCAAAGTGATTCAATACTTTTAGATTTCCAGAAGGCTTTCGACACCAATCCATACAAGTGTCTTCTAACCAAACTGTGTGACTATGGAGTATCATCTCAGTTGTTGTGTGACTGGATTTGTGATTTCCTGTCAGAAAGGTCACAGTTCATATTAGTAGATGGAAACTCATCGAGTAAAACAGAAGTAACATCCGGCGTTCACGAAGGAAGCGTTATAGGCCCTCAGTTGTTCCTTATCTATATTAACGACATAGGAGACAATCTGAGTAGCCCTCTTAGATTGCAGATGCTGCTGTCATTTACTGTATTTTAAAGTCATCACATGACAAAAACAAATTTTAAAATGATTTAGATATGATATCTATATGGTGCAAAAAGTGGCCAATTGACCCTGAATAAAGAAAAGTGTACCGTTATTCACATGAGTACTAAAAGAAATCTGCTAAATTTCGATTATGTGATAAGTCACACAAATCTGAAGGATGTAAATTCAACTGAATACTTAAGGATTACAATTACAAATAACCTAAATTGGGATGATCACATAGATAGTGTTGTGGGTAGAGAGCAAACCAAAGACTCTGACTTCATTGGCAGAACACGTATAAGGTGCAAACAGGTCTACTAAAGAGACTGCTTACACCATTCTTGTCCACCATATTATGGAGTACTGCTGTGCGGTGTGGGATCCGCATCAGGTGGGACTGACGGAAGACATGGAAAAAGTTCAAAGAAGGGCAGCTATTTTGTATTATCACGAAATAGAGGAGTTAGTCCCACAGAGATGATACAGGAATTGGAGTTGCAATAATTAAAAACAAAAACTTTTTCATTGTGATGGGATCTTCTCATGAAATTTCAATTACCAGTTTTCTCCTTCGATTGCAAAAACATTCTGTTGGTGCCAACCTACATAGGGAGAAATGATCATCAAGATAAAATAAGAGAAATCAGGGCTTGCACAGAAAAATTTAAGTGCTCGTTTTTCCTGTGCGCTGTTCGAGAGTGCAATGGTAGAGAGACAGCTTGAAGGTGGTTTTCTGAACCCTCTGCCAGGAACTTTATTGTGAATAGCAGAGTAATCATGTAGCTGTAGATGAAGTGCAAATATTGATGTTTTTCACCAGTGCCACTTTTGCAGCCAGATGAAAGTGATAAAATTTAGCATGTTTATTTCCTAGAAATCACAATTGTAGACCTTGAAACTATCACGCTTGAACACAAAAGTAGAATATTGTGATTCAAAATGGGATATTATTGATGAAAATATCCATCACTAATATTTCTGTTAACAACGCAGAGCTACAAAATTTTATTTTTTGTCAAGACTTTTATGTGTAATGGGTGACTTTTTATGTATTTTTGCACCCTGTTTATGACTCTGAAGTCAGATTTTACGTGTCATGGAAGGAGTACTGGTTTTCAATTGAAATATTTACCTAGTCTATAATATCAGTACAGGAAGGTAAACAATGGAAAATCCAGGATGTAATAACTACAATATTATGAAAAGGATAGATTGCTACTCACCATATAGAGCAGATGTTGGATGTTGAACTGCAGACAGGCACAAGAAAAAGACAGCTATGCAGTTAAGCTTTTGGCCAAAAGGCATTCTTCTGAAGTAGACAATGAAAACAAACAAAAACATACACACACACACACACACACACACACACACACACACACACACACACACACACGACAGGATACACATTTGATGATTTAAACTCCCTTCCTTTTGCTTCAGGAGTGTAATCTTCGAAACTGCCTTAAGTGTTGCGACTCCATATTGTTCCTTTTTGTAAACCAACACTAGCTAGCTAGCAACACAGAATGAGACTTCCGCTGATAACACCTGCCTGTCTCTTTCATATTCTAGTGGATCTGTTAGTTCTTCACTAAAATCTCCCAAGGCTTCAGGGAAAAAGTCAACATGGCTGTGAAGGAAGTGGAGCTTGATTCTCATATTACAACCTAAAGTTTTCATAGCTGTCAACATACCTACCACAAATTTCTTGTAATCTGAGTGCTTTTTGTGCCCCAAAATTATATTTGTCACCAGCAAGGCCTAAGGAATCTGGGAAAGATTATTATAATGCAGAGAGATAGGGCGCCATTATGTTTCCTTCCCTGGCTACACTGTTGGAAGAGGGACAAGCCAGACTTCTTGGAGCGAAATACATCACCCAATACTTGGTCTCTGCTTGTACTGATGGGGATACTTTTACTGCAAGAAAACTTACTTTATGTTGAAAACATTGAAGAATGTTGACAATATTGAAGAATGTTGAAAACATTGAAGATAAATTTGAGGAAGCTGAATCTCTGGGGAAAATGTAGAAAGATTTCATTATTCATTAAAACTTCCTCTGGTGTCCCAATCTGGAGCTCTTCATGTAATCGTCTAGGTCAGCGATTCTCAAAATGTGGGGCACAACCATCAGAGAGAGAGAGAGAAAGAGAGAGAGAGAGAGAGAGAGAGAGAGAGAGGGGGGGGGGGAGGCACAAATGGTGTGCAAGGGGGGCACGGTATATTAATCTTTGATCTGAATTGAATTTCGCCTGTCATCAGTATTATGCCAGACTGGAGTATGACGTGGTTTCTGGTTAGTGACAGAAGTGAAGACCTGAGTGTTCCATCATCTGGCGAAGGGAAGGGAGACACTCCTACGGTGAAAATGGGATCATATGATGAGAATGATTTATTGCAAGGCTTAATGAAAAACTACAATCAGTGTTGAAAAAAACACACAGTGCATAATTTATTTAACATTTTGGATACAGATAAGATGAAGCCTAACAAGTTAAAGAGAGGTCTTGAAATGAAACATACTGAATTAATGAGAAAACGGAAAGAATTTTTTTATCAGGAAGGTAAATATTTTATTGTCTACTCAGAAGAACTTTGCTAAAACTATGGATGTTGTTTATAAGGCCCTTTTAGCTTCTTAACCAGAGTGCACATGGGATTGATAAATGCAAGAAACCAAACACAGTTGCAGAAAGTCTGGCTTTACCAGCAACAATTGATATAGTATCGGTAATAACAAAATTTGTTGACTTGTTTGCTCTATGGTTAAAAAGTATTCCCATTCCTAATGGCACAGTGAGTAGGAGAATTTTTTTAACATTTTTCATGATGTTCTTGCAATTAATTGATGCATTGCATAACAACTGTTTTGCATTTTTTAAGGATACACTTCAGTCACCCACTGCAAATAAATTTTATCACGCTTTATCAGTTTTGACAAATTAAACTGTCATCTCCAGAAGCTTAGTATTGATTTAGCAGACATCAATATCTTCTTCCTAGAAGAGTAATACCTTCATATGTCCAGAAACGTACATATTGTGTGTGATTATTTTAAACACTGAATCACATCAATAGATCTATTGATGTGATTCAGTTACTGAACATCTATTGATGTGATTCAGTTAGTTTAATTGCCAATCAAGGAGTGTCAGCTTGTTGTGGGTCCCAGGATTGTCCGCTCTTCATCTGTCCTTGTGCTCAATGTGGATAGCTCATCGAAGGAGCCTCGCCCACCAAAGGTTACGGAGGGAAAGAAGATGAAGGTTTCTCTGATGCCTTTGGAGGTGACAGATCCACCCCACATATTCAGATTGTAAGCTGATGTTTGTGGGTGTGGTTCCACCCCTACTGGTGACAGGCAGTGATCCTGTGGTGTGACCAGTTCTCCTGGCCCCTTCACACTTAATCTGGTCACCAGTTTTTATAATCGTTCAGTGGAACTGTAATGGGTACTATTGTCACCAGTCAGAACTACTACATTTCTGGGTTTTCCATTTATCTCCAAGAAATGCACTTCACTGGTGACCATTCTCCAGTGCACCTTGGTTATCATGTGTTATTGAGAGGGCATCTGGAGTGCTCTGTGCGTTGGTTCATAAAGATGTCACCCATGAATGGATCCCCCTCCATACATTGTTGGAGGCAGTAGCAATACGAGTGCAAACCTCACTGATTACCATTTGCAACATTTACCTACCTCCAGACCGGCCACCTACTTGTGTTGAATTGAACACATTACTCCAACAACGTTTCCCCCCTTTCTCCTGCTTGGGGACTTACACACACACTTCACATCCTGTGGGGGAGTACCACTTTGTCTGGTTGGGAACTTCTGATTGACGAGCTTCTCACAGACCGTGATCTCTGTCTCCTCAATGGTGGCTCTCCTACCCTCTTCATTGCCTCCCACAGCACGGGCACGTTTTCAGCTATTGATCTAATGATCTTGTCCTCTAATCTTGTGTCTTTGTTACATTGGTCAATACATGATGACCCTTGTGTCAGTGACCACTTCCCCAGTGATCCTGCCATTCCCTTGCCATCACCAAACAGACTGACCACCACACTGGGCACTTCGCAGAGCCAACTTCTGCTGTTACATTTGCCACCTGTGTTGGATTGTATTGATGAAGTTACGCAATGTGTCTCAAACGTGATCATCCATACTACAGGGACTGTTATTACCTTTCCTACAGGTCCCTCCCTACCACCAGCCGTTGCTGTGGTGGACTAAAGACATTGCAACAGCTATTCAGGTCTGCAGCCAAATCCTGCTATGATTCTAATGACATCCTTTGCAGGCCAGCCTTATCACTTTTAAGCAACTTCTTGGTAAGGTGTGCTGTTTAATCAAATGCACTGAGAAGGAATGCTGTGAGTGCAATTTCCTCCTTCTTGGGGATGTATTTTCTTCAACTCAAGTATGGGCCAAGCTGTGTGGTTTTTTGACCCGCCAATGTTCAAAAGCTGTCCTGGGTCTTGTCCTACAGGCACCGATTAATCAGTTCTTGCAGAAAACCTTACAACCCGCTTTCTTACAGCAGTCCTCTTCCTATCCGACTACTGTTGTGCTGCAGAAGAGACAAATTGAAGACATCCTCTTATGTTCCACTCTCCACCAAGATGAATCTTATAATGAATATTTCAAATGAATCTTTCACTGACTGGGAACTACTTCAGGCTTTTGCTGCATTTTACAACACAGTCCCAGGCCCTAATTTGATTCACCATCAGGCGATCCAGCACCTGAATGTTCCCCAAAGGCAACATCTCCAACCACCTTTTGGTTCCAGTGTGCCTTCCCCTCGCAATGTTCAAATAGCATACTTGTCCCAATCCTTAAGCCAGGCAAGAACCCAAGTCTATCGATAGTTACTGGCTGATTAGCATGACCTTCATACTCTGTAAACTTCTTGAAAGGGTGGTTGTCCACAGATTATGCTGGGTTCTCAAATCTTGGGGCCTTTTGTTGACCTTTTAATGTGGTTTGCAGAAGGGACAATCCACAAGTGGCCACGTGCTTAGGTAGGAAACAGCAGTCTATCAGGCTTTTCCTAAATGCCAACACACTGTCACGCTCTTCTTTTGTCCTGCGTAAGGCTTATGACACCACCTTGTGTTATCACATTTTACTCATCCTGCGTGACAGGGGCTTTCAAGGCCATTTACTTATGTTTGTTCATCAGATTTTATCCCACCAGTTGTTCCAGCTTAGAGTCGGCACTTTACTGGGCTCCCCACAATTCTGAGAGAATGACAGCCACAGGGCTCTGTGTTGAGTATCACTCTTTTCCTCATTGCCATTAATGGGTTAGTGACCTCTGTTCAGCTGCTGCTCACCCCTGCATTGTATGTTGATGATTTTTGCATTTGCTACAGTTCCTGCTCTGTAGCTTCAGCTAAACGCCAGCCAGGTGCCTTCTGGTGGTCCTCCTCATGGGCTGTTTCCCATGGTTTCCAGTTCTCCCCTATAAAAACGTTGGTCTTGCATTTCTGCCAACATACCACAATCTGTCCTAACTAGGAACTCTACTCAGTTACCACAGACCTGTACGTTGTAACGTAGTCCCATTTCCTGGGCCTCCTTTCTGATGAAATGCTGTCCTAGCTGCCCCTTATTTATCACCCGAAGACTAGCTGCATGTGGAAGCTTAACACTTTCTGCTTCCTTGTCACACATTTTGGAGTGTAGATCCTGCTACTCTTATTAGTATTTACTGATTTACTGGCCCTGGTTTCAACCCAAGTGGACTGTCGTTGCCAGCCCCCCCCCCCCCCCCTTTCTGGTATGACAGTATCTTCTCTTTGTCTCATATGCAATCTCTCTCTCTCTCTCTCTCTCTCTCTCTCTCTCTCTCTCTCTCCCTCTCTCTCTCCCCTCCCTCCCCCTCTCAATTCTTCTTGCTTGTCCGCCTTCCGTTTCAGCTCATAGAATGAAGAAAATTCATATCCTCATTTATTCGTTTAATGTACTTCAGTCTAGTTCTTCCTTTGTAATTTCTGCCTTCTGTTGCTCCCTCAGTTATTAAGTTCAATAGACCATTGTGTCAGAGTATGTGGTCTCTCAGATGAGCCCTTCTTCTGTTTAGGTGTTTCATGAAGCATCTTTTCTCTTTTGCTCTGATGGAAGGTTCCTCGTTCATGATTAATTCTCTTATCTGATTTTCATCATTCTTCTGTAGCACTGTGTTTCGAATGCAGCAAGTCTCCTCTCTTCTCTCAGTCCTATTGTCCAAGCTTCGCTGTCGTATGCTGTGCATGTAGGTCTTGAGCATTTGTTTCCTCGCGTCAGGGCTTATATTCTTTTTAGCTAGTGAACATGTTTTTCTTCTTATTTAATGAATTGTTGGCTGGGTAGTTCTACTTACCATCTCCTTGTAGCTTCTTCCATCAGTCATGATTTTAGTTCCCAGATAATGAAATTCATTCACTTAATCAATTGTTTCATTTTTCAAGTTTATCAGAGTCTTGTTTCATTGTTTCTGCTGCAGGCTAGAACTTATGTTTTATGTTTGTTTCTTGTCATACAGATTTTCTCCTCCATTATTCTAATCTTTATGTTGAGGATTTTTTGGAGATTTCCTTCACTTTATGCAATTAGTGCTATGTCATCACCAAATCTCAGCGTGCCTACCTTATCTCCATGAAATAAACAGTGGAAACTCAAGGTAGGAATATCAAATGTAGGTAAAGACAGATTGCTACTTTCTGTAAAGAAGATGCGTTTCCTACATTATCTCCATGGATTGTTACTCCTATGTCTATGTCTTCTGTCATCGTCTCAATTGTCTTCTGTGTGTACAGACTTAAATAAGTATAGGGCTAGGGAGCAACCTTGCTGTACCTCTTTTGACTACTAGCTGACTCTCCTTTATTACCACAGTGAACTACTTCGATTTCACATGTGTAAGTGTTACATAAGTCTTCTCTCTCCCAAGCAGATTCATGATTGGGAAGGATACTGAATAATACATTCCAGTTGACATTGTCAAATGCTTTCTTCAGATCTACAAATGCAATGAAAGTACTCTTGCCCTTTTTCAGCTATTTCTCAACCACTTGCATCAATTCCAATATCGCTGCTCTTGTTCCCACATGTTTTCTAAAACCATACTGGACTTCAGTTAATTGCCCCTGTGTTTGTTTTTCCATTCTTCAGAGCATAATTTTGCTGACTATCTCCGATGTGTAGCACACCAAGCTCAATGTTCAGTGTTGTTCACACTTCTTTGCATCTGGTTATTTGGGTTTTTAGGTAATGGTAATATTATTCACTTAACAAAACTTCTGGTAACTCTTCAGACCTGTAAATATCATGCACCAAATCATCAAGTGCCATCTTCACGTTATTACCCAACTTTTTAACTAGTTCTCCTTTTATGCCATCATAGTCTGTTCCAGAGTACTGATTTTGGGTTGATTCATCTTTAAGGTTATATACCTCCCACTGTTTCCTTTTTTCACCTTTAATCTTTTGAAGTTTAGTCGATAGCACATTATAATTGATTATGGTGACTGTGGACATCAGCTCCAGTGTAGCTTCTGCTGTCCACAACTGGTTCCGGTATCTTTCTCTTACCTGTGTGTAGTCTATTTGTGCCCTTCCTAAGTCTTGTAGGGCTTTACACATATATCTCCTCCTTGGTTGACGCTGGAATATAGTATTCATTATGGCTAATTTATGTCATATAAATAACTCTACAAATCTCTCTTCTCTCTCATTTATTTGTCCAAATCCAAATTTATCAACTGTGTTTCTTTCAGTTCCTTCTCCTACTGTTGCTTTCCACTGTCAAAATAAATTAAGGCTTTCTTCGCACTTTATTTCCATTATCAATTCACTTACCTCCTCATAACATTTTTTCCACTGCTTCTTCTTCTTCCTTCTGTGTTGTTGGCATGTAGACTTGAACTATCACAGTATCCTTTGTTTAGTTTCAATTTTTACTATATTTAGTTATTCATTATATTGCATGAATCCCAGTTCCTTATGTAAGATTATGCCCACTTCACCATATCCTAGTCTGTTGTGTACTGTCCTGGAATGGATTACTTGATAATTTGTGCCCACCTCTCATCTGTTATACCCAATACATCTAAATTTAATTTTCCCATCCCAGTTATCAAGTTCTGCAATTTCACAGCCTGGAGTAAGATTTTCCTATTCCAGATACCAATTCTTGTCTCGTTGTTTTGTTTTCCTGATGTATCTACTTGAGCTGTACCCCTCTGGAGCCCTGAATGAGCAACTGTTTTACCTCTGGGTAATTTAACTGAAGAAGCATCCAATATCATGAACTGCTTATACTTGGGATATCCAGATGAATCTTTAATGGAGCCGTTTCCTGTCACCTTTTCCATTCTCTGCCGTTGGTTTTCTAGTGGCTTATCTGGCTTTAGGGCAGTTTCCCATCACAAGGGCATGAGATTGCTGCTCATCTGTCCTCTGAGGAGGCGTCAGCACTTAGTGGAGGGGGGGGGGGGGGGAAAGAGACCTCTTATACCAGTGGTCATGCAGTCTGTGGATGCAGTTTAGGTGGAATTAGCACTTGGAATGTACCTCTGCCAAGATCTCCATCTCCCCTCCCTGGATGTGCTTCCCGTGTATTCTTGTGCACTCCTCCTTGGATGGTGCCCAGGCCAAGGATTAGGACTGGTCTCTTCCAAGGTCCTAAGTTCTTGGTAGCCCCCATGACCTTTTGGTGTCTGTTACATCCAGTTCTTCAAAAGTCCGAGAATGCTACCATCTTATACACCAATGGCTCTAAAACTGTGGATCAGAGGGGATATGCTTTTACATCTTCTGCCTGTATGGAATGGTATTCACTGCCAGGAATGTGTAGTTTGTTTACAGCAGACCTGACAGCCATTAACAAAGGCCTCCATTTTATTAAACAGGCCTTCCCTGCTGTGTTTTAATATGTTCTGACTCAATGAACAGGCTCCAGGCAATTGACCAATGCTATTCTTGCTACCCTTTGATCTCCACTATTCGTGGCCTTTTCCCTGACCTTTGTCATGCTGCCTACTCAGTTGTCTTTCTTTGGGTCCCAAGTCAAGTGGGTATCCTGTGGAATGAGCTGGTTGACCATCTAGCTAGAGGAGCACTTATTTTTTCTCCATTTACTTTGCTGTCACCAGGTGCAGATTTGTGTGAGCAAGTGAGACCTTTGATCATTTGGAAATGGAACGACATTTGGTGGGCTACTGCCCTGTCTAATAATCTCTGCACAATCGAGGAGACTACAGCAGCATGGTTCTCTTCTTTCTGCTTCTCCTGGAGGGAATCCACAGTCCTATGTCATTTCCACATCCATCATACCGTGTTAACCCATAGTTTTCTTTTGTGTAATGTGCCAGCCCCACATTGTGATTGTGGAGTCTTACGAACAGTAGCCCATATCTTGGTGGAAAACCCCCCTTCTTCTGGCCCTCCGTGGCCAAGTGTGGACTACTGGACTCGTTGCCTCTAATATTGGTGAACGATTTATGGATTGCTGAAAAGGTTCTCAGTTTTCTCCAGGAAATTGGCTTTTATTCTCATTTATAAGGTTTTAATCTACCTCCAGAGCAAGGACAAGCCGGTTGGGGATGGAGCATCCACATCTGTATGCTAGCTCTGGGGGCTCCCTGATGCTACCTCCTTGACCGGGTTATTCTTTTATCCCTTTTTTACTCTGTTTTAATCACTTTTAGATTTGGTTTGCGTCCTTTCTGTCACACCCAATTTTCTGTTCTGGGTTCACACTTTGTTGGACAGTAGTCGCTCCTGACTGTTAAAATGGATCAGGGTGGGGACAGCTGTGTATGGGACGTTTCCTGTCTCGTGCAGAACCCAAGGGACACCCACCTGCTGACTTCTGTATTGCCTTTATCTTGCTTTTTTTAATTGGTGGTGCAAAAGATGTCCATCATGTTTTTAGCCTTCTTGCTTTTTCTGTCCTGAACCTCCAAAGTAGATCAGAAAACATTCTTGGTGGACCTCTCTGCTTTCAGATGTACTACTTACAGATAGAGGGAGTGATGACCTCATTGTTTGCTCCCTTACCCCCCCCCCCCTCCCCTCCCCCTCAATGAAACAACCAACTAACCAACCATTTATCACATTGCTGAATCCTATCCAAATCATTTTTTCCTCATGAGTTATCAAACCCTCAAATCGTACACCTGTCTACTCCTTATCTGTGGTCCCTGAAAGATTCCTTCTTTCAGGTTAGCAGCAGACAGGAGGGAGAATTTCTCACAGATATACTTAAAACATTCGCCATCATTATCAATATCTTTATGAATTATTTCATGATCCCAAGTTTTATGTGGAAGCAAAATGATTTTCTCTTGTTTGCCCAAACTTGCTTCTTATCTTCTGCATCCAGATTTGTTCTAGCTTCCCATTCCTTCCCAACCTAGTGTAAATCATGTCCATGACTATCCCACAGGCAGAGGAAGTAGGGACATTTTGTGTAGTCTGTCTGTTTTCCAGGAAGCATTCGTGTACTCTTTAGATCCTCTCTCTCTCTCTCACACACACACACACACATTTGTGCTCTGTGTTAATACCACTGCAAGGGTTTTGTAGATTTTCTCCAAGATGTAAGTGTACCGTAGTGCTATCAAACCATTATTATTGGTAACATGTGGGAGTCAATCAATAAATAACTTCAATTCCTTCTTGTTGTATGTGGTTCCATACGTTGATATTACTCCTTCAGCATGATTTCAATAAACAAAAAGACCATCATCAATTAAATACTCAGGAAAATCCTCTTCTCTTGTTTGATACCAGGAGAATGTCACACCAGGAACTAGCAATATTTTCTTCTTTAAACAAGAACCCAAAACTTGTGACAACTCCTTTGAGGGACCCAGATCTCCTGCTAAGTCATTTAGTTTATCTTACAAAACATTTCTGGTTTCAGCTCTCCTGTGGGCACCAAAATTTCATCACTGTCTGCAGAATCAGATGATGATGATGATGATGATGATAATGCTAGTGATATGATGCTACTGATGACTGTAGAGTTGCTGGTGGTGCAGGTCTGGTGGCTGATTTCAGTTTTGGATATACAATGATTTTGATAATCTTTTTGTTACAGTCTTCAGCTTTTACCATGCAGATATAACAATCGTGTTTTGTTTGCTCTCACCACATCATTGGAATTCCAAAAGATAAAGACTTCTGGTTCTCCTGGACACATTTTCTTAATCCCATTACACACATATGACACAGGCTGTGTGCCACGAATGTTTTATGTTGGTCTGACAACTTGACATAAAAATAAAATAATGGAATCTCTAGGTAGGAATGTCGACATTATAGGAAAATATAGATTGATATTTACCATAAGGAAGACATGTAAAGTTGCAGACAGGCACCATTAAACGACACTCACATATAGCTTTTAGCCACAGCCTTCATCAGTAAAGCAGAGAGACACACAAGCGCTATTCATAAACACACACACACACACACACACACACACACACACACACACAAAGAAGGCACTCCACAGGCACACATGACATCCAACTCCAGCATCTCTGGATAGAATGCTAAATAAGCAAGGTAAGTTTTGTTACATGAATGAGATTCTCCCTTCTGGATTTCAAAGTAAATGAGCTACACGTGAAATAAAAGGAGTTTGAATGTATCATTAGAATATATTGATCTTACAAAAACTGTCCATTTTAGATTACTGAAATATATATATTATACTGACTGTTTGTGGATTGTTACAAGCAAATTTTAAGAGAAGCAGAATGACATAATTAAATACAGACTGTGGATATTAGAGAAAATCTGATACCATATTCGTAAACAGCTCTAAGAAACAATGTAAAAACACTTATTTCATTCAGAGATCCAAAATGGTGTTACTCAGTGTAATTGAAAGATGAAAAAATAATTGTAAGCAGCTCAGTTCCCAGGATTAAGAATAAAGTGTAGAGTATAATGCAAGCTATTGCATACCTGTAAAGGTATGAGTTACAGGAAATAGGTGATGGAATTCAAGCAGCACATAGCAAAATAACTACTGTGCAAGCTTTGTTTATGAGCAGGATATTTCATGTTTGATGCAAGAAATTTTTTTATGCACCTTCATATTAATCAAGATGTTCATAGAGAACATATTGATGAAGGACAACAAAAAAGATCTGCACATGATTATTATTAATCAACTTGTAATACTCCTATTTTTGTTACACAATGTGGGCATGTTAAATTAAAGAGGTGGGGGGCGTATGATGTGGCTAAGAGTAGCATATTTTGCAGTATAAGCTAGAACAAGACCAGCAATTATGACATCAGCTGCACATAAATAAATTGTGTGATAGGAAACTACTCCATATTACACAGAAGGCTGTAGGCACCATGAATATCAAGTCAATAAATCACTTAAGAATGCAGTTCTTAACTGGCGAGGATTTTAAATGTAGTCTATTTCATTCTACTGCTTGCTTTGTTTTATTTTTCTATTTCTTTGTACACCGTCTCTCCAAGATTCCCAGTGATTTATAACTTTCTTTTGCCTTCTTCGCTACCTTTTTAATCCTGTCCCTTTCACTTATTCTGACTTTAGCTTTCAAGGAAGGAGTTTCTTCATCAGAAAAGTCAGGGTTCTGTGTCACCTTTCTCATGTTGCAGTCAGCCGTGCTACAAACACCAAATACTTGGGTGAGTGTTGTCATGTTCTCTCTCTGCTGCAGTTAGTAGATTTCAGGTTTTATTTTAACAATATTATGGAAAGGAAAGTTGCTGCTCACCATATAGCAGAGATGATGATTCGCAGATAGGCACAACAAAAAGACTGTCACAAAATAAGCTTTTGTCCAGCAAGGCCATTGTCAAAAATAGATGACAGACACATGCTCACACACTCACACAAATGCAACTCACACATACATGACTGCAGTCTCTGGCAGCTGAAGTCACACTGCAAGCAGCAGCGGCAGTGCATGATGGGGATGGCAACTGGGGAGGGGGGGGGGGAGGGGGGGGAGGGGGGTGTAAGGAGGATGATGGGGCAGGGAGAGGGAGGGGTAGCAGGGTAGGGGTGATGGACAGTCACACATTTTATTTTCATAGCTAGATGTTACAAGGATTTTTATTTAGCTTTTAATCCTTTCCTTTAATGGTAATCTGTGATTTCTGTTTTCTATAATTTGTAGCACAATAAATGGAACAATTCCTTCAGTATACCGGTAATATCTTCTCCATTATGACTGAAACTGTACATAAAGCAAAAATGAAAAATATGAGCATTGATATTTTTTACTTTATAAAGGAGGTGGACCATGCAATAGGATATCCATATTCAGAGTGATGAACTATTCACAGTAATGTGATGGTACAAAAGACCTTTTGTTATTAGTTCACCAAAGTCACCATTTAGAAGAGCTTTAGGTTCCTATAGGAAATAACTAGGTAAACCATCCCGAATGTTTTACATTCTCCTGTATTTGAATTATGTGAAAGAAGTATTGAGTATTGTTTACATAATGCAGTAAAAACAGCAAAGAGTCACTAGCTAATGAAAATTTTATTTAGCAATACCAGTTGCAGCAAGTTGCCATCTTCAGTGGCTTTGATAGTTTATTTCACATTTATAGTAACTTTGACACATGCTCCAATGGTTTTGAATGGCATGCTTGCATGGTGAAGCATATAGTATTACATGTTTGAGGAGATATCTGATAACACCTGTGCATTACATATTGGATGTGCAACTGAATCAATGCACCGTGTTTCATATATATGCATTTTTGAGGAGAGGAGCAGTGTTTTGGACATACATAGTATGAGTGTGCATGTGTTTTTCTTCTTTAAAGTTGGTATTTCATAATGGCAAAGTTGTTATAAGTAACAGAATAATTAACAGTTTTACTGGACACAGTGTGTAAAAGGTATTAATTAGTTAACTAAAGCTATCGTCATTTGTGCAGTAAGGCAGTGACTATGTTCTTTCTTTACACTGATGATATGTATTTCTAGGTCCACAGTGTATGGCGCACTGACAACTGTCAGTGGGGTTATGATACCCTCGGTTGAGCATGTTTGGCGATGTCCATATGCAGCCACCCTTGTGTATTAGTTGATGCAGGTAGAAGTTGGCTTCCTTCCATTAGTTGTTTGTTATTGCTGGAGTGTTGAGGAGTTAATGATCTATCCCTTTTGCTTTTACTGCCTGTCTTCAAGGAGTCCGGTGCTCTGTGGAAAAAAAAAAAAGGTTGTGTGTGTCAAGATGTAGGTTAATCTGGTTTTAGTGTATTTTGAGGTAGGCTGACTCGACTTCTTCTAGTCATTAGAGATTTGAGGATGTGAGGTGTCTCCATGTATACATTATGATGCAGTGGGTGAAAGATTTATGTTGAATAATCTCAGTGCTGTTCTTACGATAGCAGGCTCAGTTTTATCTCAGAAGTTTTCTTCATAACTTTCACTAATGTGTCTTCGATGTATTTGGAAAAGATATGGTTCGTCTCCTGCAGTGTGATTCTTAGGTACTTCTAGCTTCTGAATATTTCCAATTCTTGTTATGCAGGTGAATTTGTCTTTGTTTCACCCTACCTAACCTCAATTTGAATATTGTCTTTTTCCTTATTCTCAATGCCTAATGCAGTTTTCTAATTCTGTTATGTGGTTTCTGCTGCTTTCTGTGTGTCTTTCATTTCTTTTTTCGTGTAACCGCCTGTATCCGCAATGTTCGTTAGGCCTTTCAGAATACATGAACGCAGCTCAAGCACTGATCCGTTGATAAGTTCATAAACTCAGAGTCTGGAAATGTGTTTTATTTCAGAATACACAACAGAAGAAAACAGTACATATGCTAAGTTATAATTGACCTGTTATTACGTGTATATTAACTGATCAATATTTTCTCTGAATGTCTGCACCCAGTAAATTTATTTTAAAAGCACTGAAGAAATGACTTAGCTCAGTACCCATCTGCTCTTTTCACATGGTGATATGGAGAAGTCTTTTCACTAATTTCGCTAATGTTTAGTTTGTCACCAGCAAAATATTTATTGGCACTTCTCACAGCTGAAATTTGAACTGGCAATTGAACGCTGCTATGAAACTGTCATTCTGCTGTCCTCTAAGAGATGGGTGGGGGGAGGGGGGGGCTGTTGGAGAATATCAATGATTATACATTGTTTTCACTTTTAAAACTGTTTAGCTTTTGCTGCTTGTTATAAACAATTTTTTAAATAGATTGGAAACTATCTTTTTCAGTTGTTTCATGGAGATGGTTGGACAATTAGTAACCTGTGAGGGTATGACATGGGAGGCCTTTTTTTTGGACTAGATTGGTAAGGTATAGCCTGTCTGTAAAGGCTTTGGTAAGATGGTCAATAGACTGAGCTCGTCAATGCAGATGGAGCATTGACAGATAGTCAGACTGCATGGAAGAGCATCTTTAGTGTGAAAGGGTTGGAAGCTAAATGGAGAAACTGTTGATGGTTGCTGGGTTTTATGTAAATACGCATTTTTAGTAGCCAGTGGAAGATGGTACGGTGGTCCGAGGAGGACCGGGAGAAGTGGATAGGGGAGGGTTGGAAGCAAGATACACTTATTATTTTTTACTATTTTATCTTTGTGTTTCCACATCTTTTTTTCATGTCTCCTTCACTACTCCCCTCTTCATTCTTAATTGCATTATTAATTTTGATTTCCAGTTCTCTTTCTCTTACTCCAGTTTTTTATCTCTCACTCTATGCTCTCTTCTTCTGCCATCTCTAGCTTGAAGCTGCATATTTCTTAAACCAATGTACAATCCTTGATTCTCTCTCTCTCTCTGTTGTCTCATATCTTTGTCCTATTCTGTCACAATCTTAAGAATAGGTATCTCTCTCTCTCAGTATGGAATAAGTGTCCTGTTCCTTCCTCCTATCTTCCTCACTCTCTCCATTTCCTACTTGACAAAGGAACTAAAATTTACGACAGCTATGATAGTTTTTCAATTTTTATTTGTGTTTTTAGGCACTGTGTTAAATTTTGATTTGTAAAGGTAACTTGCCAGTCATTTTGCGTCTTTGAAATTTTGTAGTTGTCACAAGTGAATTTTTCTAGTGATATAAGTAAGTGCTTTTCTAAGATGATGTGACTTACCAAACGAAAGTGCTGGCAGATCGATAGACACACAAACAAATACAAACATACACACAAAATTCAAGCTTTCGCAACCAATGGTTGCTTTGTCAGGAAAGAGGGAAGGAGAGGGAAAGACGAAAGGATGTGGGTTTTAAGGGAGAGGGTAAGGAGTCATTCCAATCCCATGAGCTGAAAGATTTACCTTAGGGGAAAAAAAAAAAACACTTACACACACACACACACACACACACACACACACACACACACACACACATCCATCCACACATATACAGACATGTCTGTATGTGTGTGGATGGATGTGTATGTGTGTGCGAGTATATACCCATCCTTTTTTCCCCCTAAGGTAAGTCTTTCCGCTCCCAGGACTGGAATGACTCCTTACCCTCTCCCTTAAAACCTACATCCTTTCGTATTTCCTATATATATATATATTAAAACAAAGATTCCAAGACTTACCAAGCGGGAAAGCGCCGGCAGACAGGCACATGAACAAAACACACAAACACACACACAGAATTACGAGCTTTCGCAACTGGCAGTTGCTTCGTCAGGAAAGAGGGAAGGAGAGGGAAAAATGAAAGGATGTGGGTTTTAAGGGAGAGGGTAAGGAGTCATTCCAATCCCGGGAGCGGAAAGACTTCCCTTAGGGGAAAAAAAGGACAGGTGTACACTCGCATACACACACATATCCATCCGCACATACACAGACTGTGTATAGCCTTACCATCCCTGTATTTTACCCCTGCCACCTTTAGAATTTGAAAGAGAGTATTCCAGTCAACATTGTCAAAAGCTTTCTCTAAGTCTACAAATGCTAGAAACGAAGGTTTGCCTTTTCTTAATCTTTCTTCTAAGATAAGTCGTAAGGTTAGTATTGCCTCATGTGTTCCAACATTTCTGCGGAATCCAAACTGATCTTCCCCAAGGTCCGCTTCTACCAGTTTTTCCATTCGTCTGTAAAGAATTCGCGTTAGTATTTTGCAGCTGTGACTTATTAAACTGATAGTTTGGTAATTTTCACATCTGTCAACACCTGCTTTCTTTGGGATTGGAATTATTATATTGTTCTTGAAGTCTGAGGGTATTTCGCCTCTCTCATACATCATGCTCACCAGATGGTAGAGTTTTGTCAGGACTGGCTCTCCCAAGGCCGTCAGTAGTTCCAATGGGGGCTTTGTTTCGACTCAGGTCTTTTATTCAGGTATTTTGTTAACAAATTTAATATTAAAAGCATTCTGGAATACATGAAACACAAGGGTTGTTTTTAAAATATTAGTGAAAGATTATTGTAGGTTTTGGTATTACATAATAATAAATTAATAATAAATAATACACAGAGAAAATATTTGATGTTAATTTGGGATTGGAATTATTATATTGTTCTTGAAGTCTGAGGGTATTTCGCCTCTCTCATACATCATGCT
The DNA here is from genome assembly GCF_023897955.1 of Schistocerca gregaria. Classification (NCBI taxonomy): domain Eukaryota; kingdom Metazoa; phylum Arthropoda; class Insecta; order Orthoptera; family Acrididae; genus Schistocerca; species Schistocerca gregaria. The sequence continues at coordinate 498,925,989 of NC_064925.1, read as the reverse complement.
CACCAGATGGTAGAGTTTTGTCATGACTGGCTCTCCCAAGGCCGTCAGTAGTTCTAATGGAATGTTGTCTACTCCCGGGGCCTTGTTTCGACTCAGGTCTTTCAGTGCTCTGTCAAACTCTTCCCGCAGTATTGTATCTCCCATTTCATCTTCATCTGCATCCTCTTCGATTTCCAGTACATCACCCTTGTATAAACCTTCTATATACTCCTTCCACCTTTCTGCCTTCCCTTCTTTGCTTAGAAGGCCTAGGCTGTAAGGAAGGGACCGTTTGATGTGGAATGGGTAGCAGCTGTCATAATGGAGGTACTGTTGCTTGTTGGTGCATTTGATGTGGATGGACGTGTGAAGCTGGCCATTGGACAGATGGAGGTCAACGTCAAGGAAAGTGGCATGGGATTTGGAGTAGGACCGGGTGAATCTGATGGAACCAAAGGAGTTGAGGTTGGAGAGGAAATTCTGGAGTTGTTCTTCACTGTGAGTCCAGATCATGAAGATGTCATCAATAAATCTGTACCAAACTTTGGGTTGGCAGGCTTGGGTAACCTCTAAGCAACCCATAAATAGGTTGGCATACGAGGTCGCCATCCTGGTACCCATGGCTGTTCCCTTTAATTGTTGATATGTCTGGCCTTCAAAAGTGATGAAGTTGTGGGTCAGGATGAAGCTGGCTAAGGTGACAAGGAAAGAGGTTTTAGGTAGGGTGGCAGGTGATCGGCGTGAAAGGAAGTGCTCCATTGCAGCGAGGCCCTAGACGTGCGGGATATTTGTGTATAGGGAAGTCGCATCAATGGTTACAAGAATGGTTTCCAGGGGTAACAGACTGGGTACGAATTCCAGGCGTTCGAGAAAGTGGATGGTGTCTTTGATGAAGGATGGAAGACTGCATGTAATGGGTTGAAGGTGTTGATCTACGTAGGCAGAGATACGTTCTGTGGGGGCTTGGTAACCAGCTACAATGGGGCGGCCAGGATGTTTGGGTTTGTGAATTTTAGGAAGTAGGTAGAAGGTAGAAGTGCGAGGTGTCAGTGGGGTCAGGAGTTTGATGGAGTCAGGTGAAAGGTTTTGTAGGGGTCCTAAGGTTCTGAGGATTCCTTGAAGCTCCACCTGGACATCAGGAATGGGATTACCTTGGCAAACTTTGTATGTAGAGTTGTCTGAAAGCTGACGCAGTCCCTCAGCCACATACTCCCGACGATCAAGTACCACGGTCGTGGAACTCTTATCAGCCGGAAGAATGATGATGGATCGGTCAGCTTTCAGATCACGGATAGCCTGGGCTTCGGCTGTGGTGATGTTGGGAGTAGGATTAAGGTTTTTCAAGAAAGATTGAGAGGCAAGGCTGGAAGAGAGAAATTCCTGGAAGGTTTGGAGAGGGTGATTTTGAGGAAGAGGAGGTGGGTCCCGCTGTGATGGAGGACGGAACTGTTCCAGGCAGGGTTCAATTTGGATAGTGTCATGGGGAGTTGGATCATTAGGAGTGGGATCAGAATTATTTTTCTTCGTGGCAAAGTGATATTTCCAGCAGAGACCACGAGTGTAGGACAGTAAATCTTTGACAAGGGCAGTTTGGTTGAACCTGGGAATGGGGCTGAAGGTTAGGCCTTTGGATAGGACAGAGGTTTCGGATTGGAAGAGAGGTTTGGAGTAAAGGTTAACTACTGAATTGGGGTGTTGTGGTTCCAGATTGTGTTGACTAGAATTTTGAGGTGTTGGGGGGAGTGGAGCTGGAAGTGGGAAATTGAGTAGATGGGAGAGACTGGGTCGGTGTGCAATGAGAAGAGGTTGAGGTTTGTTGGAAAGGTTGTGGAGGGCGAGTGAGTTGCCTTTCCGGAGGTGGGAAACCAGGAGATTGGATAATTTTTTGAGGTGGAGGGTGGCATGCTGTTCTAATTTGCGGTTGGCCTGTAGGAGGATGCTATGAACAGCCGGTGTGGATGTGGGAGAGGAAAGATGGAGGACTTTGATTTGGGATTTATAGCTTTCGCAACCAACAGTTGCTTCTTCGGGAAAGAGGGAAGGAGAGGGAAAGACGAAAGGATGTGGGTTTTAAGGGAGAGGGTAAGGAGTCATTCCAATCCCGGGAGCAGAAAGACTTACCTTAGGGGGAAAAAAGGATAGGTATATACTCACGCACACACACATATCCATCCACACATATACAGACACAAACAGACATATTTAAAGGCAAAGAGTTTGGGCAGAGATGTCAGTCGAGGCGGAAGTACAGAGGCAAAGAATTTGTTGAAAGACAGGTAAGGTATGAGCGGCGGAAACTTGAAATTAGCGGAGGTTGAGGCCTGGCGGATATAGAGAAGAGAGGATATACTGAAGGGCAAGTTTCCATCTCTGGAGTTCTGAGAGGTTGGTGTTAGTGGGAAGTATCCAGATAACTTGGATGGTGTAACAGTGTGCCAAGATGTGCTGGCCGTGCACCAAGGCATGTTTAGCCACAGGGTGATACTCTTTACCAACAAACACTGCCTGCCTGTGTCCATTCATGTGAATGGACAATTTGTTGCTGGTCATTCCCACATAGATTGCATCACATTGTAAGCAGGTCAGTTGGTAAATCATGTCGGTGCTTCCACACGTGGCTCTGCCTTTGATCGTGTACACCTTCCAGGTTACAGGACTGGTGTAGGTGGAGGTGGGGGTGCATGGGACAGTTTTTACACCGGGGGCGGTTACAAGGGTAGGAGCCAGAGGGTAGGGAGGTTGGTTTGGGGATTTCATAGGGATGAACCAAGAGGTTACGAAGATTAGGTGGACGGCGGAAAGACACTCTTGGTGTGGGGAGGATTTCATGAAGGATGGATCTCATTTCGGGGCTGGATTTGAGGAAGTCGTATCCCTGCTGGAGAGCCACATTCAGAGTCTGATCCAGTCCCGGGAAGTATCCTGTCACAAGTGGGGCACTTTTGGGGTTCTTCTGTGAGAGGTTCTGGGTTTGAGGGGATGAGAAAGTGGCTCTGGTTATTTGCTTCTGTACCAGGTTGGGAGTATAGTTGCGGGATGTGAAAGCTGTTTTAAGGTTGTTGGTGTAATGGTATAATTCTTGTCTGTCATCTTTATTGTCATTTGGTGGTCTTTTTGTGTTTTGTTTAATGGTTTTTTCATCTGCTAACAATTTTTTATTCACTTGGATACCATTTTCTGCATTCAGCGATTGCTTTTCTTCCTTCAACTATTTTTGTCTTTGTTAGATAGTCTTTTTCCTTCTTCTACTGACCTTTTTCCAGTGCTCATTATTTTATTGTTTGGTTATGAATTTTCGTTATTGGTGATCTGTTTCCATTTTTTTTTTTTTTTTTTACTTTTGTTTTTGAATGGCTGTTCTCTTTCTGTGTGGTAACTGTTTTCCTTGTTTGGTGATGTTTTTTGTTTGTCATTTTTCTCTATTTAGCAATCTTCTTTTGTTACAATGTATTTTACTATGTGCTGCACACCCTTGTGATGATTGTAACTTTTTCATCAATCTCATTTTGTTCCCAAATCCTATGCTGCAGTGCCTACTCTCCTTTCATGAACATGCTGTCACCATAGCCAAGCAACATACCCTCATAGTTTTCCTTAAGTCCTGATTAACCTTTGGTATATCTCCTAAAGGCCTAATTAAAAATTCCTCTGCCTGTCTGCAATCTATCTGTACTCAAATTCCTCCTGAATTCCAAACTGATCAGTCTTTGGCCCTTAACCACCTTGCCCCTACCTGTAAATTGTCTCTTCCAACCAGCACTCCTAGTAGCTGTTGTCTCCATTCAAAATCCTCCACTTTTAAGCTCTTGAATCTGATAGCAAATGCAGTGTGATTCTCCCTGAAGCCAATCATAAACTGTAATGAAATGCATAAAACTGTTTGAGGAATATCAAACTGTCTGAGGAAGATGCCTGTCACTTTGGTCAAACAAGTTTAAAGTGGTATCTCTCTCCTCCTCTCCTGCAAGCATCTGAAACACTGCTTCCAACAACTGGCCTGCACCCCACAGCTCCCTCTCTCCTGTAGAAAGCAAGGAAGCTGGTCTCCTTACTCAACCTCCCAATCCCACACGCCTCCAATCCATGCCTAAACATAGTATCATTCAAACTCCAATGCCTTGCAGTTATGGTCCTAAATCTCTCAGCCAGATCCCTCTATGATGGTGAAGTTTCTGTTCTTTGCAGTGTCTTAAGCTTCAGTTCTACACCCTAATTCAGTTTCACTGATCCTATCAAAGATACGTATACTCACCTGGAAAAATGGCTTCACCAACAACGTACTGAGTGAATATCGAACCCTGTCAACACAAATCCCAAAGGGAGCTTGCTACGTTTCCCAAAAATCATCTTCTTCAGGCATTCAAGGAATTCCTCACATTCAGCATTGCCTCCCAGCCCTTTCTGAAAAATATAATTAAACCCCCTTGAATCTTAAACAGGCTGTATCTCAGCCATCAATAACATGAGCAGATTGCTCTGTTGTCATCATCCCTGCAGACAAGTGTTCCATTACTGGGGTACTTGGCTATAGGGAGTATGTTACTTATGGGCTTTGACAGCCCTGGGTACACCTCCTACATCTACATCTAAACACTGCAAACCACTGTGAGTGCATGGCAGAGGGTACATACCACTGTATCAATTATTAGGATTTTTTCCCTTTCCATTCATGTATGGAGCACAGGAAGGATGATTGTTTGAATTCCTCTGTGCATGCCTTAGTTATCCTAATCTTATCTTCATGATCTCATATGAGTGACAAGCAGTGTGTTGTAATATGTTCCTAGAATCATCGTTTAAAGCCAATTCTTGAAACTTCGTTAACAGACTTTCTTGGGATAGTTTATATCCATCTTCAAGAGTGTGCCAGTTCAGCTTCTTCAGTATCAATGTGACACTTTCCCATGGGTCAGACAAACTGGTGACTATTCATGCTGCCCTTCTCTGTCTACATTCAATATCTCCTGTTAGTCCTGTTTGCTATGGGTAACACACACTTGAACAGTATTCTGAATCGGTCATACTAGTAATTTGTAAGAAATCTCCTTTGTTGACTGATTGCACTTCCCCAGTATTCTACCAATGAAGCAAAGTCTACCACCTTCTTTGTCAATGACTGATCCTATGTGACTGTCCCATTTCATATTTCTACAAATAGTTGCACCCTGATATTTGTATGGATTGACCGATTCCAGTTGTGACTTGCTGACACCATAGTCATAGGATACTATCTTTATTTGTTTCATGAAGTGCACAGTTTTGCATTTTCAAACATTTAAAGCAAGTTTCCACTCTTTGCACCACTTTGACATCTTATCAAGATCTGACTGAATGTTTGTCCAGCTTCTATTAGACAACACTTCATTACAGATAACTGCTTCATCTGTGAGAAGTTTGAGGTTACTATTAATATTGTCTGCAAGGTCATTAACATACAACATGAACAGCAAGGGTCCCAATACACCTCCCTGAGGTACACCCAAAGTTACTTCTCCGTGTCATAACGACTCTCCATTCAAGACAACATTCTGCGTCCTTTCTACTAAAGAGTCTTCAACCCAGTCACAAGTTTCACTTATGGTACTGAGTCAAATGTTTTTTGAAAATCAAGAAATACTGCATTCATCTGATTGCCTTGATCCAAATCTTTCAGTGCACCATGTGAGAAAAGTGTGAGTTGGGTCTCAAATGATTAATGTTTTTGGAATTCATGCTGATAATTGATGTACAGAACTGTTCGTAATAGCCCCATTCCTGCCATCTAATTCGAGCAGCAGAAAAACCAAAACATCTGACTCTGCAAACCACCATGAAGTGCTTGGCACTTAGCGAATGGGATTATTTGTAATCGGGAGAACAAGAACTCTTCAGAAAATTTGCACTCTTTATTGCCTATTAGCTAATAACTTGCTGTTTTTGTGACATAAATTAAATATAGGATACATAAAACCAATAAAGACAAGAGACAAGCAAGAAAGGACACATTATCTTGCTACAGCTATATGTGGCATGCTTTTCTTTCTGCGAAAGAGTCTTATTACCTCATCAAAGTTCATCAAACGTTTTGCTACATGAAAAATTGAAATGTCACTATCTAATAATGAAAAAGCTGTTAATACGAGTACTACCCAAGACTGGTGTGGTTTCTTGCTCTGATTACGTCTATTTTGTCACTGTGTGCTAGATAAAACAAAATAGACCTTTCTAGTATTGCACCAATTTTGTAACACACGCCAAGTTAACGAGACTGTTTTGGCACAAATGGTCATTTTCATAACATGACGGAATATAATTCACGAAGTACCAAATCAAATGCCTATTAGGCCTACTACAAGCAAAAAGCTTTATATTAGGGAATAGTTTCACATTTCATTCATACAAACCAGTTTCTCAAGCATGAAATTGAAAAGTAGTATCAAGAAATTTTTATATAAATTTGGAATCGTCTTATTCTTCCATAATTTGTGTGAGGTCCCCGTTTTTTTCTCCTTCCTCATTCTAACAAACAATTTTGTCATCACCAGTTCTGTAGCTATTCCTGCCACTGTCAAAATCTGTTCGTCTATTAACTTCACTAACCCTGCCAGATTGACAGGTTTAGTTATCCCATGATTATTCTCTGGTTAGGCATTGTTACATGTTTGTAAAACATGTTTTCTGTGTTACTTCCAGAATAGAACGTAAGCAGCTGCTAGCCGGGGACTGTACAACTGCTCCTTACTAGTATAGCGATCTGCCCAAAACATTTCTGTCAAAATTTCACGTACTTGGATACACCGAGAAGGTAATATGTAATCTTTCTCACCTGTTATTCCTGTTAGTCGTTTACTTCCATTCTGGTAGTCTGAATCTATGGATTTTTCATCCGTTCGGCTTTGCCCTGCTCAGCTCGTATAGCCCCGTCGCCTTTTGTCTGCGGAAAGTTTATTTTTAGATGCAATGAGTATTCTCCTGACAGAGACATCTTGTATACTATGTACACATTCAAAATTCAACTTATGATTCATTCAGAAATCAACTTAAAATTTTTTCAAAAATGTTGAAAAACCAACAGGGATGAGTTTCAAAATCATATGAATGATGCTAAGTGCTTTGTGAAACAAGTTTTTCCCCTCAAGAATATGAATTTGGCGTCCCCTTTTCCCAGTAGCATCCAGATGCTTGCTGCGCATGCTTGCACAGCCAACAGCCACATGCCTATAGCTAGAAGTGGGAGAATCTACTACTCAAACGCGACTCAACTGCTCATGCACATGAGCCTGCTCGCACCTGCTAAAATGAATCTAATGTAAACAGTTGTGACTTCACACTCATTGGAGGTAATTTGTTGTTATGAAGCATTGCGTAGTCTTCCTAAAGCCTTTGACACATTTTCCTGTTGGCACACGCTTACATGAACACTGTGTGTAGTTGTATATGGCGCATTTCCTTTACAATTTAAGTTATTTTCGTTTTTTTCTCTTGTTTATGTTTTATTGTTGAAGTGTTATTCTCCAGTAGCAGGATACAGTAATATCCTTTGTTAGAGTATCTGTTCTTACAAGTGAAAATTACAAAAATTTAACAGAAAACTAAAGCAATGAAAAATTCCCGGGTTTTTCCTGGATGAAAAAATTCCTGGGTTTTTACCGGATCTCCCGGTTATCCTGGGTCGCATACACCCTGTTTTTGGTAATCAAGAAACACTTTCAATATCTGACTGCCTTTATCCAAAGCTTTCAGTATGTTATGTGAGAAATGTGCGAGTTGGGTTTTATATGATCAATGTTTTTGGAATCCGTGCTGGTTGACAATGAGGAAGTCATTCTGTCCAAGATACCTCATTATGTGTGATCACAGAATATGTTTTAAGATTCTACAATAAATCAGTGTCAAGGATGTTGGACGGTAGTTTTATGGATCACTGCTAATACCCTTCTTGTAGATAGGTGTGAACCGTGTTTTTCCAAGAACTGGGCACAGTTTTCCATTTGAGTGATCTGTGGTAGATTATAGTTTGTGACATACTACTGGGTGTGACAATGTGGTAAGAATTTGGTAACACCTATTTCATAGCATGGGAGTTGTTGGATTGTTAAAGTCTCCCCTGATGATTACAGTATGATCTGGAACTTACGTACAAGTGAATAGAGGTTTTCTCTAAAGTTTTTGGATACATGAGGAAAATGAGTCTGGTGGTTGATAGAAGGATCCAATTATCATTTTATGCTCACACCTGATACTGAGTATTGCTGAAACACTTGCACATATGCTGCACTTAAATTTCCCGCCAAAATCTCACTGCTATTGATTTCTGGTTTTAGCCACTTTTCTGTACCAAGTGTTATGTGAGCCCCACAGCTTTTCATGAGCATTTCAAACTTTAACATTTTGCTGTGAGTGTGTGCTGTGGCTCAATGTATTGGTCACTGTTCTTTTTACCAGGACATCCAGATGAGCACTGCATCCCCTTCACCTTCCATGGTAGAATTCATGTTTGGTATACGAAATTGAGACATATCTCTGCCATTGAGATATATCTCAATTCCATACACCATAACATCAACTTTACCATGGGAAATGAAGTGGATGGAGTCCTCTCCTTTCTTGATATCCTGGTAATAAGAAAAGCAGATGGCGCATTGGACCACAGTGTGTACTGTAAGAAGATGTGCACCAACCTATACTTACAGTGAATAGCTGTCAACACAGAGGAACGGTGTGCTCAAAATGATCGTATGTAGGACTCACACTTTTTCTGCCAATGAGAACCTCTGCCAGTGACTTGAACATCTGAGGACAGTGTTCCAAAAAAAACTGACTACACGGAGTGGCAAATTCGGGATGAATTCTTCAGAAACATCGAGTGAAGTCTTGTGTTCCACCCTCCAGCTGTGTTGTTATGTGGTGTCAAGAACAACCTTGGACAATGGAAATCTGTGGTCTATCAGATCCCCTGTTGACATGGCACAATGTACGTAAGTCAGTCGGTACGTACTGTTGAAGATTATTGCCGACAACACCAGCAGCACATCAGCCTACAGCAGGCTAACAAGTTGGTAGCCATGGAACATTGCCTATCAGAGTTACACAGAATGGATTACAACCTTACCAATGTTCTGCCAAAGACATCTAACTTCTGGGACTTAACATCTTTAGTAAGCACTGGTAACATGCATTGAACATGATTAAGAAGAGGATGGAGATATTCCACAACAATTGTGGAATGACTTCAGGGGTAGGCAAAGCAACAGTGGAGACATCACTAACTTGTGTCCCTGGGCACAAACCCTAGACAAGGCGACTTGGCAGCAGGAGGAGAGGGGGAGGAGATGCTGGACACATACCTTCACCTGGGCATGGACTGCATACAGAATGCCAGGTTGGAGAGAGGGGAGAAGAGATTTAACTCTGCGCCAGCTCTGAGGTGATAAGTTTGTCAGTGCACTTGAGAAGGACAATGTGATTGTGTACCAAAATATTGTGCCTGCTGGACATTGACGTCCGACTGTTCACCTGTGAACTTCATAGTATATTTTGATGAAACTTTATAGTATCTTTACTGTATGGTTATTATTGTCAATGTATCTTACCCCAGTCAGAAGAGTGAAAACAGAAATGTATAATCTGCCAGGAATCATACAGTGTGGGTTTTCATGGATGGTGTTACATCATTTAAGACTTCCAATTTGAAGGCTCACTGTCAATATGTGAAACCATTTCCTGATGTTTCATCTTTGGAGTAAAATGGTAGCTACATCAATGGCTCAAGGCTTCCCCAAACTTATAGAGCTGCATAAAGAGGACCACCATTTGGCTTTCCCAAACTTATAGAGCTGCATAGAGAGGACCACAATTTGTCAAGTAATACTGATTATGTGATTATCTGTGGCTTGTGCTAATCGATAGTCATTTTCCTGGCACAAAGTTAACATCCATGCTCATAAAAATTAACACATTCTTCTTTTATATTAATATTATTGTGGTATTTGTAAATTTCTATGGTCACTATATGTGTGCACATAAGAATGCATTGTCACTGCTAAAATGCCCATCTCACTGAATTTGATTTTATGATTTCCATCTTCTTGATACATCTCAATAGTATTAACCCAAAAGTTCAGTTTATAATGGAGAAAGAGAGCAATGGGCATATCAGTGCTCAAAGTGTGGACAGACTTTGGGCCTTAAGGTTTACAGTTGTGCTACACATACACTGATTGATACTTCTGAGAGGGCTCCAGGCGTTGCCTAAGACAAAAAAGAGGTGTCATCAAAATTTTGCTGGACAGGGCTAATAAAATTTGTGAGCTGGTTTGTTTATAAGATGAGCTGAATCACTTACAGTCTGATTTCTAGAAAAATGGTTGCTCTAGTAAGGAGGTGGATTGAGCACTTTGTACAAGAAGGGAACAATAGCTGCCAGCTGAGAAAATTTTCCTCCTGTTTTTTAACAAAATTACAGATTGCACTGGAAAGTGTTGGTGAAGCATGAGGTTGAAACTGTATTAGATCCATGAAGAAGATAAAAGAGTGCTGAAGAATGATGTATGGCATCCACTAGCAAGATCTGGGATGTATAAAATTCTTTGTAGCAAGTATATATTGGAACCACAAAAGGAACTTCCATCTGTGACATACTGGCAATTCGGCCATACATGTTTTCCGAGATGGAAACCACAAAACAAAGTTAAATGAAATGAGTATTTCAGTAAAGACTATGCATTAACATGTGCACATGTATGGAGAAACCACAGAGATTTACAAAAATCATAATATTTTAAGTTAATTAAAGTTTGAATGTTGACTTTGAGTCAACAGAAAGATGATCAATTACTTTTAATCCAGAACAACACTGCTAGCCAGAGGTAATCATGCGATCAGCATCATACGACAAATAGTGGTGCCCTCTATGCAGCTCTATAAATTCAGGTGCCCCTTGAGCCCTTGATTCAGTTGGTTCTTATGTCCAAAGATTTCTCTTTGTCTGAGACAAAATGTGAGGACATAATTTTACATATCTACTATAGCCTCTCGGCCCTGAATTTTTAATGAAATTTGTCTGGAAGTCAGTGACACCCTGCTGATAAAAAATGGATATCTTAGACAAACAAACAGAAAAAAATAGAAATTTTGGAACAATGAAAAATGAAAGACAGTGTTACGTGGTTTGGACCTCTTTGATTGTCAGACATTCAACTTGCAATGACTGTAAATATTGCTAACATTAAACTTGTGAAACAGTAGATCTCTTAAAACCATGAATAACAAATAATATTAATTTGCTTTCCCTTTAAGAATACAGCATTCAGAGGTAGTGAAGTCATTTAATCCAAGCAACTGTCCTGTATATTGCATTCCCTTACTTATTATCCATATGTTATGAAGCATAGTTGTTACATTGTTATAGCTACCTCATAGTTTAAACAACATTAAACTATGGAGTAAGAGGAAATGCATTATACAGGGCGTACATAAGGTCCGGGAACACTTTCAATTGTTTGTTGTGCAAGAACTAAACATTTTGCAGATGTCATACTTACTGCATTTTGAAGAGAAAATCTGAAAGTTTTTTTTACAAACATTCAATATGTGAACCATGAGTGACCCAGCAGACGTCGTATGGTAATCGAATTCTTGCCATACCTGTCCCAGCATGGCATTGTTGACAGTGGCAGTCACTTCCCGTATTCTCTCTCAGAGCTCTGCTACATCACCAGATCTTTAACGTGTCCCCACAGAAGAAAGTCACACAGAGTGATATCAGGTGATCGGGGAGGCCTTTTCATGAAACTGCGAACAGAACTCAAAATGCTTGTCTTCGTTGTCATCATTGAGCTTCTTCATTAGCTCCAATTTGAATGGTTTCATAGACAGTTTCCGTTGCAGGACTTTCCACACTGTCATTGGAGCCGTTTCAAGTTCACGGGACACACAACGCACCGATTTCTTTGGACTTCTTATGAATGTCTCTCGTAAGTGTTCAGCATTCACTTCACTCGCACTGGGACATCCACTTCTCTTTGCTGGGCACTGCCAGTGGTAAATGGCCTTCCTTGATGGTGGCTTCTTACCGTACTTTGTTCTAAACATCCATTGAACAGCTGTGGCACACTTGTTTTTGTCGAACTCCAACACACAGAAAGCTCGCTACACACCTGAACTTGCCACGTTTGCGACGAGCGCTGACTATTGGCAAGTTACCAAACTACACTGTGGCAGTATACATGAAAAAAAAAAGAAATTCTCTTCAAATGACATATGTATGATATCTGTACAATGTTTAGTTCTTGTGCAATAAATAATTGAAAGTGTTCCCAGACTTTATGTACATCCTGTATTTACAGATAAATAGTACTTATTCTGCAAAGTTAGTTTCAGTATCATAGATGGTTCCTTTGTCCGTGTATAACCTGTTGAAAAGATTTTGTCCAGCGTCATTCAGATGACAAGTTGCTGGAACATTGTTACTTTCAACAATACTTTTTTATTTGCATGATCTTGAAACATAATTTACCATCTTTGACACTTTTCAAATATACATTGTGCAACTTGCTTGAGCCATACAAAGAAGATAATCAATCAGAGAGAAACATGTACCAGCCTCAATGCTGAACCCACTCAGATACGCTTGGCGCCAAAAATTTGTATATATGTTATGAACCCAGCTTCCAGTACTTGTCTTAATTGCAATTGTATTTCAGCTTTAATTTCTATCTTGTTTTCTGATAATAATTATTTAAGTAAATATGTAGCCTTAGGCTTTATACGCTGATGAGCCAAAACATTATGAGCATCTTCTTAATACTATGTTGGTTCACAGACATGATTCTGTGTGCCATGAATTTTACAATTCCTGATTGGTTTTCAGAGGTACCAAATGTCTACACGCAGGTCTCAAATTTACCATTAATTATGGGCCGGTGGTTTGTAAACAGCTTGGGCAAATTTAATGTCCAATACATCAGTGTGAGTTTGCTGTCATGCTTCTCAAACCACTGTAGTACAATTCTGACATGAGCAGTTATACTGCTGGAAGATACCATTGTTGTTGAGGAAGACAGCAAGTATGAAGGGCTGTAGGTGGTTCACAGTAATGGTAACGTAGTCCTCTGCTATCATGTGACAACTTTGATTACTACCACAAGTCCTATGGAAGCCCAGGTGAATGTTCACAATAGGATAATATTTCCCTTAGCCTGCATCCATAACATGTTGTATGTTTTGAGCAGCCATTTGTCTGGATGATGGCATATTCAAATATGACCATCGATCTGATGAAGGAAAAAATTTGATTCATATAATCTGACAACACGTTTCCATTGAATAACAATAAAAAACACAGAATGCTCAATAACCATTGAAATTATCATAAAAATTATAACAATTAAAAAGTTAAGAATAATGAGGTGTTTCCAAAAGCCTCCTAGCTGTATAAAGGTGCTTTATTCTCAGCTACTGGCTTTATGTCAGTATAGTTGTGAGGGAATAGGATATAGTTGTTGGTAAACAACTAAAATTCTCTCAGATACAGATTTATTAGCACTTTGCTTCTACACAGATAAAAGTCCAGAGGCTAACTGCCGTTAGTGTGCCAACATCCTCCCAAAGCCCTCTCCTCAAAGATAGCACACTTAAACACTGAACAGATATTGATATTTATGGCACTCTACACCACACAGCCCCCCCTCGTGCAGTATGGAGTACGTCCCTGTGAATGGGGGGGGGGGGGGGGGGTTGAGAAGTTAGGAAGGTAACGTACAGTTCTTCCGCATCAGGCGGAAGTGGTCAACTGGTAGGAGACCGGGGAGTGAAACCCGGTACGTCGACGGCAAAGTCAGCAACTGAAGCCGGTGGCTGAAGATGATGTCCAGCCCTGGAGTTAGCAGACAGGCGGAGAATCACCTTGCCAGAAGGCCTAAGAAAGGCATGTAAATTGCCACACGCAGCACTTGTGCTCAATTTAAAGTGGCGCACCACACGAGTTTCTGCACTTCCTTCCTCAACATTGTCACACATGAGTACCACACACACCATATGCCATCTACGACAACAGATAATTTATGTATGTCATCAGGGTGTACATGTGTTGTGAATACATGGGTGGCACCTGTACGAGCAATGGTAGGGAGGCAGGGAGGTATGGGAAAGCCATGGCAGGGGGAAGCATCTGCTAAGAGGGGGGTGGCAGGTGCACTGAACTGCGCAGGCGACAACCTCGGGCGATCAGCTGATAGACGAGGGAGCGTGACCGAAGGCAACGAGGAGCCAGTGTGGATTGAACGGCGTGACAAAGAGCTGTCACACGAAGATGGTAACACAATGGTAGAATACGAGTGGTTGGCAGTTCGACTGCGAGGGCTGTGAGGAATGAAACCTCAAAAAGATTGGTCACTCGAATTAGATGAATGCGGAGAAGGAGCAGTGCTCGACTGAGAAGCACGCTGTGGAGAATCAATACCCGAATGTATGGTATGGGAAGATGGATGGCCGCTCGAAGCAGGAGTGGGAGAAATAGGGGCAGAATCAGTGAGGTTCACCTGAGACTCAATGAAAGCTGGTTTCACTCAGTTGAGTGAGATCGTGGTTACAGAGTCTTTTATGAGGAGATCCATATTATTCTTGGAGCGTTTGACAACCTTGTAAGGACCTGAATAGGGCAACTGAAGCGGGGCTTTGATTGAGTCATTTCTGAGAAACACATACTCACAAGAGTCTAGTGTGCGCGGTACGTACACGCGCGGAGGTGTATGAGTAGCCAGAGATGGCAGCTGAATTTTGCTGCAGTGCGAGCGCACTCGCTCGAGAAGTGAAGGGAGTTCAGAGGGCTGTGGAAGTGGGGTGGGAGTGACTAATTCTCCAGGCAAAACCAGAGGCTGGCCATACACAAACTCGGCTACGGAACCCTATAGGTCTTCCTTGAAAGCCGCACGAAGGCCGAGAAGCACAAAGGGTGGCACTTCTGTCCATAGTGAGTCATGGCAATGCAAGGAAGACTTTAAGGTGCGATGCCATCGCTCGACAAGCCCATTGCTTTGGGGGTGGTATGCGGAAGTATGAATTTTGACAATACCATACATTTTACATATGTCGGAGAAAACTGAAGACTCGAATTGTCGTCCCTGGTCAGTGGTGAGGTAAACAGGTGAGCCAAATCTAGAGATCCACGAATCTAAGAATGCTCAACTTACTGTTTCAGAGGTAATGTTCAGAATAGGCACAGCCTCAGCCCACCGAGTCATCCTGTAAATAGCTGTAAACAAGTAACGGAAACCCTCGGAGGGGGGCAAAGGGCCTACGAGGTCCACATGAACATGGCTAAACTGGCCTGGCAGTTGGGCAAAACAGCCAAGGGGTGGGGAAGTGTACCTGGAAACTTTGATCTGTTGACACAACACGCATGCCCTGGCCCAAGACTGACAGTCGCGGTGCATGTCTCTCCAGACAAACCGTTCAGATACCAGATGGGTGGAAGCTTTGACACCGGTGTGTGCTAATTTGTGTAATTTGTCAATGACCTGGCATTGAAGGGGCTTAGGAATGAATGGCCAAAACATATCAGTCGATTCATCACACTACACTAAGTCAGATATGCCAGGGAAAGTAGAGTGTACCAGTTGGAGAGAGGAGCTGTGGTCCGAAATTAACTGCATGGTATCAGGGTCTGCCGATTGCAATCGAGGTAGGTCCGTTAAGTCAATTAAGGTTGTGACAGCACCAATGCGTGAGAGAAAATCAGCAACCACATTGTCCACTCCTCGGATGTAGCGAATGTCATTTGTAAATTGCAAGATGTAATCGATGTGACGAAAGCGTCATGAGAGCGGATCAGCCGCAGGATTTTTTATGGCACCGGCTTGTGATCAGTGAGCACATAGAAATGTCATCCCTCAACATCAGTTCTGAAGTGTCTTACGGTCTCGTAAACTGCAAGTAATTCTCTGTCGAATGCTGAGTATGTCTTCTGCGCGTTGTTTAGCTTTTTTGAGAAAAGCTGCAGGGGGGTCGTAGCATCATTGTATGTCTGACTCAGTACTGCGCCGACAGCATTGTCACTAGCGTCATTAGTGATAAACATTGTGGCATCCACATGTGGGTGAGCAATAATGGCAGCGGAGGCCAACATCTGTTTGAGTTCGTTAAATGCCTTGTCCATGTCTGGTGTCCATGGGACCTGGCGTGTGCCAGAAGTTTGTGGGCCAGCGAGAGCATCTGTAAGAGGAGCCTGCACCGCAGAAGCGGCTGGCAAATGTTTACGGTAATAATGAACTGTGCGGATGAACCTGCATAATTCCCTTTAGGTCTGGGTGCGTGGCATCTCGAGAACAGGCTTGATCTTGTCCTGCAGTGGTGTCAGACCGCCCGACGACACAACATAACTTAGGAATGTGACGGATGACTGGTGTAATTAAGTCTTTTTATTGTTCTGTTCAATACCAGCAGCTGCTAAAATATCTGTTATGACTTGAACACGCTCCTCACTCTGTTCCAAAGTAGAAGCAAAAACCAATACGTCGTCCATGTATACGAAACAAAAGTCTAGATGGGATAAAGTTTGATTAAAGAAATGCTGCCACATTTGGGGGGCATTTTTCAACCCAAACGTCATAAATTTGTATTGAAACAGCCCGAAGGGAGTGGTTATGGTAGTCTTTTCAATATCCTCTGGAGCCGTAGGAATCTGATGACATGCGTGCTTACGGTCCAAAACAGAGAAATACTTTGCACCTGCGAGCGCATGATTGAAGCCCGCAATGTGTGGGACCGGGTATTTATCAATGATGGTGCGGGCACTTAAACGCCTATAGTCTCCGACCATACACCAAGTACCGTCTTTCTTTTGGTCAAACAGGATAGGACTAGCCCAGCAACCGGAAGAAGGTTCAGTTATTCCCTTTTGTAATATATCGTCTAATTGTTGTTTTGCAATTTTCATAAATTCCGGCTTGAGGCAGCGTGGGCATTGCGATATGGGTGGCCCATCGGTTAGACGTAACCGATGAACTGTGCCATTAGTGACTACTGCAATATGTGGCACGGCACGACAGTCAGATGTCCGTAAAGCGGACCAGGCAGTGGCAGACGGGCAAAGCTGTGGCACTGAGGGCACGGAAGTACAGGTGTGCCAACCGCTTGTAGGCTGTGTAAAGGCCACATGCAAGTTAACATGGGCGAGGTTGGTACACTGCTTCTTGGTAGTGGGCAGTGCCGCTACGAGCACTGTAGGCACAAGTGGGCGTGGCCGAACAGCAGATGGCTGTAGTTCATTGCCACAAGCTTGGGAAGTTAATTGTCCATTCGGAATGCAAGAAACATAAGCACTAGAGGATACACTGTCATTACAAGAGGGGGTGCTGACACAGTTTACAGAGTTCACAACATTGTTGTTAACGTGCACGGGCACGGGAACACCAGATTGGCACGGACTGACCTTGTCTGGAGCCGATGAGTCGTTTGTTTGTAGTGTCGCGAGGCGGCGTTGTGTGGAGGCCAACTCGTAGTGTATGTTGCAGAGATGCAGCAGCATTTCCACTCATTCCATCCGCAACTTCGAAGACTTGGCGCACTCCACTAGCCACTTGTTTGTCGAAGATTACAACTCCAAGGATAGGTTTAAACACATCTTAGCACAGCACACATGTTTGGTGTTAGTCGAACTGTCACTCGGCGGAGCGAAAGAAATATGTTTGTTTAGTGGGGGTAAAACACAGTGTTTTGCACAAAATCTAGTGACAACTGATAGTGCTTGAGGAAATCAATTCCGAGAATAGGTTCTTCAATTGTTGACACTCCCGCTTGAACTCGGGCGAAAGTTTCACTGTATACAGAGTAGAACGCAAACACTGTATGGTAGACAAGTTCACTGCACGAAGTACTGTTTTGTGTGGTTGCAATTTATTGGTTGTTAGGCAAACCGGCAGCAAAGAGACGTCTGCGCCAGTGTCTACCAAAAACGTACACCTGATTGTAAATTGCAAACATAGACTCGACTACACTTACTGTTGTTGTCCGAAACAGAATGCAACGTTGGATGGTGCCCATTGTTTATATTGCAGGAGGTGGCACCACAGCCTACCTGCGGTTGGAGTTTGGGTAAGAACACAGTGACTGGCATTTGCGAGCTAGCTCCCCGAATCTTGCGTGGAGGAAACAGTAAGGTTGGGCGGGCCTGTGCTCCTGTGGGTAGTTGCTAGATGACGGAGTATGTGACACAGAGTCTTCCACAGAGACCGATGCACTGTTGTTGCAGGGAGTTGTAGGTGCAGGCAGGGCAGCTAGTTTAGTAAACTTTTTATTAGCAGCACCAGACAAGGGCATGGTGTCAGAAAGTGTCTTAGTGCGGTCACGTCCAGAATGCAGTGGAGGGAGCTCACGTTGCCTGGTGGAGTATGCTCTGTCGGCGGCACGTAAACGTTCATTTACTGGCCTATCTTCATATGTAGAGATTGCAGTCTGGACAGGCAAAAGCAGCTTTTCTGTCCAGATTTCTGTGAGCATGTCATCAGGCATAACTTGCACATTGACAAGAAGATGGATGCACTGCCACAGCTGGGACGGAGACCTGTCACTGAGACGCTCTTCGTAGATGAGCTGCCGCACATTTTCTCTCCTGGTTTTAGAGACGCGCTCCAGTATCATCTGTTTCACCATAGCATATTTCCCTGCTAGGGGGGTACTTTGACCAGATCGCGGACGTGAAGATGGTTCATGAGCCCGGCGAAGCGTGTGTTGTCGTCCAAAGCACAAACATTGAATGTTTGCTCAACCAGGTTCAACCAGAACTCTGGGTGAGTGTGTTTGAAGTCTGGTAGTTTCGGCAGATTCGGCACTGCAGTCACTGCTGAGGTGCACCTATTTCTTCAGACGGAAGTAGAGCATGCAGAAGATAGCGAATCCGAATTATTGGTGTCCCATAATGTGGGTATCGCGAAATTCACTTGACGCCGGGGTGGGGGGGGGGGAGGGGGTGGCTGAGATGCGATGGATGCTTGAACAGTGTGAGGATCATAGTCAAAATGTGCATTCTCATTGACGTGATAGCTCGAAGAGAAGCCACAAGTACTTAAGTACGCCAGTGAATGTCCGTTATGCACACTGTATTCATTCGGCCGTGAGTGGTGGGGCTGGTTGTAGATGTCCGGGTAGTTACTGTCCAGCACAGAATTGGTGACCTGATTAGAAGCAACACAAGGATCCCAAACATGTCCACTAGGATGCACACTCGATGTGATATTTGCTGTTTGGCGAGCATTGAGCACCTGTTGACTAGCCGGTGCGGAAGGATACACATGTGGCGGGAAATGATTCGAGTTTGAATTAACTACTGGATTTTCCAAAGTAACAAAACTTCGCTCAACGCCACAGACTGTAATGAACTGTGCGTTTGACACAGGAGTAGGAATGTTCCGAACAACACTCTCTGGAGAACACGTGGAAAGGTCTAGGCTAACAAAGCCAGAGTCCGCGACCATTGGCAGTTTGTAGAAACTGGCGGCACTCGATGAATTCCACTGCATGTTTGGGCTGAAGGATTCTGAATAGTCTTGTGGCATGTCCACTATGACGGCAGGAGTGCTGGAGAGATGTTGCTGAAATCTGGGCGGTGGTGATTGCTGAAAGGCCATTGTCTGAAGCTGAACAACGGCCCTCGCGACCGCGAAGAAACCTGACGCGGTAGAGGCGTAAATAACCTTTGGGTGGTAACTCGGGTGTGTATTAAACAAAAACCGGGGTCACCAATGAGGGACTAGGATATAGTTGTAGGTAAACAACTAAAATTCTCTCAGATACAGATTTATTAGCACTTCGCTTCTACACAGATACAAGTCGGGAGGCTAACTGCTGATAGTGGCCTACATCCTCCCAAAGCCCTCTCCTCAAAGATAGCACACTTATACACTGAACAAATATTGATATTTATGGCGCTCTACGCCACAGATGCATCTTCAGTTTTATCTGCCAAGAATATAAATCACAGTGTGGTCAAATGGTAGAAATACAGAATCAGAAATAGTGTTGGCATTCAACAAAAAACAAATACATTGGTTATATTTTCATGAAATAGATGGACAATTATGGAATTTCAACATTTGGGAAGTTATCCACATTAAGAGTCAAACTACATTGGTGTGTTGTCACAATAAAACTGAATACATGCAAAAGATGTATGTGAAAAGTGTACAAAGCATGACTTCTGAATGAGCCATGCCAAGAAAAAATCAGGGAAAACAAATAATGAATGGAACACTAATGTGAATGCGGATAAAATGTCTAAAAATTAACTACTATGTAGGGAGAATGTTTATGTACATGGGAAGATATCATCAGAAAATTAATACTATAGTATGGAACTGAACACCGAGAATGCAAGAAATATGAAAAATAGCTTATGAAATAACAGCCTGTAGTATATATTACAGGATTTGTTGACATAAGCTGTATAAAACTGGTGTAAGTAAAACTTGAAATCCTGCATGATATGTGTACATCTGGCATACTGCTAACATCTAGATATGGTGAAAGCAGCCCATGGAAGCTAACAATGCACTGGAATGTGGAAGGCCACAATGTCAAAGAGAAATTACTATTGAGTGTTTTTTATTGTTATTCACAGAGTATCTGAGCTATGGTTGTCCTCTCCAGAAGGTTGATGTATCAACATTCCGTTGGTCTACATTCCAGTCTCACATATCTTGTGCTTGCTGCAGTTACAATGGGTGCTGTCATTGGGCCAGTGTGAGGAAATGATGTAGGGGTTGCCAACTGTAGAGCCTGATATCCAACAGTGTGCTCTGAATTTTACCTCCCCCCAAGATTCGTTCCTAGGCATTGGTTCATAACATTCAGACCTTTGTCAAAGTTGCTTATGTCAGTAGATTCCCAATTTGCAGCACATAACATTGCTATAATGATTACCCTTTCTTCTCTGTTTCTCTTATATACTTTTCTTAATCAATGGAAAATCCAGGATGGAATGTAACAATATTATGAAAAGGAAAGTTGTTACTCACCATATAGCAGAAATGCTGAGTCGCAGATAGGCACAACAAAAGGACTGTCCAATCTCGACTATATGGTAACAGCTTTCCTTTTCATAATATTGATACTGACATGGCTGCAGTGCCTAATAGGATCATTCAGCTTTTCAGTGGGCAGTGGTCAAAATGTTTTGGCCCATCAGTGTACCTGCTTCTTACTGAGTTCTTTCTTGTCATATGTTGTCTTTGTGGTACCTTCTTTCAAAATATAACTGAACTTTCATTTTTTCAGGACTGTTACCGAAGAAAGGAGGTTGCTGCGGACAGTGAGAAGCATGGGAGTGACAATAAAACCATTGTAATTCAAATTTCGGACTCAGATGATGACTGCTCTGGAAATAATAGTGCCAAGAGTGGTAAAATTCAAGGAGGGGATGAAACAAAAAATGGTGAGAGTTATGACATAAAAGAGCCTTCAGATTTGCACCTGGATATACCTCACCCCAGAAAAGTTACTTTTTGGGTTACAGAGCGCGGGCAGAGGAGTCACCGTACATTTCGCACAGAGAGACGAAGAAAGAAGAAAGTAATTATCTTTAAAAAAATTAATGGAGAATACAGAACTACAGAGAGAAGTGTTAATGTAGTACAGCAAGAAAGCAGCTCTCTCTCAAAAGTAGTAGAAGAATCACCTCCGCATGGCAGATCATCCCAACTTCCCTCCACAGAGGAATTGGCCAGGGACATAAGCTCTCATTCACAGAAACATATTGAACAAGTGACCCAATGTGAGCATGATATTCAGGTTCCAGAAAGTTTTTATCATTCCTCAAGTATCAACCTTCAAAGCAATTTTATTCCTTTAAATGACTCAAATAGGCCTTTACTTGACAAAGAAGATCCGAACAAAAGTAGCACATGTCTACCAGATTCTGCTGAAGAAAGTAATAATTCAAAGGCAAATGATGCATTAAAAATGAAAGGCAGTGCACAACAGTTTCAAGAGATGACTGAAGAAAAAACACAGGACATACACCTAAGTAATTCCCAACATGAAAAGCTACAGCACGATATTACCAAAAGAAAACTTGCTAGTGCAGAAGAAATTACAGAATCTGAGAATCAGATAAGTATCTCTGCTGTTCCTAGACCTGATATGCATTTGTCAGTTAACAAAGACCAAAGTGCTAGCCCTCAACTGAACAGCAGCTTGCCAGTGCCAGGTAATAACTGTTTGAGAGAGGCAACTACACCAAAAAGTGATGGTGAAACAGAAAATGTATCATTGGATCACAGTAAATTAGTTACAGGCAATGACAGAAAACATTCAGAAAAACGTGATGAACCAAAGCTAGCACATCTAACAGTAGACACTGACTGTAGAGTGCAAAAGAGTTGTGAAGCTTCAAATAACATAGACAAGAAACAGACTGATGGTATTCATGGAGGGGCTTTGAACAAATTGTGTCAAGAAACCTGTGAATCATCTGGTGACATGGTTATGAGACAGGATACTAACATCCACCAGGCAGATATGAATGATGTGACTCAAGAACCTTGTGAAATATCTCGTAATGTTGTTAAGAAAGTGGCTGATGACACTCATGAAATAGATTTGAATAATGTGGCACTAAAAACCTTTGAAGCATCTGATAACATACTGTTGAAACAAGTTGATAAGGCCCAGGGAGCAGATTTGAATGATGTGGGTGTGAAGGAGAGACTCTTTGCAGCTCAGATATCAACAAAACATGATTCCAAAAGTAGAGGGGATGTTAGACAATCTAAGGAAGAAAGCAAGTTGGAATTACATTGTGACGAGAATCAGCAACAACATTTCAATACAGATAAACAACATTCCTTAAATGAAACTAATGAAATGAGCCAATCAAATAACAAGCAAAACACAGAAGATACGAAGATGGAAAATTCAACTGATAACATGACTAACCCAGAGGACCTGATAGACGAGATGGAAGTAACAGGCAAGTTAAAGAAGCCAGATGAAACCACTAATGAATTAGAAGGCATTGCTGTAGCTAGAGAGGAGACTCAAGACAATTCTAATAAAGAAACACTAAGTCCTGGGGCAGTGTGTGTGACATCAAACTGTGAGTATGTTACAACTGACACAAATTTACGGGAAAGAATAAACCTAAAAGATACCTCCAGCCCATCACATGTAGTCACCACTGTTGCAGCAGACAGTGAGACACCACAACCAGGAGCTGAAGTGTCTTCAGGAAATTTAATTGATCAACTGTTACAGAGTCAGCAAAATTCTAAAGTCTTTGATCCTCTCGTGTCCTTGATAAAGACAAGACCAATTGTTGGGGATTCTGCTTTGCGGTATGAGATGATGGTAAAGAAAGAGCTGGCTAGGATATACCAGAAGGAAGCTAAGCAAAAGAAGAAGAAAAGTAAAAAGCAAATAAGCTCTGCAGGTAAATCAGAAACAAAGAAGACTAAAAAAAAACCAAAAGGATTTTGCAGCTTTAGAGGTAACGATAAAGGTATGGATGGATGTGGACCTGGAAAAGGTGGGTTCGGTGGAGACACATTTACTTTTACAGCTATTGTGAGGAGCTATGGTGGTGATTGCATCTCCAACTTGTACCGTAGTCTCTCGACTAAAGGTGTTAACATTCACAAAAAGTGCAAGGCACTTATGAAACAGTCTACAGATTTTTCAAATTCTTTAGATATTACATGTTGGTTGCTCTATTTTGGTTTCCAACATGTGTGTCTGTTCAGTATTTAACAGCAGGTAGAAGTGGACAAAATAGAATGTGCTCTGTCAGAAAAATTTATTTTAATTGTGGCAACTCGGTAGACGTCACAAAAAACCCTCATTGACAGTTCTGTATGAAGTCTCTGTAAAAATGACAAAATTGAAACAGCAGCACAAATGTGCCATTTTTACCTACTTAAATTGCAACTGGAAATATCTACCTGAATATCAGCTCAAGGGACAGATGTGCCTATGTTTTGCAACATCCAGAGTTGTTTTAGGTCTGCGAGTGATTTCTCACAAAATCGTAACTTCACAGAAGTGATAAAAATACCAAAGCTGCTTGTGTAAGACTGAAAAAGTTAATTTTATATGTATAAAGAAATACAATTAAACAAGATAAGTTTATTTTGTTTAATTATCACTGAAACTGAAAAAAAAGAAAAACTAAGATATGTGGTTACAGTTATTTTGCTCTTATCTATAAATCTATCGTTGTATGCTGATGTTATTTGTATGAAGATTTGTAAATTTTATTAAAAAGTGGATACATTTGCAAATGATTTTTTCCTTTTTTTATGGACATAGAACACTGTTACATTCAAGTAATTAAATGACTAAGAGATGCACTCTAAATACTCTTGATGAGAGTACATGTATTTTTATGCCTTTTGTTTGGAAATGTCTGGATTGTTGAGGAGAACTTTTCAGAAAATGGAGAAAGTAAGTATTAAATGACTAGATTACATCAAATGTAAGTGTCACTCTGACAAGTTTTAGGCAAAAAGGCAGTATTATGTCTGGTAAGGGGCTACTGAAGCAATTGGAGAGGTTATCAGAAGAAAGTGCTAAACCACAAGAGCATATTTTGAGTTATTGCAAGTTATGTGTTTGATTAAATTCAATGACAGGACATAAATACAGTAAGATGAAGTGTTTTGTGTACTAGATAGTGCTTTCTAGTAGTACATAGGAAATAATTTATTATCAACATGTGGTGCTTTCAAAACCACAACAGATTAAGTGATCAGACTAATCCTTCCTACCCTGAGGGTTAGCACTTCCTTCTTCTGACCCTTTCAGTTTTCATAGATCTTAACTTTTTTCACTGCGATAAAGTGGATATTGGTCTATGACTGTACTGTTATGGGATAAGAAATTTATTCTGTCCATAGGTAATTACCCCTTTCACACAGAGATCTGAATTTTGTCTATTTATTGCACTACATATTCCATAGATCTGTTTTAATTCATTATTATGTTCAGATCGTACATAGATTAAAAATGAACATTATGAAATGATAATAAAAGAACACAATCAGTAAGTTATAATTACACTCACAAACAGAGGTTAAGTTACAGTTATTTATTTACAAAAATAAAAAAGACCTACTTCTTGACTTATAGAACACAATATAATGTAATGAAGGGGAAAGACACATTAAAGCAGGAATACACAGAAATACTTGGGAATAATCTTACCTACCTCTGCTAAAGAATTCTTCCACAGAACAATAGAAAATCCAGGATGCAATAATGACAACATTGTCTTCTACAGAATAGATTTTCAAGCAAGAACTCCTTTAGCTTACTTTTAAATAATATATTATTACTTCATAGACACTTAATATTACATGGAAGTGCATTGAAGATTTTTTCCCTTGTGTATTTTACATATTTTTGCACGAGAGACAAATTTTTCAGGTCACAGTGTATGTCTCGTTTTCTCCTTGTATTATGATGATAATATGAGTCATTTGTTTCACACTGAGAAGGATTGTGAAGCATGAGTGTTGTGACAGAAAACAGATATTGCAAGGTACTGGTTAGTATCCGTGTTTGCTAAAAAATATTATGAAATGATGTTCTTGTTGGCGCTACATGGAAAACTCAAACAACCTTTTTTTGACTTGCAAAGACATTCTTTCGACAGTGGTGAATTGCCCCAGAAGATTATTTCATAACACATAAGTGAGTGGAAGTAGTCAAAGTAAGAAGATTTAGAAATAGTGATGCCTCCAATTTTGGAAAAAGTTGTTACCATCTAACACTATTTTGTCTGCACTGCAGATAGGGTTTGAGGTAGTTGCTCATTTGTCCTCAGGTTCTCTAGTGGCATGCTTTCTCAATATGTATTCTGTGATTAACAATAGTAGAAGGCCTTAAACAGGTCACAAAATATGCCAACAGGCAATATCTACTTGTCAAGGCATTCCAAAATGTTGTTGGTAAATGCAAATACATCTTCCTTTGTGGAGATACCTTCTCTCAATCCAAAGTGGTTTTTAACTAGTTATTGCAAAGTGTTTTAGGTGAGTGACTATTCTGGCACATTGATTTTTATACCACTTGTGGCCTTCACTTCAACTGGCTTGGGAAAAAATCATCTAGCAGCTATAACTTGTGACATCACTGAAAATGCAAGGAACAACATGAACACATGACAATCACATTTGAAGAAAGAGTTCACCACAACATGAGAAAATTGTAGGCATAAGTGTAGACAAACTACATTGGGCAATTGGCTGGTGAAAAAACAAGATATAAGCTTCTTCCTGAGCTTCCAGTGTGTAGAAACAAACGAGCTTGGAGAAATGGTTAGTGAAAAAAGCCTTGCCCAGAAATTCAATTGAAGTTTGGAAAACAAAAACTAGCAATTTATCACCAAAACACTAGAGGCCTCTGCAGTAAGGTCAATGAACTTATATTCAAAGTCCATGAACCACAAGGTACAGCTTATGCCAATGTTCTGTGCTTTAGTGAACACCATATTAATTCTGATATTGAAAAACTTGTGATAAATAATTATTACTTAGCAATATCATTCTACAGAAAATATGAAGAAAAATGTTGTGTTGCCCTCTGTGTTAAAACCAATGTCACATACAGAGCAATTGATGTTCAGAGTTATTGTTTAGAACAACATTTGGAAGTGTGTGACATAGAACTGTCCTTAAATAATTCTTGTATCACATTTACAGTATACAGAGCACCTTCAGGGGACTTAAGTCTCTTATTAATGCAGTTAGATGTTCTCCTAACATACATATTCAATGACAGATGAGGTGTGATAATGCTTGGGAACTTCATTGTGAACTTTCTAACAAATTCCACAGACAGTTCAGACTTACAAAATTTAATGTTCACATATAATCTTGCTTCTGTAGTTAGTTAGTTCCTCTATTAGAATACCTTCATGTACAAGAACACCCATCACCATCATCATCTTTGACAGTTTCCAGCCTCTGAAGAACACTAATTGATAATATATTTATAGACCAGACCAAATAGGTGATACAACTAGCAACAAGTCCTGAATGGTCTCTGGCCATTATGGACAAAGAATCAATTAACAGAGCAATATTGTTCGACAGTACACTATTTGTATTAACTTCATGAATACCAATAATATTAATATATTAATAATAATATTAAAGTGGTCCCCAGCGGAAATAGCAAGGATAATTAATGAAGAAACTGTCCAGAATGTTAAGTCACATCTCCAAGACATAGATCAGAGATCTGTGTATAATTTAGATAATTCCAATTCCAAGTACAATCTTTACAGTAGTGAAGTGGCACTTACATTTGATAGTACTGTCTCAAAAATGTTATATAAAACTTAAGCTAAGGAACTCACCAAAAGGCCCTGGACAACCAATGGTATTAAGATTTTAAGCAAAAGGTCTGTATAAAAATTCCAGAACACCTGTACTTTCTCACCAGTAATGTGTTGGACTGAAATGCATCCCTGCATACCCCTGTGTTTAATATGTAACTACCAGAAGTTTCATTGTTGCATGTCTGTTAGTTATTGTTCAGTGCTGTATTGAACGGAGCACTGTGTCACACAGAGATGGGAGAATTAGAGGAGCAATGCATCTGAATTAAATTTTGCATAAAACTCAAGAAAATCTTTACAGACATACCAAATGATTCAGAAAGCCCTTGGTGATGAGTACTTATGCCATACTCGGTGTTACGAATGTTCCAGTGGTTTAAAAGTGGCAGGATGAAAGTTAGAGAGGATCCTTGTTCAGGACGTCTTTTGACATCTGTCAAAGATGCTCATGCCAGGAATGTCAACAAAATTGTGCATGCCAGTTGAAGACTGACTATCTGAGATATTGCAAAAGAATGTAACATTTCAGTTGGACCATGTCACGAATTATTGATACAATGTCTTGGAGTGCATCGTGTTGCTGTCAAGTTGTTCCCACAACTTACAGGTATGAGTCAAGACCAGAAAGGCCTTCGCCTCACCGTCTGTGAAAAGCTTTTGGATTGTGCAAATGAGATTGAGATGTTCCTTAAGAGAATCATAGCTTCTGATGAGACCTGGTAGTACAGTTATTCTGTTGAGACATTGAAAGAACTAAGATTTGCAATGATAGATGAGATAAAAGAAAATTCGCAGATGGCACTTCACGCGATCCAGCAAGAGGCATTCGAGACTGCAGTGGGGAGTGGAAGCAGTGTTGGGAGCTGTGTCTCAGTTGTGGAGGAGAGTATTTTGAAGGAGACCATGCACAATAAGTAAAAGATAAGCCAAGAAAAATTTTGAGGACAAAGTCCCGGAATTTTTTGAACAGACCTCATGTTTCTTTTTACCTTTGACATCTGATAACATGAGAATTTACAAACAACTGAAGGTACAGCTTCACTTAACTCATTGCTTGCCACCATCTTGATATCTGATCCAGTCATTCTATGTGTCTAGCAGAGCGAGGTCAGTGTTGTTCATGAATTCAGAGGGTCCACATTGAGAGCCCTTTTGTGAGTGAATATAACTTGATGAAACTGTTTCATATCACCGTGGATGTGTGTGCGCAAGTGAACTATAGAAATAGTGGAGAACAAGAACCTTTGCTAAGTTTGCCAGTGGAATATTAAATTGAAAATTCTGAAGGTGTTGCAGATATTGTTGAAAATACGAGCAGAGAAAGGGAACAAGAATTCCCTGATACCGTCCAAAGCTTCTTAGCTTTATTTCAAGAGAATGGCTTTGTTCTACAAGCTGTGATTGCATCAATTTTTGAAAGAACTCATTTGATCAGCAATGAATTGTATCAATGGTTTTGGATTATGCACTGGGAAATGAACTTCCTTGGAATTGTTGTGAATATGTTTGTGGGTGTTTGAGAATGAGATTGGATATCCTGAAATGGGAAAAGATTAAAATGAAAGGTGGTCAAAAGCAAAACTTTCATATCCAACAATTTTAAACAGTCAGTGGCATATCATTCGTTTTAAGTAAATTTGATTTCATTCATCTCTCTCTTCAGCTTTAACATTTCTCTAAATTGAAATGTTTATTGTGGAGATATCTAATGTGTTTAAATGCATTCTTGATAATTCTTGTTAAATAGTTTGGTAATTTAAAGACTGATCACTCCACTTTGATGATTGTGAAATCAATCACAACACTGCCCACTATTTTAATCAAAGCATTAGGTTTTTGTTTTCATCTTTATCAATTTATTTCAATGTTTGTACATCAAGGAGGGAAACAACATTTTCTCTTACTGCAGTGCAGTTCTGGGTTCAGTATCTGTCAAAAGAAAAAACACAAGCACTGTTTGTAAATAGACATAAGGACACATTTATACCAAAATTGAATATTGTATTTTCAAGTAATGTAATGAGAGCAGGGTTCTGTTAATACTACTTAACTGATTACATCTCTACTGTAAAACAAATAACACATCCTCAACTTTTGAGTGCTGTATGGAACTAATGCAAGCTATGAAATATAACTCGTACAGTTGTTCTGTGATATAATAAGAACAGCCTGTGTGTGTGTGTGTGTGTGTGTGTGTGTGTGTGTGTGTGTGTGTGTTCGCAATTTTCATGAATTTTTGTGATAAAATCTTGAGCTATATTATGGTTGTGGCATTCATCCTGGCCCAAAGGTAATTTTCTTTCTCTTATGATTTAGTCAATATTCTTCAAAACAGCTTTATAAACAGTTAGACACACATACTGTTACATATGTTCTGGCCATTTGTAGGTAAATTTGTTAGGAACAAGTAAGTATAAAAGCTGAATTAAGTACATTAGTCTCTGGGAAAGGTGCTCTAAAACATAACGGTCAAACATTAATAGTGCTTGCAAGAAGGTTTATATCAATAATTTGTTATATAAGATGCTTTTCTTATTCCATAGCTTCATACTGAGGAAATCCTCATTCATGTGAAACATGTTACCAAAGATCTAATCAGTAATCAAGGTGCTTAACTAGAACAAAACATATCAAACACAACCTCAACAGGCCTGCTGCTAGTTTACAAAAAGTAGTCAGAGTCATAATCTTACAAAGACTCATATTATGCAGTTAAAAAAAGTTCTGCTGATACTAGAAATGTTCATTAACAATGTCTCATTAAATGAAACATTATGTGTAAACTTCTTTGGGGTCTGCTGAATTACAACTTAATAAAGTGCAGAAAAATGGGGACAACTGAACCTAACAACACCAGACAATGGCATCATCCAGCAAAGTAATGGTGGTGGTGATGATGATGATGTTGATGATGATGTGGCATGTGATGTCATATGTGCACAAACAGAGCACAGAACATTGACAATATTCCTTTTGCCTCTGCATTAGTTTTTGCAATGTAGGTTGTGTTGACAGACTGATGTGCAATTTAGCACAAGGTTTAGGTTGGGTTGGAAGATGAGTTTAGTTGAGCACTGGCAAAGCCAAAAAATTTGAATAGAAAATCTTAGATGTGGTGACACACTAATCTGCAATGTAGCCAGAGATCAAGGTTTGATTGAAAGGTGATAGCTTGGTTGTGAGTTGATGAAGCAGTTTATCTAAAGAACTTATCAAGAAGATCAGCTCAACATTTTTTATATTTTGAAACATCTCTCATGTGTTGACATGAAGACCGGAACATTTTTTCAGCAAAAGTGGACAATTAAAATAATGTGATGATTTTCATTGTATGGGCCACAACAAAATTATCTGCTGAGCACTGTGTCTTGCAATGCTGGAAATATCATCAGGTGCTGTTAAAGCTCAGAGAGTAGTTCCAAACTCAAACAAGCTCATCAAGGTGAACTGTTAATGCTCAGAATGTGACTTGATCAGACCACTGCCTGAGGTCAGTGAGTCACACTGACTTCTGGAACGGCTTGTCATCAGGAAGGCACTAATGCGTAATTTGTCTACTTTTAATCCTTCTTCCTTTCTGTTTAGATTGTTTTTGTCTTTTTGTAATTTTTATGGTCCCTTTATACATACTCTACTGTGACTATCACATCTTTGATGTTTGTATTTCATGTATTCTTGCAGTGCACTTCTGTTGAGTAAACAGCTTTTTGAACTTAGCTTTATTGCCCTTGAGGCTCATTCCATAGATCATTACTGAAATTATACTATCAGTCTTTCTGCAGGCCAACACAAAGGGGATGTTAAGTGCAAAGTGGGCAAAAATGTGATTTGTTACTTTACTTATCCATATGAGGTGCCATCGCAGTTTGTTACCTATCACGAAGCTTAGGAATTTTTCATGCAGAATTTTGTTTAGTCTGTATTTACTGGCACTCGTACTTACAAGTATATTTTATTTCTCTGGCATTGCAAAACATAGTTTCTGTAAGATGAAGGGTTAAGCTGTTTGCTATGAACTTTCACTCATTCAGTCATTCATTCATCAAGTTGTGTAGATCCCATCAAGAAGAAGTGGAATGAGTCAATGATATTTTAACATGAAATCAAGAAATCGTGGAAATGTAATCTATGTATTGCACTGACAATAAACTATCACTGGTTAGTGCTATTGATGCCAACACCATCTCCTGCTGTCTCTTCAGTTTTACTATGCAGCTGATGTTGACTTGTTAGTAGCTTCAATATTTCCTCAAATACAATGGTATTTTTCAAATAACATAAATTTTGTTTATATTTTTGAATACTGAGTCCTATTTATTTGCAGCATACTACTACCTGCTGCACAGCTTTATAATAAATACTACTACTTGCCATTTAGCTAGAGGAACTCTACAATTCATGAATCTAGATATTCATATAATATGTAGAAACAGTGACTATGAGGTATGTTTTTACTTTTCATTTGAATTGGTAGTGATTTCCAATTACTTACTTTATATTAGATGGAAACTTGTTGAATACCTTAACACCAGAATACATATATTGACTTCTATGTGACACCTGAACATATGAGCAGTGAAGGTGGAGGTTCTTCGGGTCTTTGGAGAGAGGGAGAAGAAAGACAGCGCTTTCTCGACAAATGTTTGATGTACACTTGTTGTGTAGTTACTCTTCCGAACAAAGTGTTTTACATTAATCGTGTTGCATATCATTAGGAGATATCCCCATCACATCGTGGTCATTGCTTCCTACACTGATGACGCCGTGTTTGTCATGAAATGCACCTTAAATTTACCACTCTACATTGAAACAATCCATTGTATTACATTGTGACAAAATTGGTAGCACACAACATATCACCCACCATGCCGCACTGGATTACAGTGCCAACAGGATTGCAGTGCCGGATGTATGGCATCATTTTGTGTAAATACAGTGATGTTGACTGAGTGCATCAACAATTTGTTCCTCGTACCTAAAGACAACACAACCTAAACTTGCCTCAACATTGATGGCTAACAACAAATCTGTTCTTGGACTTTTGAGACAGTGCTGTTAAGCAGCAAAGAACGAAACATAGTTGTAATGCCAGTTTTGCATCTTCCAAACCTCTTACACTGTTAAACGGATATAACCAACTGCTTACCACATTTTCACACCCAGTGGTGTGTCACTAACTATTGGCACCCATGTTGCCTCTCACACCAAAGAAAAAAAATGAAATGAAGGTGTGGCATTGTTGGCCAGGAGGCCCCATCTGGGGAAGTTCAGCCGCTGAGTGCAAGTCTTATTTTAGTCAACACTACATTGGGTGACTTGTGTGTCAGTGTTGAGGATGACATGATGATGAGGACAACACAACACCCAGTCGATGAGCAGAGAAAATCTCCAACCCAGCCGGGAATCGAACCTGAGCCTGCTGCATGGGAGGCAAGCATATTACCACCCAGCTAAGCAGATGGACATCACGCCAAACAACGCTACACTTATTTCTTCAGCCTCACCTCCAAGGCTCACTTTGCACCTCCAACTACCAGCTTTCAACCCTGCTGACCCGGCTTTGTGGTTTGCAATGGTGGACTGCATTTTTGAAGCAATAAGCACTTTAGATGACGATTAAAAATATGTCACCCTGCTGTGCAGCATGATGGGACAGGCTGAATGCTATACCCAAACAAGTGCAGCACAGTAAAGACTGTTCTCTTACAAAGACTTTCGAAAACCCAAAACAACAGTTGCTGTCTAAGAACAGGAACTCGATGACAACACAAGCTCATAAATTTGGTGTTGCCTCCATACAATTATTGATCATATTCTCATGTTTGACCCTATGGATCATCAAGTTACTGACTGAGTTGCAACTGGCAATGATTGCAAACAAGTTTGAACCTGTAGAAAAATGACTCACATAGGTAGACCCCATGTTCTCGATGGTATGCCACAAATGAATATTAAACAGGCAGATGGATGACACCCCACGTGCCACTGGGGCAATAGTGTCTTCCGTACCACTTGATCCAAGCCAAGTGAGCTCAACACCACACAAGGGTGACATCATGCCGCCTCAACAGCCGGCGGCCCACCCTTACATAACCACTTTGCCTGCAGCCTGTGCCAATGATACACCTGATGAGTATCCAAATGATGTCAGTGGACTGAAACAAGTGGTTCTGGCCACTGCAGCAATCAAAGCGCCCACCCCATCCACATATAGCGCAAACTCATGTTACCATGACAACGTCTGCAGAAGGATGCCTCTCTGTGCGTGATCTCATTACACAACAGTACCTCTTAATGGACATTAGCTGTACCATTAGCTCCTCACCACACAGCAACAGATCAGCCTTCGAACCGACATCAGCATGACACTTCACTTGGTGAACAAATCAGAGAGACCAGTCTATGGCACCACTACTGACATCATTCAACTGTCGATGACCCTTCAGTGCTCCTGGACTTTCTGTGTAACAGATGCCAGTGGACTCATCATCAGCATGGTCAACTGTCAACCAATAAAGTATAAGTAGCACTAATGCAACATGCTACCAGGAACTGTATTGAGTGACACTGTTTGTAAACACAGAGCGATAAGCGGTTATACACTCGCACTCACACACACATATCCAACCACACGTACACAGACACAAGCAGACATTTGTAAAGGCAAAGAGTTTGGGCAGAGATGTCAGTCGAGGCGGAAAGACAGGTAAGGTATGAGCGGCGGAAACTTGAAATTAGCGGAGGTTGAGGCCTGGCGGATATAGAGAAGAGAGGATATACTGAAGGGCAAGTTTCCATCTCTGGAGTTCTGAGAGGTTGGTGTTAGTGGGAAGTATCCAGATAACTTGGATGGTGTAACAGTGTGCCAAGATGTGCTGGCCGTGCACCAAGGCATGTTTAGCCACAGGGTGATACTCTTTACCAACAAACACTGCCTGCCTGTGTCCATTCATGTGAATGGACAATTTGTTGCTGGTCATTCCCACATAGATTGCATCACATTGTAAGCAGGTCAGTTGGTAAATCATGTCGGTGCTTCCACACGTGGCTCTGCCTTTGATCGTGTACACCTTCCAGGTTACAGGACTGGTGTAGGTGGAGGTGGGGGTGCATGGGACAGTTTTTACACCGGGGGCGGTTACAAGGGTAGGAGCCAGAGGGTAGGGAGGTTGGTTTGGGGATTTCATAGGGATGAACCAAGAGGTTACGAAGATTAGGTGGACGGCGGAAAGACACTCTTGGTGTGGGGAGGATTTCATGAAGGATGGATCTCATTTCGGGGCTGGATTTGAGGAAGTCGTATCCCTGCTGGAGAGCCACATTCAGAGTCTGATCCAGTCCCGGGAAGTATCCTGTCACAAGTGGGGCACTTTTGGGGTTCTTCTGTGAGAGGTTCTGGGTTTGAGGGGATGAGAAAGTGGCTCTGGTTATTTGCTTCTGTACCAGGTCGGGAGGGTAGTTGTGGGATGCGAAAGCTGTTTTCAGATTGTAGGTGTAATGGTTCAAGGATTCGGGACTGGAGCAGATTCGTTTGCCATGAAGACCTAGGCTGTAGGGAAGGGTCCGTTTGATATTGAATAGGTGGCAGCTGTCATAATGGAGGTACTGTTGCTTGTTGGTGCATTTGATGTGGACGGACGTGTGAAGCTGGCCAGTGGACAGATGGAGGTCGACGTCAGGGAAAGTGGCATGGGGTTTTGGAGTAGGACCAGGTGAATCTGATGGAACCAAAGGGGTTGAGGTTGGAGAGGAAATTCTGGAGTTCTTCTTCACTGAGAGTCCAGATCATGAAGATGTCATCAATAAATCTGTACCAAACTTTGGGTTGGCAGGCCAGGGTAACCAAAAAGGCTTCCTCTAAGTGACCCATAAATACACTCCTGGAAATGGAAAAAAGAACACATTGACACCGGTGTGTCAGACCCACCATACTTGCTCCGGACACTGCGAGAGGGCTGTACAAGCAATGATCACACGCACAGCACAGCGGACATACCAGGAACCGCAGTGTTGGCCGTCGAATGGCGCTAGCTGCGCAGCCTTTGCCGTCAGTGTCAGCCAGTTTGCCGTGGCATACGGAGCTCCATCGCAGTCTTTAACACTGGTAGCATGCCGCGACAGCGTGGACGTGAACCATATGTGCAGTTCACGGACTTTGAGCGAGGGTGTATAGTGGGCATGCGGGAGGCCGGGTGGACGTACCTCCGAATTGCTCAACACGTGGGGCGTGAGGTCTCCACAGTACATCGATGTTGTCGCCAGTGGTCGGCGGAAGGTGCACGTGCCCGTCGACCTGGGACTGGACCGCAGCGACGCACGGATGCATGCCAAGACCGTAGGATCCTACGCAGTGCTGTAGGGGACTGCACCGCCACTTCCCATCAAATTAGGGACACTGTTGCTCCTGGGGTATCGGCGAGGACCATTCACAACCGTCTCTATGAAGCTGGGCTACGGTCCCGCACACCGTTAGGCCGTCTTCCGCTCACGCCCCAACATCGTGCAGCCCGCCTCCAGTGGTGTCTCGACAGGCGTGAATGGAGGGACGAATGGAGACGTGTCGTCTTCAGCGATGAGAGTCACTTCTGCCTTGGTGCCAATGATGGTCGTATGCGTGTTTGGCTCCGTGCAGGTGAGTGCCACAATCAGGACTGCATACGACTGAGGCACACAGCGCCAATAGCCGGCATCATGGTGTGAGGAGCGATCTCCTACACTGACCGTACACCTCTAGTGATCGTCGAGGGGACACTGAATAGTGCACGGTACATCCAAACTGTCATCGAACCCATCGTTCTACCATTCCTAGACCGGCAAGGGAACTTGCTGTTCCAACAGGACAATGCATGTCCGCATGTATCCCGTGCCACCCAACGTGCTCTAGAAGGTGTAAGTCAACTACCCTGGCCAGCAAGATCTCCGGATCTGTCCCCCATTGAGCATGTTTGGGACTGGATGAAGCGTCGTCTCATGAGGTCTGCACGTCCAGCACGAACGCTGGTCCAACTGAGGCGCCAGGTGGAAATGGCATGGCAAGCCGTTCCACAGGACTACATCCAGCATCTCTACGATCGTCTCCATGGGAGAAAAGCAGCCTGCATTCCTGCGAAAGGTGGATATACACTGTACTAGTGCCAACATTGTGCATGCTCTGTTGCCTGTGTCTATGTGCCTGTGGTTCTGTCAGTGTGATCATGTGATGTATCTGACCCCAGGAATGTGTCGATAAAGTTTCCCCTTCCTGGGACAATGAATTCACGGTGTTCTTATTTCAATTTCCAGGAGTGTAGGTTGGCATACAAGGGGGCCATCCTGGTACCCATGGCTGTTCCCTTTAATTGTTGGTATGTCTGGCCTTCAAAAGTGAAGAATTTGTGGGTCAGGATGAAGCTGACTAAGGTAATGAGGAAAGAGGTTTTAGGTAGGGTGGCAGGTGATCGGCATGAAAGGAAGTGCTCCATCGCAGCGAGGCCCTGGTTGTGCGGGATATTTGTGTATATGGAAGTGGCATCAATGGTAACAAGGATGGTTTCCGGGGGTAACAGATTGGGTAAGGATTCCAGGCGTTTGAGAAAGTGGTTGGTGTCTTTGATGAAGGATGGGAGACTGCATGTAATGGGTTGAAGGTGTTGATCTACGTAGGCAGAGATACGTTCTGTGGGGGCTTGGTAACCAGCTACAATGGGGCGGCCGGGATGATTGGGTTTGTGAATTTTAGGAAGAAGGTAGAAGGTATGGGTACGGGGTGTCGGTGGGGTCAGGAGGTTGATGGAGTCAGGTGAAAGGTTTTGTAGGGGGCCTAAGGTTCTGAGGATTCCTTGAAGCTCTGCCTGGACATCAGGAATGGGATTACCTTGGCAAGAAAGAAACTTCCACATGGGAAAAATCTATTAAAAACAAAGATTCCAAGACTTACCAAGCGGGAAAGCGCCGGCAGACAGGCACATGAACAAAACACACAAACACACACACAGAATTACGAGCTTTCGCAACTGGCAGTTGCTTCGTCAGGAAAGAGGGAAGGAGAGGGAAAAATGAAAGGATGTGGGTTTTAAGGGAGAGGGTAAGGAGTCATTCCAATCCCGGGAGTGGAAAGAGTTCCCTTAGGGGAAAAAAAGGACAGGTGTACACTCGCACACACACACACACACACACACACACACACACACACACACATATCCATCCGCACATACACAGACACAAGCAGACATATTTAAAGGCAAAGAGTAAGGGCAGAGATGTCAGTCGAGGCGGAAGTACAGAGGCAAAGAAGTTGTTGAAAGACAGGTGAGGTATGAGCGGCGGCAACTTGAAATTAGCGGAGGTTGAGGCCTGGCGGATATCGAGAAGAGAGGATATACTGAAGGGCGAGTTCCCATCTCCGGAGTTCGGATAGGTTGGTGTTGGTGGTAAGTATCCAGATAACTCGGACAGTGTAACACTGTGCCCAGATGTGCTGGCCGTGCATCAAGGCATGTTTAGCCACAGGGTGATACTCTTTACCAACAAACACTGCCTGCCTGTGTCCATTCATGCGAATGGACAGTTTGTTGCTGGTCATTCCCACATAGAAAGCGTCACAGTGCAGGCAGGTCAGTTGGTAAATCACGTGGGTGCTTTCACACGTGGCTCTCCCTTTGATCGTGTACACCTTCCGGGTTACAGGACTGGAGTAGGTGGTGGTGGGAGGGTGCATAGGACAGGTTTTACACCGGGGGCGGTTGAAAGGGTAGGAGCCAGAGGGTAGGGAAGGTGGTTTGGGGATTTCATAGGGATGAACCAAGAGGTTACGAAGGTTAGGTGGACGGCGGAAAGACACTCTTGGTGGAGTGGGGAGGATTTCATGAAGGATGGATCTCATTTCGGGGCAGGATTTTAGGAAGTCGTATCCCTGCTGGAGAGCCACATTCAAGGTCTGATCCAGTCCCGGGAAGTATTCTGTCACAAGTGGGGCACTTTTGGGGTTCTGTGAGAGGTTCTGGGTTTGAGGGGATGAGGAAGTGGCTCTGGTTATCTGCTTCTGTACCAGGTTGGGAGGGTAGTTGCGGGATGCGAAAGCTGTTTTCAGGTTGTTGGTGTAATGGTCGAGGGATTCAGGACTGGAGCAGATTCGTTTTCCACGAAGGCCTAGGCTGTAGGGAAGGGACCATTTGATATGGAATGGGTGGCAGCTGTCATAATGGAGGTACTGTTGCTTGTTGGTGGGTTTGATGTGGACGGATGTGTGCAGCTGGCCATTGGACAGATGGAGGTCAACGTCTAGGAAAGTGGCATGGGATTTGGAGTAGGACCAGGTGAATCTGATGGAACCAAAGGAGTTGAGGTTGGAGAGGAAATTCTGGAGTTGTTCTTCACTGTGAGTCCAGATCATGAAGATGTCATCAATAAATCTGTACCAAACTTTGGGTTGGCAGGCTTGGGTAACCAAGAAGGCTTCCTCTAAGCGACCCATAAATAGGTTGGCATACGAGGGGGCCATCCTGGTACCCATGGCTGTTCCCTTTAATTGTTGGTATGTCTGGCCTTCAAAAGTGAAGAAGTTGTGGGTCAGGATGAAGTTGGCTAAGGTGACGAGGAAAGAGGTTTTAGATAGGGTGGCAGGTGATTGGCGTGAAAGGAAGTGCTCCACTGCAGCGAGGCCCTGGATGTGCGGGATATTCGTGAATAGGGAAGTGGCATCAATGGTTACAAGGATGGTTTCCGGGGGTAACAGACTGGGTACGGATTCCAGGCGTTCGAGAAAGTGGTTGGTGTCTTTGATGAAGGATGGGAGACTGCATGTAATGGGTTGAAGGTGTTGATCTACGTAGGCAGAGATGTGGGGGCTTGGTAACCAGCTACAATGGGCGGCCAGGATGTTTGGGTTTGTGAATTTTAGGAAGTAGGTAGAATGTAGGAGTGCGAGGTGTCGGTGGGGTGAGGAGTTTGATGGAGTCAGGTGAAAGGTTTTGTAGGGGGCCTAAGGTTCTGAGGATTCCTTGAAGCTCTGCCTGGACATCAGGAATGGGATTACCTTGGCAAACTTTGTATGTAGAGTTGTCTGAAAGCTGACGCAGTCCCTCAGCCACATACTCCCGACGATCAAGTACCACGGTCATGGAACCCTTGTCAGCCGGAAGAATGATGGTGGATCGGTCAGCTTTCAGATCACGGATAGCCTGGGCTTCGGCTGTGGTGATGTTGGGAGTAGGATTAAGGTTTTTCAAGAAAGATTGAGAGGCAAGGCTGGAAGTGAGAAATTCCTGGAAGGTTTGGAGAGGGTGATTTTGAGGAAGAGGAGGTGGGTCCCGCTGTGATGGAGGACGGAACTGTTGCAGGCAGGGTTCAATTTGGATAGTGTCTTGGGGAGTTGGATCATTAGGAGTGGGATCAGGATTGTTTTTCTTCGTGGCAAAGTGATATTTCCAGCAGAGACTACGAGTGTAGGACAGTAAATCTTTGACAAGGGCTGTTTGGTTGAACCTGGGAGTGGGGCTGAAGGTGAGGCCTTTGGATAGGACAGAGGTTTCGGATTGGGAGAGGGGTTTGGAGGAAAGGTTAACTACTGAATTGGGGTGTTGTGGTTCCAGATTGTGTTGACTAGAATTTTGAGGTGTTGGGGGGAGTGGAGCTGGAAGTGGGAGATTGAGTAGATGGGAGAGACTGGGTCTGTGTGCAATGAGAGGAGGTTGAGGTTTGTTGGATAGGTTGTGGAGGGTGAGTGAGTTGCCTTTCCGGAGGTGGGAAACCAGGAGATTGGATAGTTTTTTGAGGTGGAGGGTGGCATGTTGTTCTAATTTGCGGTTGGCCTGTAGGAGGATGCTATGTACAGCCGGTGTGGATGTGGGAGAGGAAAGATTGAGGACTTTGATTTGGGATAGGAGTTGACGGGTGTGTTCATTGGCCGAGTCGATGTATAGGTGAAGGATTAGGCGGGTGAGGGCTATGGATTGTGCTGTTTGGAACTGGTATAAGGACTGATGGAAAGAAGGATTGCAGCCAGAGATGGGAACTTTAAGTGTGAGGCCTTTGGGAGTAATGCCAAATGTCAGACAAGCTTGAGTAAATAAAATATGGGAGCGTAATCTGGCTAGGGTGAAGGCATGTTTGCGGAGGGAATGTAAATAAAATTTAATGGGGTCGTTGTAGGGATGTTGTGAGGTTGACATGGTATTAGTAGGTGGAAAGGGTAATATGAGGTTAAAGTGAAAGTAAATAGAGATTTATATAGGGAGAGATAAAGGTGTGAAAAAAGTCGAAAAAGTGTTGGTTTGAGATGAGATATGTTGATCATGTGCTGAACTTAGGTTGGTGAACAACAATGGGTGCAAAGGTTGGGTAGTTATGTTGTCTCCAGATCACGTTAAAGGGTGTCCAATGGCCAATGGCCAGCTGCACACATGCCAGTTGCGAAAGCTCGTAATCAGCTAACTTTCATGATTGATGTGTTGATGTGAGCCACTTGCAGTGGGGAATGTGCTTCAGAAGATGATAGACTGGGTGCCCTAACCACTACAGTTTCTTTTGAGAACTAGCCCCCTCACAGTCAATGTGATCAGCTTTTGACTGTGAGCTCCTTGCAGTATATGTGGAAGTCAAGTGTTTGTGTGAGGATATCGATGGCTGTCAGTTGGCCATGTAGACAGGTCACAAACCTCTGATGGATGCTAT
Organism: Schistocerca gregaria; assembly: GCF_023897955.1. NCBI lineage: Eukaryota > Metazoa > Arthropoda > Insecta > Orthoptera > Acrididae > Schistocerca > Schistocerca gregaria. Next base: position 498,885,050 of record NC_064925.1, on the reverse strand, counting down.
TAGCAAACCATCTCAGGATTCCAGTCCATAGCGATTCAGACATTTGGACCTGAAGGAACAATAGAATACCAACATACGCTATTTCCATGGTAAGGACAATATCATTGTGGACTACCTTTCAGGAATCAGCACAGTTTCTCTCCAATATGACTACGAGCACATGGTAGCCAAGTGAAAGACTTGAGTATCAATGGCCTCCTCAATGACTACAACACGAACCTTCATATCGAACGTCAGTCTCTGACAATGTCTCACACAATGTCTCTGCTTTGTGACATTTCACAAGACAGGCCATGACTACTTATGTCTCTTATGATGGGCTGCAGAATATTCTAGCAGCTACAGAACCTGAGTTACCACAGCATTAAGTCAGTGGTCTTCCTAGTGATGTACATATTCGTGTGGGCGAATATGAAATGAGACTGTCATCGCAGGGTACAATGCTGTCTTGCATGCCGAACTAGTAAGACAGAGAGTCACACCCAACCTCAGCTCAGATGCTTTCACATCTTGAAGACTTGGTTCCAACATGTTCAGCTTGACATCACTGGACCCTTGCTAGAATTGAAAGGATTTCCAAAACCTCTTACCCATGATTGACGTGAGATCGTCGAGGGCAAAAGCCATACCCATGCTTGATATCACACCCGAAACAATCACATGTGCATTTGTTGATCTGTGGATTGCCCACTGGCACTCTGAAAGTGGAACACAGATGAGGGCCTCCAATTTGAATTGTTCTTTTTAAATGACCTGTATCACATCTGTGGGCTCACCTCCATGTGGACTACTGCATATCAATTGCCGAGTAATGGTCTCATTGAGAGGTGGTACAGTACCTCGAAGGTTGCCCTGATCTTCCACAGCAGTTCCTTAACTGAGGCACACTCATGTGTCCTTGGAATTCACTCAGCATACCAGGATGACTTACGGCCATCTCTGGAAGTTGTGGTTTACGGTAAGCCACTTGTCCTGTATGTGGACTGCACTCAGCCTAAGGCTGACACAAACAGCCAGACTTACTTACACTAAAGCATCATTGTCAGGAACGTATTCAGAACCTGCATGTTTTGGCATCCTCAACACATTTGACCCCAAAAGTGTTTATAAACAAGGTCTTTGCCTCTTGCTACTTTGTCATTTTGTGAGATGGAACTGTATGATTGAAGCCTCTTTGTTCAGGCCCGTATAGGGTGGTCAGATGCATTCCTCAGACATCTGACATGCTAGTGCATGGTAAACCTATGACCGTCTTGTGCACTGGCTGCTCCGGGATGACTCCGCTCCAACACACCTAGATTCCAACATGCCAGAAATTGAGGACTATGACCAGCATTAAACATCTACATCACTCCTGTGCCTGAATTGGATGTGAGCTGGGCACTTTGATGAGCTTCCACTGCCACCTCCTTCATCTGTCACACATCTGAATCACAACATGGCCACATCGGAAACCCTCCACTACATCTGGCACAGAAGCACATGTCCGGAATTAGCATGTCACACATCACAACAAGAAATGGTTTGGTAATGCCTCATGAAGTGGCAGCCATAGTATGACCAGTTGCATGCAACTGCACACACCAACGACTGCTGACCACCAAATACTGCAGTGCTCCATTCTCCTAGTAGGGCCTCTGTGGGGATATTGACCTCTGTGCAAAACCTGAACATCTTTGGCTGGCAAGAATAGAGGATCTTAGGAGAGAGTGAGAAGAAAGACAAGGCAATATCAACCAGTGTTTAGTGTAGATGTGTTGTATAGTGTTTTATTTCTGGAGCTAGACAGATGCTTGTATCGTAGCTCTCGCTAAGTTAAGTGATTAATATTGAAATAAGAGCTAATTTAGTTAATATTACATTTTAGACTAGTGTATATACTTCTTCTCTAGGCTATCTAGTGGATGTTTTGCTTTTCTGACTGTATCTAGAACGAAAAGGAAGTATTTCATAAAAGGCCGGTAGTTGCTAGTTTTGTTTACACTTTTTTTAGGCTTAAATTTCACACGAGTGTAAATTTTCGTTTTTGACTAGTTATTACTTCAAAGTCAAAATAGTTTGTTTCAGTCATACAGAGTTTAGATAGTTAAAACTGTCAGAAGTAAGTTTAAAAGTTTGTTTACGTTAGTGTTTATTTACAGATTAGTAGGCTACAGGTTACGAAACTACTGTGTTCTTTTGACAACTTATTCTCTGCTTTCTTCCCGAGGGCATGCAGCTTTACTGTATAGTTAAATGATGATGGTGTCTTCTTGGGTAAAATATTCTGGAGGTAAAATAGTTCCCCATTTGGATCTCCGGGTGGGGACTGCTCAAGAGGATGTCGTTATCAGGAGAAAGAAAACTGGCGTTCTACGGATTGAAGCGTGGAATGTCAGATCCCTTAATCGGACAGGTAGCTTTGAAAATTTAAAAAGGGAAATGGATAGGTTAAAGTAAGATCTAGTGGGAATTAGTGAAGTTCGGTGGCAGGAGGTACAAGATTTCTGGTCAGGTGACTACAGGGTTATAAACACAAAATCAAATAGGGGTAATGCAGGAGTAGGTTTAATAATGAATAAAAAGAATAGGAATGTGGGTAAGCTACTACAAAAAACATAGTGAACGCATTATTGTGGCCAAGATAGATACAAAGCCCATGTCTACTACAGTAGTACAAGTTTATATGCCAGCTAGCTCTGCAGATGATGAAGAAATTGAAGAAATGTATGATGAAATAAAAGAAATTATTCAGATAGTGAAGGGTGATGAAAATTTAATAGTCATGGGTGACTGGAATTCGTCAGTAGGAAAAGGGAGAGAAGGAAACATAGTAGGTGAATATGGATTGGGGGGAAGAAATGAAAGAGGAAGCCGTCTGGTAGAATTTTGCACAGAGCATAACTTAATCATAACTAATACTTGGTTCAAGAATCATAAAAGAAGGTTGTATACATGGAAGAAGCCTGGAGATACTGACAGGTTTCAGATAGATTATATAATGGTAAGACAGAGATTTAGGAACCAGGTTTTAAATTGTAAGACATTTCCAGGGGCAGATGTGGACTCTGACCACAATCTATTGGTTATGACGTGCAGATTAAAACTGAAGAAACTGCAAAAAAGTGGGAATTTAAGGAGATGGGACATGGATAAACTAAAAGAACCAGAGGTTGTACAGAGTTTCAGGGAGAGCATAAGGGAGCAATTGACAGGAATGGGGGAAAGAAATACAGTAGAAGAAGAATGGGTAGCTTTGAGGGATGAAGTAGTGAAGGCAGCGGAGGATCAAGTACGGTAAAAAGTAGAAATCCTTGAATAACAGAAGATATAATCCATTAATTTTCGGGCATGCAGGCGTGCAAATAAAATGTCCTCTACTGATATTTCGGCCGCATATCGTCCGGCCATCTTCAGAGCGAGTCACAAGACTGACGACAAGGTTCCAAGCGCAGCATTATATGCTCCACCATGGCGGTAATGCGCATATGGGTCACAGATGCTGGTCGGCAGCAGAGACATATGCTTACACATGTGCTGCCTGTGGAGAAGGCGTATAGACTTTCAATTTGCTTATCGATGTTTGATCGGCGGCGGTGACACGATGACGACTTCTCTGCAATTTAATTACTCCAAGAGCCGGATTCCATGCTTTGTCCAAATTAAAACCATTATCTCTGTTTATTAAATTGTTGACTAATCGAATTTCTATAGCTTCCTTGAATACAGATTCCCAAAAAGAAGAGGTGGATGTTAAAATCTTCACATCACTGTAATTCATGGAATGACCCATATCAATACAATGTTCGGCCACAGCTGACTTGTCTGGTTGTAATAAGCATGTGTATCTTCGGTGCTCCACACACCTCTGATGAATGGTGCATGTTGTTTGACCTGTGTATGACTGCTCACAATTTCCGCAAGGAATCTGGTACACACCCGCCTTACGGAGCAGTAAATCGTCCTTCACAAATCCGAGTAAAGCCACAATCTTTGTGGGGGGCCGGAAGATCACCTTAACACAGTGTTTCTCAAGAATACGGCCTATCTTTGAAGAAAGAGCACCCACATAGGGCAGATCTGAAGAAATTACTATCTTCTTCCCCATCACATACCTGCTTTTTAGGTTTTGCATCGAATGCTCTACGAATTTGTTGCAGAGAATATCCATTCGATTTAAAAATGCTCTTGAGGTATGTTAGCTCTCCTTGCAAATTCTCTTCAGTGGATATTCTCTACCATCTGCTGAGCAAGATGTATGAAACATTCGAAATACCCTCAGACTTCAAGAAGAATATAATAATTCCAATCCCAAAGAAAGCAAGTGTTGAGAGATGTGAAAATTACCAAACTATCAGTTTAATAAGTCACAGTTGCAAAATACTAATGCGAATTCTTTACAGATGAATGGAAAAAGTAGTAGAAGCCGACCTCAGGGAAGATCAGTTTGGATTCCGTAGAAATTTTGGAACACGTGAGGCAATACTGACCCTACGACTTATCATATAAGCTAGATTAAGGAAGGGCAAACCTTCATTTCTAGCATTTGTAGACTGAGAGAAAGCTTTGACAATGTTGACTGGAATACTCTCTTTCAAATTCTGAATGTGGCGGGGGTAAAATTCAGGGAGCGAAAGGCTATTTACAATTTGTACAGAATCCAGATGGCAGTTATAAGAGTCGGGGGACATGAACGGGAAGTAGTGGTTGGGAAGGGAGTGAAACAGGGTTGTAGTCTCTCCTTGATGTTATTCAATCTGTATACTGAGCAAGCAGTGAAGGAAACAAAAGAAAAATTTGGAGTCGTTATTAAAATCCATGGAGAAGAAATAAAAACTTTGAGGTTCGCCGATGACATTGTAATTCTGTCAGAGACAGCAAAGGACTTGCAACAGCAGTTGAACAGAATGGGTAGTGTCTTGAAAGGAGGATATAAGATGAACATCAACAAAAGCAAAGCGAGGATAATGGAATGTAGTCAAATTAAGTCGGGTGATGCTGAGGGAATTAGATTAGGAAATGAGATACTTAAAGTAGTAAAGGAGTTTTGCTATTTGGGGAGCAAAATAACTGACGATGGTCGAAGTAGAGAGGATATCAAATGTAGACTGGCAATGGCAAGGAAAGCGTTTCTGAAGAAGAGAAATTTGTTAACATCGAGTATAGATTTAAGTGTCAGGAAGTCTTTTTCTGAAAGTATTTGTATGGAGTGTAGCGATGTATGGAAGTGAAACATGGACGATAAATAGTTTGGACAAGAAGAGAATAGAAGCTTTCAAAATGTGGTGCTACAGAAGAATGCTGAACATTAGATGGGTAGAAAACAACTAATGAGGAAGTATTGAATAGGATTGGAGAGAAGAGAAGTTTGTGGCAGAACTTGACTAGAAGAAGGGATTGGTTGGTAGGACATGTTCTGAGGCATCAGGGGATCACCAATTTAGTATTGGAGGGCAGCGTGGAGGGTAAAAATTGTAGAGGGAGACCAAGAGATGAATACACTAAGAAGATTCAGAAGGATGTAGGTTGCAGTAGGTACTGGGAGATGAAGAAGCTTGCACAGGATAGAGTAGCATGGAGAGCTGCATCAACCAGTCTCAGGACTGAAGACCACTACAACAACAACAATTCTCTGCTTTTGTGTTAAGTTTGTCTATCAAACCATGTGTGACAAATGTGGTGGTTGCTGTAGAAATTTGAAAGAGGGGGTGTTCTGTGTAGACTGTAAGCTATGGTTTCATTGAGGCAAATGTAGTGGCAAGGAAATGAGGGTAGAAAATGAGGCTCTTCAATGGCAGTGTAGGTTATGTAGAAAGGATAGAAAAATCACTGGCCAGGAAGCAAAAATTTGTGCCCTTACAGCTGAATTAGAAAACGCAAACTTAGAATTATGTAGGTTAAGGGAAGAAAAAGCGACTGGGAACTGGGAATAGGTAGCAAGCAAAGGGCAAAAAAGGGAAACACTTGAAAAACTCCAGAAATACAATTAGTAAATCAGTTTGGCTTGCTATCTGAACTGGAGGAAGGGCCTCATCCAGATGTGGTTGAAAGCATTGTGAAATGTTGAGTCGCAATAATCACAGCAATTAGATAAACACAATTATAGCTTTCGGCCGTTAAGGCCTTTGTCAGCACTAGACACACACACACTCATGCAAAAACAACTTGCACTCATGTCTGCAGTCTCAGAGAACTGAAACCACATTGCAAGCAGCAGCACCAGTGCATGATGGGAGTGGCGACTGGGTGGGGGTAAGGAAGAGGCTGGGGCAGGGAGGGGGAGGGATAGTATAGTGGGAGTGGTGGACAGTGAAGTGTTGCAGTTTAGACGGAGGGCAGGAGAGAAGGTGCGGAGGGGGAGGGGGTAAGTAGCGGAAACGAGAGGAATATAAAGAAATTAAAAGACTAGGTGTCGCAGTGAAATGATGGCTGTGTAGAGGGCTACAGGAATGTAGGATGTATTGCAGGGAAAGTTCCCACCTGCGCAATTCAGAAAAGCTGGTGTTGGTGAGAAGGATCCAGATGGCACAGGCTGTGAAGCACTCATTGAGATGAGGGATAGCATGTTTGGCAGTGGGTTCAGCAACAGGGTGGTCCACTTGTTTTTTGGCCACAGTTTGTTAGTGGCCATTCATGCGGACAGACAGCTTGTTGGTTGTCATGCCTACATAGAATGTAGCACAGTGGTTGCAGCTTATCTTGTAAATCACATGACTGGTTTCACAGGTAGCCCTGCCTTTGACGGGATAGGTGATGTTAGTGAACGGACTGGAGTAGGTGGTGGTAGGAGGATGTATGGGACAGGTATTGCATCTAGGTCTATTACAGGGGTATGAGCCATGAGTTAAGGAATTGGGAGCAGGGGTTGTGTAAGGATGGACGAATATATTGTGTAGGTTCGGTGGACGATGGAATACCACGGTACGAAGGGTGGGAAGGATAGTGGGTAGGATCTTTCTCATTTCAGGGCATGACGAGAGGTAATTGAAACCCTGGTGGAGAATGTAATTCAGTTGCTCCAGTTGCGGATTTTACTGACAAGGGAACCTCCCCATCACACCTCCCTCAGATTTAGGTGTAAGTTGTCACAATGCATAGGCCCTGAACACAGATCAATTGAGAAAACAGGAGGAAGTTGTGCGGAATTATGAAAAAAATAAGCAAAATATACAAACTGAGTAGTCCATGACAAGATAGGCAACATCAAGGATAGTGGGAGGTCTGGAGCACCATGGTCCCGTGGTTAGTGTGAGCAGCAGTGGAAGGTCCTTGGTTCAAGTCTTCCCTCAAGTGAAAACTTTAATTTTTTATTATCTGACAAACTCTTATGTTTTCATCACTTTTTTGGGAGTGATTATCACATCAACAAGAAAACCTAAATCGTGCAAGGTAGAAGAATCTTTTTACGCATTCGCCAAGTGTACAAGTTAGGTGGGTTGGCAACATATTCCTGTCATTTGACGCACATGCCATCACCAGTGTCATATAGAATATATCAGACGTGTTTTCCTGTGGAGGAATCGGTTGACTTATGACCTTGCGATCAAATGTTTTTGGTTCCCATTGAAGAGGCACGTCCTTTCGTCTAATAATTGCACGGTTTTGCGGTGCGGTCGCAAAACACAGACACTAAACTTATTACAGTGAACAGAGAGGTCAATGAAAGAACAGACAGACCATAACTTTGCGAAAATAAAGTAAGTAAACTTTTTACTTGAGGGAAGACTAGAACCAAGGACCTCCCATACCGCAGCTGCTCATGCTAACCACAGGACCACAGCGCTGCTGAGCTCCCATTATCCTTGATGTTGCCTATTTTGCCATGGAATACTCAGTTTGTATATTTTGCTTATTTTTTTTTCATAGTTCCACACAACGTCTTCCTGTTTTCTCGATTGATCTGTGTTCAGTTTTTCAAGGCCTATCCACTGTGCCGACTTATAACTAAATCTGAGGGGGGTGTGATGGGGAGGTTCCCTTGTGAGTTACGAGGGGAATGCTCCTCTGTGGCCAGACTGTGGGACTTTGGGAGGTGGTGGGAGACTGGAAAGATAAGGCACGGGAGATTTGTTTTTGTACAAGGATGGGAGGTTAATTATGGTCAATGTAGGCTTCAGTGAGACCCTCAGTATATTTTGAGAGGGACTGCTCATAACTGCAGATGTGATGAGCATGGGTGGCTAGGCTGTACGGAAGGGACTTCTTGGTATGGAACAGGTGGCAGCTGTCGTAGTGGAGGCATTTCTGGTGGTTAGTAGGTTTGATATGGACGGAGGTAGTTGGATGAAGCAGAATATTAGCTTAAGGAAAAAAGACAGGTCAGGAGCAAACCAGAATAGGAAAAGAAGAATTCTGCATATATGCAGCAGTCATGGGAGGGATATGGACCAGCAGTTTCAGGAGAAATTAGGTGAAGGGTACCAGGTCACTAGTTTTGTGAAACCAAAAGCCTTAGCCAGTAGACAGGAAACTTAGGTCAGCTATGCAGGGACTTAGAGGAGGAAGATCAGGTAATTATAGTTGAGGGAGCACGAAACAGCCTGGCTATGAATCCAAGAAACAGTATTAGGAGTGACCTGGGTAAAATAGGAGCAGAAACTGAGCACACAAATGTGGGATTTGTGGAGGTCTTTCAGTGCCATGATCAGCCCTGGGTAAACACTGCTGTAAGGCATGTTAACACGAAGCTGAACAGGATGCTCCAAACACAGGCAAAATCTCATTTAAGTGTTGTTCCAGTAAATGCTATTGGTAGGTGGGTAATACATTACACATGGCCTGCACCTAAATAGGACGATGAAAAATAAGTTAGCTTCTCTATTAGCAGAAACTGTGAAGGGGGTCCACAGTCACACAAGGGGTGATCACTGTGGTTAATGGGTCCAGGCAGACAGGTTTTTTAGGCTAAAGCCAAAGTCCAGACAGATGACAATCAAAGTAAATAGAACAAAAGAAACTTCATGTACAGTAAATAGGGGTAAAGCTAAGGGCAGTATCAACTTACGTCATCAAAATATCAGGGGAATAAAGTAGATGAGCTATTAGTGTGTTTAGATGATCTCAAAAATAAGAACAAGATTGATATACTCTGTCTGCCTGAACACCATGTAACTGTGGGTATGGATAGTGTCAGTATAAGTGGGTATAATTTAGGATCTTACACTTGTAGATCTAGGATGGATAAAGGAGGAGCTGTCATTTACACAAAACAAGGGTATAAATGCAAAACTCTAGAAGTAAGCAAATTTGGTGTTGACCAGCATTTTGAGGTTTGTGCATGTGAACTTCAGCTACATAATGTAATACTGAGATTAGCAACCGTGTACAGGTCCCCATTAGGAGAAGGAAGCTGTTCATAAAAAAAGTTTGACTCCCTATTATGCTCTCTGTCAGACAAAAAGGAGAAGTTATTAATCTGTGGTGATTTCAATGTAAACTTTCTAAGTAATTCTGATAAGAAAACTGAACTAGAAGTGTTATTAACAACATATAACGTAGAATCAGTGCTCAGGACAGTAGCATGCCAATAGATAATGTATTTGTACAGAAAGAGAATGTAAAACAAACACATGTTTTCTCTGTGGTAAATGGATTGTCAGACCATGATGCACAACTAATTAACTTACAAAACCTAACAGGGTGTACAGTTCAGAAACCATTAAGTAAAAGTGTGAGGTCGCTCAACATGGTATCTACAGAGCACTTCAGAGATAGCTTAAGAAATGTTAATTGGGGAGATGTATATAATGAGCCAAATGCTAATGATAAATGCAACATATTTCTTGATAAATTTACATCCCTTTTTGAACATTGTTTCCCAAAGAAAATTAGTAAATGTAACACCACACTCTTTTCAAAGAAACCTTGGATTACTACAGGTATTAGAGTGTCTTCAGAAAGGAAAAGAAAACTGTATGAGACAGCAAGAACTAGTAATGATCCAGAAGTAGTTTTACACTATAAAAATTATTGTAACATACTGAGGAAAGTTGTAAGGAAATCAAGAAATATATATGTTTGAGAAGAAATTAACAACTCCGGCAATAAAATCAAATCAATAAGGAATGTTGTTAGGAGGGAGACAGAAAAAGTAACCACTGGGGTAGGTAGTATTACTATTAAAGAGAATGAGACCATCCTAACCATCAGTACACAAGAAGCTAATGTATTTAAGTACCATTTCTTAAGTGTAGGAGAAAAAATTGGAGAGAACAGTTCAAAAGAAAAAGCCAGGCAGTACATGGAAGAGTCTGTTTTGAAAAAATTTAGTCAGGTTAACATTCACCTAACAACCTAACCTCTTGTGATATAAGTAAAATTATTAAATCTTTGAAAAATAAATGTTCTGTTCAACTAGATGACATTGCTAATAAGATATTAAAACAATGTTGAGGAATTACAGTGGATGTTCTGAGTCATATATGTAATGCGACACTAACTCAAGGTATTTTCCCAGACAGGTTAAAATTTGTCATTGTCAGCCACTCTACGAAAAAGGGGACACCAGAGATGTCAATAATTATTGGCCAGTATCCTTGCTTACAGAATTTTCAAAAATCTTCGAGAAAGTAATGTACTCAAGAGTAGTTAGGCATTTCAACAGTAATGGGATACTTAGTAAATCACAGTTCGGATTTCAAAAATGCTGTTCCACTGAGACAGCAATATACAATTTCACTGTCAACATAATAGAGTCTTTAAATAGTAAAATGTCACCAAGAGGAATTTTCTGTGAGTTGTCTAAAGCATTTGATTGTGTGAACCACGACATTATGTTACAGAAATTACAATTCTATGGTATAAATGGAATAGAATATGAGTGGTTTAAGTCATACCTACAGATCAGGAAGCAAAAAGTTTCCTTATATGGGTGAAGTGATTTAAATAAGTTTGCCACTTCATCTAACTGGGGTGAAATTACATGATGTGTTCCACAGGGTTCAATCATTGGTCCCCTTATGTTCTTGATATATGTGAACAACATCCCTTCCTTTCTGAACAGGAAGCTGAACTGACACTGTTTGCTGATGATACAAGTGTCATTATTAATCCAGTAAAAGAAACTCCAATTTAAAATGATACAAATAAGGTCTTTGGAAAAGTCATTAATTGGTTTTCTGCCAAGGGGCTTACTCTAAACTTTGAAAAAACACAGTACATCCAATTTTCTGCTGCAAAAAGTACAGTTCCTTCAATAAATATAACACATCAACAGAAGTCAGTAGGCAGGGTAGAGCATACTAAGTTTTTGGGTGTACATATAGATGAGAATCTTAATTGGAAAATTCATATTTTGGGTCTTCTAAAGCGACTAGTTTCAGCAACTTTTTCAATCAGAATAATTGCCAATTTTGAGGATATAGGAATTAGTAAGCTAACATACTTTGCATACTTTCACTCTCTGATGTCACACAGAATAATATTTTGGGGTATCTCAACATTTAGACAAAAAGTATTCACTGTTCAAAAGAAAGTGGTTAGAATAATGTGTGGGGGGGTTCATAGTCGCACATCTTGTGAGCATCTTTTTAAAAGATTGTGAATTCTTAAAAGAGCCCCACAGTACATTTAATCACTAATGAAATTCTTTCTCAATAACATGGACCAGTTTAAATAGAACAGTGACATTCGTGATTATAATACCAGAAAAAAGAAAAACTTACACTGTCCTTTACTCAATCTATCTTTGGCACAGAAAGGGGTAAAAAACGCTGTTATAAAAATTTTCAACAAATTTCCAAATGAAATAAAATGTCCGACAGACAGCAGTAATAGCTTCAAAAATAAATTGTAGTCATATCTCCTTAACAACTCCTTCTGTACCACAGATGAATTCTTGAATAGGAATAAATAAACCTATAAATATAGTATACACATTTTGTGCCATTTAAGGGAATGGGGTAAATAATAGAAGCATTAATCTTTAACTCTGTAAATCTTGTTTCATATGTGTATTGCTTGTGCACTTGACATGTTCCACATTATAACAGCTACGGTACTGTGCGATTGATCAATGGAACATGCAACCGAGTAACTAACTGTTACCAGTAAGTGTTACATGAACCATGTCTCATATCATCAGGGCCTGGTCCTACCACATCATGGTTGTAACTTCCTACATCTCTATTCTGAATCCTGCACAAGGAGGCAAAGTCTGCATGAAAATTAGTTTTGTGTAGTGTTGTAACTGAGTAAATCATAGTTCAGCTGAAACTAATTTTTATTATTAAGGCAATAAATAAATAAAATGAAGGAATAAATCTATTGGGAATGAGTATGACTCCAAAATCCTTAAAAACCCTTCTGCAAGATACATGGTTATCTAACTGTGTCTGGTAAGGAACCCTTCTGCAAGATACATGGTTATCTAACTGTGTCTGGTAAGGTTGAGTATGGACTCTTGATTTGTATGCTTGTGTCATCAGCATCAGCAAACATTGCAACTGTCAGTCCCTTAAAGTCATTGGTAGATACTGTATGTAAATTAGAAAAAAGAGTGCACCCAGTACCTATCCCTGTGGCACTCCACACATTATGTTCCCTCATTATGAGGTTATTTTCAGACATGGGAAACAGTCTATTAATGAGACCCTCTGCGTTTTATTATGAAGGTAAGATTCCATACATACAAGAAGGAAGTCATTAATTCTATATACATTGGTAAATAGAATTTTTTGATCCACCCAATCAAAGGCCTTGACAAGGAACATAGAGTGCTCTTAAGCAGCAAAGAGTGCAACATAATTGTAATGCCAGTTTTGCATCTTCTACACCTCTCACACTGTGAAACAAGATATAACCAACTGCTTACCACATTTTCACACCCAGTAGTGTGTCACTAACTATTGGTAGCCATGTTGCCTCTCACACCAAACAACGCTGCACTTATTTCTTTGGGATAAATAATCCTGTTGGTGTATTCTATGTTCCAACATTAATGACTGTGTTCAGTTACGTCAAAGTTAAGCTACTGCACTTGAACAATCATATTACATTATCAGACATCAAATGAGTGTAGTTATGTGCCTAACCATTTTTCTGTTCATAACTTATAATAAATGAGACTTGATATAACCATAAACACTACTTTGTTCAATATCTCAGTACAATTGAAGTGTGAGAACTGCAAACTTGGTATAGACTTAATCATTTAAAACAGCCTACTTCAGACAACCACTTTTCAGTCAGATTTAGTGTAGTCAGAATTACCAATGCCACAATAGCAAGGGTAAAGACAGTTGTGCTTCAAGCAGTACTACAAAACAATACCAAGGCCCTTTGCAACAGCTCTTCTGCCAAGAAAGGTGCATTCTGCAGCAGAACATCTGGTCACAGGCCAAGGAATTGGAGAGGAAGTAGTATAATGCACCTCCACCCCCTTCGCACTCTTGTTGAACAGCCAGAGATGGTAAATTACCTGAATTGATGAAAAATTCACCAATTATGTTTGCATTACTGACTTCAAAAAATTTGTTTGAAGACCAGCCCACCAGTCACATTTACGTTTCCTCGTGTGGGGTGGGCTGTCAGCAACATAGTAAAACCACTCCTCAGGCAAATGATAAGAAAATCTAAATGAGTTGAAAGGATAATAAACAGAAAGGTGAGATATTTAAATTGAATTTAAAACTTATTAAAGCCAAAAATATAATTAAAGATAACTTATAGTTAAAAAACATTTGTAATGATAAAAGGTAAAAATAAGAAATACAATAAAACAATAAGATTAGATTTCAAAACATTAAAAAAACTTTGATGCAGAACACTGATGTTAAAAAGAAGCATTTCACTGATAGTAAAGCTGTAAGGACCTGCCCTGTGGTAGATAACATGTTGTTGAAAGGGAAATGTTCGTCATTGAGGAGGGTGGACTGGAGGTGATACACGGATGGAGGACTGGTGAAGATGTGTTGATAGGGTAGGAGTGACTGTTGGCATACAAGGAGAGTTGGAGTACAAGGTTATTAGTGAGGCTAAAATTTGATAAGGAAAATGGGCTTGGGAGGAAAGGAAGGAAGGGAAAAAGTGAGGAAAGGGTGGGGGGGTAGGGAAGATGTGGAGAAGGGAGGGAGAGGGAGCCCTGATGAGATGGGACTGCTGGTACTGGGTTGAAGGTGGTAAGAGGGGGGTAACCATTGGGACAGAGGCAAGGCCAAGTGCATGGCATTTAAGGGTCTGGAGGGGGGAGGGGGACAGTTGAATATCCATGCAACATTTGCCTAGCACAGGATAGGTCAGGTCAGGGTTTCGTAACTGTGGAGTGTAGTGGAGGGGTGAAATCCACAACTTTGTTCAGTTAGTAGTTTTAATCTGTTGTGGGCTTTCTGTCAGGTGGTTAGTAGGTGAGGTTTGGTACTGGGTTGAAGGTGGTAAGAGGGGGGGTAACCATTGGGACAGAGGCAAGGCCAAGTGCATGGCATTTAAGGGTCTGGAGGGGGGGGGGGGGGGGGGGGACAGTTGAATATCCATGCAACATTTGCCTAGCACAGGATAGGTCAGGTCAGGGTTTCGTAACTGTGGAGTGTAGTGGAGGGGTGAAATCCACAACTTTGTTCAGTTAGTAGTTTTAATCTGTTGTGGGCTTTCTGTCAGGTGGTTAGTAGGTGAGGTTTCCATGTCAGTTACAAGTCAACTGTTAGTCCAAGATAGTGTAGTGTATTAGGAAGGGCAGTCATAAATGGTAAGGTAGAAGTCATGAAAATGGAAGATGCGGGTGGGGCATCCTATAATTGAAGGGGTCAGAGAGATATAGTCATAAGCCACATTCAGCTAGTTTTGAGATAGAGCTACTTAAAAGTTTCATGGAAGAACGAAAATGTTGAAGACAAAATGGACACTTCCTTCTTGCTTGTAATTATACTTTGATACATTGCAAACCTTGTGAAAAATACATGATCTTCTTTCTGTTATCTAATATTAATTTGAGAGCCATTTTCATTATGATGTTGTCAAAAATTGCTTATGATTGTGTCTCCCTGAAAATAATTTAGAACATAAAATATGTTTTAAAGGTTTTATTTTGAAAATTATATAACAACTAGCAATTTCCAATAATTTTTGCACTTCCACATACACATATACATAACAGATAAGTCAGTCTAATCCTGTATTTTACACTGTAAATGTGAAATCAAGGAAGTTCTTCTACGTCATCAGCGTTCACTTTATTTCCAGCACATGACCGGAAAAACCTTTCATATGCTGCAGGTATGTATGCCATAAGAGACAGTATGTCATCAGTCTTTTTCTGATTTATTTGAAGTGGATTTCTATATTTTTTTGGCGTCTGAAATGGATCTGGTTCAGCAGGTCTTCCTGTCCTTTTGCTGTGTAGATCCACTGACATGAAGGTTCCTTTATCTGAGTAGCAGTGTTTCATACTTAGCGTGAAGGGATATTTTTACTCAAACTTAAATTGAGTCACTTCACTAAAATGAATGGGATCTCCAAATCTGAATAGAGAGGGTATTGAGATTAATGACTTCAGATCGCCCAAGCCTCTGAAGTCTTGTCTGTGCACTTTCGTCACAATGAAATTTTTTGGAGTAGCAGATTAGACCACTTCTGCCCATTAATCTGGCATTTATATTATTGGACGTCTGTTTTTTGCATAAATTTCAATGCGACCAAAATCATGATTGCAAGGAAGTCTAATGTGAGCTGCCACGGGAAAATAATGCTGCACAGATTCAAATCTTTTGGTGTCTACAAGAGTCCTTTCCGAAGCAATAAGAGACCAATTCTTTGCCTGGCCCTTACATTTATCCGTGATTATGTGGAGATTTTCAACCTGAGTGTTAGTTATGTTAGTTATCTCCAGGTATTTTAATAAAAGCTTGCAGATTCATCTGAACCCCTTCCTCTGTCCTTCTCATGCCACAGGAACAGGTATCCCTTATTTGACCCACAATCATGAATACCGTAGTTATACGTCTATATTTATCTCTTGTAGAATGCTGGACCAGCTGTTAGTTTTGGCATGAGAAACGTTTGTTTCATGTCCATTTCTATTACTTGGGTCTGTTTCAAATTCTCTTTAGCCAGAGAAGTTAAAGACATGATCATATTTTACCCACCATCAGCCTTTCTTACATGCAACTCATGTTGTTTTTCCCTTTGCGTACTTTCTTCTGTACATAATTCTGGGTTAACTCATTGCTGTTAGAAAGGCATCACATGTTGAACATGTGTCACTTTTCGGCAGTTTGAAGCCTATGTTAAATTCGGACACAAAAACTGCCCTGAATTTGCTTTGTGAGAGCCTTTTCCTTACAGTAATTGGAGTATTTGTCCCAAAATAAAGATCAAATTGTGAGATCACATCCAAAATATACTTTTTTGGGGTTCTGCTGCCTGCTATAGTGACTGTTATATTTTGGTATAGCAGTGAGGAAGTCTCTGATGCCTTGCATGGCTTCGTCTTGAAATTTATGTGGATGATTGCCATGTTTAAATGAAAGAAAGGAGCACATGAGTTTATACATTACTTCATGTTATTATTATACTTCAACATTATTTTATTTGGTTAAAATGGATACCTTATAGTAAAATGTAATATACAAAGCTCTTCCATCTTTTTGGAGCTTCACAACCCAACCTCATGTGCTGTTGCAAATTCGTTACTCTTCTTGTGTGGTTCTGTAAACCATGAACCCTGAGGAAAGCTTGCTTGCATATCATGACTTCCATTCCATTTACTTTCACATTGTATGAAAATGTCACAGCTCTAGACAAAATTTGCTTTATAGTCTTTTTTGGATAGCTGTAAAATAAAGAAATGTGAAGCAGAACAACATAAAGTAAATTTGTGATTGTTGGTCCATTCGTGTTTAAAAAAAGTGAAACGGACCTTCGCTTTTTTGGTACATTTTTCATAGAACACATTAGGTAAGCGTTCTGGGCATTAAAGTTTCCTATGTCCTGAAACGAGTGGAAAATATTTTCTTCATCTCCAATTAGTTTCCTATAACACTTTTTTGAACAAGTACAGGGACTTCCCAAAGATGCTGCCTCAACAGTCTCTTTGGTTTTAGAAGACACATACTGCTAACGCATGTTATGTTGACGTTTGGTCTTAATTTCTTTCACTGATCAATATTACGCCTTCTTTTTCTTCAAGAGCTTGATTTCTGTGGTGATACTTCATTTGCTCTACTTATTTAATCCTGTAATATGAATAGAAAAATAGTCATAGAACTTCTGTAAGATATAGTCACAAGCCACACAAATCATTAGTTGCCGCTGAAGTGACACTGATAATAAAAATATTCTTACAATTTTCTAGCCATGAGAACACTGTTATTATTACAATCAGCAGTCATTAAAATTATTCTCTAAAGGTGTCTCATAACACAAAAGGTGACGATCAACTGTGAGAGCAATGTTACGAGAAGCAAAGTCATAAGCTACTGAACAATGATCACTAATAAAAAATATTTTTGTATACTTACTGAAACATCTTCTGAGCTAGCACTGTTTCTTGATGGACACCAAGGCTCACCACCATCACTGTCAAAAAGATCAGAATCCTCATTTACACTACTGTCACTGCTATATGCGCCTAGAATGTGCGAAGCACCTTCCAATGTGCTTGAGCGTTCAGCCATTTTGATGTGGCTTGTGACTATGAATCTTCTGAAAATGACACCAGGTGGCAGAGTATAGAATTACACTATGTCATCACCTGATACCTGTTAGAGAAAGACGGAACTTCTTCAGTCCAAGACGAGGAGGGCATTGTTAAAAATGTCATAGCCTGAATATCTCAATTTCGACAAAAGTGTGGCTTATGACTATATCTCTCCAACCCCTTCAATTATTGCCTGAGTTTGAAAAGGATTGATGACCAGGAGCTATTGTTTATGCCAGGAAATATACTTATTGAGTTGGGTTTGGAGGGACCATTGGGATTTATGGAACGTAGGATACAGGGCAAGGAAAGCAGTATCATCAGGATACTGAAGGAGTTGGACTGGTGGAGGTGGTTTGAGCACATCAGCAGTGTAAAGGAGATAAGGGAGATGAGATAAGATGGAGCCTTGGGGCACACCTACAGTGGGATGGAAGGTACAGGGATTGTTGTTAACGGTGATGAAGGGTGGACAATGAGAGAGAAAGGATGCAATTAGGCAGACATAATTAATCGGAAACACATAAGTCTGCAGTTCAAAGATAAGACTGGAATGCCCTACATGGTCATAGACTTTCTTCAATCTACAGTTCAAAGATGAGACTGGAATGCCCTACATGTTCATAGACTTTCTCCAGGTCAAGGGAGAGGAAGATAAGAGTTTTGCAGATGTCAAGTTGATGGAATAAGAGATGGATGAGATACAGGAGCTGGTCACCAGAGGAGAAGGTGGAGCAGAAGCCACATTGATTAATGGGAAGGAGATGTTGTTGGTTCAGGTATGGATGGATAAGTCAGGAGATGACAGATTCAGAGACCTGGCTGAATACTGAGGTGAGACCAATGGGGGTCAGAGAAGGTATCAGTAGGTGGTTTGCGTGACTTGAGGAAAAGTAGGATTTTGGATGTTTTCCACAGCTCAGAATAGTAACCTGTGGAGAGGATAGTGATATAAGGAATACAAGGATGGCTCGAAGGATAGGGGGCATTCTTTAAGGTGTCAATAGGTGATGCAGTTGGGATCAGTGGATGTGTTACATTTTCTGTGAATTTAAGAGTGCAGTGGAAGAATCTAAGTGTTCAGTTTTGTCACCTGCATGTTGTTGCAGCACTGCACTATGGATGCATTGCTCACATCACTGATGATTGAGATGAGGGTGCTGGGTATCATGTGAACTAGTGTGACGACAAGACTGAAGGCGGATTTAAGGTTGTCTAAAGCTTGAAGCATCTCATCGGTCCATGGCACTTTCTTCACACACAAAGTGTTTCTTCTGATCAGAGTGTTAATGAGAGGGCTTTCATATATGTAACATGTGGGAAATGTTGATGGTAGAGGAAGAAGATGATGGTAGTCCGTGGGGTTATGAATAAACCTGACATGGTCAGATGTTAGTGTAATCACTTCAGGTGATATAGTATGGTGAAGGATGGTTCAACTGGCACTATTTGGCTGGGAATTTTCATGATTTATTTTGACACCATTGTTACAAAGTGTACCCATGACTTGAGCCAGGTGCTGCTAATGATCCTCGACAGGTGGAAAAAATTAGAATACTGTCCAGGTATGCATATGCAAATGCCTCTGAGTACTATGGGACTTAACATCTGAGGTCATCAATCCCCCAGAACTTAGAACTACTTAAACCTAACTAACCTAAGGATATCACACACAAACATGCCCGAGGCAGGATTCGAACCTGTGACCATAGCGGTCGTGGTGTCCCAGACTGTAGTGCCTAGAACCACTCGGCCACTACGGCCGGCCATATGCAAATGAAAGGATAAACAGTCTCAAATAAATGATGTGTTATCCTGTTTGAGCTGCATTTTTGAGGCCATGCAACATGAAACAGTATCCAGATGTCCGAAAGGAGTGATTAGAGCAGTTTTAGGAATGTAATCTTTGAACATAGTTATTTGATGGTAGGCCTTGCGACTATAAAGAATGCTAAATATTCGTGCACCATTGAGCAGGTGAGTGAAGTCCTGAATATGAGAGATTTGATAATTGTTGATGATAGTGCTGATGTTGAGGACTCTGTACCATGTACAGAGATGGAATGACCAAATTTCTTTGAAACAAGGTGGATATGGGAACTCCAATTATTATCTGATTGTCGAATGCAGTCATTGAATAAACTCTCAGACATGGAATTTAGATAATACTTGGTACACTGTACTAGTTGTAATTTGTGCTAACTTGTCTGCAGTACATTTCTCCTTGTTGGCCAACTTGCATCACTGATGATAGCGTTATCATGGCATAGTTTTTTTGGGTTTAGGTGCTGAATTTCATGTTGTGTGGGGTGGTTACTCAGAAGAGTTAATCTTATAACTAGTATCATTAGTAATGCTAGCTACCAGGGTGTCATTTGAGTCCACAGGAGGAATGACGTGGTCCGTTCACAAATGGGGGTTATGCTGTACAGAAATGCTGGAAGATAAAGTGCCACAGACCTGAGACACTCATGTTGAAGTTGATGCCAGGGTGTGAGGTGGTGACTGTTGCAGAGTCATTTGGACATGCTGAATCTGTGTTGGACAGCTGACATAGAATCAGGTGCATCTGTGCCAGTCGTGCAGATGCTGCAGTGATCCACTAGTGAACAGTGTTGTGAGCTTGAATAGAGTCAGAAGCAGAGCACTTGAAGGTAATCTCGACCAATGCCATGATGAGTTTAGTCATCAGAGAGGAATGCTCAGAAAGTAAGCTATGGAGGGTGTCCTTTAAGAGGGAAAAGTGGAAGAAGAGCCTAACAAGTCTGGGATCAGGGAGCCAGAGGCATGCATCCTGTATGCTAGAGGAAAACCTGAAATGTTTATGGAAATCAATGCCTAATACGGGTTTGTCATCACGTTCAATGGGGAAGGTCCATGTAAAACTGAGGCCAGGTGTGAGATGCACTTGAATGTCTGTAGGACTCTGGACTTTGATAATGGGATTGTTCATGTGCATAAAGTCAATTTGATCAGGGCTGTGAGAGCAGGTGCCAATGTGATAAGAATGATGTTGGCCTTTGTGCCAGTGTCAGTCAGGTATTTCTGGTCTGAAAAGGAAGGAAAGGAAGGAAGAACGGGTTAATGCCCCATCAACATTGAGATCATTAGAGATGGAGCACAAGCTTGGACTGTGTCAAGGATGGGGAAGGAAATCGGACGTGTGCTTTAAAGAAACCATCCTGTTATTTTCCTGGAGCAATTTAGAGAAATCTTTGAAAACCTAACTGTGGATGGCCAGACATGTCTCACTCAGTATTTCAGGCCTCAGATGCAGCCTACTACATGTAAATGACTGCTTGGCAGGGATGTTGCATATGCTGACTGTTCCTTGGTGAGGTATGGTAAATAGATGGCACATACTTGGTGCAGGTGGTGCACATAAGCTGCTGCCAGGTGACTGTGTTGAAGCTGAGTGCATGCTCTTCTGCAGACCAGATGGATTAAGGAGGGCCGGGGGGCACAGTCACTGGTGTCAACCTCATCCTCCTTGTAGACACCCTTGTTGACAAGGAGATAAAAGTGCAAGAGAATGACATAAGCTTGGTTGGCAAGGCACAGATCAGACTCGAAGTGACTGAGGCACAAGATAATAATGGAGTTGTCACTCATATAAGAGTCTGACAAGCCACAATGTCCATAGCACAATGTCCAGCATGAAATGTGGATCGACTGGTGCACATAGGTGTTACCAGAGCTCAATCGCAGACTGTGGTCCCAGGTTCTCTTCATGTATGGAGTGGTGTAACACATTGGATGGCAGACATGACAAATACTCGAAGATGGTGTTCTTTGCAATAGAATACTTTGATGGGTTGCTGGGCACAGAAACAAACTGCTGATCAGGTTGATATGTTTGTGTAGATAGCAGGTGAAACAGATGAAGTGCAAGTCATCTGCGATGGGTGGTGAAATCTTGACTGAGTGCATTGTGGTGTCCCATGATGCTTTTGCCCGAGGTCACGGTGGGGAATCAGAGTTGTAACCACACATGGAACAAGACCTGATAGATGTGGAAATGTGTTTGACTGGGACTACAACCACGACCGAAGTCACCACATGTGACTGTGATGTATGTGTGACCACAATGGGCACACCATGTGATGCATTGCTCATTGCCCCCATGGGGGTGGGGGTGGGGGGGTGGGAAATTGTGCCATAGAAGGCAGAGGAGTGCATCACAGATGGAACAGCCATGGCTGTGAAAAGTGGTAATGGAAGTTGTGTAGAATACATGGACAGAAGGTGTTCAGCCTCTTGTGCTGTGAGATTGTAGTGCTTTCCCCTTCTTTTTATTTTCTTTCATTTGTCTGTTGTCCTTGGTGTCAATGTACTGTGTTGCTACACTGGCTGAAAAATGGGTTGTGGATTCTGACACTAACTACTGTAAGTGAGGTAGCCAACAGATGCACAGTTGCGTTTCACTGTCTTTTACTATCACTTTTCAGCCCCCCCCCCCCCTTCCCCCGATAATACACAGTTATTTGGCCACTGCACTATTGTTATAACTTTCAATAAGCAACATTAATAGTTTCCAGGCAAACCTCCACCTACTGCCACTATATTTTACTGTTGAACATCTTCAAGCAGTAAAACATAGCCACAAAGTTCACAGTTTTGAAGAATAGAAAGATATGCATGAAATCATTGTTTTTATACACAGCCTATCATGTAACACTTATTTCATGGATGCATTGTTGTTGATGTAACCAACACAGGTTCCTCATCAGAAACTCAGCTGTGGACTGACTGTCTCATGACCAAAAATTGGGCCCTTATATATCATCACAATAATAGGTGCTGAAACTACACACTGTTCGAAGTTAAATTTACAGCAATTACAATTAAAACTTAACTCATTAAATTAACTGAACACATTGAAAAATTCTGTCTTTTTAACAGGTTCTTCTACTACAAGGTTTAGGCTGAATTATTTGTCTAAATGATGCAATTAACATACATTGTTACATAAACAATACTTATGACAAAAATGTTAATTACTAAGGAAATAATAAAGGGCTGGTTTTGCTAACATGTTTCCGACCAAAGCCAAATAGATACGTAAAGAATACTAGCATTTCATCTTCCAAATGTTTACAATTAGTATAGAATTTATATTTGTTTATATGTCATCAATAGAATTCAAGTTACGAAATGATTACTGATTTTGCTCTATAACAAAAGATACTAACTAAGCATAGTCAAAATAAATTAAAAAATCAATTACATACATAAAACTAAGCACAAATTAATGATATGAATAAAATAGAAGGAAACATTCCACGTGGGAAAAATATGTCTAAAAACAAAGATGATGTGACTTACCAAATGAAAGCGCTGGCATGCTGATATATACAGAAACAAACACAAACATACCACAACATTCAAGCTTTCGCAACCAACGGTTGCTTCGTCAGGAAAGAGGAAGTGAGAGGTGAAAGATGAAAGGATGTTGGTTTTAAGGGAGAGGGTAAGGAGCAGAAAGACTTAACTTAGGGGAAAAAAGGACAGGTATACACTTGCACACACACACATATCCATCAGCACATACACAAACACAAGCAGGCATTAGTAAAGACAAAGTGTTTGGGTGGAGTGTCAGTCGAGCGGAAGTACACAGGCAAAGATGTTGTTGAATGACGAGTGAGATATGAGAGGCGGCAACTTGAAATTAGCGGAGGTTGAGGCGTGGTGGGTAACGAGAAGAGAGGATATACTGAAGGGCAAGTTCCCATCTTTGGAGTTCTGAGAGGTTGGTGTTAGTGGGAAGTATCCAGATAACCCGGATGGTGTAACACTGTGCCAAGATGTGCTGGCAGTGCACCAAGGCATGTTTAGCCACAGCGTCATCCTCATTACCAACAAACACTGTCTGCCTGTGTCCATTCATGTGAACGGACAGTTTGTTGCTGGTCATTCCCACATAGAAAGCTTCACAGTGTAGGCAGGTCAGTTGGTAAATCATGTGGGTGCTTTCACACGTGGTTCTGCCTTTGATCGTGTACACCTTCCGGGTTACAGGACTGGAGTAGGTGGTGGTGGGAGGGTGCATGGGACAGGTTTTACACCGGAGGTGGTTACAAGGGTAGGAGCCAGAGGGTAGGGAAGATGGTTTGCGGATTTCATAAGGATGAACCAAGAGGTTATGGAGGTTAGGTGGATGGCGGAAAGACACTCTTGGTGGCGTGGGGAGGATTTCATGAAGGATGGATCTCATTTCAGGGCAGTATATGAGGAAGTTGTAGCCCTGCTGGAGAGCCACATTCAGAGTCTGACCCAGTCCCGGAAAGTATCCTGTCACAAGTGGGGCACTTTTGGGGTCTTCTGTGGGAGGTTCTCGGTTTGAGAGAATGAGGCAGTGGCTCTGGTAATTTGCTTTTGTACCAGGTCAGGAGGGTAATTGCGGGATGTGAAAGCTGTTTTCAGGTTGTTGGTGTAATGGTTCAGGGATTCCGGACTGGAGGAGATTCGTTTGCCATGAAGACCTAGAAGGGACCATTTGATGTGGAATGGGTGGCAGCTGTCATAATAGAGGTACTGTTGCTTGTTGGTGGGTTTGATGTGGACGGACGTGTGAACCTGGCCATTGGACAGATGGAGGTCAACGTCAAGGAAAGTGGCTTGGGATTTGGAGTAGGACCAGGTGAATCTGATGGAACCAAAGGAGTTGAGGTTGGAGTGGAAATTCTGGAGTTCTTTTTCACCAAAGGAGTTGAGGTTGGAGTGGAAATTCTGGAGTTCTTCTTCACTGTGAGTCCAAATCATGAAGATGTCATCAATAAATCTGTACCAAACTATGGGTTGGCAGGCCTGGGTAACCAAGAAGGCTTCCTCTAAGCGACCCATAAATAGGTTGGCGTACAAGAGGGCCATCCTGGTACCCATGGCTGTTCCCTTTAATTGTTGGTATGTCTGGCCTTCGAAAGTGAAGAAGTTGTGAGTTAGGATGAAGCTGGCTAAGGTAATGAGGAAAGAGGTTTTAGGTAGGGTGGCAGGTGATCAGCATGAAAGGAAGTGCTCCATCACAGCAATGCCCTGGATGAGTGAAATATTTGTGTATAAGGAAGTGGCACCAATGGTTACAAGGATGGTTTCTGGGGGTAACAGATTGGGTAAGGATTCCAGGTGTTCAAGAAAGTGGTTGGTGTCTTTAATGAAGGATGGGAGACTGCATGTAATGGGTTGAAGGTGTTGATCTACATAGGCAGAGATACGTTCTGTGGGGGCTTGGTAACCAGCTACAATAGGGCGGCCGGGATGATTGCGTTTGTGAATTTTAGGAAGAAGGTAGAAGGTAGGATTGCGGGGTGTCGGTGGGGTCAGGAGGTTGATGGAGTCAGGTGAAAGGTTTTGTAGGGGGCCTAAGGTTCTGAGGATTCCTTGAAGCTCCACTTGGACATCAGGAATGGGATTACCTTGACAAACTTTGTCTGTAGTGTTGTCTGAAAGCTGACGCAGTCCCTCAGCCACTTACTCCCGGTGGAACCCTTGTCCACCGGAAGAATGACGATGGATCGGTCAGCCTTCAGATCACGGATAGCCTGGACTTCAGCAGTGGTGATGTTGGGAGTAGGATTAAGGTTTTTTAAGAAAGATTGAAAGGCAAGGCTGGAAGTCAGAAATTCCTGGAAGGTTTGGAGAGGGTTATTTTTAGGAAGAGGAGGTGGGTTCCGCTGTGACGCAGGATGGAACTGTTCCAGGGAGGGTTCAATTTGGATAGTGTCTTGGGGAGTTGGATCATTAGGAGTAGGATTAGGATCATTTTTCTTCATGGCAAAGATATTTCCAGCAGAGAGTATGAGTGTAGGACAGTAAATCTTTGACGAGGACTGTTTGGTTGAATCTGGGAGCAGGGCTGAAGGTGAGGCCTTTGAATAGGACAGAGGTTTCGGATTGGGAGAGAGGTTTGAAGGAAAGGTTAACTACTGAATTAGGGTATTGTGGTTCCAGATTGTGTTGATTAGAATTTTGAGGTTTTGGGGGGAGTGGAGCTGGAAGTGGGAGATTGAATAGATGGGAGAGACTGGGTCTGTGTGCAGTGACAGGAGGTTGAGGTTTGCTGGAAAGGTTGTGAAGGGTGAGTGAGTTGCCTTTCCAGAGGTGGGAAACCAGGAGATTGAATAGTTTTTTGAGGTGGAGGGTGGCATGCTGTCCTAATTTGTGATTGGCCTGTAGGGGGATGCTCTGAACAGCCGGTGTGGATGTGGGAGAGGAAAGATTGAGGACTTTTATTAAGGATAGGAGTTGACAGGTGTCTTCATTGGCTGATTTGATGTGTAGGTGAAGGATTAGGTGGGTGAGGGCAATGGATTGTTCAGTTAGGAACTGGTACAGGGACTGATGGAAAGAAGGGTTGCAGTCAGAGATGGGAACTTTATGTGTGAGGCCTTTGGGGGTAATGCCAAATGTCAGACAAGCCTGAGTAAATAAAATATGGGAGCGTAATCTGGCTAGGGCAAAGGCATGCTTGCGGAGGGAATGTAAATAAAATTTAATGGGGTCATTGTGGGGATGTTGTGAGGGTGACATGGTATTAGAAGGTGGAAAGTGTAACATGAGGCTGAAATGAAAATTAAAATAAAAATATATGGGGAGAGATAAAGGTGAACTAGAAAGCTATAATTTTTCACTACTGAATCTAAATTGTGTGCTTAACTCATTAAAATACTCATTTCTCATAATATAAGCTAAACCGCTACAAAAGTTCAATTTGGTATTCCTTGTAGGCAAAAAGCAGCCATCATAATATGCCTAATGCATAACAGCAGCCATTGTATGACCATCCTCCATTGCTATAAATGCTAAACAAATGACATGACACATATTAAAGTGATATTATTTCTTGTAACATACAGATATACAGATGTAAATGCAGAGGTTGTCATGTTCCCAAAAATTTGTGGATCACAACTGGGAATGATGTTGAAGATTCCACCAACCCATGATGCTGCCTAAGCTGAAATATAAGCTTAATATCAAGTCCCTAACCACACTGTTCATATTTGGACCTTCAATAAGCTGAGCTTAAATAAACAGCCCTAAACATCATGAGGTATGGTACCTCAACATTGCAGTGCAAAAGCATCAGAGTGCTGGTTTGAAGAGATGAAAATATCTACATCATTACATGGAAAACAGAGACAAAATAACGTGATTACAGCAAGAATAATCGTGAGGTGTAAGCAGTAATTGCAGAAGTGATGTAATTATATTCCATAACAGAGTAGTTGAAAAGATAGATACAAGTCATTGGGTACCTACCTGAACAGTCTAGCACAAAGAACAAACACACAATTTATTCTGCAGTGGTCTCCAGCCTGGTAATAACGTGTTCTTTAAGCAAGGAAGACATGAAAGGCTTTCTGTAATCACATGTCTGGTACTTTATAAAAAGCAATTGGCACTCAGTGGAGCAAGATGTATGAAACAGGAGAAATACCCTCAGACTTCAAGAAGAATATAATAATTCCAATCCCAAAGAAAGCAGGTGTTGACAGATGTGAAAATTACCGAACAATCAGTTTAATAAGCCACAGCTGCAAAATACTAACACGAACTCTTTACAGATGAGTGGAAAAACTAGTAGAAGCCAACCTTGGGGAAGATCAATTTGGATTCCGCAGAAATACTGGAACATGTGAGGCAATACTGACCTTACGACTTATCTTAGAAGAAAGATTAAGGAAAGGTAAACCTAAGTTTCGAGCATTTGTAGACTTAGAGAAAGCTTTTAACAATGTTGACTGGAATACTCTCTTTCAAATTCTGAAGGTGGCAGGGGTAAAATACAATAAACGAAAGGCTATTTACAATTTGTACAGAAACCAGATGGCAGTTATAAGAGTCGAGAGACATGAAGGCAAGCAATGGTTGGGAAGAGAGTAAGACAGGATTGTAGCCTCTCCCCAATGTTATTCAATCTGTATATTGAGCAAGCAATAAAGGAAACAAAAGAAAAATCTGGAGTAGGTATTAAAATCCATGGAGAAGAAATAAAAACTTTGAAGTTCACCGATGACATTGTAATTCTGTCAGAGACAGCAAAGGACTTGGAAGAGCAGTTGAATGGAATGGACAGTGTCTTGAGAGGAGTATATAAGATGAACATCAACAAAAGCAAAACGAGAATAGTGCAATGTAGTCGAATTTTAAATTGGGTGATGCTGAGGTAATTAGATTAGGAAATGAGACACTTAAAGTAGTAAAGGAGTTTTGCTATTTGGGGAGCAAAATAACTGATGATGGTCGAAGTAGAGAGGATATAAAATGTAGACTGGCAATGGCAAGGAAAGCGTTTCTGAAGAAGAGAAATTTGTTAGCATCGAGTATAGATTTAAGTGTCAGGAAGTCTTTTCTGAAAGAGTTTGTATGGAGTGTAGCCATGTATGTAAGTGAAACATGGATGATAAATAGTTTGGACAAGAAGAGAATAGAAGCTTTCAAAATGTGGTCCTACAGAAGAATGCTGAACATTAGATGGGTAGATCACATAACTAATGAGGAAGTATTGAGTAGGATTGGAGAGAAGAGAAGTTTGTGGCACAACTTGACTAGAAGAAGGGGTCGGTTGGTAGGACATGTTCTGAGGCATCAAGGGATCACCAATTTAGTATTGGAGGGCAGCGTGGAGGGTAAAAATTGTAGAGGGAGACCAAGAGATGAATACACTAAACAGATTCAGAAGGGTGTAGGTTGCAGTAGGTACTGGGAGATGAAGAAGCTTGCACAGGTTAGAGTGGCATGGAGAGCTGCATCAAACCAGAAGACCACAACAACAACAACATTCTTCCTTTACCGCAATTGTCTTCGCCTATTTCCAGTTTGTATTTTGGCCTTCAATCTAATCTATTTCCAGTTTTCTTTTTTGTACAAACATCTCAGTAACTGCACTAAAAGGCATCATTTCTACAGTGGGTAATGGATCAAGTCTGAGGGGATACATTTATTCTTTTTCCTAGGGTTTGTTGGATAAAATTGTTTGTAGGTACCACTCCTGATTTGGAAATATCTGTATCTGATGGTATCGTGGAGGACAGTGTCCTGGATTGAGAGAAGTATGTTACACCTGCTTAAGTTGTCTTTGTTGGAGTCAATGTTAAGGTTCTCCATGTAGTTTACAGATAGATAACTAAAACTAGTGCTTGATTTGTATAAAAGAGGTTCCAGTCCTATGACCCACCAGGGGAGTTTTAGAAATTTAGACTTCTTAAAACGTTATTTTAACACTTTTCTTAGTTTTTTAAAAGTGTGATACAACATTTATTTTACATTTTGTCAGCTGAAGCAAACGTTCTATTGTACCACATCTCAAAATGTGCAGTTCAGATTTTTTTAAATCAGAGGTACTGGTACAATGTACTGGTGCATACTGTCACAAATCAACCACTGTTTAAAACAGTATAAGCTTTTCTCTGTCTCGAGTGTCAGGAAGGTTTATTTGTACACCAGTCAATTTTCATATTTTCTGTGATAGTATTAATGTTTCAGTGTTGTTATATATATCGTTCATGTTCCTTGAAGGTTGTCTCACACATGTCTCATAAATTCTTTGACTCATTTTTGGAGTGGTTGTGATGATCTTTGGCTATGTTTTGAAATGTGCATTTGGTGTTTGTATCATATTGTCATACTGTATGATGCTTAATAAATGATTCGTTTCTAAAATGGCATTTGATGATTTGTCAACATGGTAGAAGATGTGTATGGTTGATAAAGTTTGTATGAAGTGCGACAGTTGTGCCAATTTCAGAAAGACAACAACTAGATAAACTCACTGGGGCAGAAAACTGACAGAGCTGGAGAATTATTATGATAACTATTTTAGGGTGTGACGAAATCTTTGATGTTTGATGTCGTAAGTGGTGAACTGATTAGGCCAGAAGGAAGTGGACAGAGTTACAAAACTGAACTTGCAATGCAGATACTTCAAAATCAGTGGAAACAGTATGAATGGTGAGACACAACAGTTTTTCAGTAGATGTGAATACACTGTACTGTGATGAGTGGTACATTGACAGTGGTGCAGTACATCACATAAGAAATCGGCATGATTGGTACAGTATGTATGAACAAATTTAAACTCTGAGGAAGATGGATAGTGCCAAGAATGGTGTACATATTGAAGCATTTGGTACAGGCTGAATTGATGTACAAGTGTTCAATCAACAGACATGGATAGAAGGATATTTTGAAGATGCTCAATTTTGCCCTGATGGATACTGTAACCTGCTTTCTGTTAAGAAAGCTGGACAGAAGGGAATAAAGAAAATAATCGAAAAAGATGGCAAATCATGGGTATTTTTCAAAAACAATGTTGCATTTGCTATTGCCACATCCTGCTATGAAAATGAGCTTTATCTTTTGGCTGCAAAGGTTGTTCGTGAAGAAAAATCTTGCATTGTTACTGAAACTGATGACACTTTACAGAGCTGGCATGAAAAAATGGGTTATCAAAATAAACGCTATGTGCACCATATTTTGAAGGATCATGGTGTAGAGACAACGAATGTAACAGTTTTTGTGCAGGGTGTGTCTATGGTAAACATCGCCAGATGCTGTTTGGTGAAAGAGTGCAGAAACCCACTAAACCTGGAGAGTTAGTGTGTGCAGATGTTTGTGGTCTGATGGAAGAAAATGTTCTGCAGGGTCATCAATACTTTGCTGTTTTTAAGGATTATTTTTCCAGTTTTAGAGTAACATACCCTTTGCAACACAAAGATGAAATTATAGAAAAGTTATCATTGTTCTTTAAAATGATGAAGACTCAGTCTGATGTTACTTGAAAGAATTACATACAGATGATGGCAAGGAGTTCCATAATAAAGATGTGCAAAAATTTGCTGACTCAGTTGGACTGAAACATTCAATCAAAAAAATGGTTCAAGTGGCACTGAACACTATGGAACTTAACTTCTGAGGTCATCAGTCCCGTATAACTTAGAACTACTTAAACCTAACTAACCTAAGGACATAACACATGTCTATGCCCGAGGCAGGATTCGGACCTGTGACCGTAGCGGTCGCACAGTTCCAGACTGTAGCGCCTAGAACCGCTTGGCCACCCCGGCAGCAACATTCAATCACAGCAACATATATGCCACAACAGAAAGGAATTGCTGAATGGGAAAAGAGAATCCTGTATGAGATGGCACATTCTTGGCTTTGCTCTGCTGAACATCTGCCAAAAGCATTGTGGGGTGAAGCTGTTCTGGCTGCAACATACACTTTGACAATCTGTGGAACCTGGGTATCAGAGAAACTGGCTATGAGCTAATAAAATCGTATATGAGCAATAGAAAACAATTTGTCTTGCTTAAAACAAACAGTGGGTCTTACAAATCTAAAATTACTGATATCAAATATGGAGTGTTTCAAGGTTCTGTCTTGGGACCTCTTCTTTTCTTGATTTATGTTAATGATGTACACTATTGTTCTCCTAACTGTACAAAAATATTGTATGCAGATGACACATCAGTAGTATGTAAACACAAAGACTATGAGAGTCTGGAGGTGCTGTGCAACAGTTAACTAATAAAATAGTCAAGTATTGTAATGAAAGCCATCTAAATGTAAGTGCTTCAAACACTGCAATGATGGAATTTAACACAAGGAAACAAAGAGAATTTAATATTAAATTATCCATAGGAAATGACACTGTAAAAAAGGAAAAACAGACAAAGTTCTTGGGAATTACAATCCAGGACAGCCTCAAATGGGACATGCATATCGATTCCTTAGCATGTAAGCTGTTGAAGAATGTGTTTTCTGTAAATATGATTATCAAAGTATTGTAAGTACATGTGTGTACTAAAAACTACTTATCATGCCCTATTCTCATCAAATTTAAACTATGCTGTAGAAATATGGGGTGCAACGACTCAAGTCAACCTAAGCACATTATTAATACTACAGAAAAAAGTTATCAGAATTTTCTGTGGTGCCAAACCTCGAGAATCATGTTGGAATTTGTTCCCAAAATTAGGTGTGCTTACCATTATAGGTGTGTACATATTGAAAATTATATTGCTTGTGAAAGCAATAAATCCAAATTTCAACTGTGACCTGCACCAGTACGATACAAGGCAAAAGTTCAGATAACATGTAAATAGCCACAGAACAGCTTTATATGCAAAAAATGCACTTCATGCTGGGCTGAAGCTAACCAATGCCCTATCAAAAAGTCTCACAATCCTTCTTACTAACAAACTAAAAGATCAGCTAAAAAGAATTCTAACTGAAAACCCTTTTTATTCCCTAGACGAGTACTATATTTGTATGAAAAGTGCTTCATAAGTATGTCAAGCTCATAGTTTTAAGTAACCTACAACTAATATAATGTTGATAAAAAGAATATTTGTAATATTATGATTGTATACTACCAAATGTAAAATGCATCAAAATGTAAAATTTATTAATACAAACAAATCTTTAGTTTGTAATTTATAAACTGACGTATTCAGAAGAATAATCTGTATGATGTCCTGAAACTGTATTGTTTCTAGGGATTGTATTTGATTATTCGATGTTGAATAAATATTATTATTATTATTTCTTTCCTTTTTCAAATGTTATGTCTCGTTAAAAATGGAAAGTGACGCGGACCTTGATCAAGTGTGACTTCCTTTTAACTGTACAGTATATGTTACATTGCATTTAGGAACTTTCAGGTAATTGAACATGTATCAATAATTAGATTTCTGTAGTTGTATATATATGTCTGGATGTAGCTGTATTGTGTTGATGTACTGGTGGATATTGTGTGGTATGACTCCTGTAGTTGATAGTATAATTGGTATAATGTCAACTTTATCTTGATGCTATATGTCCTGGTCTTCCGCAGCCAGTTGGATGTATTTTTCAATTTTTTCTCCTGTTTTCCTCTGTATATTTGTTGTATTGGATATGGATATTTCGATTAGTTGTGTTAATTTCTTCTTTTTATTGGTGAGTGTGATGTCAGGTTTGTTATGTGGTGTTGTTTTATCTGTTATAATGGTTCTGTTCCAGTATAATTTGTATTAATCATTCTCCAGTACATTTTGTGGTGCATACTTGTATGTGGGAATGTGTTGTTTTATTAGTTTATGTTGTATGGCAAGTTGTTGATGTATTATTTTTGCTACATTCCGAAGTAAGAGTGATTTCAGGTGTGCCGCAGGGGAGTGTCATAGGACCGTTGCTATTCACAATATACATAAATGACCTGGTGGATGACATCGGAAGTTCACTGAGGCTTTTTGCAGATGATGCTGTGGTGTATCGAGAGGTTGCAACAATGGAAAATTGTACTGAAATGCAGGAGGATCTGCAGCGAATTGACGCATGGTGCACGGAATGGCAATTGAATCTCAATGTAGACAAGTGTAATATGATGCGAATACATAGAAAGATAGGTCCCTTATCATTTAGCTACAAAATAGCAGGTCAGCAACTGGAAGCAGTTAATTCCATAAATTATCTGGGAGTACTCATTAGGAGTGATTTAAAATGGAATGATCATATAAAGTTGATCGTCGGTAAAGCAGATGCCAGATTGAGATTCATTGGAAGAATCCTAAGGAAATGCAATCCGACAACAAAGGAAGTAGGTTACAGTACGCTTGTTCGCCCAATGCTTGAATACTGCTCAGCAGTGTGGGATCCGCACCAGGTAGGGTTGATAGAAGAGATAGAGAAGATCCAACGGAGAGCAGCACGCTTCATTACAGGATCATTTAGTAATTGCGAAAGCGTTACGGAGATGATAGATAAACTCCAGTGGAAGACTCTGCAGGGTAGATGCTCAGTAGCTCGGTACGGGCTTTTGTTAAAGTTTCGAGAACATACCTTTACCGAAGAGTCAAGCAGTATATTGCTCCCTCCTACGTATATCTCGCGAAGAGACGATGAGGATAAAATCAGAGAGATTAGAACCCACACAGAAGCATACCGACAATCCTTCTTTCCACGTACAATACGAGACTGGAATAGAAGGGAGAACCGATAGAGGTACTCAGGGTACCCTCCGCCACACACTATCAGGTGGCCTGCGGAGTATGGATGTAGATGTAGATGTAGATGTAGATGTCTTCTGGTGTATTCTGTATTTGCTAGTATTTTACATCCGCTTGAGATGTGATCTACTGTTTCTATTTGTTGTTTGCAAAGTCTGCATTTATCTGTTGTGGTATTGGGATCTTTAATAATATGCTTGCTGTAATATCTGGTGTTTATTGTTTGATCCTGTATTGCAGTCATGAATCCTTCTGTCTCACTGTATATATTGCCTTTTCTTAGCCATGTGTTGGATGCGTCTTGATCGATGTGTGGCTGTGTTAGTTGATACAAGTGCTTGCCATGTAGTGTTTTCGTTTTCCAATTTACTGTCTTTGTATCTGTTGATGTTATGTGATCTAAAGGGTTGTAGAAGTGGTTATGAAATTGCAATGGTGTAGCCGATGTACACTCCTGGAAATTGAAATAAGAACACCGTGAATTCATTGTCCCAGTAATGGGAAACTTTATAGACACAATCCTGGGGTCAGATACATCACATGATCACACTGACAGAACCACAGGCACATAGACACAGGCAACAGAGCATGCACAATGTCGGCACTAGTACAGTGCAGGCTGCTATTCTCCCATGGAGATGATAGTAGAGATGCTGGATGTAGTCCTGTGGAACGGCTTGCCATGCAATTTCCACCTGGCACCTCAGTTGGACCAGCGTTCATGCTGGACGTGCAGACCATGTGAGACGACGCTTCATCCAGTCCTAAACATGCTCAATGGGGGACAGATCCGGAGATCTTGCTGGCCAGGGTAGTTGACTTACACCTTCTAGAGCACGGTGGGTGGCACGGGATACATGCGGACGTGCATTGTCCTGTTGGAACAGCAAGTTGCCGGTCTAGCAACGGTAGAATGATGGGTTCGATGACGGTTTGGATGTACCGTGCACTATTCAGTGTCCCCTCGATGATCACCAGAGGTGTATGGCCAGTGTAGGAGATCACTCCCCACACCATGATGCCGGCTGTTGGCCCTGTGTGCCTCGGTCGTATGCAGTCCTTATTGTGGCGCTCACCTGCACAGCGCCAAACACGCATACGACCATCATTGGCACCAAGGCAGAAGCGACTCTCATTGCTGAAGACGACACGTCTCCATTGGTCCCTCCATTCACGCCTGTCGCGACACGACTGGAGGCGGGCTGCACGATGTTGGGGCGTGAGCGGAAGACGGCCTAACGGTGTGCGGGACCGTAGCCCAGCTTCATGGAGATGGTTGCGAATGGTCCTCGCCCATACCCCAGGAGCAACAGTGTCCCTAATTTGCTGGGAAGTGGTGGTGCGGTCCCCTACGGCACTGCGTAGGATCCTACGGTCTTGGCGTGCATCTGTACGTCGCTGCGGTCCATTGCCAGGTCGACGGGCACGTGCACCTTCCGCCGACCACTGGCGACAACATCGATGTACTGTGGAGACCTCACACCCCACGTGTTGAGCAATTCGGCGGTACGTCCACCCGGCCTCCCGCATGCCCACTATACGCCCTTGCTCAAAGTCCATCAACTGCACATACGGTTCACGTCCACGCTGTCGCGGCATACTACCAGTGTTAAAGACTGCGATGGAGCTCCGTATGCCACGGCAAACTGGCTGACACTGACGGCGGTGGTGCACAAATGCTGCGCAGCTAGCGCCATTCAACGGCCAACACCGCGGTTCCTGGTGTGTCCGCTGTGCCGTGCATGTGATCATTGCTTGTACAGCCCTCTCGCAGTGTCCGGAGCAAGTATGGTGGGTCTGACACACCGGTGTCAATGTGTTCTTTTTTCCATTTCCAGGAGTGTATTTATATGAGTGATTGCTTTGTGTGTTTTGCTAGTTTCTGCTCGTTCTATAAAGAATTTTCTTTAATTATTATTATTATCATAAATTGGATGGGTCCCACAAAAATTAAAGGTAAAACTCCAATTGAAATATTTTTGAAGAAAGAAGGTCTTTTTTGTGATTTGGTTATATTAGAAACTGAATGCTGTACTTGTATTCCTACACAGAGACGGAAGAAGTTTGATGCTAAATCTTCAAAAGGGTATGTGGTTGGTTATGGTGATTGTGGATACCATGTTTATTTTCCTAAAAAAAGGTGTGTGTGTGTTTGCAGAGATGTGAAGTTTAATTGCAAGCCATTACAGAAACCTCTTATCAGTACTCGAAAGTCTAAAAGGATGGTTTAAATATCAGCTATAGACAGGAATGTAGATATTTTGGAGACTGAGCATGAAGATGTTAATTTCGAAGAGGACTGCATGTTCCAAGATGTTGCTACAAGCAATAAAAGTGTTAACAACCAGACGTATGACACTGAGGGAGAAGTTGGAAGTAACTTGGAAGCAGGTAATGAGGAAAGAGGAAGCCACAATTTACATGAACAGTGAAATTTAAAGAAACCGTCTTGTTACTGTGAAGATTCTTTTCATCAACCAAGAATGACATTTCTTTGTGAGACACCAAGAAGCTATAAAGTAGCATTGCAGTCATCAGATTCTGAAGAATGGAAGAATGCAATGGAGGAAGAGATGGATGCTCTAAAGAAAAATGGAACATGGGAATTAGTTTAGAAAATTAAACCAAACAACATAATTGGAAATCGATTGTTCTTTCTTACAAAATTAAATGCAAATAATGATGTTTTCGATATAAGGCTCAACCGGTGGCAAGAGGATATACTCAACGGTTTGGAGTAGATTATGTTGACATGTTTAGCCCTGTTGCAAGATTTGAGACAGTGAGATGCCTTTTGATTGTTGTAATGCAACATGATTGGTGCACAGCATTTCTCAATGGTATTTTGAAGGAATAAATCTGCATGAGTCAACCATAGGGATTTGATGATGGTACAGGATGGGTATGTAAGTTACTGAAGAGCAAGCCTCAAATGCTGGTATGAATGTCTTGTTGGGTTCCTTACTGAATGTAATGTAATGGGAGAGCTGTTCATATCAATGTATGTTTTATGGTGAAAACCTGGTATTATTGTTTTATGTTGATGGTGGATTGGCTATGGGCTCTACTGATACCACAGCTAAGTTCATTGAACAGTTGGTTAAACGTTTTCAAATCAGTGTAGAAAAAGTTGATTATCTCGAGTTTACAAATCAAGAGGTCTGACAACTGTATTCAAATAAATCAATCTGCATATGTGAAGAGGATTTTGGAGATATGATGGATGGAAAACCATTGTCTTTACCCATTGAACCAGGATGGACACCAGGTGAGTCACCTCCTTTTTACAATACTGGAGTGTATCAAGAAATGGTTGGAAGTTTGATGTATTTAACACAAGGCACAAGAGCAGATTTATCATATGCTGTTAATGTTGCCTGAAGAGTTCAAAACTCACCAACTCAGGCACACTTTGCATTACTCAAACGAATATTTAGGTACCTTAAATCAACAATTACAGATGATATTAAGTTTACAAAGGATAAAGACTGTAGTTTTGAAGCGTATAGTGATGCTGACCATGGTGGGGACAGAGGCACTTGACGACCAACAAGTGGCATCCTGCTCAATTTCCATGGGGGTCCAGTTGTGTGGAAAAGTAAATTACAGCAGTGTGTTGCTCTTTCTTCAATGGAGGCAGAATATGTGGCTGCAAATGAAGCTTGTGAATCACTTGTATGGTCTGACCGACTTCTGAAAGAAAATGAAGCTGTTGATGAGTCATCAGTTCCTGTTTTACAAATTGATAACCAAAGTGTTATCAAATTTATTAATGGATCAAAGTTTTATGAACAATCAAAACACATAGAGACAAGGTATCATTACATTCATCATCTGGTTAGAGAGAGGAAGACTGAAGTGAATTACATACCAACTGGTGGACAGGCAGCAGACATTCTAACAAAAGGGGTACCATTCACAAAGTTACAAATGATGAAGGAACTTGTTGGTGTAGTGTCTACTTCATCATATGTATAAAACATTGCAGGAGAGTGTGAAAGTATTAATGTTTCAGTCACCCATTCCACATCAAATGGTCCCTTCCCTACAGCCTAGGTCTTCATGGCAAATGAATCTGCTCTAGTCAGGAATCACTGAACCATTACACTAACAACCTGAAAACAGCTTTCGCATCCCGCAACTACCCTCCCGACCTGGTACAGAAGCAAATAACCAGAGCCACTTCCTCATCCCCTCAAACCCAGAACCTCCCACAGAAGAACCACAATAAGTGCCCCACTTGTGACAGGATACTTTCCAGGACTGGATCAGACTCTGAATGTGGCTCTCCAGCAGGGATACGACTTTCTCAAATCCTGCTCTGAAATGAGATCAGTTCTTCACGAAATCCTCCCCACTCCACCAAGAGTGTCTTTCTGCTGTCCACCTAACCTTCGTAACTTCTTAGTTCATCCCTATGAAATCCCCAAACCACCTTCCCAACCCTCTGGCTCCTACCCTTGTAACCGCCCCCAGTGTAAAACCTGTCCTATGCACCCTCCCACCACCACCTACTCTAGTCCTGTAACCCGGAAGGTGTACACGATCAAAGGCAGAGCCACGTGTGAAAGCACCCACGTGATTTACCAACTGACCTGCCTACACTGTGAAGCAACAAACTGTCCATTCACATGAATGGACACAGGCACACAGTGTTTGTAGGTAACGAGGGTCACCCTGTGGCTAAACATGCCTTGGTGCACTGCCAGCACATCTTGGCACAGTGTTACACCGTCCAGGTTATCTGGATACTTCCCACTAACACCAACCTGTCATAACTCCGGAGACGGGAGGGAACTTGCCCTTCAGTATATCTTCTATTCTCATTATCCGCCAGGCCTCAACCTCCGCTAATTTCAAGTTGCCACCACTCATACCTCACTTGTCTGTCAACAACATCTTTGCCTGTGTACTTCTGCGTTGACTGACTCTTTGCCTTTAAAAATGTCTGCTTGTGTCTGTGTATGTGCTGATGGATATGTGTGTGTGTGCGAGTGTATACCTGTCCTTTTTTCCCCTTAAGGTAAGTCTTTCCACTCCCAGGATTGGAATGACTCCTTACCCTCCCCCTTAAAACCCACGTCCTTTCGTCTTTCCCTCTCCTTCCCTCTTTCCTGAAGAAGCACCTGTTGGTTGCAAAAGCTTGGATTTTTTGTGTATGTTTGTGTTTGTTTGTGTATCTATCGACCTGCCAGCGCTTTTGTTTGGTAAGTCACATCAACTTTGTTTTTAGAATATTTTTCCCACGTGGAATGTTTCCCTCTATTATATCTATATGTATAAGTATGTATCGTTCATATTCTTTGAAGGTTGTCTGTCACATGTCTCATAAATTCTTTGGTTCATTTTTGGAGTAGTTGTGATGATCTCTGGCTATATTTTGAAATGTGCAGATGGTGTTTTGTATCATATTGTCATACTGTGTGATGCTTACTAAATGATTTGTTTCTAAAATGGCACTTGGAGATTTGTCAACATTTTCTTATTAACCCAATAAACAAACAGCAGAACATCTTTAAACACCACACTGGAGTTGTTCTGTAAGATATTAGTTAGCTATGACATGAACTTGATTGGCACAGAGTACAGTGGACCACATTGTAAATACTGTGTGTTAGACTCTAATACACTTAAACAGCCTTGCACAGGGTCAAACACATGATCCATTCTGGAGCCAAAGTTTGTAGCCTTCAGCCAGTTATACCATGCTCCTTAGCCAACGAAGATGTAAAAGTTTCTCATAGTCATTATAAAATCTGTAAAGTACTTGCTGATAACTTTTTTACTCCTGGACTTGTGATTTGACATAAAATTTATTATATATATTTAGTTTGCAATTGGAGGTTATCCACATAAGCAGTCTACACCAACTGTCTTATCATTGTCCACAGTCACACTGCTGTTTTCCTGGCAGTTTCTTTCCATCCAGAAGCTGTAGTTTGACATTAATTAGTTGGATGTCTGCACTTTGTTAAAAACCTGGCAAATTCTTGCATTACATCCAAATCCAATAAGTAATAGTCATCTACACTAAGCTGCTGCAATATTCCAGGCAGAGCACCAATTGTTACATTGGCTAACTGCACAATATGGTATAGCCACAGGATGTTTATATTTCCTTGAAAGGATTTCCAGTGCTTCCTTGCTGATTTTTTCCAGTATTCCTCTTGCTGTCACACTGTCATTCCCCTGTAGGAGAAAGGTAGCTTCACACTGACACCATGTCTCACAGTGATGAACTTGGAGAGTTTACTATGTAGACAATAGTTAAATCACCCATCCATCCCCTTCTTCATCATTATAGATCACCCCTTCTCCAATTGCTCCTGACAGTCCACTTGATCACAGATTTTAACAACTTTAACATTATCACAAAATGGTTCTGTAATGGATGTAAGTACACTTAAATTCTTCCTGTTAAGAAGAGTGCCTTTTTTGGTGTAATTTATACAACCAGTACCTATAACCAGACTGTCCAGGTTCCTCAGCAATAATCACAAACCAAAGCATTTGTTGGTTGGTCTCTTCTTCCTGCCTAATAGCTGAGGGATGTTTAGCAAATTGGAGGAAGACTTGTTAATACCTTCCCCTACCAAATGAGACTGCTTCGTTGCAACTATCAAGCCTCCTTTTACACTCTAAAGATCAAAGATGGTGGTAGTTCTGATCTCGTGGTCTTCCACTCATTCCTTCTAAATGTGCTTGTACTTGCTGTCTAATTGTAAATTCCTAGCTCAGTTGGACTATCATGTGTGCTCTTGTGTCAGTTTCTAGCACGGCTGTGAGGCATTGGGCATCATGTGTCAGGTATGAGGCATCACACATCAGGCATCAGGTGTCAGGTGTCAGGCACAGACGTCAGGCATCAGTCAATCAGCACACCCATTTCAACCTATGTTTTGTTACTGGTAGATACTAAGGCAAGGCATCATCCTGGCATGCTGGTACAACACATTATAGCCAATGGTTCAGCAACATAGGCTTAAAGTGGGCAAAGAAGCAAGGCATCCAATGTCACTCACAGGTAGGCAAAACCACCTACGGAACTTCAAGTCAACGATCACATGATCAGTGTAGTGCAGTTCATAAGACACAAGATAGAGATGCAAGATAAATTTATAGATACCATAATACCTATGCAGTCTGTAGTTCTTCTCAATAAGTATGACAAGAGCGCAGCTATACATCAAGGTATTAATTTATATTGGTCCCCTAACTACCCAATGCTTATGAGGTACCCTTAATTTGCTGACCATGCAATTAATATAGTATTAGACACATTGCAGCTTTTAGGGCTTGAGGTGTACCGGTAGATGCAGGCATCTATCAGTAACACATTTTTATACCACAATACCCATGCATCTACAGTTTTCTCAAAGTATGGACATGTGAATGCTTCAACACTCCCTCCACCAATGCTGAAGACATCATTAGAGGCAGTGGCAGTATGGGCGGTGCCAGATGCCATGTCCTATTCTAAGATGTAGCACTGGTGGATTCATGTTTGGATGATAATTCACTCATATGTGGGTAGATCCACACAGAATATTATCAAATCACTCAACCACTGTCTCGGCCTTTGTGCAGGCGAATCCACCCTGAATGATGTCCTTGATGTCGAGCATGCTGGATCCACCCTGAATAATATTAAACAATGTACTGCATGCTGGATCCAGCACAAACATTATTCACAGACATAGTCCATTCACAAAACTTAGACCCGGCCCAGTCTTTGCTATGTGAATGTTGCATGGATTTCTACCCCACCCAAGTTCTACAAGTCCCTCCAGATCCTGGAAAACCGTGCATTTTGCTCCACTTTCCATATCCATTTATCTCTCCTAGAAGGATCCTTTACTCATTCATAATATTCCTCCTCTCCTCACTCACATTGAATAGCTATGAACATTCTACACCATCTGAAAACTCAACTCCAACCTTCCCACAGTTCCCTCTCCCCTTTCCAATCATCATGCACTGCCACATATTTACCAATACATTCCACCAATCTCACAACAACACATCTCCACATACTCTACCAAAGAAACTCCAACCATGTCCCTCTCCCAGATCATGAACTTCACCCCAACATTTATCCATCCTACATCTATATATAAATCCACCTCACCCATTTCAGCTCTTCAGCACAGTCTCTCCCTTCCCTCCCTTCCCCACATTTCTTTACCTTCCCTCTTTTCTCCCTGTGTCCCAACAGCCACTCCTACCTCACTGATAGTATGCACTAGTCCTCCATCATTATGCCACCCCATTACTACTCTCACCAATGGCCAATCTTTTCCCCTTCAGCAACAGATGCCTTATCCCAGGATAGGTTTAAGTGCCAAAAAAGTCCTTATTTTAAATCCCTGTGTTTTGGCGTCGTATTTAAGTTTTAAATGTGCTCTGATTGTGTTTCATTTTACCTTTTATTACTGTTTTTAACTACAAGTGCAGGAAGTCCTATTTCTCATATACATATAATAAATTCCATTTTATTTCCACTTCTAAAAATTTTGCAGTAGTTTGTTTATTCGTCTCTTTACACAAGGAAGACTTACAAAGAACTAGAACTAGCTATGGCGGCAGAAAGCAAAGATAATCTTAGCTTAGCATCCAAAGATGATGCTCAGAGTCTAGAGAAAAGCATATATCGATGCTGGTGTAGACCTCATTGGCACCACATAGCCCCCCCCCCCCTCACAGTACAGAGTACTCTAGAAAGGCACGGCAGGAAGCCGGACCATGGTCAGTTCAACAGCATCGTCAGGGAGCTGCATGGGTAGATGACATGAAGGAAGGTTCGGTCACCAAACCTGGAAGGCGTTGAAGCGCACCAGGTGTCGTATTGGGCATGCTGGTCATGCGGCGATAGGAGGGCCGGCAGTTTGTGAGTGGAACAGAGTGAGGACGACGATGTCTACCGTGGGCGTGGCAAACACACGAAGCATGTCCAAGTCGACATCGGGCATGACGGGAACACATTTCACAAGGTGGCAGGGAATGGCGCAGGTTGTGTCATGAGAACCGGATGAATGGAAACACACGACGAACAGTGTATCATCGCATCGTATTATAGAGATGCTGTGGATAATGTCCGGGGAACAGGCACAAACACCTTGAGCGAGGGCACGTTCAAAATGGGGGGGGGGGGGGGCGTGGGAAACCTCGACAGCACAAGGCAAGCGATGGGAAGAGGTCAAAGGGACCAGCGAAGGGCCCAGCGGCGAGGGCGTGATCGTAGGTAAGCTCGATGTGGGGAGCATGGCGTCATTCGATGGAGTGCGTGAGACCAGCGTAGGGGGCAAGGTCAGAGGAGAGCTCGACGATTGGAACTGGAAGTCACTCAATTGAATGTGTAAGTCTGACCTGGAGGGAGTGGTCGGAGCATCGTGAGCCACGACAGTGAGTGGTATGGTGGTGGCCTGAAGGGGGGTAGAAGAAGGCTCGACATGAGCAGGCTTCAATCTGTTGATAGAGACTGTGACAGTTGAATGTTTCATCTGGATGTCATAGGTGTTGGCTGAGCGCCGGAGAACTCGGTACAGGCTGGTATAAGGAGATTGGAGTGGAGCACGGACGGCGTCATCTCGGAACATGACGTGCTCGCAATTGTCCAGAGATTTTGGGATGTAAACCTTAGGGCGGGAATGGCTGGTAGGCAGAGTGATGTGGAGGTTCATGAAGTGGCGTCTGACGTGGTCCACGAAGGAAGGTAAGTCAGACTGAGGGAGAGAAGCACAAGGGCTCATGAGTTCGCCAGGGGGAGCAATGCTCTGGCCGTATATGAACTTGGCTATTGTGCCTTCGAGGTCTTCCTTACAGATGGCACGAATGCCGAGAAGCACAAGGGGAAGGACCTCCATCCAAAGAGAGTCGTAGCATTGAAGAGCC
This sequence comes from Schistocerca gregaria, assembly GCF_023897955.1. Lineage (NCBI taxonomy): Eukaryota > Metazoa > Arthropoda > Insecta > Orthoptera > Acrididae > Schistocerca > Schistocerca gregaria. The sequence goes on along the minus strand of NC_064925.1, from coordinate 498,841,559 downwards.
GCCTTGAAAGTGTGGTGCCAGTACTCAACTAGTCCGTTACATTGCGGGTGATATGCTGTGGTATGGATGCGCCGGGTGCCGCAAATGTTACAAATCTCGTTGAACAGGGCCAACTCAAATCTCCTGCCCAGGTCAGTCGTGACGATAGCTGGACATCAGAAATGCAATACCCATGACTCGACGAAAGCTCGAGCAACAATTTCTGCCATAATACTGGGGAGGAGGACAGCCTCAACCCAGCGAGTTGTTCGGTTGATAGACGAGACAACATAACGAGAGCGGTTAGAAGGGCCTAGAGGGCTGGCAATGTCAATATGAATGTGCTGGAAAAGCCCAGGAGGGATCGAAAAGGCGCCGAGAGGGGGGGGGGGGGGTGGGGTGAAGTGTGCTTGTGTGCTTCGCATCGTTGGCACGTGATGCAGGAGTGTGCCCATTTCTGGCAATCCTTGTTGACATTTCTCCACACAAAGTGCTCCGCTACGAGGCTGGTGGACGCATGAACACCAGGGTGGGCTAAATCATGCAATAAGTTGAAGACATCTCGACGGAGCGTGGTGGGGATGAGGGGGCGTAACGTGCCCGTACTATTGTCATACCAGATCTCACCAGAAATGCCAGGGAAGGTGGTGCGGATGAAGTGTAGTGAGGAGGTAGAGTCTGAAATCAGGTTTTGTGTGTCCTCATCGGCAGGTAGGAGGTTAGGCAGTTCAGAGAGGACTAACAGTGAATGGACGGCGTCGACTTGTGAAAGGAAATCAGCAACTATATTTCAGCACCCTTTATGTGTCTGACATCGTTGATGAACTGTGATATGAAGTCCATGTATCTGAAGCGGCGAGGAGGTGGCTCCGCTGGCGAGTTTGTAATGGCCACAGCCAGGGGTTTGTGGTCCGTTAAAACATAGAAAGGGTGTCCCTCAACGTCAGCCTTAGAACGCTTGATTGCTTTGTAGACCGCGAGCAACTCCCTGTCAAACGCGGATTATTTCCATTCTGCATTGGTGAGCTTGCGCGAGAAGAACTGCAGAGGCAAAGTCTGGCCATCGATAGTCTGGCTAAGGACAGTGCCGATGGCAGTATTGCTCGTGTCTGTGGTGATGAAAAGGATGAGCGATGGTAGGCCTCGGCAAGAAGATTCTTGAGGGTGGTGAAAGTGTCAGTCATAGGAGGGGTCCATGGAACGGGCCGAGATCCAGAAGTGTTGGTGCCTGCCAATCTTCGCAGTCCGAGGTAGATGCCGGCGATAATAATTAACCGTCCCCAGAAAGTGCCAGAGCTCTTTGAATGACGCAGGTCTGGGTAGGTTTAGTGTTGTTTGTACTTTCTCAGGGGGTGGTGAAATTCCGTCGGCAGAGACCCGAAAACCGAGAAGAGTGACAGTGGGTTGATGTAGCTGCAATTTGTCCTGGTTGATCTCGATGCCTGCTGCCATGAGAGTGTTCATCATAGTCTGCAGATGTCGAATGTTGTCCTCGACGGAGGAGCTGAACACTGGTATGCAAAGCAGAATTTTAGGTCGAATAGCACTTCGTTGATGAAGCGTTGCCAGGTCTCGGTTGCGTTTCTCAGACCAAAGGGCATGAATCGAAACTGAAATTACCTGATTGGGGTGGTGATTGCTGACTTCTCGATGTCTTCGGGTGCCGTGGGGACCTGGTGGTAGGCCCGTTTGCAATCAATGACAGAGAACGTGATCGCACTTGCGAGGGAACTGGTAAAGTCGGCAATCTTGGGTATGGGGTAGGTGTCCATAATTGTTCGTGCATTTGGTCGACGGTAGTCACCACACATGCGCCAAGACCCATCTTTCTTGGGTGTCATATGAATGGGCGTAGACCAGCTACTGGCAGAGGGTTCAATGATGCCGGAGCTTAGAAGTTCAGAAATCTGATTTTTAAGGTCTGAGAGGAGCTCGGGACAAAATCGACGTGGTTTTCTGGCGATCAGGGGATCTGGCGTGAGGCGACTTTGTGAACCGTGCCGTTGGTTACGACGGAAATGTTGCCGGCGGCGCGGGAGGCGGTTTGTTTACAATGTGAGGCGGGCAGGGCGGGCGAGGTATGGTTGTGGTGTTCGGAACCACTCGGCGGCTCCGACGGGGGCCGAGGTGGCAACGTGTCCCAGGAGTCAACGCTACAAGATGGCCGCCGGCCCAAAGCAGTGGCACCAAGGTTAGGTGAGCTCGGTAGAGCTCGTGAGCCTTTAGTGAGTCCATTGTCCGAGGGCACGGCCTGTTGCAGCACGACCGCGGGCGAAGCGGTAGGCATGAGTGCACTGTTCGTGTTGTCAGTGGCGGTCGCAGGGCTGCGCGCAGGAGCCGAAGTTGCATAGTTTGAGGTGCTGTACGCGAGGGGAGGGGTAGGAGCTGTCAGTTCGGGAACACATGACGCTCGTCCCACATGCGCACTCATCTCCGGCCGAGTGTCAAATGTTGCCATGTTAGGGGGATGTGGCCCTGTGCAACTGTCAGTACATGTTATGGCAGACTTGATAGCACAGTTTAGTGGGGTAGCGGGAGGTAAGCACATGGAGGCTCGATTGCTGGGACTACAAACAGATTCGGCGCACTTACTGACCTTGCTTTGTCCTTGCTGCAGTGTCTGTAATTCCTTTGCTGTGTCAGAGAGGAGGCGGAGGGAGAGCCCGAAGTTTTCCTCGTGTAGACGAGGGACGTTTTTGAGCTTGATGGGGCACTTATGCGTGATTTCTTGTAACGTCGTCGACAGGGACGAGGATGTACGGATGAGATGAGCCCGGATCGATTTGTCACGGGGGGCTTGTTCGAAAGAGCACAGGGGAAGTGAGTCTTGGATGGGTGATGAAACATGGTGTTTTGCACTAGGTCTGGTGAAAGTTTGTGATGTCGCAAGAAGTCAGTGCCTAGTATAGGCTCGTCAATCTGACGCACTAAAAAAAAGTCCACTCGACTTTGTAGTTTGCAGAGAGCGAGACAATGTGGGAAGTTGAATCCGAGCATTGTAGTTTACTTGAATTCATGGTCAGAAGTGAAGTTTCATGAGGGCAGATGTTCGACGACACTAAGGACGTAGACAGCAGTGAAACATCCGCGCCTTTGCCCACTAGGAAAAGGTGTCCCTACGAAATGTCTTTAATGTAAAGTTGTCCACAATTATCCATGCGTGCCTGTCATGTTGTGTGCAGGAGGCATTTGGAAAGTAGCAGGGTAGTCTGTAGTTCCATGCCACCTCACCAAACCGTGTGTGGAAGTAACAGTACGGGTGGTGCTGCATTTCCTGCGGAACGTTCATTGCCAGTGGCAGTGGCCGAGGTTCAGTGGCTGCAGCAGGCTCAGTTGCAGGAGGGGGCGTGGCCGTGGGCGGAGCCGGTGACGTCCCAATAGCTTGATCATACAATAGGTAGGCTTTCACAGCCAGCATTGTCTTCAGTTGAAACTTCCGGGCTGAGAGACTGTGGTCGATGTATAAAATTCCACGTGACGTTTCGTCTCCATCTGCAGGAGACATCTTCTGAGGTCGTCCGGCTACTGCCACTGACGCACTTTTTTTTCTTTATTGTTATTTTAAAGCCTGTACAACAGGCAGGCTGTCAGCAGTGTTCTATGCTGCTCTTCAGCCATAGGATACACAATGCGAAAAAACAGAAAGATTACCCATGGGTTACAGAACGGTGGGCAAGAAAACAGTTGACACAGAAAGACAAACACTCGACGATAATCCACACTTGAAACTGTTGGCACGATGCACAAACACTGAAGACGGCGATGGCACAGGTGAATGATGGACTGTGACGGTGAACACTGAACACTAAACACGATGACACACAAAAGACACTGATGGCGATGATCTCTGGCGAGCGAAAGTCCACGTAGCGTGTGCGAGTGCGGAGACCTGCCAAGAGGGGGAGAAGGGCGGGGGGGGGGGAGAGGGGAGAACAAAGACGCCAATGGCTGAGGAGATGGGAGGAGGAGGAGAAGGACATGGGAGGGGAAGCCCGGGGCAGGAGTGGGGAGAAAGGGAGGAGGTAGGGAGGGTGCCCAAAGGAACAGACACAGGAAGAGGGAAGGAGGATCAAAGTTGGTAGGAGGGGTATATGGAGGGGAGGAGGACATCATCAGGGAGGGGGAGCTGGCGGAAGCCACCTTGGGAGAGGGTTAGGAGGGTGGACAGATGGAGACCAGGTGGGACGTGGGAATACAGGCGTGGTAGCAGGCAGGAGTGGGAGAGGGTGGGCGAGACAAGCGGGTGTGGAGGGTTGAGTTTGTGGGAGGTGTACAGGATCCATATCCTTTCAAGGAAAAGGAGGAGGTGGGGGAAAGGAATGAGATCGTACAGGATCCACGTGGGGGAGGGGAGACGGATGCGATAGGTGAGGCAGAGAGCATGGCGTTCAAGGATTTGAAGGGATTTATAAAAGGTAGGGGGGCCGGATGGGCATAGCAAATGACAGGGTGGATAAGAGATTTATAGGTGTGGAGGATGGTAGAGGGGTCCAGACCCCACTTACAGCCCAAAAGGAGCTTGAGGAGACAGAGTCGGGAGTGTGCCTTGGCTTGGATTGTCTGGAGATGGGGAGTCCAGGAGAGACGACGGTCGAGGGTGACGCCAAGGTACTTGAGGGTGGGAGTGAGGGCGATAGGATGGCCATAGATGGTGAGATAGAAATCAAGGAGGCGGAAGGAAGGGGTGGTTTTGCCTACAATGATCGCCTGGGTTTTGGAGGGATTGACCTTGAGCAACCACTGGTTGCACCAAGCAGTGAACCGGTCAAGATGGGATTGGAGAAGGTGTTGGGAGCGCTGCAGGGTGGGGGCAAGGGCAAGGAAGGCGGTGTCATCGGCAAACTGGAGAAGGTGGACGGGGGGTGACGGCGGTGGCATGTCCGCCGTATACAAAAGGTACAGAAGGGGGGAGAGGACGGCGCCTTGGGGCACACCGGCGGAGGGAAAAAAGGTGTAGGAATCCGTGTTATGGATGGTGACGTAGGAAGGACGGTGGGAGAGAAAGGAGCCGATCAGACGGACGTAGTTAATGGGAAGGGCGAAGGTTTGGAGCTTGAAGAGGAGTCCGGAATGCCATACACAGTCATAAGCTCGTTCGAGGTCCAGGGAGAGGAATATAGCGGAGCGATGGGAATTAAGTTGGTCAGAAAGGAGATGAGTGAGGTGAAGGAGAAGGTCGTCGGAAGAGAAGGATGGCCGAAAGCCACACTGGGTAACCGGAAGGAGGCGGTGCTGGCTAAGATGCTGGTGGATGCAGCGGGTGAGGATAGATTCCAGGACCTTGCTGAAGACCGAGGTAAGGCTAATGGGATGGTAGGAAGAGACGGCGGACGGCGGTTTGCCAGGTTTAAGGAACATCAGGATACAGGAGGTTTTCCACAGGTCGGGGTAGTAACCGGTGGACAGGACTACATTGTAGAGCCTGGCCAAGGTGTAGAGGAAAGAGGCAGGAGCTTCACGAAGGTGACGCGATCGTGACCAGGAGCAGTGTTGCGTTTTGTGCGGAGTGTAGCAAGGAGATCCTGTGTAGTGATTGGGGCATTGAGTTCTGTGTGTAATGTTGTCCAAGTCTGGAAACCAGGCGAGAGGGGAGGGACAGAGGTGTCAGTTTGATCGCGGACATCCGGGAAGAGGGAGTAATCGAACTGGGGATCATTGGGGATGGAAAAGACATCAGACAGGTAGGAGGCAAAGTGATTGGCCTTACTAAGGGTGTCAGGGAAGGGGTGATCATCATGGAGAAGAGGATAGTAGGGGGAGGGTTTAGTTCCAGTAAGGCGATGGAAGGCGGACCAGAACTTGGACGAGTTGACAGGTAGGGTAGCATTTAAACGGGTGCATGTCTGTCGCCAGTCCCGGCGTTTCTTGGCTGCGAGCAAATTACGAATGTGTTGTTGGAGTTGCCGGTGGCGTCGTAGTGTGTCCGGGTCACGCGTGTGGAGGAAGGCACGGTAGAGACGGCGGGATTCCCAGAGGAGGAGGACGGCCTGTGGGGGTAAGGTAGGACGGTGGGGGTGGATGGGACAGTAGGGACGTAGGGACAGTAGAGACGTGGGCCTCCACGGCCTCAGACAAGGTCTGCTGGAGAAAGGTGGCGGCATGGGGTACATCGTCAGGGTGACGGTAGGTGAAGGGGTGGCTAACGACCTGGGTGGAGAGGGTATCCTGGTAGGCATTCCAGTTGGCATGGGAATAGTCATGGACGTACTTAGGGGGATGGTCATGACGAGGGTCGGGGCGGGGGCGACGACCATCTGAAACGGTGAGGAGGATAGGGAGATGGTCGCTACCAATAGGCTCCAGGACATCCACCGTTATGCGGCCATGGAGGTTGGCAGAGCAAAGGACAACATCAGGAGTGGAGCTGGATTCAGGACGGGTGTGCTGGGGGATGGGGATGAGGTCGCCTTTTAGGGAGGAGAGGAACCGATGCCACCGCCGTAACTGGGTGGCGGAACAACTGTGGATGTTGAGGTTGGCGGCGATCATGTAGGAGGAGAAGGTATGGTCAACGTGGAAGAGGAAGTCGAAGGGAATAGCGGCGTTAGGGCGGACATAGATGGTGGTGCAGGTAACGGTAAGGCCGGGGAAGAAGAGAGTAAGGATCAGGTGTTTGGTGGGGTCGGGAAGGAGAGGTTGGAGCCAAACAGGGATCTGGCGGTGGTGACCAATGGCAACTCTGCCACGCGCAATCGGGAGGGGATTATCAGAACGGTGAAGGAAGAATGGCGAAGTGTGGATGGTGTGGTGGGGTTGGAGGAACGTTTCATTGAGGAGGAAGGCGTCCACGCGGTGGGTGGCAAGGGTGTGCAGGAAGAGGTTCTTGTTGGCGGGAAGGGAGCGGATGTTGTTGAAAAGGATACGGTGCTGTCATGCCATGACAGGGATTTAGACAAGGGTGTCAAGGCGGGAGAAGGTGAAATGGGCCTGGTTGTTGGAGTAGTTGGCATACATTTTCAAGTGGAAAATGGAACGGGCGGCGAGGGAGACCTGTTGGAGGTGTGAGGGCGCTGGAAAGGGTGGACGTTTTGTAGGACAATGGTGAGGAACCTGATGATGTCCTCAGCGGTGGGGGGGGGGACGAAGGGAATTGCCAGGAGGGGTGGAGGCGTCCAGAGGACGGACAGGTATGGTAAGTTCAGGAGTGGTCGGAGAGGGTTGGGCTTTACACTTTTGGGAGTAGGTGTGATGGGGGAGATTGCAGGTATTGCAGGATGGAGGGGATTGGAGGTTAGGGCACTGCCGGAGGAAGTGCACTTGTCTAAATGCGGGCAGGTGGAAGCCTCGCAGCACTCTGCTGTCGGGTGTGCATTATATTGCAGACACCTCTGGCAGCGCAGGGATTGAGGAGGGGAACGGGAGGGGTCAACCTTGTAGCGCTGGTGGAAGAGGAGGTCACCCTCCTTCAGGAAACAGTCAATGGAGGGGGCGTCCTTGGAAAAGGCGGGTGGGGCCGGCCGAGTTAAAAATGCGGCGGACCGCCCGCACCTCCAGCGTGGGATGGGCCTTGAGCTCCGCCAACACCTCCTCCTCCGTGATCGACAGACTGAGTGGAGTGATCACGGCAGTGAGAGTGGCGGGCGACGCGGGGCTTGGGGCTGGCGGGTGGGAGATGGAGAAGGCGCAGGAATGAGGGAAGCACGGGGGCCAAAATGGGTGACGGGGAGGCGGGAGAGGATGTCAGTATGGAGGGTAGCACTGGGGGAGGAAATGAGAACGGAATCCCGTCTGGGAGTGAGGAGTGAGATGGGAGCACCAGGGAAGTGTTGGCGGAGGAGGAGGGAGAGATTCCGGGCCTCAAGAAGGGAAGCATCAGGACGTGAGTGGAGGTATTTGTATAAAGAAAAGAGGGGGGAGGTGGAGGAGGAGGCGGCGGGAGCAGGGCCAGGCGGGGAGACATACGTGGCATCCTGGGGGGGGGGAGGAGGACGGGGCGGGGACTTTTTGGGAGCGGAGGAGGTGCTGGTGCCACTAGGGCGCTTAACGGCGGCAGAAGGGTGGGTGGTGATATGAGGGACGGAAGCTATAGGGAGGTGGCGGGAAGGGGCAGGTCCCAGCGTGGATGCAGCAGTCGGCGCTGGAGATGGTGACGGTGACGGTGAAGGCGACGGCGACGGCGGCGGTGATGGCGAAGGTGATGGGGAGAGTTGGAAATGGGCAGTGGCCCGACGGGCCACCACCCCAGCTGGAGCTGCAGTGACAGGCTGGGGGAGTGGGGGGGAAGGATCAGAGGGAGAGGAGCGGGAGGAAGAAGCTGGAGAGGGGGCGACAAAGAGCGAGGTCGAAGGGAGAGTAAGAAGAGGAGGGATGGAAAGAGGGGGGTGAGACTGGGCACACCAGGTAATGGAGGGGGAAGTGTAAACTATGGCAGTGGTGGTAGGGGCTGACATGACGACGAAAAAACTGGGAACAGACGGAGACGAAGACGGAAGAAGACGAAGACGGAAGAAGACGAAGACGAAGATGGAGGGAGACGAAGACGGAGGAGGACCAGAGTCCTGAGCTGCTGGCGCTGACGCCGACGACGGCTGGCAGGAACGCCGCCGCAGCTGCTGCTGCCGCAGACGGGGCCGGGGTCTTCGTTGCCGCTGCTGCTGGAGGGGTGGCTGGCTGCTGCCGGCGGGACCACTGCTGCTGCTGGATGGCTGGACTGCTAGTGCACGGCTGGACCGCTGCTGCTCGGCTGGCTGGCTGGCTGGCTGACTGGCACCCGAAACTCTAGCGTTTCGATTAGTGCGGGAACTGCACAATCGAAGGGCGGTAACCTTACGGAATACCGCCGGAGATCTGCCACTGAGGCTCCAGGTACTCGCATTTATAGGGCGCATAGAGGGTACCACCATTCGTCACGTGATGCCGACGGTATGCCTATCTTTGGAAGGCGTCATCGTTCTCGATTAAGAGTAATCGATTGTCATTCTGCTGGTGCAACGTCGACATCCACATTTTGTTCAACTTTAAAACTTCCTTTTTTGTATTAAAATTGTTATGGTGGTTGTGAATTTCTATTTCTTCTCTATACATGCGCGTATGATAATGGGATGTTCGTGCTAGAACGCTTGTCTCGAAAAACATGCTTAGCTACGGCCGATTTTTCGATGTGTCCTAAGCGACAGTTTCTTTTATGTTCGGCTAAGAGGGTGTTTACACTTCTTTTCGTTGTTCCAATATATACTTGTCCACAACTGCATGGAATTTTGTATACCCCAGCTGTTGCTAGGGGATGTCGGGCGTCTTTAGCAGTTCTTAAATATTCCTTAATCTTCTTGGTGGGTCTGAAGATTGTTTCGATCCCATGCTTGGCCAGCACTTTCCCGATACGGTCCGTTACCTTATTAATGAACGGTAGGAAAACTTTTCCAGTAGGTGACCGTTGTTGCTCTGGACTTCTGGCTTCTTTTCTTCTTTGATGGAGGGCTCGATCAATTTCCTTGCTGGCATATCCGTTTTTCTTGAAGGCTGACCGTAGGTGATTCAGTTCATCTTGTAAGTAAGCTGGATCGCAGATTTTGTTGGCTCTGTCCACCTGAAGGCGAGGAGAATGTTTGACTCGGCGCAAGCGCACAGTATTTACAACCACATGGAAGTAGCGATGCTACGGGAACGAATTCATCACACGCGGCGAGAACTAGTGGAAAATAGCAGTAAGCTCTTGTATCTCCATTCATATATCAGTAACATAATGCAGTGTTTTGACTGGAATAAGGTGGACTGTCTAGCGTTCAGTACCATGGAGCTGAGTGCACAAATGGCAACTAATAGGCAGAAGAGGAAATTCGATGGTCTACAGAAAGGTAGAGGGAAACATCAGTCACTGGCAACTCTCGAACTGTGATCAACATGTCTGGGAGAGAATTGACAAAAGAGGAACATTCAGTTCTATCGAAAGGAGGCAACTTTGCAGTCACGCCACTAAAGGTTCCTACGGAGGACATTATAGCGAATGTTTAGGCAGGAATCCGTTTGTTATCATCGCATTCCGCGGATGAAATCAGGACTGAAACAGCCAGAATATTACGCCAAGCGAAACCACCTACCAGCAATTTGTATCAAGCGGAAAGGAGGGCACTGAGGGAGATCAATGCGGATAAGAGCATTACTGTACTTGCAGCTGATAAAGGAAATGCTACGGTTTTGCTGAACACCGAAGATTATCACAAGAAGATAAGTGACCTTTTGGATCCCACTAAGTACAAAAAGCTTCAGAATGATCCTACAACCAAAATTTTGAGAAATACCAATCAACTGGTGAAACAATCTTCTCTTTCTTCAGATGATAAAAAACAACTCTGCAAAACGGAATCTTATCCACCCAGACTTTATGGACTCCCAAAGGTACATAAACCACAGGTCCCGTTGAGACCGATTGTGAGTGCCATAGGATCTCCAACACAAGAGGTGGCCAGATATCTCGCTTGCCTGCTGCAACCACACATAGGCAGAACCGTTAGTTACGTTAAAAACTCGGCGCATTTCACTGAAAAACTTAGGGAGATTAACGTCAGCCCAAGTGATATTCTTGTGAGCTTCGACGTAGTGTCATTCTTTACCATGGTGCCTGTAAACGTAGCTATTTCATATATAGCAGGTATTTTTACGACTGACATAGTTGCTTCATTTAAACACTGCCTGACGACAACTTATTTCCAGTATAACAACAAGTTTTACGAACAGATCGACGGGGTGGCAATGGGAAGCCCTCTCATCCCAGCTGTTGCCAATTTATTTATGGAGATCTTCGAACAGCGAGTGCTGCAGACTGCCAGAAAAAGCCTGCTAAATCGTACCGCTCTGTTGATGACACATTTGTAGTGTGGACTCATGGAGAAGAAGAGCTGGATGTCTTCTTGGTGCACCTGAACAGTATTAACCCGAAGATACAGTTTAAGATGGAGAAAGAGAGCAACGGTCAACTCAATTTCCTTGATGTGTCGCTAGTTAAACGGGTGGATGGGACAATCGATTACTCCTAATCGAGAATGATGAAGCCTTCCAAAGATAGGCATACCGTCGGCATCACGTGACGAATGGTCATGCCCTCTATGCGCTCTATAAATGCAAGAGTACCTGGAGCCTCAGTGGCAGTAGCCGGACGACCTCAAGGTGTGTCCTGCAGATGGAGACGAAACGTCAGGTGGAATTTTATACATCGACCACGGCCTTTCAGCCCGGAAGTTTCAACTGAAGTCCCAATAGATTGTTTACTGCTTCCCAGAGTGAGCGGAACGGTCGCCATAGTGTGGACCCGGCCGCAGGACGATGAGCCTGAACCTGAGACTCGTCAGGTAGGCAGTGGCTGGCGAAATAGATGCATCGTGTAGCTTGTCAGCAATAGTCAGTGTTTACTCAACAGATTAGGGAGACCTCGAAGCCAGAGCAAAGCGGATGTGAGGAGATAGTTTATCTGACCAGGTGGTGAGCAGAGCTGTGTTAGAGAGTAGATCGGTGCTGACGAGGGCACATAGCCATCTCCAGAGCTGGGAAGGTTTGTTTTTGCCTAGTTGCTCAATGTGGAGCACTTGCCATATTGCCGCCTCAGTTGAGCGTGCAAGCCGACGTAGAACTGTCTCTTTGGCTAGAGTGTACCGGGTAGATGAGTCCGGGGCATCGACGAGGGCAGCAATCACGTTCTCCTGGTCGTGCAGGGGGGTGATGAGACACGGAAACCTGGTTGACTCGTCGAGTTTGTAATGGTCGAACACTTCGTCTGCAATTTTGAACCAGGTTGTAGCTCTGTCGGGATAAAACGGTGGCAGTGTCAGTAAGCATTTCAGAATGTTTGGAAGAACAGGTTGAGTTGAATTCGTCAGAGCACTGCCTGAAACAAGCTGTTGTTGCTGTAGTATTCCAGAAGAGTGTGCCTCCAGGGGATGTGGCAACGACGACTGTTCGGGAGGCAGCATGAAGGTGACACGTTGTGGTTGAGCGCGGTCCATCGCGATGTGGGTGAGACAACATAATGTGTCGATTGCGGTTGCAGAAGCTCAACACGTTGCGTTCGGATTGACACGTTGCAGAAGACCGATGCAGATGAAGAACCGAGATGTACCGAGAACAGTAGCGGAAGCTCAACTGGAGGCGTTGTGTGGGCGACAGCTGAGAAAAAGTTCAAAGTTTGAGAAGGTGTGTTAGTCAGCGGAAAGCTCGACGTTTGATCAGAGCCAGGGCCACCTGTGTTGCAGGGAGGCTGCGGAGGTGCGGGCTGTTCAGAAACAAAGTGCGGGAAATGATGTCGAACATAGGACGGAATGTGCAAATGTTCACTGTTCATAGTCAGTCCACTCAAAACCGTGTGCGGATAAGGTGAATGTCATGGCACAAAAGACTGAGGTCAGGCACAGATAACAAGTTATTGTTCGTGTTGCAGTCCGAGGTATCGAAGTAGGAAGGCATGTGCTGATGCTGAACCGAGGCAGGCACGGGCGTGGTCAGATGCTGAGGAGGTTGACCTGTGAACGAAGCCATGTGGCAGGTATCCGCGTGGTATGGCACGGATTGTGGCATAGCAAATCGTTGTCAGGGTGGTGGTAGGTTGTCCAACAAAGCATTTGCAGAAATCGGCATTGGTCTAGCACGATGTACGTCGATCACAAAATTCGCCATTAGGCATTGCGTCGAAGTCATTGTTCAAATGTTGTGTCGATGTAATACACGCGAAAATAACATACACGGAGGCTGCGGACACAGTAAAACCAGGTCACCAGTGAGGAGGAATTTCAGGTGGGTTACACCAAACAACACTCCCATTTTGCAGTAGTTCGTTTATTCACCTCTTTACACAAGCAAGGCTTACAAAGAACTAGCTATGGCGGAAGAAAGCAAAGATAATATTAGCTTAGCGTCCAAAGACGATGCTCGGAGTCTAGAGAAAAGCATATATCGTTGCTGGTGTCGACCTCATCGGCGCCACAAGTTTTTCTTTCTATACATCCGTGCTGAAGAGATCTTCTTGAATGTGAAGCATGTCAATATTTTTTTTTTTAAAGCTGAAATAACAATACTAATAGTATGAATATATATACAATACATCATTTCTTTCTATTAAAAAATACGTCAGTAGAATAGAAGGAGTTGGCCACTAGTAAGTCTTTCAGGCTCTTTTGAAACTGATCCTTATTTATAACTAAATTTTTTACCTTTGCTGGCAAATTATTGAAGATGAGTGTTTCTGAGTATTGGACCCCTTTTTGAACTAAAGTAAGTACTTTTTAAGTCCTTGTGAAGATCATATTTGTTCCTGGTATTGTCTGTATGAACTGAGCTGTTTGTTGGAAAAAGATATATATTATTTAGGGCAAATTTCATTAAGGAGTAAATATTCTGAGAGGCAGTAGTTAGTATACCCAGTTCTTTGAGAGGTTTCTACAGGACGTCTGTGAGTTTACTCCACAAATAATACATCTTACACGCTTTTAGACTCTGAAAACTTTTGTTTGACTTGAAGAGTTACTCCAAAATATTATACCATATGATATTATGGAATGAAAGTAGGCAAAGTATACAAACCTTTTCATTTGTATGTCGTCTATCTCAGCTAACACTCGAATTGCAAATACAGATTTGTTTAGGCGTTTCTGCAGTTCTGTGGTGTGTTCCTCCCAACTGAATTTATTATAAAATTGTAATCACAGGAATTTAAGACTGTCAACTTCTTCTATCTACTCTTCTTCATACTTTATGCATATGCTGGGTGGAAACCTCTTACAGGTTCTGAATTGCATATAGTGAGTCTTTTCGAAGTTTAATAATATCCATGAAAATATCATTAGCAGATCTTTCTAGAACGACATTTGACATACTATTTATTGCAAAACTTGTGTCATCTGCAAACAAAACGAACTCTGCTTCTGGTGGTGTAACTGATGAGAGATCATTAATGTACACAAGAAAAAGCAATGGCCCTACGATGGATCCTTCTGGGATACCACATGTAATTTCTTCCCATTTTGATGATGACTGATGACTTAATTCACTACTCCCTTGTACTGACACCCTTTGTTTCCTGTTAGTGAGGTATGACTTGAATGATTTTGCAGCACTCCCTGTGACACCATAGAATTCTAATTTATTTAAAAGGATGTTGTGGTTCACACAATCAAATGCCTTTGACAAATCACAGAAAATACCTGCTGCTTGTAATTTGTTATTTAATGAATAAAGTACATTTTCACTGTAGGTGTAAATAGCACATATAGATATCAAAGAACTTTTTTAACTCAGCATTTAACGGTTTGGATCTCTTGTGGGTCTAAACTAAGACTGTCTCCTATTTCAGCTGTGTTATTTTAACTCTAGCATTGTGTCTCTTCTTCATTGCATTCCCTTGTTTCTTCATTATTTCTTTCACAACAGCTTCTCTTTATTGTGCTGAAATAGGTTTAGATTTAGGAATTTCAATGAATTCATTTACAAGATCAACTGGTTTTTTTTAAATTTTTTTATCGGATACTATTTCTTGTGGTGGAAAACCTGTGGATATGTGCTTCAATCTGTTCAAATTACCTAAGTGCTCAGTCAAAGATGTGTGTTTATCACTGCAGTAAGTCCTCTACAACCTACTAATCTCTCTCATACACCTCGCTGTTGGCTTACTGACTGAGTGGTAAGCAGATATTGAAATCAATTGTGTTCCTGTCCTCTCAATAAATGCTTTCCATGATTTTGAGACAAACTGTGATCTATTATCAGACATCATTGTTGCTAGTGTATCTACTTGTGTAAAATAGTTCTTTTGTATTTTTGCAGTCAGTGCTTTACTTGTGTGCTTGACAGTGTATAATTTGATATACTTAGAAAATATGTCCAATATTGCACATATTAAACCGTACCTCCCCTCTTGTTTGTGGTAACAAGCTGTATAATCTGATGGCAAAAAGACTCATAGGTTTCTCAGGTTGTATGTGTCACATCTGACCCTGACGAGTTCTCTTACTTACCTTCACTAGTTGGCAACAGTCACAAATTGAAATTTGTTTCCTTACTGTTTTGCCATGTTGTAAAAGTATACCTTTTCCTGTAATGTGTTTAAACATTTTTGAGCACCAAAGTGTGCATAGCTTTCAAGAGTATACGTAATAAGTTTGTCAATATACTGTTCTGGCCAACACAATCTCCAATGATCTCAGACTAAATTCATTCTTCTAAATAATATTCCATTGTGTGCTATTTGTCAAATTTCTCACAGTCCATTTTACCAAAGCAACATCTCACTAGTTTCCAGTTATCATCATGATTCAGGTTTCTATGTTTAGTGTGGCAGACAGCTTTAAATACAAGGGTGATTTGAAAAGTTCTTAGAATGGAATAGAAAAAAAGTACTTACATCACTGAAAATTTTATTATTTTTCAATGTAATCTCCTTGTAGATTAATGCACTTAGTACACCGATGCTCCAGTGCCTTGATCCCATCTCCAAAATGAGTTTCCTCCAGACCTGCAAAATAGTTGTCAACTCCGGCTATCAATTCTTCATTTGAAGTGAGTCTTCGTCCATCAGGAAAAATTTTCAGTTTTGGGAAGAGATGGAAGTCTGATGGAGCCATATCAGGTGAATAAGGTGGGTTTGGCAACAATTTATACCTTAGTTCATGTAATTTTGCCATGGCAATGGCACATGTGTGCAGGTGCGTATTGTCTTGATGGAAGATGATTTCTTCCTTGCTAAACCTGGCCTTTTTTCATGTATCTTTTGTTGCAATTTGTCCAGGAGGTTAGTACAATGTTCTCCAGGAATTGCTTGCCCATAGGGAGTTAATCTACAAACAGAATCCCCTTCGCATCCCAGAAAACTGATGCCATGACCTTTCCCAATGTAGGAATTGTCTTTGCTTTCTTTGGTGGCGGAGACTCAGCATTTCTTCGCTGCTTTGACTTTTGTGTTGTCTCTGGCGTATAGTAATGCACCCAAGTTTCATCTGTGGCTACAAACTGGTGCAAAAAATCTTCTTCGTTTCTTCTAAAATGGGCCAAACATTGTTCCGATACGTCCATCCTCACGCGTTTTTGTTCCAGCGTCAAGAGTCACAGCACCCTCCTGCAGATAATTTTTTTCATTTCTAATTCTTCAGTTAAAATGTGATATACACTTTCAGATAACATCTGGTAAACATGAGCAATTCACACACTTTCAATCGGCGATCCTCCATGACCATTTTGTGCACTTTTGCAATGATTTCTCAAGTAGTGACACATCTTGGCCGATCACTGTGCAGATCATCATATAAGCTCTCCCGACCAAATTTAAATTCACTGGTCCACTTGGAAACAGTTGAATATGAAGGAGCAGAGCCCCCCGTGTATTCTGGAAATAAGTATGAATGTCCTTTGCTTTCATACCTTTCTTTACGGAATACTTAATCACTGCTCAAATCTCGATTTTTTCCATCTTCGCAAATCACTACACGGCAACAACAAAAGAACCACATCACTGCCACAGCTCTCTTCCAAGATCACTGATGTGGCATGTGTTTGCACACAACAGTTCAATGAATATCATGTGAACAACTTGTTGCACTAGCACTGATTCTCAGAACTTTTCAAACCACCTTCATATCTTCTCATCTTTAGCCTCTTTCAGATACATAATCCTCAACTCTTGTCTTCTTCCTCCTCCTCCTCCTCAATATCATTACTATCCACTCCTAATGAATTCCTTTGCAGTTACAGTGTAAGTTCTTTGGTGTGTTTGGAGCATCCTGCTTGTGGAAGCAATTCTTTGGGATGTATCTTCCCCATTTACAGTCTTTATTCAAAACAGATGTGTATTGAGACTATCATTGCTACCATAAGCCACATAGAAAACAGCAAGGATGAGTAAGGATAAGACTAGTCTATACAGCAAGTTACTATTATACAAAGCAGTTTACATAGCAAAAGAGCTTCCTGACATTCCTTGTTCCAGATCCAAACAGGATTCCTTATCAATAAATTACAATAACCTGGTGTATTTGTACTTTCCCAATTTCAATATGGCAAAAGCCAAAGTTGAAAAATAACTCCTTTTATTAGTTTATGTTGAATTATTTCAGGTTTTTATTCATGACGCATTCTCAGATCATTCTGTGAAACAAAAGGCTAAAATTACAATTTGTTACATAAAATACCAAACACTCAATGCATGACACAAAGTGCAATGTCGAACCTGTCACACACATACTGTCTGGTCAGAATAGATATGGCACCACATAGGAAAATAGTCATGATAATCATTATCCAAAGGACTATATTGCAACTGATCATGAAACCAGATACATATAGAAACTGACAACCTAACCTCTGTTAGCAAGAGGACATTTTCCTGGAGGTGACACCCATATTGGACATTATGAACGTTGTTATTGCATACTATAATCATTATCAATACAATAAAATAATGAATGCAGAAGTGTGTAGGTCACACTGCTAAAAAATTATACGTCATTTTTTTTCCCAGCGGTCATCAGATTGAAACAAAAAGTCAGTTTATAAATAAGATAACATACAAAATGCAATCTTGATGCACAGCAGCCACATGAAAAGGAGAAAGGTAAAAAGATTGTGGGTGTTTTTGTGGACTAGAGAACTGTTTAGTACTGGAAGGGGACAGGAAAAGGGATAGTTGGGTAAAGGACAATGACTAATGAATGCTGAGGCCAAAATGGTTACTGGAACATAAAATGTATTAAGGGAGAGCTCCCAATTGTGCAGTTAACAAAAGCTGGTGTTGGTGGGAAGGATCCAGATGGCACAGGCTGTGAAGCAGTCATTGAAATGAAGAACGTCATCCAGAATGAGATTTTCACTCTGCAGCGGAGTGTGCGCTGATATGAAACTTCCTGGCAGATTAAAACTGTGTGCCCGACTGAGACTCGAACTCGGGACCTTTGCCTTTCGTGGGCAAGTTCTCTACCAACTGAGCTACCAAAGCACGACTCACACCCGGTACTCACAGCTTTACTTCTGCCAGTACCTCGTCTCCTACCTTCCAAGAGCTTCTGTAAAGTTTGGAAGGTAGGAGACTAGGTACTGGCAGAAGTAAAGCCGTGAGTACCGGGCGTGAGTCGTGCTTCGGTAGCTCAGTTGCTAGAGCACTTGCCCGCGAAAGACAAAGGTCCCGAGTTCGAGTCTCGGTTGGGCACACAGTTTTAATCTGCGAAGAACATCATGTTCGGCAACGTTCTCAGCAACTGGGTCATTCAACTGTTTCTTGGTTGCAGATTGTCAGTGCCCATTCATGTTGACAGACAGCTTGCTGGTTGTCATGTCCATGTAGAATGCAGCACAGTGGTTGCAGCTTATCTTGTAGATCACATGACTAGTTTCATAGGTATCCCTGTCTTTGATGAGATAGGTGATGCTTGTGATCAGACTGAAATAGGTGATAGCGGGAGAATGTATGGGACAGGTTTGGCATCTATGTCTATTACAGGGATTATGAGTCATGAGGCAAGGGGCTGCAAGCATGGGCTATGCAGGGTTGGAGGAGGATGTTGTGTAGGTCTAATGGGCGGTGGAATACCACTGTGGGAAGGGTGGGAAGCATAGCAGATAGGACATTCTTCATTTCAGGTTATGATGAAATCCTTGGTGGAGAATGTAATTCAGTTTCTTCATCCTCAGTGGTACTGTGTCAGTTGGGGAATACTCCTCTGAGGCCAGATAACAGCACTTAAGGGAGGTGGTCAGTGGTTGGAGAGATAAGGCATGGGAGATCTGTTTTTGCACAAGGCTGGGAAGGTAATTACAGTCTGTGAAGGCCTCAGTGACATCCTCCTCATATTTTGAGAGGGACTGCTCATGACTACAGATATAATGGCCACAGGTGGCTAGGCATTGTGGAGGGGGCTTCTTGGTATGGAATGAGTGGCAGCTGTCAAAGTGGAGATGTTGTTGGTGGTTGGTATGTTTGATATGGATGGAGGTACTGATGTAGCCATCCTTGAGGTGGAGGTCAACATTGAGGAAGGTGGCTTTTTGGATTGAGAAGGACCAGGTGAAATGAATGGCAGAGAAGATATTGAGGTTCTGGAGGAAAATGGATAGGGTATCCTCACCCTTAATCCAAATCAAGAAGATGTCATCACTGAATCTGAACTAGGTGAGGGGGTTTGGGATTCTGGATGGTTAGAAACGATTTCCCTAGGTGACCCACAAATAGGTTGGCATAGGATGGTGCCATGCAGCTGACCATAGCCGTATCCTGGATTTGTTTGTTGGTGAGGCTTTTGAAGGAGAAGTAATTGGGCGTGAGGATATAGTTGGCCATGGCGACTAGGAAGGAAGTTGCTGGTTTGGAATCCGTCAGCCGTTGGAATGAAAAGTAGGGTTCAGTAGCAATAAGGCCGTGGACAATAGGGGTGTTAGTGAAAAGGGAGGTGTCATTAATAGTTACGAGCAGGAGGGAAGTGGAACTGCGGAGAGTCAGTGGAGGAAATGGTTGGTATCTTTTATATAGGAGGGTCGGTTCCGGGTAATAGGTTGAAGATGTTGGTCTATGAGAGCAGAGATTCTCTCAGCGGGGGCACAGTAACCGGCCAATGGGGCATTCTGAGTGGTTGTGTTTATGGATGTAAGGAAGCATGTAGAAGGTAGGAGTGTGGGGAATGGTAGGAGTGAATAGAGAGATGGACTCTGGGGAGAGGTTCTGGGATGGGCCGAAGAACCTGAGGAGAGATTGGAGATATTGTTGGATTTCTGGAATGGAGTCACTGTAACAGAGTTTGTTGGTGGATGAATCAGACAGCTGGTGGAGTCTTTTTCCCATGTAATCCTTGCAGTTCAAACCAACAGTGGTGGAGCCATTGTCAGTAGGTAGAATTATAAGGTCAGGATCAGTTTTGGTGGATGTATTGTGGTTCTTTTTGCAGCTGGAAGGTTAGCTTGCCTGTTGAGGATTTTTCTGTTATTTTTTATTATAAGATTTTGTTTTAAACTATTTGTTTGTTCTGGCCTCTGACTGTTTGTAAATAGTGCCTCATGTAATACTTCTGTGTACCAAGTGTGGTGTTATGTGTGTTGACTTATTTATGAATTGACTTACTGTTTCAATTAAGAAACTCAGTATAAAAAGATGCATAATTATTAGTGATGTCACTTAAACACTCCTATATTCATTATGTTTTGTATGGATGATGATAATGGTATGCAATAAAGACTTCCCTAAACTCCAATATGGGTACAAACTGCAGGAAATTTCAGAGTATCATACCTGATTCTCATCTACGGTACTCTGAGGAAAGTGTAGTCCTCAGGAACCAGGCTGCCACATTTACAAACCTAAATAAATTTTTGTAACATTCTTATTTCATTTATCCAGTCATTTGAAACTCAATTTACTATACTGCTTTATATTTTGTTGTTAATTTCATTTAAATTTTATCAAGTACAAAAACGTCTCTGGTCTAGTTTGACTGTTACTAATTGATACTTAAACATATTCCATGATATAAGGGGTTTTATATAATCTATTGCCTGCAAATGGATTTTGTAAATCTCAGTGTTAAAAAACAAAGAAGCAAGCAATACTTATTATTCCAACATAAAAAGAATACATTACTGTTTAATACTCTGCTATCAGTTTGTGAATGTCAACATAAATCTAATGGTAATCCTCAAATTTTCTGTCTGTAATAATGGATCACCTGTAATTAGTGAACTGATATACAAGCAGTGGTGAATCAGCCATGATAGAGCCAGTTTGGTAACAGCTTTTGTGCATGAAACCAATACCAGCTGAGTCAAACATGTAACTGTAAAAATGAAAATTCTAGTCAACCTGATTATTTAAATATCTCTTGCAAGCCCAATCGTAAGCTACACTGTGTAGAGTTTGGGAAGTTGCAGCAAATCTGCTGGAGCAGATTCTCTCAATTCTTTACAGCCACTGTAGCTTTGGGGGTTGCCAAAAAATGAAGATGAGCATTTTCTACTAACTGTTACACCCACAAAACAATATATTAACTTGAGGTAAATCAGGATTGCATCCCCTTGGTCTGGCTTATTTACAGCTGAACTTACCTCCAGCTATAGCCAGCTTCCATTGAATATAACAATATCTGTGCCAGTACTTTCTCCAAGCACTTTAAGATCTGTTTTTTCCCCAACACACCTATGGCAATGTTTTTTAGGGCTGCCATTCTTTGAGGCTGAATCCCTGTTTTCACAACTCTGCACTCCTGTAACCTGAAAACCTGCACAGTGCACTCCACAAACCAACTGCTACCCATGTAGCTACCTCGTATGTGTAATGGAGCTCTCATATATTGAGTGAATCCCATGACCCCCCACCCCACTTGGCTCTGTGCCACAGTAAGTTCTGTCAGTGATGGTGAGATCTGCCTTCATTTTCCAAGCAAGACTGGCCCTCTTTGCAGTATAATGAGAAAATTGTATGAAGTTGATCATTTGTTATCTCAGGGCATGTAGGTACATGGTCCATGTCTTAACAATGAGGTGTCTGCTGTAGTGTAAGAGATCCATGTATTGTGGTGAGTGCAGAAATGTGTAATACAACTCTGAACTAACTAGCTTGACCTATTTTTCTCTCTATAAATTCCAAACAATGTATTACAATATTTCTTAACACATAAAAGATGCACTCTTTTTTTTACTGTAGATTTGTTTTACCATCCTTGCAGAACATTAATTAATAAGTGGTAATTTATTTTTTTGCAACAATATTGTTTCTGTTTCATTTTTTAATATCCAAGCACAATGGCTACTGTTTTACTGTCATTGGTCTGCTCTTACAAATCAAAATGAAAAAAGTAATGTATATGTTACAGTGAATTTGGAGGCAGAATAAACTTTTGCAAGAAGGCAGTCTATTGGTTACTTAGTTATTAATAAATCTTTTGTGCAGCATAATATTTTTTACCTCTGAAGTGTATTCCCTTTCCTTCAGTCTCATTTATATAATAAGCTGTAGCCAAATTTTTCAGTCAACCTTTGTAATCCATAGATTACTTTAGATTATGTTAAATTACTCCTTTCAAGGTCAATTAAGGTATAACTTGTTTTTAAGGTTCTTAACTTTGATTCAGCAGTCCAAGGTGCAATATTTCTTGTAATTACTATCTGTTCAGTATTTTCATGCTGCAGCTGTACTTAGAACCAAATGAATCTCAGCAAAATAAAATTGACAGACAGAATTTCTTTAAAAATGTAGTACATATATTTAAAAAGTATTCAAATGTACGTAATGTGGATGAGATCATTCTACATGAAAAGTTTGCAATGTAATTATTTTAGTGGCTACAATAAATTAAATTAAATGGCTAACAAACAACATAAATATTTGCACTATATACAAAACGAGTGACTGAGGCTTCGTAAATGAGATGTCAACTATATAAAACAGTGTTGCATAATAAACAAATGCACGTGTCATGAATTAATCATTTACAGCATCATGATAGAAAAAATAACACTTATGAACATCGGAAGGAGAAGCAGTTACATATTTTATCAGGTACGAAATTGATTGAACACAAATGAAACTCAGTAACTTAAAGATAAGTGTCTGAGAGTTCAATCAGAAATAAGTTGATAGTAGTTGCTCAGAACATATCTGTATGTACATAATTGTATGAAAAATATCAAGGTAAATGAAGGGACTCACTCTCCTTCACACCTCGAGTTGACACAGATACGGGGTTCAGGAAGCAGTGGTTTATGAACGTAGGGCCAGAGCAATGTGCGTGTCATGCTCGATGTCTGAAGTCCAACAGTGGGACTCGATGTGAGATCCTACAGACGACTGATGCACCACCACCAGCTGTGTCGCAGTGCAGGGAGGTTGCCGAGCACCAGGAACGGAATACACTTTGGCTGAGGCTGTTGTGTCGACCTCCTGTCACACTGTCAGCTCCCGCAGTATCGTGAACAGGTTGTCTGCTTCAGGGCGGTCGTTCAGTAGCTCCTGACTATAGGTGATGTCATCGGCATCTGGTGGATGTGTCTCCCTGGAATACAAAGACTTTTATGTTGTGTGCCATAAGCATAGAGACAGAGACAGGAATTATACACTGACAGAAAAAAAATTGACAACATCCAGAAAGAGTTGTAAGAGATAAACAGAAATTGGCAGGCCTGTTTAGATATCTGAAAGATGACGTCTGTTCAAATTTTGCTCTGGTCACATAAAAGTGGCGCTAATAGCACCACTGTGAGGATGCAAATCAGGTTTGCTTTAAATACACACTACAAATGTCATGAGCATAAGTTACCTTTGAGAGTGGATGTGGTGAGTTGACATTAGTCAAGAATAGCTTTAAGGTGACAAAGACACCATTATCAGCACCTCACCGTGTTTCAACAAGGTCGAGTAACAGGGCCACGAGAAGCTCGTTGTTCCTTCTGTGACACTGCA
Organism: Schistocerca gregaria; assembly: GCF_023897955.1. Taxonomy (NCBI): domain Eukaryota; kingdom Metazoa; phylum Arthropoda; class Insecta; order Orthoptera; family Acrididae; genus Schistocerca; species Schistocerca gregaria. The sequence goes on along the minus strand of NC_064925.1, from coordinate 498,818,233 downwards.
GAGAGACTGGCAGGAATGTAGCCACTGTACACGACTGCTCGCAGCTGTGGTCGTGAGAATGTGCGGTTGTAAGAAGACTGGGCACTGGACAGCCACATGGCACAACCGAGAGTACTTTCTGCAATTTTCCAGTTCATCCAAACTTCCTTATTATGGGCAGTAATGCCCTTTCACAAACAAATGCACTGATGGGTGAATTTCTCTCGGGTCAAGACATCCCCTATCTGAAATTGATTATCAGGACCGTCTGCTTTAAATCCAATATAATATGCCAGGATTGCACTCAGGAGATGCATTTTACTGCTTCATCCACAACCATCCACTCTTAAATTGTCCACATAGCGCAGATTTTGGGCCATCTGATGGATAGCACACCATTTCGCTATGAAACAATGCAGCCATATGCACCCATGATTACACTGTTGATGAGGAAGTGATTTTTCTGATACTGTGACATACTTTTCTTTTAATGTTTATCTCCAGTTTACTAACTACATGTCGCGCTACACCACGCATTGTAGCGCGCATGGCATGCTGCCCACAAGGTGGTCGAGCTGTTACTGCTCAAGCCTGTTTCACTATTTGGCAGATACCTTCCTGAGGTCATCCAGTGTGTGAGGACGTTTCTGTGACAATGCACTGCTATCAAATGGTCCAGTGCATCATCAGTCGGGTTCATCTAAGCAGATAATCACAGGCGATTCCTTTTGGTTAACTCCTGTATCAAGTGAGCGTGGTATGCTAATGGATTACTGTTTTGTAAGACAAGGCTATTGCCGAAATGTGCATTATAGGGCTGGACAATAGACTGGGGGATCCTTTCCTACAACAGTGCAGCCCTCATGTTACTCTCAATGGCGATGACAGGTGTACAACATTCGTGTATAATACCAAAGCATGACTGATCCATTTTCCTGCTGACCGATGAGACTCCATGCCCGACACGTACATTCATACCTTGTCGCCTCTACACTTTTATATGATGATCATTAGGCTCAAGATAAATAGTGATTTTGCTGGTGAAGAGGATCTGATTCCATAGATCCAGATTGTAATCCAAGCACTCCTCTGTCCTCTTTATTCGAGCAACAAGGTGCAGTGGGGCGGGGGGTGTGAGGGGCGGTACTGCTGTTTGTAATGGACGTCAGGGGGCCATATTGATCGTTTGGAGGCGGTTGCACACTATCTGTATCGACACAGCCGCCCTAGTCGTCCCTGAAAAGGTACAGCGTAGTTACGTTTTCTCAGGCTACTTACGAGCCATAACATGTAGGTGACGGTCATCACCTCGTGCTCTTACACGGGTATTACACGGGCATCCGCCGCAAACGGTACTGGTCTAGCGCGACAGCCATCTAGCGGTACAATGGGTGAAACTACGAAAATTACCAGACACATTATCCGTGCGCCAGAATAGAGCGCAGTTATAAATCACTGTCTATCCGCGCATGCGCAGTAGACAGCGATAACTTGCACATGTGCAGAAGAGGATACCACAGTGTTTTCTGCTTGTTATTTGCTTGTTGGTTGGCGGTTAGTGGTTAATTTCAGATTTTCGTGTTAGGGATTTTTTTCTGTAAGTATGTTTCATAAATGCAGAAAAAAAATTTTTGCAGTAAAATCTCTTTTATACTAGGTGTTTGTCAAAGCGTTTTTTTCAATTGATTGCTTCGTATTCCAGAAATGAAATGGAGCAAAGGGGTGTTAAGCGTCTTAACTCAGGCATACAGTGAGAAAAGGTGCACTACGTATGACCCGTTGTATCATAATAAGGTACGTCAGAAATCGTTTGTTTCTGAATAATATGCATATAACGTTATATTTTCGATTTGTATCGTAATGCCATAGTTTACAAAAGTTCTTTTTTGATTTGATTGCATCTCTTGCTTTATTTCAGCATGGCAGAAAAGAGAAACTGGCAGTAATAGGGGAGAATGTCCGCGCAGTTTGGCCCAGTGTGACAGACGAGGACTGCAAAACACTGAGTAGTACATATATAATTCCAAACTTGGACAAATACCACAAGTGCACGTTTAAAATGTTGTTAATTACAGTGCATATATTCACAACGACTTTTGAAATGCTGGGCTGTGCTATTATGTGGCTAAAAGCGAGATTCTTTTTTGATACCCCAGTAGTCAGGAAATGTAATGTTACAACCAGCCTTAAGTTGACAGAGCATTTACTGGTATTTTATTCGTGATGATCACTGAACGTTTAAATGTATGATTTAATTATTACTTTCGAGAATGTGAGGCAACCTCCCCCATGAATGTATCACACGTGCTAATTCCATCTTCTATCATAGACAGCAGCCTCTCGAAACAGGCCATGTCCATCCTCACGAAGCTCCGAAATTCGTGCAGATCTTCGAGCCTCAGTTCTTTCATTAGCAGTAAGCATAATGCCCTGCCTTTGTCCCTTATTTTCAGCTGGGATTGAACTCAACAACGTCTGGCTTTTTGTTTTCGTCCTCGTTCCGAAGATTTGCTGTCACTGCCAGGGCAATAGCTCCAGAAACAAGTTTGTCGTCCGTGTGCAAAACTGCTCTGTAAATACACTATTGGCCATTAAAATTGCTACACCAAGAAGAAATGCAGATGATAAACGGGTATTCATTGGACAAATATATTATACTAGAACTGACATGTGATTACATTTTCACGCAATGTGGGTGCATAGATCCTGAGAAATCAGTAGCCAGAGCAACCACCTCTGACCGTAATAACGGGCTTGATACGCCTGGGCATTGAGTCGAACAGAGCTTGGATGGCGTGTACAGGTACAGTTGCCCATGCAGCTTCAACACTATTCCACAGTTCATCAAGAGTAGTGACTGGCGTATTGTGACGGGCCATTTGCTCGGCCACCATTTACCAGACGTTTTCAATTGGTGAGAGATTGTGCTGGCCAGGGTAGCAGTCGAACATTTTCTGTATCCAGAAAGGCCTGTACAGGACCTGCAACGTGCGGTCGTGCATTATCCTGCTGAAATGTAGCGTTTTGCAGGGATCTAATGAAGGGTAGAACCACGGGTCGTAACACATCTGAAATGTAACGTCCACTGTTCAATGTGCCGTCAATGCGAACATGAGGTGATCGAGACGTGTAACCAATGGCATTCAATACCATCATGCCGGGTGATACGCCAGTATGGCGATGATGCATACACGCTTCCAATGTATATTCACTGTGATGTCACCAAGCACGGATGCACCATCATGATGCTGTAAACAGAACCTGGATTCATCAGAAAAAAGGACGTTTTGCCATCGTGCATCCAGGTTCGTCGTTGAGTACACCATCGCAGGCGCTCCTGTTAAGGATAACCACAGCCATTGTCTCCGAGCTGATAGTCCATGCTGCTGCAAACGTCGTCGAACTGTTCGTGCAGATGGTTGTCGTCTTGCAAACGTTCCCATCTGTTGACTCAGGGATCGAGACGTGGCTGCACGATCCGTTACAGCCATGCGGATAAGATGCCTGTCATCTCGACTGCTAGTGATACGAGGCCATTGGGATCCAGCACGGCGTTCCGTATTACCCTCCTGAACCCACCAATCCCATATTCTGCTAACAGTCATTGGATATCGACCAATGCGAGCAGCAATGTCGGGATACGATAAACCGCAATCGTGATAGGCTAAAATCCGACCTTTATCAAAGTTGGAAACGTGATGGTACGCATTTCTCCTTCTTACACGACGCATCTCAACAACGTTTCACCAGGCAACGCCAGTCAACTGCTGTTTGTGCATGTGAAATCGGTTGGAAACTTTCCTCATGTCAGCACGTTGTAGGTGTCGCCACCGGCGCCAACCTTGTGTGAATGCTCTGTAAAAGCTAATCGTTTCCATATCACAGCATCTTCTTCCTGTTGGTTAAATTTCGCATCTGTAGCACGTCATCTTCGCGGTGTAGCAATTTTAATGGCCAGTAGTGTATATACAGGGTGAAGCGAAATTCGCGGACTCGGGCTTCGCAGTGCGACTCCTCACATGCCAGTGGTAAAAAAATGTCTGTCACAAAATTTCATCTGGTGAGTACATCCGGCAGAAAAAGGACGTTAAAGAATGGGAACACTGTAACCCTACATATGGTTACTATCTCTGTCAGCAAATACACATTGTGCTGTACAGTTGGTGCAGTGGATAGAGTTTTGGTTTAGCGTGCAGGGGGCCGATGGTTCGATCTTGAGTTGAGGCATACGCTTTTTATTTGGCAAATTTAGTCCAGGTGGTACGGTATCTGGCATCTTAATCGTCAACAGTGATTGAAGCGTGTCCTCTAGGAAAAATTTGCACTTACGTACTACAATCATAGAAATGGAAAATTGGTCAGCTTTGAAAGAAACCCTTTCCACATCGTGGGCGTGAATTTATTTTCAACATTACGTCTACTAGATGTGAAACCTTTTTTCGTTGTAGCCTCCTTCAATGGTCCCATAGATTAGTACCAACTATTATTCAAGCCTCGTTTAGGTCCATTAGATTTTGTTAGGGCCTCACGTTACCAGTAGGACTAGCAACGTGCTTTGTGAATAACGTCCAAAATCGTTTACTATTTGCATGTGTTATCACCATGGTCCCACTAATTATACCAGTCAACACTTGAGTCTGGTAACTGCATGGTGTTCACTACTTATCTCAATGCATTATTATTATTATTATTCTGTCGATGGGATTGTGGAAGCATCATTCCATTGCCTTTAGGAAAGCAGTGTAATTCGAAACCGAACATTTCACAATTAGCGGTGTCGCGATGAATCACACAGAACAACACCAGTCAGGCGTTAGGTGGAACAGTGCACAGGACTGTTGGCGTGTTTACGCTGTGAGAACTGTCCCCAGACAGGGACTAGTTGCAAGTGGAGTAACGCACCTGTCATAGACTCCAACGTACATGCGTACACATATCGAATTTTCACATTGTAAACCTTTAAACCAGTGTGGCAGACGTATGGCATACACTGACGATGAATATGTGGATATGCTTCTGGTCCTTGGTGCATCGGACAACCGGGATGGTGTTGCCACTCGTGAATATGCTGCTAGATATCCTCGTCAACGCCATCCAGATAAAAATGCGTTTTGTCATCTGGAGCTGCGCCTTCGGGAGCCAGGTTCTCTCCTTCCACCACTGCGTGAGAGTCGTCGTCCACGGACTCAACGTACTCCAGCTACTGGGGAAGCTATTCTGGAGGTCGCACACAAAGAACCTCAGCAAAGTGCACGTAGCTTACAAGGGAACCTCCCCATAGCACCCCCTTCAGATTTAGTTATAAGTTGGCACGGTGGATAGGCCTTGAAAACTGAACACAGATCAATCGAGAAAACAGGAAGAAGTTGTGTGGAACTATGAAAAAAATAAGCAAAATATACAAACTGAGTAGTCCTTGTGCAACACAGGCAACATCAAGGTTACTCTGCCCTCAGCAGCGCCGTGGTCCCGTGGTTAGCGTGTGCAGCTGCGGAACGACAGGTCCTTGGTTCAAGTCTTCCCTCGAGTGAATAGTTTAATTTCTTTATTTTCGCAAAGTTATGATCTGCCCGTTCGTGCATTGACGCATCTGTTCACTGTAATAAGTTTAGTGTGTGTTCTGCGACCGCACCGCAAAACCGTGTCAGTAGTAAACGAAAGGACGTGCCTCTCCAATGGGAACCCAAAACATTTGATCGCAAGGTCATAGGTCAACCGCTTCCTCCACAGGAAAACACGTCTGATATATTCTATACGACACTGGTGACGGCATATGCGTCACATGACAGGAATATGCTGTCGACCCACCTAACTTGTACACTTGGCGAATGGGTAAAAAGATTCTTCTACCTTGCTCGATTTAGGTTTTCTTGTGGATGTGATAATCACTGCCAAAAAAGTGATGAAAACATTAGAGTTTGTCACATAAACTGCAACAAATGAATGCAACAGTGTCACAGTCGCACAGTTTTCCCTGTGCTCTGTCAAAACATATGTTTTTAACGTTTTCAAATTTTTCCGTATGTAGACCGTCAAATCCTGCATATGTCAAAGCATATCTGAACATGTCTTGGAATTTTGGAGAGCGAAGTTGATTGTGCGTGACTGACAGAACTTTGATAATTGACACACGATCACGTAAACAATACTGCTCTGTGTACCTGTGCAGCTTCGCAAAATAATTGTCTGAAAAGACTTGAACCAAGTAACTCTAGTTCCCTAATTCCTCACTAACCACAGGACCACGGGGCTCCCGAGCTCAGAAACTCCTTGATGATGCCTATCTTACGCATGGACTACTCAGTTTGTATATTTTGCTTATTTTTTTTCATAGTTCCACACAACTTCTTCCTGTTTTCTCGAGTTATCTGTGTTCAGTTTTTCAAGGCCTATCCACTGTGCCAACTTATAACTAAATCTGAGGAGGGTGCGATGTGGAGGTTCCCTTGTTACCAAGGCAGCTGTGTGTCTCGCAGTGCATGATAGTTAACCTGCTGCACCGCTATCATTATGTTTCCACGCAACACCTGCATCCTACAGATGCAATTCTGTGAATGGTTCCAACAACAACAGGAAGCCAACGATGACTTCACGAACACCGTAATATGGTCAGATCAAGCAGCATTCACTCGTGAGGGTGTCTTCAACGTGCACAATGCCCACTATTGGCGTGAGGTTAACCTGTACGTCACCCGCGACCGTGGGTATCGAGTTGGCTTTGCTATCAACGTCTGGGCCGAAATATTGGGCGACAGATGTGTAGGCCCCTACATGTTGGCTGGCTGGTTAACTGCCAAAGGTATCATGCATTCCTCTCAAACTATCTGCTTGATGCTCAGAAAGATGTTCCAATACATGTTTGGCAGAGTATATTGCTCCAACATGATAGTGCACCTCAACACTCTGGAATTAATATGCGACAGTATTTGGAACATTTCCAGGGAAATGGCTTGGACATGGAAGTCCAGTTGTATGGCCACCGGCCACCACACTGAGCTGATCTAAATCCCCTGGATTTCTTCCTGTGGGGACACCTGAAGGAGCAAGTGTACTCTACTTCGCCAACAAATGTGGAAGAATTGGTAGCACGTGATCATGCACTTCTTGTTACTCTGGACGCAGTTTCGTTGCGAAGGGTCCAGAGCTGTATGATCCGGCGGTTTGCGCAATGTTCGAACGTGCAGGGTGGTCGCTTTGAGCTACTGTTGTTCTGAGGGCAACGTATCCTGTTGTGAAGGTCATGCAGTCATTAATATGGACATTATTATTGTCACTGGTTGCTAATGAGCGACATATGAACGGTCATATTAAAAGTAGTATAAATGACAAGAAGATGTGTTATTGTACTGTACTACCAACTTTAGCCACTAAAAACTGATATTGTTTTTATGGCTATTCTGTCCTATAAGAGGCCATTTGTGTCAACTGTCTATTTCTTATTTGTCTAACCACATATTTGTTATGCTCAGCGTTTCAAAATGTAAATTTAGGATACATGTGACCTAAGAAACGGTGTATATTACAGTATGAAATGTCAGAATGAAATCAGAAAATAAAAAGATTCTTCCACAACCGAGGATCGAACCCTCGACCTCCAGCATGCTAACCAAAAACGCTGAGCACTGTACCAAGTACATAACGCAACTGGTATGTGCTGATGGAGGTAGTTACCGTACATAAGGTTACAGTGCTGCCAGATTGTCATTCCTTAACTTCCTTTTTCTGCCGAATGTACTCGCCCGACGAAATGTCGTGAGACATTTTTTTTTATCACTGGCGTGTGACGAGTTGCGGTGGGAAGCCCGAATGCGCGAATTTCGCTTCACCCTGTATCCCTGTGTAACCAAGTTTCGTAATATAAAACTAACTGTTCAGTCTGTAATTCACAGCAGCAGTAACCTACATGAGAGAGTAACAATTACTTAACAAATAATGATAGAAAACAATTTCTTGTGAAACAGGAACCTTGAGTGGCATAAATAATTCGAAGGGATGACGTTCCAATATGTCACTCGGTTCCCCTTGGGTTTCGCGTGGTAGAACGAACGTCTTTACAAGAGTGCAGACAGTTCTGCTTGCTTTTCGCTTGTGTGTGTGTGTGTGTGTGTGTGTGTGTGTGTATGTGTGGGTGGGTGGGTGGGTGGGTGGGTGGTGGTGGTGGTGGTGGTGGTGGTGGTGGTGGTGCTGCTGAAGTCTGACCAACTTCGTTGATTTTTACTTCTGTAGGGAATGGAAAGGGTAAAAAGTTTCTCTTTATTTATTTATTCTTCTTCCAGCTTTAGTTTGGGCGCACAGAAGGGTCCTTTAACTCGTTGCTTTTGGTGTGTGTTTGAAAACATGTGTGTAGAAGTTTTAAAGGACTTTATGTCCTTAAATTATGGAGAATTACGTAGATATGTCATTTACGGAGGCTCAAATACTATCGCCTTCGATACTTTATATTTGTGGTTGCGTAAGGGTTCTACCGTGCCTGCTGTGGTGAGTTGTGGTGTACTGTCACGTATCATGTCCAACTTCCGAAATAAGGTTCGTGCCTTCTCCTTGACCTTATCTGAGAGGTAAGATTCGCTTAAGGCTCGATGAATATCATGATTCCGGATCCACCATTGGGCTCCACTGATCCATCGTAGGCATCTACTTTGTACAGTCTGTAACTTCTTGTAGTTAGTGGCAGACGTAGTACCCCAAGAGATCGATCCATACAAAATAGATGGTTCGACTATGATGTGGTGCAACTGGAGTTTCGTGCGTTGGCTGAGGTTCGAGCCCTTCAGAAATGGGAGGAGAGCTCCCAGCATTTTGAGGCCAGACGTCTTCTTCTCCATAATGTGATGACTATACAGCAGTTTGGTGTCCAGATGCACTCCCAGGTATTTTATAGTTGTTGCCAGAGGAGTGGCTGGTCTGATATCCGTAAGCGTTCATTGACGATGGGTCTCCGACGTGAGAAGACAATGACTTTGGTTTTCGCTGCATTGACCGTTATTTTATTCCTGTGGGTCCAGTGGTCCACTAAATCTAGTTGGCGCTGCATCTGTGTGACGGGGTGGTCCATTCTGGTGCCTGCAGTCAGGAGCGCTGTGTCGTCGGCATAGAAACTGGCAGTAACATGTGGCGCCGTTGGGGGGGTCGCTAATGTATAAATTAAACAGCAGTGGAGATATGAGCGATCCTTGTGGAAGTCGGACAGGTCGTGTTGTTGAATTCTTGTCATCAATGCGAACATATAATCTGCGATCCTGAAGAAAATTGTCGAGAAGTTTTAAATAGCAGTCTGGTAGGGAAGTGGTACGTCGGAGCTTGACGATCAAGTTGCGTCGCCATACTTTATCGTACGCCTTCTCTATATAGAGAAAGACTCCAATGGTATGTTTTTTCTTGTTAGATTCCGTGATGCGCAGTAGTTGTAACTCAGCCGATAGCTTCGCCTAGAAGCCAAACTGCTCCGGTCGGATGATGATGTGTGTCACAAGGATGTGCAGCACGCGTTTCAGTAGGACACGTTCCAGTACCTTTCCCAGCGTTGGCAGTAAACTCATGAGTCTGTAGCTGTCAGGGTGTGAGAGATCCTTGCCCGATTTTGGTATTGGCACTCTTCTGGCAATCTTCCGTGCCTCCGGGAAGTATCCAGTCTTGAGGCAGCTGTTCACTATCGGGGTGAGAAGCACAATAGGCTTTCTCGGTAGGTGTTTCAATTCCGTATTGCTGATTCTATCTGTGCCAGGTGAGGTGTGTTTGCTATACTTGATAATCCTCCGAATTTCCTCCGGCGTTGTCAGCCGGGGCATAGTGTTAGTCGGGGCGTCCCGAATACCTTCCCAGACCGCCTCTGTGTCCTCCTCTGCACGGTGGAGTGCATCATCTCCATCCTCCGTGGGGGGAGTAGTCATCTGTTGTTGGTATGTATCCGCATACAGCTCCGCCTGTGACAGTGAGTCGTACAAGAGGCCATGGGGTCCTCGAATTTTGGGGGGCTGTTGCTGTCTGAGACTTTTAACTATTCGCCATTCATCTTTGGTGCGTAACAGAAAGTTGTCCATTCGGAGTTCCCACGTGTGTTGCTTCCAGTCCTGAACCTTCCGCCGGAGTTCTCGGGTTAGTCTGTGAGTCTCCCGTCTATCATCCGGATGGCGGTAACGGACCCATCGTTTCCGAAATCGATTGCACCTTGTATTAAGCTCCTGCAGTGGTGGTGGAAACTCGTCATAATTCACTTCTGGTTGCAGGTGCTCCGTGAGTGCTCGTCGTTTCGCACTGTTAATCTTCTTCGTGAGTACTGCGACTGCCACATCAACGCTTCTCTGGTAGTAACAACCTGGGTTGGTCGCACATTGTTGTTGAGGTACGTTTGGAACTGCTGCCAGTCGTAAGTTCTTGTCGTCGGCAGTGGGAGTTGCAAAGTAGCCCTCACTAAGAGTTATAACACCGGTCTGCGGTCCGACGAAAGATCATCCAGCATCCGCAGATGGAGATTCGTGTTGATGTTCTTGATTATGGCGATGTCTAGAACATCAGGGTCTTGTATCTGGACGTAAGGTATCCTCGTCGGTTCCTGTGGGTCATGGACGGAAACATGTACATTCTCAGCCAGTGCAAACAACATATGTTCTTTTGAGTTAGTCTTACGGGAATTCCAAGAAACATGTTTACTATTAAGATCCCCTCCAAGGAGGGTCTTGTTATAACCCTCTGTAACGGCGTAAAGATCTTCTGGGTGGAGAGGCTTCTTTGGGCTGAGGTAAGCCGCAATACAGGTAATGTTTCCAAGAGTCGTGTGGATTGTTACTGCCGTGGCCTCTGAAGTCTGGAGTTGGCGTAAACGTTCTTGGTGGTGACGAATGCATTTTTTGATCAGAACTGAGGTGTCCCCCCCCCCCCCCCCCCCCGTTGGTCCTGTCTGTCCGTCCAGTAGATGCGCATGTTCCTCAACCGGAGGTCGGTTGACTCGCAGAGATGTGTTTCGGAGAGAAATGCTATGTCTATCCTGTGACGATGTAAGAAGTCCGTGAATTCTATTTTCTTCAGTTTCAGGCCGTTGGCATTCCAAATGCAGAAGTTAAGATTCCTCGTGTGATGCTGTCTATCCATTTAGGGTGTTTGAAAAGCTGTCAGTACGCTTTCTACAAGCGAGATGATTGACGTCAGATTCTGCTGGAGGGCGGTGAGTAGTTGAAGAATATCTGTTAACGCTGGTGTAAAGGTGATCGACCAGGCAGATGTCTCCGCTGGTGTTGGCGTCGGTGGATGGGCGTGTATTGCTTCGGAGTTAAGAGGGCTGTTGTCTTGCTGTCGTAGAGTCACTCTGGGTGCCGGTTGTGGTCGAGAGGCGATTGTTTCCACAGGGAGAGGTGCCGCTTGTTGTTGGGTGGCCGAAATCGCCGCCATGGCCGAGTTCTTAACAATTATAGGACGTTGTGGGGTCAACTTATTTGGTGTCCTAGTATATTTCCGTAGGAGTTCATGAAATTTGGGGCAGCCACGGAAGGTCGCTGGATGTTCTTGTTCACAATATTGCTTTTCGCGCGTTGTCAATATCTACTGCGCATGTGAGCCAGGCGTGAACCAGCCTGTAGTTAGACATATGCACGCTTGGGGCGCTGGCGCACAGGTCTATGTAGGTCTATGGTTTAGAGGCACCGTGTAATACCGGCTTTAACTGTGAGCGAGCGCCATGAAGCAGAAAATCAACATTTTGTAATTCACGCGTGATCGAATGATGTTGATATGTTGTAGTCCTATTCAGCACGCAACTTCCTGCAATGTGAATCTTCTCGCTGTAATTTATACATGGTCTGAACTTTAAATCACTATTCCAGACACGTCGAGAGAGTGAATAGTGTACTCAAATGCACTGTCTATTTACAGTATGCTCTACTGAACTGCGCTGAGACTGCACATTTATACAACCTGATCAGAAGTATCTGGAGACCAGTATCTAATGTGGAATTAACCACTAGATATTTTGAGAGGTGGGCAGTATTGTGTTATCAGCAGAGAAGCAATAGCAGCAAAACGGGTGTCAGTGACTTCGAACGTGGAGTGTTCACTAGATGTCACCTGACCACCACACGTATCAAAGACATTTCATCTCTCCCGCCGCTGCCTAAGACGACTGTTGATGATGTGACTGGGAAGTGGAAACGCAAAGGAATAACCACAGTTAAATCGAGACCAGGTAGACCTCATATACTGGCGAACACGGACCTTCGAACACTGCAGAGGACGGGTGTAAAAAATCGCATGAGCTTAGCAGAAGGAATCACTCGTGCATTCCAAAATGCTACCAGCAGTCCAGTTGGCACAATGACTATGGGTAGAGAGTTAAGAAGAATGGGTTACAATGGTCGAGCAATTGCTCATACGCAACACATTTCTGTAGTCAATGCTAAGCAACACTTTATGTGATGTGAAGACTGACGCCATTGGACTGCGCACGAATGGAAACGAGTGATCTGGAACTGTACCCTGTGGCAGTGCGATGGAGTGGTAAGGGTTTGGCAAAAGCCTGGAGATCGTTACTTGTCATCATATCTAGTGCCAGCAGTGATGTGCTGACGAGGTGGTATCGCGGTATGGGGCTGTTTTCTCGTGTTAGGAATTGGTCCCTTTATTTCGCCAACATAAACCCTAAATACGGAAGGATATGAACACTTTTTATGGCATTGTGTACTGCGTACGGTACAGGAGCAGTTCAGAGATGACGTTTGGTTGTATTGTGATTATGCACACTCTCATAAATCATAATAAAGCAGCATCTACGAGAGGATTGTTTGTGGAAAATAACATCCCTGAAATGGACTGACCTGCCCAAAGTCCCGACCTCGAACCCACCAGAACATTTCTGGATGAGTTAGAACGACGACTTTGCTCCAGTCCCCAGCATCCAATGTGACTACCTCCTCTTGAGGAAGAAAGGACTATTCCTCCACAGACATTCGACACCTAATTGGAAGTGTCCCCAGCCAAGATGAAGCTGTCTCATAAAGACGATGCGTGGACACACCCCGTACTAATGTGTCTGGACCCTTTTGATCAGATAGGTTTAGCATCATTGTATAGATGGCTGTGATCAAAAGGATATTGAGAAATAACCTTAAAAAAAAAAAGCCAAATTTTTTGAGCTGTTTACATGTGTTAATAGGCGATGACGTGGCAGTTTAGAGAAGGCAATACTGCGTCGGCATGAAATGCGTGGGCATCAGTTGTTGAGAACAGAGAAGTGACCAGCTGCTTGGTGGAAGTTCGACCTGCTTTGCGGCGTACTTCCCTCACTCGGAATAGGATTAAATGTGTTTTTCAACGTTTTGTGCCCAGCAAAAGGTGAGTTTCAACACTTACCCTCTTAATTCATGAACCAGACGACCCAAGTGCCTCACCAGACGGTAGTCCTTCAAAGGGACAATGTGAGACAGTGTTTCTGTTGTTGGTGTGATGTCGTCAAACCTGAAACAAAATTGCATCCTGTTTACAGCCGTCACGTAATAAAGCTTGATATGCATGTTACTGTACTGTAGATTATAGTAGTCATGGTGATTAAATTTCCCTTGCGTTTTCTTTTCAGCAAATAATAAAATGAAGCAGTGAAATAAATTCGGAGAGGCTGCAGGCTTAAACACTCAAAACAAGCAATAAGCCCTTTTTATAGGTTGCTCATGTTTTGTTGCTATTGTATTGTATTTTTGACATTTAGGCATGCAGGGATTCCGCAATATCTACAGGGTGGTCCATTGATAGTGACTGGGTCAACTATCTCACGAAATAAGCGTCGAACGAAAAAAACTACAAAGAACGAAACTCGTCTAGCATGAAGGGGGGAACCAGATAACGCTATGGTTAGCCCTCTAGATGGCTCTCCCATAGGCCAAACGGATATCAACTGCGTTTTTTAAAATAGGGACCCCCATTTGTTATTACATATTCGTGTAGTACGTAAAGAAATATGAATGTTTTAGTTGGACCACTTTTTTCATTTTGTGAAAGATGGCGCTGCAATAGTCACAAACGTTTACGTGCGTGGTATCACGTAACATTCCGCCAGTTCGTTATCCGTGTAAAAATCGACCGTTTACCAATTGCGGAAAAGGTCGATATCGTGTTGATGTATGGCTATTGTGATCAAAATGCCCAACGGGTGTGTGCTATGTATGCTGCTCGGTATCCTGGACGACATCACCAAGTGTCCGGACCGTTCGCCGGATAGTTACGTTATTCAAAGAAACAGGAAGCGTTCAGCCACATGCGAAACGTCAGCCACGACCTGCAACAAATGATGATGCCCGAGTAGGTGTTTTAGCTGCTGTAGCGGCTAATCCGCACATCAGTAGCAGACAAATTGCGCGAAAATCGGGAATCTCAAAAATGTCGGTGTTGAGAATGCTACATCAACACCGATTGCACCCGTACCAATATTTCTTTGCACCAGGAATTGCATGGCGACAACTTTGAACGTCGTGTACAGTTCTGCCACTGGGCACAAGAGAAATTACGGAACGATGACAGATTTTTTGCGCGCGTTCTGTTTAGCGACGAAGCGTCATTCACCAACAGCGATAACGTAAACCGGCGTAATATGCACTATTGGGCAACGGAAAATCCACGATAGCCGCGACAAGTGGAAGATCAGATACCTTGGCGGGTTAATGTATGGTGCGGCAGTGTGGGAGGAACGATAATTGGCCCCCATTTTATGGATGGCAATCTAAATGGTGAAATGTATGCTGATTTTCTACGTAATGTTCTACCGATGTTACTACAAGATGTTTCACTGCATGACAGAATGGCAATGCACTTCCAACATGATGGACGTCCGGCACATAGCTCGCGTGCAGTTGAAGCGGTATTGAATAGCACATTTCATGACAGGCGGATTGGTCGTCGAAGCACCATACCATGGCCCGTACGTTCACCGGATCTGACGTCCCCAGATTTCTTTCTGTGGGGAAAGTTGAAGAATATTTGCTATCGTGATCCACCGACAACCATTGACAACATGCGTCAGCGCATTGCCAATGCATGTGCGAACATTACAGAAGGCGAACTACTCGCTGTTGAGAGGAATGTCGTTACGCGTATTGCAAGTGCATTGAGGTTGACGGACATAATTTTGAGCATTTATTTCATGAATGTGGTATTTACAGGTAATCACGCTGTAACAGCATGCGTTCTCAGAAATGATAAGTTAACAAAGGTACATGTGTCACATTGGAACAACCGCAATAAAATGTTCAAACGTACCTACGTTCTGTATTTTAATTTGAAAAACCTACCTCTTACGAACTGTTCGTCTAAAATTGTGAGCCATACGTTTGTGACTCTTACAGCGCCATCTTTCACAAAGCGAAAAAAGTGGTCCGAATCTTAACTTTCGCCACTGCGTTCGCAGAATGTCCTGTGCAGCTGGAAACCATGAGCTTGCCACCCATCCTTTCCCTCCCCATCCTCTGTTTCATATAAATATGTGCATCAGCCACGGCATCATGAGAGACGCCTGTTCTGTTGGACATATCCCACAGGGCAGACACCACTCAAATAAGTACACACAGAGGAATGTTGAAGGGTAGATCAGGTAACTACTAATGAGATACTGGATCGAAATGAGAAGAAGAATAATATCTTCGCCTTTGAAGTGTAAGTGACGATCTACAAATTTCCTTTTGAAGGCCGTACGGTCCAGAATCTGTATGCCAATCGGGGAAAATCGTAGTGAGCCTTGAGGCAAATCATCCCACTAACTCTCCAGGTTGAAGGTATCCGTTTGGTAAAACATCGTGCCCTGCTGCATGGAGAAGTCCGTACCTGCCTGGTGCACATCCTCATCCAATAGAAATTCAAACCTTTTTTAAGGGACCGAAGGTATAATCGCTTGGGGAGAGGTGGGGAGAGGTCACGAGTGCAGGACAGGTTCTCTAGTGTCTAGTGTGTTGGCGTGCGGCTGACCTCCCAGGCGATTGTTGCGAAACATCAAAGCTGCGTACTTGGTCGTACCATTCTTATCCCTATAGTCGAACATAGTGACATGGTTCCAGTCACTGGTGTAACGTCCGTCCCTTGAGCCCTTGCTTTTCTAGACTTTGATGAGGAGAACAACCGACGTGTTGTGCTGGATCGCCACAGACTTGTTACCCCATACACATTCTTCGTTCTCTGACGGGCGTCTACCGATGTTTGTCCTTCGGCAACCAAGAAAAGAATAACAGCACGTTGATCCTGGTTGGAAGGATTCGTTAATAACGTCGTCATATTTTACGTTTCCGCATTTACTGAACGCACGTCGGATAGGGACGAATGCCTCACTGATCCCTTGTCTACATGTTGGTACTGGTATACCTGCCATGTTGTATATACGCTGCAACAATACCCTCAAACTGAAACTTTTTGACAGCCCCTTGTTATTGCAGAGCCACCTCTGATTGTATTAATAAAGCAAAAGACTTCAATTGACCGAATGATTCTACTATTTTTTCAACTTCTCCTTTCCGTTTTTAATTTTTCTTTATTCTTTATTTCCTTCGTGTACTGTTATCCTCTTGTCCTCTCAGGTGTTGGGGAAAAGCTTCGGTTGCCCCTGCCTAGTTATGCCCTGCCAAAAACATACGTTTCTCATATTAGGTGCATTGTGCTGCCACCTACTACCAGGTACTTCGTATCATCGACCTCAGTCGTCATTAGACATCGTGAGAGAGCAGAATGGGGCACATTGCGTAACTCACGGACTTCGAACGTTGCCTGGTGACTGGGTGTCACTTTTGTCATACGTCTGTGCGCGTGATTTCTACACTCGTAAGCATTCCTAGGTCCACTGTTTCCAATGTGATAGTGAAGCGGAAACGCGAAGGGACACGTACAGCACAAAAGTGTCCAGGCCGACCTCGTCTGTTGACTGACAGAGACCGCCGACAGTTGGAGACGGTCGTAATGTGTAATCGGCAGACATCTATCCAGACCATCACACAGGAATTCCAAATTGCATCAGGATCCACTGCAAGTACTATGCCAGTTACGCAGGAGGTGAGAAAACTTGGATTTAATAGTCGAGCGGCTGCTCATAAGCCATAATAAAGAGTGGAAGCTGTCATCAAGGCTAAGGGTGGGCCAATTCCAGCATTACCGATACAGGGAGCCACGAACTTGTAAGTCATTTTCAGCCAGGTGTCCGGATACTTTTGACCACATAGTGTATCTAGATATTTTTCTTCATTTTGTGGTTGTTGTTTTCCCTATGTCCTCTCGAGAGCAAACAACAGATCGCGACATGACATACCTCTCAGGAATACTGGGGTCCCTGCAGCTGTCCACGCCATTGCTTCGCATCAGTTCGAGACGAGAAGACTGGAAAACGACATGAATATTTCTTGGCCACCAAAAGATTCGTAAAACTCCGAACAGCAAGAACAGCACAGAGGAACGATAGCAATCAGAAGATAAGCAGTTAACTAACACCTGAGTTCTGGACATCAATGGCACGAAAACCACCAGAATCAAATTGATGACAGCTTTCTGAGGACGCTGAACATAAATTCTACAGGCATGTATAGGGGTGATTCATCTGCCCCTACCGCTGTCGTTTTATGCAACCCGCAATGTTACAGCTGGCCTTCATATTCTCACGCTCGCTACGTGTGAACTATTAGGCCTATAGAAAAAATGAGGAGAACTTTCTCGTGGGAAATTCAATGCAGTTAAATTTTGTACTGGCACACATTTCCGTTAGAGGCCGCAGTTTTCGAGGTATTCAACAAAAGCGTACAAAATGGTTCAAAGGGCTCTGAGCACTATGGGACTCAACATCGGAGGTCATCGGTCCCCTAGAACTTAAAACTACTTAAACCTAACTAACCAAAGGACATCACACACATACATGCCTAAGCACAATGTAGCGGTCACGCGGTGCCAGACTAAAGCGCCTAGAACCGCTCGGCTACTGCGGCCGGCTAAAAGCGTACAAAAGCGACCTTCAAACGCACCCCCACTTCTGGACTCAGCCCTCACCGGTTAGGATTTCCAGTTCGTTGTTCATACTACTCCCTCCTACCACTGTACACGTATTCACGACTGCACGATTTATTTCCCACATTTGGCCTTTTTTGATCCTCATTGCCCGCCTTTATTACGCCACCGGCATAGTAGAGCACTTACTGATCGTCAAATTGACATTTCTGTAAATTTTACCTAGCAATTTTGCGAATTTTAACAACATCAAATAGAGAATTACATCGTTGTATTTGTCAGGCCTTCTCACTATGAAACTACTGTGCTTGTAACAATTAAGATTGGATCGAATTGTCAATGTAACGCTTACATAGGTCGTTTCTCATTCATTACCCTCACTGGCTTGTTTAAATTAATAATGCCGACCAACAAGTCGACTACGCTGATGGCGTAGTAGCCCAATCAGTAGATACCAAGAAAGGTAGAATATGGTGAACAGTTCACGTAGCGGGAAATGCGACTAACAACATAGTAGGAATCATGGTTAGTGAGGGGTGACCGTGGGGTGGAGGTGCGTCTCAAAGTCACGTTTTTCTTGAATAACTCGAAAACCGTGGCCTCCTGCTACAACGTATGCCAGTACAAAATTTAACTACATTAAATTTCCTACAAAAAAGTCCTTCGCGTTTTTACTGTAGAACTAATATTTTGCACGTAGAGAGTGAGAGAATATGAAAATCTGAGGCGTGGTTTATGAAGGTCAGTTATGGCACTGCGGGTTGCAATAAACGACAGCGGTAGGGGCATCTAAATCCCTGTAGATTTTGTAATGATTTTCGACACGTCAGTTACATCCGGGATAATTTGATTTTGTAAAACGGTCATCGAGATGGTTTATCATGGCTTGAATGAAGCAGTTTTTGTTGAAAAAACTTAAGTTTTATAAATCTCACGTTTACGAACAGGGAAATCAGAACGCTACACACAGGAACAATATATTCTCCCTCATAGTTTCCGTCCCAAACGCGCTTCTGCATCAGGAGGGGGTGGTAATATTTAACAAATCGAGTGTATGACAATGGTGTCTTGAGAGACACGTTTTTCGACACGCAAATCATAAGAAAAAATATTTGTAAATAAGAATTTTGAGCGCTTTCAGAGTTAATGTAATAAGCTGTACTTTTCGCACCAGAATTAATTCGCCTTTTAACTCATAGGGGTCTCAAGAAGTTAATGAATGAAGTGTGATTTCAAATTGTTGTTTATGCTGGTGTATAATTAAATTTGCGGTAATGCAGTTCGGGGTCAATTCTAGTGCCCGATACAACCTGTCATCTTTGAGCAATGACGTCAAACCTAATGCACAGACGCTACATAGAGGCAAACGTTGAAAGCAACTGGTCATATTAGTAAACAAACGAATGTAGCACAGGATAAAATCATAATTACTGTTTACGCGGTTAAATACTTAGACACGAACTGTATCGAAAAGGATTGAATATAACAAATAAGAACAGGAAAAGAGAAATGCACGTCTCAAACAAATTATTATCGTAATTTATGAGAGTAAGGAAAGTACACAGAACTTTTAAATTCATCACAGCATAGCGCATAGTGAAATCGAAATATTGTGAAATAGCGTTAATTTTTTATAATAACTGAATCCAAA
Source organism: Schistocerca gregaria (assembly GCF_023897955.1). NCBI lineage: Eukaryota > Metazoa > Arthropoda > Insecta > Orthoptera > Acrididae > Schistocerca > Schistocerca gregaria. The sequence goes on along the minus strand of NC_064925.1, from coordinate 498,798,657 downwards.
GGGACTACCGCGAGAAAGTGGGGGTTTTGGGCGGGGAGAATCTTTGAGAACACATATTAATTCTTTTAGGATGTTGTTTAGAATTTTACAATTAAATTTATCATATGCTTTAATCCAGCACTCCTTGATGTCTTCTTATGTTTACTCTGCACGACATTCTAGTTCCTTTTGTAGCCTGGGGTTTGGGAACATATCTGCTCACACAATGTAATTTTTTAAGACAACAGTTGTTAAAGTAGGCAGCCTATGTCATTAACATAGAATATAAAATCTTTTTCATTGACACCAAGTGTCTTCTGCAGCCTGCGTCTTTTCAGTCTGTATTTCACAAAGTAGACGCTGAAGTCCTCGATTCATTTTCCATTTATTAGTCTTGAAGTTTAAGAGCAAGTATTTAAACAATGTCTGCCATACCCATGCGTCTATAAAAATTTTCTCGATTGAAGTGCTGCTGGTTTCCACAACTCTTCTTGTACATTTTATTGGGGAGAGAGAGATTATACGAATTTGCAAGATACTTAAAAATAACACGATGATAGACATACCGTAAAAATGTAAATTATATTCTCACTTAATGTAAGAACGTTCTGTTTAGACGTCAAAAATGTTAATCATGTGTCACGTTTGTTTAATAAATAACTGAAAATAACCAGATATATTCAAGTGCACTGTGACTGTTATAATTAACTTTCCATGAATTCCTACTTCTGCAGCATGACCTTCAAATACTGAGCAATGTAAAATCAATGAGAATCGGTATTTTATATTTGTATTTATTCTTAAATAAGTGGCACTGCTCCTTCGATTTCACTTTTCAGAGTTAACTGTTGTCAGTCGTTGGGTAAATAAAGAGTAATTTTAAATCTTGTTATAGACTTACTCAGCCTACCCTCCTCGCATATCTCGTCGAAATACCTCTTCAGTTTTTTGACAGCACCGTTCATGACAGGTGTCGCGTAGCTGCAACGTCTGTATACTCTCAGACAGGATCTTAGGTGCTATATTGGTTCTTTCTAGTACTTCACACTGAACTATAAAGCTGTAGGACTCAATTGTGATTCTAAAGCCTATTGCTAAGCTTCGTTCATTATGTTGCTTACTCGCATAAATTATTTTTGTCAGATCCTTTAAGTGCTTTAAGTGCAAATACATGGGGTTATTTCTTGATTAGCTATACGGCACTTTGAAGGACTACAATTAAATTGTAACTTGACGCGCTTTTTGCACACCAATGTATACAGTATATCATTCATGATATATGTTCCAACATAGCCTTGCCCACGTAATTTTCTGACCTCTAGTTCCTTTAGTTTTATAGATTCAATTAACTGTTGTTCGAGACCTAATACAGACTGGTCTTTGACCCGGGTGAAGGAGGTAAACGACTACTAGAATAATCTTTGATTATGTTAACCTAATAATCTTTGATTATGTGATTCATGGTGTGGGTTCCTGTAGTCATGTCCTAGTTCATGAACCACAGGCGACGTATGAGTGGCCAAGTAAGTGGTCCCAACAGTCGGGATACCAGTTACTTTGGAATAAGGCTGGGCATCTCTGACATATTCTGAGCCGTGGTCACCTTTGTGCTCATACGGCAAAGACTACCAAATCCACCGGTTAGTCCCTCAACCGTTAGGGGTAAAACTCAATGGGACTCGGGGCAAGTAAGGCTAGCAACCTGCTTCCCTGGTACTTTAAATATGATGCTGGCAACAATCAGAGCAAAATGCCTCGGATCTTTGGAGGTGACGGAGTCCCACCTCTAACTGAAAAACCAGGAACTCCTAAGATATGACTTGGCAAACAAATGGTAATGAGATGGGGAACTATTAATATCAATGGGGGTTACTCTGGGAAGAAGGTAGAGCTGGCAGAAGCTGCAAGTAAGAGGGGGCTGGACGTTTTAGCTGTTAGTGATATTCGGGTAAGGGGTGAGAAAGAAGAGGAAGTGGGAGAATACAAGGTCTACCTGTCAGGAGTCAAAGCAGGAGTAGCACAATGGGGTGTAGGGCTTTACATCAGGAAAGAAATGGAACCCAGCTTAGTTTCAGTAAGGCATGTAAACGAACGACTGATGTGGATAGATTTGACAGTGTCTAACAAAAAAAATTAGGATTGTGTCAGTATATTCGCATTGTGAAGGGACAGATCAAGATAAGGTGGATAGTTTTTATGACGCACTCAGTGATGTAGTTGTTAGAATAAAGGACAAGGACAGTGTTCTGCTAATGGGTGATTTTAATGCCAGGATTGGAAATCGAACAGAAGGGTATGAAAAGGTTATGGGTAAATTTGGAGAGGATATGGAGGCCAACAGGAACGGGAAACAACTCTTGGATTTCTGTGCCAGTATGGGCTTAGTAATCACAAACTCCTTTTTTAAACATAATAAGATTCACCGGTATACTCGGGAAGGCAGGGGAACCAGATCTCTCATTGACTATATAATAACAGATCAGGAATTCAGGAAGGCTTTGAGGGACACACGTGTATTCAGGGGATTCTTTGATGACACTGATCATTATTTAATCTGCAGTAAAATTGGGATTGTGAGGCCGAAAGTGCAGGAGGTCAGGTCCATATGTAGGAGTATAAGAGCGGAGAAACTTCAGGATAAGGAAATCAGGCACAAGTACATGACAGCGATCTCAGAAAGGTACCAGTTAGTTGAATGTAGTCAATAACAGTCATTGGAAAAGGAATGGACAAGGTACAGGGACACAGTACTAGAAGTGGCTAAAGAATGTCTTGGAACAGTAGTGTGTAAAAGTAGGATGAAGCAAACAGGTTGGTGGAATAACACAGTCAAGGCAGCCTGTAAAAGGAAAAAGAAGGCGTATCAAAAATGGCTACATACTATAACTCAGGTAGACAGAGAAAGTTATGTTGATGAAAGAAACAAAGTCAAACAGATAATTGCAGCATCCAAGAAGAAATCTTGGGAAAACTTTGGAAACAGATTGGAGACTATGGGTCAAGCTGCTGGAAAACCATTCTGGAGTGTGATTAGCAGTCTTCGAAAGGGAGGTAAGAAGGAAATGACAAGTATTTTGGACAGGTCAGGAAAACTGCTGGTGAATCCTGTGGATGCCTTGGGCAGATGGAGGGAATATTTTGAAGAGTTGCTGAATGTAGGTGAAAATACGATCAGCAATGTTTCAGATTTCGAGGTAGAATGGGATAGGAATGATAATGGAAATAGGATCACATTTGAGGAAGTGGAGAAAATGGCCAATAGATTGCAGTGCAATAAAGCAGCTGGGGTGGATGAAATTAAGTCGTAACTCATCAAATACAGTGGAACGTCAGGTCTTAAATGGCTACACAGGATAATTGAAATGGCCTGGGGGTCGGGACAGGTTCCATCAGACTGGACAAAAGCAGTAATCGCACCAATCTTTAAACATGGAAACAGAAAAGATTGTAACAACTACAGAGGTATCTCTTTAATCAGCGTTGTGGGTAAAATCTTCTCAGGTATTGTTGAAAAGAAAGTGCGAGTATTAGTTGAGGACCAATTGGATGAAAATCAGTGTCGGTTTAGGCCTCTTAGAGGTTGTCAGGACCGAATCTTTAGCTTACGCCAAATAATGGAGAAGTGTTATGAGTGGAACAGGGAATTGTATCTATGCTTTATAGATCTAGAAAAGGCATATGACCGGGTTCCTAGGAGGAAGTTATTGTCTGTTCTACGAGATTATGGAATAGGAGGCAAACTTTTGCAAGCAATTAAAGGTCTTTACATGGATAGTCAGGCAGCAGTTAGAGTTGACGGTAAATTGAGTTCATGGTTCAGAGTAGTTTCAGGGATAAGACAAGGCTGCAACCTGTCTCCACTGTTGTTCATATTATTTATGGATCATATGTTGAAAACAGTAGACTGGCTGGGTGAGATTAAGATGTATGAACACAAAATAAGCAGACTTGCACATGCAGATGACTTAGTTGTGAGGGCAGATTCGATTGAAAGTTTGCAAAGTAATATTTCAGAGCTAGATCAGAAATGTAAGGACTATGGTATGAAGATTAGCATCTCCAAAACGAAAGTAATGTCAGTGGGAAAGAAATATAAACGGATTGAGTGCCAAATAGAAGGAACAAAGTTAGAACAGGTGGACGGTTTCAAGAACTTAGGATGCATATTCTCACAGGATGGCAACATAGTGAGAGAACTGGAAGCGAGGTGTAGCAAAGCTAATACAGTGAGCGTACAGCTACGATCCACTCTCTTCTGCAAGAAGGAAGTAAGTATCAAGACTAAGTTATCTGTGCACCGCTCAATCTTTCGACCAACTTTGTTGTATGGGAGCGAAAGCTGGGTGGATTCAGGTTACCGTATCCACAAGGTTGAGGTTACGGATAATGAAAGTAGCTAGGATGATTGCAGGTACTAGAAGATGGGAACAATGGCAGGAGGGCGTCCACAATGAGGAAATCAAAGAAAAACTGGGAATGAACTCTATAGATGTAGCAGTCAGGGCGAACAGGCTCAGATGGTGGGGTCATGTTACACGCATGGGAGAAGCAAGGTTACCCAAGAGATTCATGGGTTCAGCAGTAGAGGGTAGGAGGAGTCGGGGCAGACCAAGGAGACGGTACCTGGATTCGGTTAAGAATGATTTTGAAGTAATAGGTTTAACATCAGAAGAGGCACCAATGTTAGCACTGAATACGGGATCATGGAGGTATTTGATAAGGGGGCTTTGCTCAAGACTGAACGCTGAAAGGCATAATCAGTTTAAATGATGATGATGATATGTTAACCTACTGAAAGACTTCACTTGACTAATTGATTTTACTAAATTTTCTACTTTTGCTTTCCGTTTTAATTCCCTCGTATTTTTTTCTCCTTCGCTTTCTTCGGACGCCACGACCGCTTGCTCATCGCCACAGCCAAATAAAATATTACGCCTCTGGCTTTAGCTACGACTGAACCAACGTGATCATTCTATTTCATATCCCCAAAAATTGTTACACTCAGGCAGTGTTATGAGTTGAGTTATTCCAGCAGTGACTCACTGATACTTTGCTAAGTTGAGAAGTGCAAATGTCAACATTTCTCTTCATTTAAAGTCACCTGCCGATCTTTGCGTCGCTTCGATATCTTATGAAGACCAGCGTAGACGTGTGGGTAACTTCGTTGAGACAGTACTTCATTACAAACAAACAAATTTTCTGTAGAAAGTTGGAAGTCATTATTAATAGTGTCTACCAGTGGGTCATTAACGCTCAACATGAACAAGGAGAGTCTTAACACACTTACTCTGGAACCTTCTTCGTCCAGTATAACACTGCGTCCTCCCTACTAATAAATTCTCAATCCAGTGAGAAATGTCGTTTAATAACTCACATGATCCATATCTACGTAAATATTCCGTAAGTATCTGTACGGTGCATGGAGGAGAGCACACCGTACAAATATTATCTATTTTTCTTCCTATTCCGTTTGCGTATTAAGATAACTTGCCTGTGAATACGCCTAAAAAAATCGATCTTTTGTTTTTCATCTTAAATCGAAGTTTTTTTTAAAAACTAAACGGTGGTTAAAGGAACTGAATCGGAAATCAGGAAGTTGTTTAAAAATCAAGTTCTCTCTGTGAGCGTTCACATCCATGTTCCCACTGCTTTTACAGGTCATTGTTGTCATTCGACTTCTGTCGAGATTAATATACTATGCACCAGTTTACGAAGGTAGCAGCCTTGTTAGAAGTTATACTTTGGGACGCTCTTACGTTACTGTGGCATATCTTTGGTTTTCGAGCATTGCTTTCCTTGTATAGACTTTCCTGTAGTTTAAATATGAGTTGCTGCTATTTTGTCATTCTCGAACGTTATTATGCCTGCAATTTGTTTTAATAGGGGGCAGTTGGTAGGTGTGGAAATCTAGAGTTGCTAGAAACACATTCTGGGTTTAATACGAGACAATTGCTGTTGGCAACTGATTTCTAGAGAGTGGCAGAAGCTGAAGGATGCGTCCTTGATGCAATGAAGACGCCTGAATAACAACGGGACACAAAAGGAGGAGAGAAGATGAGGAACACGTAAACCAAGAATATTACGCAAGTGGAGGGTATTAGGAACAACAGAAGTGAGTCAGATCAAATATAGTTCTGAATTGGATTTCCAGAGAAATAAATTTTCTGACATGTTTATTTTATGCACAAATCTATTTGAGCTAGAGTTCTGAAATTTTTTGGGATGTTTTGGGTACTATTTGCGGAAAAGTAGACTACACACACTAAAGTACTATCAACAGGAAGGGAAATATATACGGATTAATTATTAAAAAATGACCTTAATTTTGACTATCAGGTGTACATAATTCTAGAATAATAACTTTTGGCTGACATGACGTGATTCTAGTCAACTTTTTACAGACATGTTGTTAATGCGTACTTAATGTTGCAAGCAGCTAAGTAAGATAGTCAGTGCGCAGATTTCAAGTATGGACCAGCGTATAGAAACATAACACTGACCTTCCACAAAAGAAAATAGTATAACACTGACCTTCCAAAAAAGAAAATAGTAATAAAGTCAGCGTGAAAACTAATGTGTCTAATTGTGTATCAGAAAGTTCAGTAAGAAACACTCCTATTGGTCTACAATTTTAATCCCACTGAGAGTTCACGTTTTTTGGTTAGAACCGTTTAGACTTTGTAATAATTGTTAGTATATTTCCAGGCGTTCACAGGCAAGTTACCCTAAGCGGAAAAAATGACTATCTATATGCTCTTTCTGCCCCATCTTTTTCACATGGTCCCTATGCGATATACACATTTGTGACAGCAAACGGTTGCACAGTCTTCTACGGTTACATGTTCTCAAGCTACGTTGTCTTTCTTTCCCGCTTAAGTTCTCCGAGTATGACTGGGAGAACCGACCGGCTAAATCGATATCGGTATTTTAGTTCCGAATGACCGGTATTTTTCGGTATTCGATTGGTATCGATTATACGACGTGATTTTCATTTCTTACTAATAACTGAGTAAAAACCCGAAATATCAGTTAGCGATAGCAGCAGTGTTAAAATTTCGTTTTTAAATAAATCTTTTTTGAAAGACGGAGTAATTTTTAGTTGTAAAGTTTGCTTTGTTTTGAAATACTGAGTTACTATAGAAAATGAGAAAATATATTTGTGAAGTTTTAAAACCTCACCTGGCCTATACGGTAGTTTCTCGTTGAACATCTGTTCTATTGCATAATGACATCAACCATGTGACAGCAATGAAGTACGATGCTTCATTTGCTTTAAAACGTTAAAGTTTTGTCTGTCATTTCTAAGAAATAATAAAAAAGGAAGGAAATTATGGACACAGTAGTACATCAAAAACTTAACAACAATTCATTCATCGTGTACACTAAAAATAGAAAGTAACTGGTCTGCTGTCTATTTCTACATAGCTTGCAGCCCTTTGAAAAGGAAAATTTAACGCCAAAAACTGAGTTCTTCAGCCTGTTTTCACCCTTTAGCTCTGGCTATTCGTAATGCCCGAATAGTGGTGTCCACTATTTTTGAGCAGAATTTAATCAGCAGGAGGACACTAGTGATTTTTTGAAACACCCAACCACTTATTACATTTCGAGAAAAGCAGCAGACTCTGGACGGACTAAGTTTTATTTATCTATTTAATTTAATACTTCGATTCTATATATCTTGAAACTGTAAGGGCCAACATTTTTCAATCTCTGATTTCTACGTTTATGTCAGGAAATAACAGGAGTAAAAAACCGTAAATCGGTTATTTCAGAAATCTCTTATTTTGCGCGATTTTAACAGTCAGGTTTGACTGGCGTCGAAACAGTCGATGTAACCAAAAATCGATTCATTCAGTGATAACCGCCATCCCTACTCAGAATTCTTTCGATGAACGTTGTAATGCTTACTTGATAAACACAGTAACAGTATTTTAGGATTGCTCACAGTAGCATTTTGCCTTCCATTCGCCTTCTATGATACTAATTTTATATGATCGTCCAATTTCATACAGCTTCGTAGTACTACTCGTAAATACTGATACGATACGATGTGATGTGCACAAGATGTTTACCAATAATCTTGCAACGGTATACTGTGGGTTTATAGGCATGATCGTATATAGTACGTTCAGAAAGTCGCTGTGCACTGGACTATAGGCTAAATATGAACATTACTTTGGATGCTCGAAACAAATTTAGTAGAATACATTTTGCTAGAAATTTTTTCCATGGCGATCTATTGTTGCGTAACATTTACCTGTTTGGTTCAGTTGATGAATGTCATAGTATGCGATGTGTAGTGTCTAGATGTTAGTTTGTTTTTAAATAATGTTGCTGTCAACTGAGGAATGTATTGTTCTTGTTGTAGCTAAGGTTCGAAAAGGCGATAAATATACAGATTAAGTGCAGGAGTCATTTGCTAAATAATTCCAGGAAGCAGCTGCACCTCATCGTCATGCAACTCGTCGATCTATGACAAATTTCGAGCGACGGGTTAAGGGAGAGATGCTGAACGAACTAGAACACCACCTAAACTAAACGAGCAAAAGTTGTTGGAGATTTCTGACTCTGTGCAGGACAACCCAGCAAAATAATTGCGCGACAGCAGTGCAAGAATTGGAGGATGCGGATCGTGAAATGCAAATCCCTTGCTGCAAATGGTTTACACTGAGACGAATACCATTGATATTTTTGATGTCACGTTCTGCACAGACGACGCCTGGTTCCATCTCTCTGACCACGTTAACACACAAAATACGTAATATTATGCTTAAAGATAATTGTCATGTAATTACCCAGACACGTTCCGCTGAACTTGCAGCGTGATCAGTAGGCTTTTATTTCTATTAAACAATACGTTAAATGCTCTTCACTACTTGTACACGTATAAAACTCAGCTCTTAAGAAAGTATTTACAAATTTGGAAAACAGACTATTTTTTGTATAGATGGCTTATTACCACATGCTGTGGTTTTCCATGTTATTCATGTTTTCTGCATTAGAGTTTCTAACAACCCTACCACAACAAAGGTCAGCATTTAATAACGATTGTGGTGTTGATCACGCTGCTAAATACTGCATTTTCGAGCAACAACAGTCATATTATGTGGCAGGTGTCATTAGAGCACAGTTAATAAAGTCATTTCATGTAATAATCAAAAAACTAGGCACTCATCTTTTTGTGTTTCCCACACTGGTCTCGTCGTAAAATCATGGTTCAATCGTTGAAAATCTAGGTGATTATGATTCCAAGCTCGGATGCAAAGAGGCCTAGGTTTTATTCTGCTATATTCAAAAGTTTTGTAGATGTGCTTCTCAAACCATTCTTGGAGATTAAACCTTTCAAAGTTAGCACAATAGTGATGTAAACAAAATAATCAGCACTCCGAATTTAAGTTACACTTCTTTTTAATTGCTTTTGTTGCAATATCACGTAATATACAAAACATCACTTCACAATACAAAACATACTTGAAAATATCTTCCCTCACAGTCACTGTTAAAGTTCACATTTTATAAGCTGACTACAATATGTGTCTTTCCAACATGACGTCCAAGAGTTGACTTTCTGAAGGTCCGACTCTCTAACAACTCAACAACTAACTGATAATCGCTTACGCGTCCAAAAAATCAGAGTTACACGTACGTTAAAGATCAAAGTGACAAAAGAAAGAATACACATAAGAATTATATCATTGCAATATAAACATATCGATGTATCACAAATGAAATCAAATCTGAATATTGTCTCAGAAATACGTTAACGAGTTCTACGGAAACACAGTAGAATATTACTGGTATCGACAGGTTCAGGTGAGGTGCCGTAATGGTTGCGTAATTCAAGTACTATTACAAGTTGTTTTTGTCTCACAGATTGTCATCTGTAACCATACACAAATTAATGTAGAAAAGTTATTTGCCCAAATTTTACGACTGGGAATGTTGCAGTTAGGCCTGACATTAATTAATTCTATGTGGAACATTGTGTGTGTGTTTGTGTGTGTGTGTGTGTGTGTGTGTGTGTGTGGGGAGCACTTGCGCTTATTAATTTTTGCGAGGAGGTATTGCCGCATTTGAGAATTTTCATTTCGGTGTCGATGTCTGTTGGACTGTGTTCACACACACACACACACACACACACACACACACACACACACACACACACACATAGAATTAATTAATGTTAGGTCTAACTACATCATTCCCAGTCATAAAATTTCGAGGTAAATAACTTTTCTACATTAAGTGATACATGGTTTCATATCACGAACTGTGAAAGGAAAACAACTGAAATGCAAAACAGAAAGACCCTGGAAAAATAACAATATGTGGTAAGAAGGTATACATATAAAACTTCGTTTTTCAAATTTGTAAATACTTTCGTAAAACTCTTAATATATATGTGTACAGGTATTAAAGAGCATTTTCCATGTTGTTTAATATAAAGAACTTAAAAGCCCACTGATAACGTTGAAAAATCGGCGAAACATGTATAGGTAATAGGAGTAAAGAAAAATTGTGCCTTGCTGAATGTGGAGCCCTTAAAGAAAATAAAGAATAAAATTAAAAAATATTAGAGGTTCTTTTACGCTTCCTTGGGGAACACACGATGTCTTTAATTTCCGTGGAACGTTAGTTGTCAGTATGACGTAATACGTTCTAATGTGAAACACTCTTCGAGCCAATAACATATCTGTTAAGACATCCCATGTTAACTGTAAGTTGGCTAGTAGCAGTCGATGCCGTACAGTGCGTAACGCGTTACAGATATGTTGGAAGACAGAGTCTACCTGTTCAGTTGTGTATGAACAGAGCAAACTGAGTTTCATAGGACTGTTTTTTTTTTTTTTTCAAATCCGTCCTGCTTCTTCTACACGAGCTCGTCTCCTACCAGAACGTTAGATTACAATGTGCTCTAGGATCCTGTGACAACCGCATGTCAGCGATATTAGTCTATAATTTTGCGCATCCGAACTTTAACCGTAGTTGCAAATTGGAGTGACCTGTGTTCTGTCAGTCACAAAGGTTTCACTGCACAAGCCATCCTCGGTAATGCCGTCCTCTCACGAGACGTCAAAATGCACTTGGGCGAGGGGCTGGTGGCATCACAGCGTGCAATTCCATTACACTGCTAAGAGTGAAATGAAGAACCTGGTATGTTAGGTTTTTGCCTCTTGGAGAGGAACGTGGCCACATGGTTTTTATGTCACAAGCAGAACTTAGAAGCTGCCTTATTGTATGAAGTTCAACTTTGTATTAGGTGTTTATTTTCATGATACAGTATGTGGTATGAATATAAGCTGTTTCAAAGCATCAGCAAATTGAGAATGTCTCGAAAACCCTTCATCTTAGACCGGATTTGTTGTAACAAAATAAAACGAAACTACAAATAGGTAGTTAAAGGCTTCTCATGTTTGCCAAGATGAAAAACATAGAAGTAGATATCCTCGGTGTAACAAAGCAGCTTAAATACACTCCTGGAAATTGAAATAAGAACACCGTGAATTCATTGTCCCAGGAAGGGGAAACTTTATTGACACATTCCTGGGGTCAGATACAACACATGATCACACTGACAGAACCAGAGGCACATAGACACGGGCAACAGAGCATGCACAATGTCGGCACTAGTACAGTGTATATCCACCTTTCGCAGGAATGCAGGCTGCTTTTCTCCCATGGAGACGATCGTAGAGATGCTGGATGTAGTCCTGTGGAACGGCTTGCCATGCCATTTCCACCTGGCGCCTCAGTTGGACCAGCGTTCGTACTGGACGTGCAGACCGCGTGAGACGACGCTTCATCCAGTCCCAAACATGCTCAATGGGGGACAGATCCGGAGATCTTGCTGGCCAGGGTAGTAGACTTACACCTTCTAGAGCACGTTGGGTGACACGGGATACATGCGGACGTGCATTGTCCTGTTGGAACAGCAAGTTCCCTTGCCGGTCTAGGAATGGTAGAACGATGGGTTCGATGACGGTTTGGATGTACCATGCACTATTCAGTGTCCCCTCGACGATCACCAGAGATGTACGGCCAGTGTAGGAGATCGCTCCCCACACTATGATGCCGGGTGTTGGCCCTGTGTGCCTCGGTCGTATGCAGTCCTGATTGTGGCACTCACCTGCACGGCGCCAAACACGCATACGACCATCATTGGCACCAAGGCACAAGCGACTCTCATCGCTGAAGACGACACGTCTCCATTCGTCCCTCCATTCACGCCTGTCGCGACACCACTGGAGGCGGGCTGCACGATGTTGGGGCGTGAGCGGAAGACGGCCTAACGGTGTGCGGGACCGTAGCCCAGCTTCATGGAGACGGTTGCGAATGGTCCTCGCCGATACCCCAGGAGCGACAGTGTCCCTAATTTGCTGGGAAGTGGCGGTGCGGTCCCCTACGGCACTGCGTAGGTTCCTACGGTCTTGGCGTGCATCCGTGTGTCGCTGCGGTCCGGTCCCAGGTCGATGGGCACGTGCACCTTCCGCCGACCACTGGCGACAACATCGATGTACTGTGGAGACCTCACGCCCCACGTGTTGAGCAATTCGGCGGTACGTCCACCCGGCCTCCCGCATGCCCACTATACGCCCTCGCTCAAAGTCCGTCAACTGCACATACGGTTCACGTCCACGCTGTCGCGGCATGCTACCAGTGTTAAAGACTGCGATGGAGGTCCGTATGTCACGGCAAACTGGCTGACACTGACGGCGGCGGTGCACAAATGCTGCGCAGCTAGCGCCATTCGACGGCCAACACCGCGGTTCCTGGTGTGTCCGCTGTGCCGTGCGTGTGATCATTGCTTGTACAGCCCTCTCGCAGTGTCCGGAGCAAGTATGGTGGGTCTGACACACCGGTGTCAAGGTGTTTTTTTTTCATTTCCAGGAGTGTAACTTAATAAAGGGAAGGCCTCCGGTCCAGATGGTATACCAGTCAGGTTCCTCCCAGAGTATGCTGATAAAATAGCTCCATATTTAGGAATTATATACAACCACTCGGTAACAGAAAGATCCGTACCTAAAGACGGGAAAATTGCTGAAGTCACACCAATACCCAAAAATGGAAGAAGGAGTAATCCGCTGAATTAGAGGTTTATATCACTAATGTCGATCTGCAGTAGGGTTTTGGAACATATACTGTATTCGAACATTATGAAGCACCTCGAAGAAAACGATTTATTGACACGATAGTCAGCACGGATTCAGAAAACATTGTTCTTGTGAAACGCAACTAGCTCTTTATACTCATGAAGTAATGAGTGCTATCGACAGGGGATGTCAAATTGATTCCATATTTTTAGATTTCCAGAAGGCTTTCGACACCGTTCCTCACAAGCGTCTTCTAACCAAACTGCGTGCCTACGGAGTATCGCCTCAGTTGTGCGTATGGATTCGTGATTTCTTATAATAAGCTTTGTAATGAAATCTAGACCTTTAGCTGCTTACAGGCGTTGATAAATATCAACGGGGACAGTGTCCACCGGTAGCTGAATGGTGACGGGTTTCCGTTAGAGTTCTATCGTACATTTCAAGATCTCATGACTCCACGATGGACTGCCATGTACTGCGAATTGTTGTCTCCCAACGTGCCTCTTCCACGCTCCTTCGTGGAAGGAGTGATCATCCCCATCCACAAACCATCTGGCGGCACAGGGATACAGGCCTACCGCCCACTGACCCTTCTTAATTGCGACTACAAGATCTACGCCAGGATACTTGCAGCTCGCTTTAAACGCGTAATACGCCAAGTGATTTCACTCGACAAAACCCAGCTAGGAGGAGATAGCAATATACAAACGGCACTCAGCGACTACCGCGATGTTATCGCACTGGCATCAACATGTCGTCTCCTGGGTGTATTGGTATCTATAGACTTCGATCGTGCATTTGACAGGCTGAGTCATACTTATCTCACGGACGTTTTGACGAAAATGAAGTTTCCGGAAAGTTTTGTTACCGTCGTTATGAGACTACTCCACGGAGCCGCATCCAAAGTGCTCATCAATGGACGCTTGGTGGGGCCCATCACCATATCACGATCGGTCAGACAAGGGTGCCCGCTGTCAACGATATTGTATGCCATCGCTATCGAGCCACTGCTCTGCCGGCTCCGGAATCGACTCCAAGGAATGACGATGAGGCACAACAAGTTTATATGCCGAACATACGCAGATGACCTAGTGTTTTTAGCACGGTCAGGCAACGAGGCAAGAGCGGCCTTGCATTGGATTATTTTGTGTTGTATGGCTACGGAAAGTCGCCTGAACATGGCAAAGTCGGGAGCGCTGAACATCGGGAGAGGACTCCCGACAGGAAGTGTAGCACCATTACAGCAGATCAACAAGATGAAATGCCTAGGAATTATCTTCACTACAGACGTTCGACGCACGGCGGCACTGAGTTAGGGACATCTTCTGCAAGCAATTCGTGCGAGTGTCCGAAGTCGCAGGTTAAGGGCACTGGATACGATACAACGGGTCACCTTTGCCAACACTTATCTAGCTTAAACTTCCTGACAGATTAAAACTGTGTGCCCGACCGAGACTCGAACTCGGGACCATTGCCTTTCGCGGGCAAGTGCTCTACCATCTGAGCTACCGAAGCACGACACACGCCCGGTACTCACAGCTTCACTTCTGCCAGTATCTCGTCTCCTACCTTCCAAACTTTACAGAAGCTCTCATGCGAATCTTGCAGAACTAGCACTCCTGAAAGAAAGGATATTGCGGAGGCATGGCTTAGCCACAGCCTGGGGGATGTTTCCAGAATGAGATTTTCACTCTGCAGCGGAGTGTGCGCTGATATGAAACTTCCTGGCAGATTAAAACTGTGTGCCCGACCGAGACTCGAACTCGGGAGCTTTGCCTTTCACGGGCAAGTGCTCTACCATCTGAGATACCGAAGCACGACTAACGCCCGGTACTCAGAGCTTTACTTCTGCCAGTACCTCGTCTCCTACCTTTCAAACTTTACAGAAGCTCTCCTGCGAATCTTGCAGAACTAGCACTCCTGAAAGAAAGGATATTGCGGAGACATGGCTTAGCCACAGCCTGGGGGATGCAAGATTCGCAGGAGAGCTTCTGTAAGTTTGGAAGGTAGGAGACGAGGTACTGGCAGAAGTAAAGCTGTGAGTACCGGGCGTGAGTCGTGCTTCGGTAGCTCAGATGGTAGAGCACTTGCCCGCGAAAGGCAAAGGTCCCGAGTTCGAGTCTCGGTCGGGCACAGAGTTTTAATTTGCCAGGAAGTTTCATATCAGCGCACACTCCGCTGCAGAGTGAAAATCTCATTCTGGACTTTTCTAGCTTCTCGCGCCCCCAACCTGGCACAAGTTCTTCCTATGCCGGAAGTGTTGGCCCGCCGAATCCTGGCGGCACTAGGATGTTTTGTGAGCACAGGTCTGCTTTTTAAGGTAGGATACGAAACCCTCACCCTTCCTCGTAGTCGTGGAGGTCTTGGACTAGTCCACATACACGACCGAGCAGTGGCTATTTATGTAACGACAATGATAAAGATGTGGACACGACACCAGACAAGTCTGACGGGCACCTTGATAGACGAACTCGCTCCACCTTCTCGTTCGGCCCCGGTAGCGGCGGTGGCTCACATCTCACCATCGCTTGCCCATATGCGAACGTTCTTTGTGGAACACAGTTATGTACATATGGAACTACCGACTACCAGGACGGCAACGGCACGTTATATATATCACATCTTGACTCGACGACGGCCGAATAATGCCGTAGAGCGCCGCCAACCAACAGTTACGTGGTCAGTGGTATGGCGTACAGTGCACCACCCACACCTCGATACGGGAACGCGCGCACTGTAGTATCTGGTGGTAAATGGGAAATACGTGACTCGCTCCAGGTTGCATACAATTCATATGGCGGACGAGCCACTGTGTCCGCAGTGCAATGTTATAGACACAGAGGAGCATCGCCTGATATGCGGACCTTCGGCGGACGTATGGTGTTTGGTCAAAAAAATGATCGCCTTCCTCCTTCGGGTGGGGCCGCAAACAGTAGAACCACGCACATGACTTCTCCCAGATAGGACATATTATCCCCGAACAAAGACAAACGCAGTGACTTGGATTCGAGGTCTGACTGTGCGTTATCTTTTCCGAGACGGCAGTAAGAATGTGCTTGACTTCTGGGCCTTACTACAGGAACATCACTCACAGCTTATGAGACATCCGAGATATCGAACATATTACGCAAATTGTTTTAGGGAGTGCCTTGCTTGATCCCCCACCCAGTTGGGGTGTCCCGGGTAGGAGAATGTAATTACTGTCTATAAGTATCAGAACAAGAAAGGACCAGGACAGTGGAGAGGATCCACCACCACACGTGAAGACGTACCCGACAACAACGCGAGGTATAACAGGATTAGCGAGGTACGCGCCTAAAAGAGGAACGTAGACCGTTATTGTTTTGTACTGACAGAAGCAGGATATTTTTTCACTATAATGTAAAAAAAAGTCCTCTTATTTACGTTTCCTAGCAATATTTTATTTTATAAAGGTCATCGTCTTATATAAAAAAAATGCTAACAGCAGTTTATGTTTGTCAAAAAAAAAGCCCTAATCCTCGATTGGCAGAAGGAGGAGAAGATTTTTTTAAAAATAGTACTGTTTAGTCGTATAATTTCCATTGCCATCAGATATTGGGGTGTTACAACAAAAAAAAGTGGTTAGTGCGCGGTATTACTACACATAGGGCCACGGATTCGCGCACGGATGGAAAAAAAAAGTCAGCGTGATGGATTTCCATCGTACAGGCCCGGGTTCGATTCCCGGCTGGGTCAGGGATTTTTCTCCACTCAGGAATTGGGTGTTGTGCTGTCTTCATCATCATTTCATCCCCAGCCGGCGCGCAGGTCGCCCAATGTGGCGTCGGATGTAATAAGACCTGCACCAAGGCGCCCGGACCTGCCCCGTAAGGGACCTCCCGGCCAACGACTTCAAACGCTTATTTCCATTACATCAAAGTTTCATGTTTGACGAGTCAAAACACAGTTCTGGGTAATGAGCAATGCGACACGTAAACTCACCGGTACTTTAATCGCGGCACACATCGAGATCCTAAATGTAGCACTGTCCAAAGACTGGTATTTTCCCACCGGCCAGGAACACAATGTGTAGAAGTAAACGCACAGGGCTACAGTAACCCCCACTCTCATATGTTCTTATCGCTTCTAGACTTTCTCTTGGTGCCTTTCTCTGTCGACCTATCGATATGGCTCCACACCGCTAATACATCTCGCTTCACATTACACTTTCAAGGATTCTGATTACATTGTCTTAGAGTGTTATACACGACTACAACTTCACATAATTCTATTCATAGAAAATGAATTCAAACAAAATGTTAACAGATAACAAAGCATAAGACATCAGGATAAATGGAAATGGCAATATTATTTTATTAACTACATTATGTAAAAGAAACATAATTGTACAAAAAAGAAATTAAAAAAATGGTCAGCGTGACGGATTGTCAATCCTCTGGGCCCGGATTCGATTCCCGGCTGGGTCGAGGAATTTTCCTCGCCCAGGGACTGGGTGTTGTGCTGTCCTCATCATCATCCTATCATCCTCATCGACTGCAGGTCGCCGAAGTGGCGTCAAATTGAAAGACCGGCACCCGACGAACGGCCAACCCGACGGGGGACCCAAGCCATACGATTAAATAAATAAAACGGAGACAGTTAAAAAAGTGTGTCCCGAACCGGGACTCAACGCCTGCAAGCAGCTAAAGGTCTAGATTTCATTATAATTTCATTCTTCTAGGGCTACAAGGTCACCAATGATATCTGTACAGATACCAGTTTCATACTATAATAAGCATCTCGCATTGAACTCCGCGCCAAATTTTGAGCTTCAGACAAAGAGCGCCAATACTGAGGATGTTGCTTTCGTTTAAATTTGGCATGCTTTTCTCGTAGTTTCTGCAACAGTGTTCTGATCCGTTTTGTGTACCACGGGGGATCAGTTCCGTCGCTTGTTAATTTATTTGGTATAAAGCTCCAATTGCTATATACACTATTTCTTTGAATTCAGGCCACATCTGGTCTTCACTTACACTGCTAATTTGGAAAGAGTGGAGGTTGTCTCTCAAGAAGGCGGCAAGCGAATTTTTATCTGTTTTTTTGAATAGATACATTTTGCGTTTATTTTCGAAGGTTTGGAATTTACAGTACTGAGTCTCGCTACGACACCCCTGTGTTCGCTAGTCCCTATATCTGTTTTGACTCTTGTTATTAGCTCAGGATTATTTGTTGCTAAGAGATCAAAAATATATTCACAGCTGACACTATTCGAGTGGGCTCATGAACTAATTGCTCCAAATAATTTTCAGAGAATGCGTTTAGCACATTTTCGGATAATGTTTTATGCTTATTTTCGGATTTAAACATGTATTTTCGCCAACATATCGAGGATAATTGAATTCTCCCACAACAATAGTTGTTATGAGTCGGGTACGTGTTTAAGTTTAGACTCAAGTTATCTTTAAACCTTTCGGCAATTGTATCATCTCATTTGGGAGGTCAGTAAAATGATCCAGTTATTATTTTATTTCGGTTGCCAAGAATAACCTCTACCCGTACTAACTCACAGGAACTATCTACATTAGTTTTGTTAAAATGGTTCTGAGCACTATGGGACTCAACTGCTGTGGTCATCAGTCCCCTAGAACTTAGAACTACTTAAACCGAACTAACCTAAGGACATCACACACATCCATGCCCGAGGCAGGATTCGAACCTGCGACCGTAGCAGTCGCAAGGTTCCAGACTGCGCGCCTAGAACCGCGAGACCACCGCGGCCGGCTCAGTTTCGTTACAAGATAAACTACTACTAACAGCAGCAAACACGCCACCGCCAGCTGTATTTAGCCTATCCTTCCTGAACACCGGTAGGCCCTTTGCAAACATTTCGGCTGAATTTATCTCCGCCATTTGCCAGCTTTTAGTGCCTATAACCATTTGAGCATCAGTGTTTCCTATTAGCGCTTGGAGCTCTGGTACTTTCCCAACACAGCTATGACAATTTAACTGTTACACTGGTGGCTCCTAGCGTTCGACTTGCATCCTTTGAGACTGGTGCCCTTTTGGTGCTTCGCCGAGATGCTCTTAATCTGAAAAACCTCCCAGTCCACGCCACACAGCCCACGCCACCGGTGTAGCCGACTCCTGAGTGTAATGGACTCCTGACCTACTTAGCGGAACCCGAAACCCCACCACCCTGTGGCGCAAGTCAGGGAGTCTCATTCTACACGGTCGCAGAACCCTGCACGCGGCTTTGTACCAGAGGTCCGCAATCGGCACCGTCGACTATGCTGAGAATGGTGAGCTCTGCTTTCATCTCACTAGCAAGAGCTGCTAGCCTTTACCACTTCTGATAGCCGCTCGAAACCAGTAGCCGCTTCGAAAAATCTGCACATCCATTCAAATGAAATTACGGAATGTCCACATCCATTCAATACGGAACGAATTTCGATCTTGAAATCTACGTGATGAAGTCCGTTACTTCAGAGCGTTGGTAGTCAACGCAACATCGAGAATATGGATCTATGAGTGTGCAGACTAATATTAGACACTATAGTTTAACTATGTTCAATTTAAAACCGAAAATAGGATGAAGATACAACTTAGTTAAGAGAGAACGACAGTGTGACGCTCGAAAAAGCTCGAAATTTTATTATTATTACTGAATCCGAATGTATATACAGTGGCCGGCCGGTGTGGCCGTGCGGTTCTAGGCGCTTCCGTCTGGAGCCGCGTGACCTCTACGGTCGCAGGTTCGAATCCTGCCTCGGGCATGGATGTGTGTGATGTCCTTATGTTAGTTAGGTTTAACTAGTTCTAAGTTCTAGGGAACTGATGACCTCAGAAGTTAAGTCCCATAGTGCTCAGAGCCATTAGAACCATTTTTGTATATACAATGAAGAGTTATTCCCCAAAATATTATTCGTAAAGTGCAAAAAGTAACGATTCTGTGTTCGTTTGAAGCCAAGTTTGCACTTCTATTGTCGTTGGAGAACCGGTGCCGCTCTCACGCTCCCTGTCTGTACCGTTTTGCGTAAAGCTGATTTTCTGGAGCGTTGTTTGGGGGCGGGCGGTTACTCAAAATATGAACGGAACTTTCAATAGTCTCACTTGGAGATACGCTCCAAAAATAATATACAGTAGAAGCGAAGATGTCAACATTGCTTCAAATTTGGCCATATATCTATTCAACATATGCCATACTGCATCGATGCACGTGGCAAATGCCCTTCAAGTCAAAGTCGGAGATGAAATGCGCTGATTCTGGGAAGATAGAAGATGGCAGCAGAGATGCGCTTAGCGGCGGAAACGGCTTTGAGGACGAAAATCAGGAACTTATCAGATCAAAGCAGCAGAAAGCAGCCGTCCACTAGCCGGATCGACAATTATTATGGACCAGGCGTCGATGATATCCCGCAAGTTTCAAGCTTAGTCCCTTGTTTATGTGATAAACAAACTTGTCAAACTTAAAACGCGTTTTTCTCTAAACCGTGTTTGTCGTCGCCCACGCTACAATTTTCATCCGATTTTAATGATTTTTGGTCTCCTTTGATGCAAACTGAATTCTCTTCAGCTCATCGCAGCCGACTTTTTTAAGGTGATCTTTAGAATTTTTTCGGGCAAAAAGGAGGGGGTCTAAAACGGCCATTTTTTCAAATATTTATAATTTCGCCTTTTTCTTTTTGCAAATTCCTAAGAACTAAAAATCAGGGTGATATGTGAATCTCGTGTTTCAGATAACCAAAACCGGAGTCACAGAGGCAACCGTCAATCTACCCCCTTTCAGAGCTGCCTCGGGAAAACCCCAATTATACAGTGAAGATCTTAATATTTTTCAAAAAGCAAATACCAATAGAAACTTCAATGTATGCTTTATTCATTGCAGCAAACTCCATTTGTCTACTACATTCCAGTACGGAGAAAAAAAATCCTGAATTTGGACAATATTTTCGTCGTCACCCTGTGGTTCCACCTTAAAGAATAACTTCTGCTGGCATGTATCTCAGATTCTTATACAGCGTTGTGCAATGTTCCTCTGCCAGTAATTAGCAGTACAAGACATCGTCGAGTTCAGATACTTCTTCCCGATTTTCTCCGCTCTTCCTCGACAACTGCTAACGGTACTAACGCAGCTGCTTTACGCGCGTGCATTTCGGTAAAGAAATTGTGTGATTCAGTGGCCAGATGTAGCCGAGAGTTACCGCTGGAGAGCGCTGAGGTCGCAGATCACTATGAGGAGTGCGTTCCGTGAGATGTCGCAGGTCGTTTCAGAGAGCGCAGCAAGCACTGCAGACGCCTCGTCTGGCAGCTTTCGAGTGTGAACACGGCTTAAGTAAAAGATACGAAAGGAGCTAATGCGCAATGTATTCAGTGTAAAATCTAACTGGCTTTCTGTGAGTGCATGATTGTACTTCCATTAATAAACGTTGCGTAGTTTCGAGTAAAATACATATTGGAAGTCAAGAAATGGTTGCACCGAGGAGGTTGCGTCCAGTTTCCTTTCTCGATCCTTGCTTGTGCACAGTACCCAATCACCTCGTTGCTGACGGTACATTAACACGTTCTTGTCGGGACCCGAGAAAGACTCGCACAACGGCAGTTGTCAGGCGGGCCGCGCCCGAGTCTTACTCGCGTAAAAATTGGAAGTTGCCACTGCGTTTCCTTCTCTCTATGCGTAACCATGTAGGCTGCACGAGGGAGGTTGTCGTTACTGTCCTAGCACGTAGTATTCGACTTTTGACCCATCTATACCCGAAAACAGCGCCTCGTATCTTGGCGTTCCGAGCTGAGTGGTCAAATAAGACCAAATGAAAGCTGAGACCAAATCAAAGCTTATCATCGTCTCACGAGGAAGCAGTTCAGTTTGTGGACAAAACTGTTCTTCCATCTGTTTGTGATGGGCATCACGAATGCATTCATGCTGTTCAAGGAGACGTGGAATAAGGGTCAGAGACAGAAGTGCACCCTCTCCCAGTTTGGAGCAGAGTCAGCACGTTAAGAGATTCAGTCTTCTTCAGTTCCTGGACCGAGCAGACTTACTGCGCGACATTTTGACGAAAATATACCAGCTACTCAACAAAAATTTGCTCCCTACACGTGTCTGCAAAGTGTGCTCCAAGCCAAAAGAGAACAGCGTGCTGAGAACAAACGTCCTGGTGGTGTCCAAATTGTAATGCAGCTCTTTGTATGCCAGTGTGTTTCAAAACATACCACACTCAGGCATATTATGTGTAAGAGCGGCGTGTGAAAGTATTTTTTTGGAACAAAAACATGATTCAGTAAAACTGTTTCTGTATCTGTTAATTTTGCTCTCTCGCAGTCCACCTTTTACGAATAGTTAGGTTTTATTGTTTCATATGACACATCATGTTGTGTACATAGTTCCGCGTCGTCAGCGCGTACACAACTTTCCCACTAGAGCGCGCCCCGCTAAGCACAACAGCGCAGGCGCAGCGCTCGTCCGTCTCCGCACTACGAGATGGCGCTGTCTTAGAGACGGACCAAATTCTGCTTCCGCCGATCCGCGTATTAATATGTAACGCAGCCAATGAGATTATAGCTAACGTAGAACCTTTTCTCCTGGCGGATCACACTCCCGCAGTGATATCTGAACGCGCGAGGTATTATAACGAGTGTACAGACCTCCAATTAGTCAGTCTGCATTAGTTTGTAGTCAAGTTTCAGTCTGCGCCTAATAATCTTATCATATTCCTGTGCATAGCCATGAAGATAAATGAACAGACACTTTGTCAAGTTTCAGAGATATGTGAGAATAAGATTAACGTACCAAGACCAAAGGAACTTCAGATAGTCAATTGTAAACAGCATGCAGAATCAAGTGAAGTAATTTCTATGCTTTTTATTATTTTAATAAATGTATGTGAAAATTAATCAAGTTCTGCTTAAAGTTGATCACCGTCAATCTGCTACTCTAAGCGTGCAAGTGCCATTTCTATCGTCTGACCAAACGGCAGAAGATAAACACGCCACAATAAGACCACGAGACATCAACAGATAGCACGAAGATTCTACACCAGGACTGGAACTTCCGCCAATCCCCTGATACGAAACTTTGGAGCGCCGCATCAGCCAACGGAACGCTATGCGCGACCCACTGCCGTGCTGGAACGGTAATGTAAATAATCCGAAATAAGACGGAATCTACACCAAAGACAGGAGATAATTCGTACCCGCCCACCTCCAAGACACAAAAGCAAATAAACATGTTACACGCAACCCCCCCCCCCCCCCCCCCCCCAGAGAGAAGTAGGAAATGCTCCTGAGTAAACCCTACACAACCCAGCTGCCGCAGATCAGCCTGAAGCAAAGCGGGAGTAGCATCCTGTGTTCTGCCAATAAAGCGCCTTCCCCACAACATTATTTATGCGTTTGTTTCTGTTTAAGTCGTTCGTAACTGTTACCCTAGGCATTTAGTTGAATTCACAGCCTTTAGGTTTGTGTGGTTTATCGTGTAACCGTAATTTAACTGATTCCTTTTAGTACTAATTTGGATGAACTCACACTGCTTTTATGTAGGGTCAGTGGCCACTTTTCACACGTTACCCATATCTTTTCTATATCAATTTGCAGTTGGTTTTCACCTTCTGATGGCTTCACTAGATGTTAAATAACAGCGTCATCTGCAAACAATCTAACAATAAGATGGCTGCTCATATTGTCTCCTAAATCATTCCTATACATTAGGAACAACAGAGAGACTATAACACCTCTTTGGGGAACGCCAGATATCACTTCTGATTTACTCGATGACTTTCCGTTAGTCACTGAGTACTGGGACCCTTCTGACAGGAAAACACGAATTCAGTCACACAACTGAGACGATACTCCAAATGCACACAATTTGATTAGAAATCGTTTGCGAGGGAATGGTACAAATTTGCTGTCAGATGAGCACTCTCGTTTAAGTAACGTTCAAACGAATGAGGTCAGAGTTTTAAAGTTCTGTGATTTATCCAACTTGTTTCTGACAATTTTAGGGAGATCTTTTTAACGTATTAATAGGGCGATTGGCCCACCATGGCCTTTGAAGAGGGCGACAATTATTGAACTACATGAAATAAAATCGTCATAACGTCTGAACGGTTTGCGATAGGACGTTCAAACTACACGGTTGGCCGCGGAGCATGATGGGAATTAAGCGCCTTGTTATTGTCGGTCATTTGCACGTGAAAATGTGACGGTACAGCGTGCCTGAGTGCATATCGCTTGTGAACTATGCGAGCAATAACAGCCCAACTGTGGCTCAAAGCACGTTTGCGGCAGCGTTCAAGCTGAAGACAACCGGTCCAAATGTGCTAATAATCAAGGATTTGATTCGCAAGTTTGAGAGAACGGGTTGTGTTTGTAATGACAGTGTCGGCAAAAAGGGTGAAAACGCCTCAATACACAGAGTAGACACGCGCTATGTTTCAAACCAGCTCCGGGAAATTGATCAGACGAGCTGCAAAACAGATGGGAATCAACTGAGACACACTGAGACAAATTGTTGTTGAGGACCTGCATTTCTTCCCGTACAAAATTCAAACCCATAGTCGGCCGGAGTGGCTTTGCGGTTCTAGGCGCTACAGTCTGGAACCGAGCGACCGCTAAGGTCGCAGGTTCGAATCCTGCCTCGGGCATGAATGTGTGTAATGTCCTTAGGTTAGTTAGGTTTAATTAGTACTAAGTTCTAGGTGAATGATGATCTTAGAAGTTAAGTCGCATAGTGCTCAGAGCTATTTGAACCATCAAACCCATCAGCCATTAAGCCCCAGGGCCATGGAACAGCAGTAGTCTTTCTGCCGCCGTCCAGGGTGGCCGAGCGGTTCTACACGCTACATAATTGACCTAGTAGATAGTGTCTGAAGTTCCATGCGGCTTTTCGCGGATGATGCTGTAGTATACAGAGAAGTTGCAAGATTAGAAAATTGCAGCGAAATGCGGGAAGATCTGCAGCGGATAGGCAGTTGGTGCAGGGAGTGGCAACTGACCCTTAACGTAGACAAATGTAATGTATTGCGAGTACATAGTAAGAAGGATCCTTTATTGTATGATTACATGACAGCGGAACAAACACTAGCAGTTACTTCTGTAAAATATCTGCGAGTATGCGTACGGAACGATTTGAAGTGAAATGATCATATAAAATTAATTGTTGGTAAGGAGGGTGCCAGGTTGAGATTCATTGGGAGAGTCCTTAGAAAATGTAGTCCATCAACAAAGGAGGTGGCTTACAAAACACTCGCTCGAACTATACTTGAGTATTGCTCATCAGTGTGGGATCCGTACCAGATCGGGTTGTCGGAGGAGATACAGAAGATCCAATGAAGAGCGGCGCGTTTTGTCACAGGATTATTTGGTAACCGTGATAGCGTTATGGAGATGTTTAGCACACTCAAGTGGCAGACTCTGCAAAAGAGGCGCTCTGCATCGCGGTGTAGCTTGCTCGCCAGGTTTCGAGAGGGTGCGTTTCTGGATGAGGTACCGGATATATCGCTTCCCCCTACTTATACCTCCCGAGGAGATCACGAATGTAAAATTAGAGAGATCCGAGCGCGCACGGAGGGTTTCCGGCAGTCGTTCTTCCCGCGAACCATACGCGACTGGAACAGGAAAGGGAGGTAATGACAGTGGCATGTAAAGTGCCCTCCGCCACACACCGTTGGGTGGCTTGCGGAGTATAAATGTAGATGTAGATGTACAGTCTGGAACCGCGAGACCGCTACGGTCGCAGGCTCGAATCCTGCCTCGGGCATGGATGTGTGTGGTGTCCTTAGGTTAGTTAGGTTTAAGTAGTTCTAAGTTCTATGGGACTGATGACCTCAGCAGTTGTGCCCCATAGTGCTCAGAGCCCTCTGTCTTTCTGCCAACACTGTTACCCACAGAATTGACGAACAGGACTTTGATGTGAATATCGTTTAGTTTAGCGACGAAGCGCACTTTCATTCGGATGGGTTCGTCAATAAGCAAAATCGGCGCATTTGGGGGTCTGCATTTCACGGTCGAGAAGTCTCTTCACCTTCAGTGGGTGACTGTTTGGTGTGTGATGTCTGTCACGGAATAATCGGTGCGATATTCCTTGAAGGCACGGTGACTGCCGAACGGCATGTGAAGGTTTTGGAAGATGATTTCATCTCCGTTATCCAAAGTGACCCACATTTTGACAAGATATGGTTCATGCAACATGGAGCTCGATCCCATCGCTGCTTGTGAATGCTTGATGTCCTGGAGGAGTAATTTGGGGACCGCGTTCTGGCTCTGCGCTACCGAGAGGTTACTGACAAGGGCCTCGTTTGGCCGCCATATTCTCCGGATCTGAACACACGCGACTCCTTTTTGTGGGACTGTATTAAAAACAAGGAGCATAAAAATTACCACAAAACCATTGCTGAGCTGTAAACAGCCATTCAGAGGGTCATCGGCAGCATCGATGTTCCTACACTTCAGCAGGCCATGCAGAACTTCACTATTCGTCTGCGTCACATCATCGCCAATTATGGTTGTCATACCGAACATAAATCCGAATATCTGTAGTGACGTTTACATGTTGGATAACGAGTGTGCACGCCGTATTTCGTGACTAAGTTACGTTTTTTTATATACACTCCTGGAAATGGAAAAAAGAACACCTTGACACCGGTGTGTCAGACCCACCATACTTGCTCCGGACACTGCTAGAGGGCTGTACAAGCAATGATCACACGCACGGCACAGCGGACACACCAGGAACCGCGGTGTTGGCCGTCGAGTGGCGCTAGCTGCGCAGCATTTGTGCACCGCCGCCGTCAGTGTCACCCAGTTTGCCGTGGCATACGGAGCTCCATCGCAGTCTTTAACACTGGTAGCATGCCGCGACAGCGTGGACGTGAACCGTATGTGCAGTTGACGGACTTTGAGCGAGGGCGTAAAGTGGGCATGCGGGAGGCCGGGTGGACGTACCGCCGAATTGCTCAACACGTGGGGCGTGAGGTCTCCACAGTACATCGATGTTGTCGCCAGTGGTCGGCGGAAGGTGCACGTGCCCGTCGACCTGGGACCGAACCGCAGCGACGCACGGATGCACGCCAAGACCGTAGGAACCTACGCAGTGCCGTAGGGGACCGCACCGCCACTTCCCAGCAAATTAGGGACACTGTTGCTCCTGGGGTATCGGCGAGGACCATTTGCAACCGTCTCCATGAAGCTGGGCTACGGTCCCGCACAGCGTTAGGCCGTCTTCCGCTCACGACCCAACATCGTGCAGCCCGCCTCCAGTGGTGTCGCGACAGGCGTGAATGGAGGGACGAATGGAGACGTGTCGTCTTCAGCGATGAGAGTCGCTTGTGCCTTGGTGCCAATGAAGGTCGATACGTGTTTGGCACCGTGCAGGTGAGCGCCACAATCAGGACTGCATACAACCGAGGCACACAGGGCCAACACCCGGCATCATGGTGTCGGGAGCGATCTCCTACACTGGCCGTACACCTCTGGTGATCGTCGAGGGGACACTGAATAGTGCATGGTACATCCAAACCGTCATCGAACCCATCGTTCTACCATTCCTAGACTGGCAAGGGAACTTGCTGTTCCAACAGGACAATGCACGTCCGCATGTATCCCGTGCCACCCAACGTGCTCTAGAAGGTGTAAGTCAACTATCCTGGCCAGCAAGATCTCCGGATCTGTCCCCCATTGAGCATGTTTGGGACTGGACGAAGCGTCGTCTCACGCGGTCTGCACGTCCAGCACGAGCGCTGGTCCAACTGAGGCGCCAGGTGGAAATGGCATGGCAAGCCGTTCCACAAGACTACATCCAGCATCTCTACGATCGTCTCCATGGGAGAATAGCAGCCTGCATTGCTGCGAAAGGTGGATATACACTGTACTAGTGCCGACATTGTGAATGCTCTGTTGCCTGTGTCTATGTGCCTGTGGTTCTGTCAGTGTGATCATGTGATGTATCTGACCCCAGGAATGTGTCAATAAAGTTTCCCCTTCCTGGGACAATGAATTCACGGTGTTCTTATTTCAATTTCCAGGAGTGTAATTCAATAATTGTCACTCTGTAAATGGTCAGGCAGCTAAATTTACCTATGGCTTTTCCTTTAGCTCTCGTGTCGATTTGCTTTCGTTTTAATCCCAGGTATAGAGCACCTTTCAACCTTTCTCCGTTGTGAGATAAAGTGGTTGTTTGAGTGAATGCGAGTGAGGCAGGAATCAGAGCATGAGTGTCGTTTTGTACGATTTCCCCTCACCATGTGATAACAATTTCTGTAGCTTTATCCACCTTCGTTTCTTTTACGAGAGTAATCCCAAAAGTAAGGTCTCCTATTTTTTTATAAGTACATAGACCTGTTTATTTCTACATTTGTTGACATCAGTTTACAGCTTGAACATTTAGCTATTTTTCGACATAATCACCATTTGTGTCGATGCATTTTTGTAGACGTTGTGGCAGTTTTTGTATGCCCGAGTCATACCAGCTCGCCGCCGTGCTGTTCAGAAAGTAATGAACTGGCGTGATTGTTGCTTGGTCTCAGGTGTAAAGTGGTATGCCCAGGTTTCGTCACCAGTGACAATTGAGTCCAGAAAGTTGTCTTGTTCGGCTGCAAGGCGGTGAAGAAATGCGCGGGAAGCATCAACTCGTTGCCGCATGTGGTCCTAAGTCAGCATGCGTGGCACCCATCTTGCGCACACCTTCCGGTACTTCAGTGTTTCCGTTAAAATTTTGTGAACGGTGCTTCGGGAAACCTCAGGAACCAGCGTGCAGGGTGATCCGCCGATCTTCACGCACGGTTTGCTCAACCTTCAACACTGTCTCCTCAGAAACTGACGCTCTCCCGCCCCTTTGTTCGTCTTGAATTTCGGTCCGACCAGCTGCAAACTCTTTACACCACTTACGAACAATTTTGACATCCATCTACGACTCACCATACACTTCCGTCAATTGGTGATGGATTTCAGTCGGCGCAGTGCCCTTTGCGTGCAAAAACCGAATAACTGGGCGCAATTCGCACTTGGCGGTAACATCCAACGGGAGCTCCATTGTCAACGGCTGCCAAGCAAGGACTTACCGCCTCAGCGCGGCGTGCGCTTGTTTACACACAGCGCGCGAAGCACTCTTCATACCAACTGACACACAAACAGAGTTCTGTGCATATAAAGAAATAGGAGACCTTACTTTTGGGATTACCCTCGTAATATACGCTGATAACCTCGCTGTTGAGCGCCCGTATGCTCCAAGCGCTTACACACCCACCCACACACACACACACACACACACACACACACACACACACACACGAAAAGCCTTCTGGAAATCTAAAAATATGGTATCAGATTGAGATCCCTGTCGATAACAGTCGCGTCTCACGTTATCCCTACGTTAGTGGTTCCTTTTTTTGTGTTCCTTCCTTGATTTATGGAATTCAGTGTTTGTGTATCGCTGTCGCAAGACTTTCACCTCTTCAGTGAGTTTCTCTCGTACGCGTTTGTTTGGTTACGCGTGACACAACAAGCTCCGTGGCTACGGGCAACGCACAGCCAGATCCTACACATAACACACGCCGGGCGCAGATGCAGTACGTTCCTCAAGTAAGCGCCGAACGGAAGCCGTTGTAGCAAGCTGGCCCGCGTCCAAGCCGCTGTTTGTTTCCTCAGGCGGGCCACGGCGCGATTTTGCTTACTCCTGGGGCACCCTAGGAGTGGCATCGCCCCAGTGTACACTGCCGCTGCGGCTAACCTGCCTCGCATTAAATCTCCCGAAACACGCCCTCAGCCATTCCGAAGTCGTCGCGAACGGCAGCTTGCGGGCACTTTCATTTTTAATGACGCAAATATTTGGACGGAGTTTATCAGTGATCTACAACTCATGTACGAGTGGTCAGAAATCGATGGCACTTGAAATTAGTCAGGTTCACTCGCCATCGTGTTGTAAACATGTCATTTGGACATTTCGACACCGCCTGTTTACTCGTTTCTGTGGCTCTTGTGTACATCATGCCGAGTGATTTTCACAGGACGGAAGATATTTCCAAGCTGGGGCTGGGAAATAAACATTGGAAAAGCCGTGGCACAGGCGCCACTGATCAAAAGTATCCAGATACCCACTAGCGCTTATTACACTACTGGCCATTAAAGTTGCTACACCAAGAAGAAATGCAGATGATAAACGGGTATTCATTGGACAAATATATTATACTAGAACTGACTGTGATTACATTTTCACGCAGTTTGGGTGCATAGATACTAAGAAATCAGTATCCAGAACAACCATCTCTGTCCGTAATAACGGCCTTGATACGCCTGGGCATTGAATCAAACAGAGCTTGGATGGCTTGTACAGGTACAGCTGCCCATGCAACTTCAACACGATACCACAGTTCATCATGAGTACTGACTGGCATATTGTGACGAGCCAGTTGCTCGGCCACCATTGACCAGACGTTTTCAGTTGGTGGGAGATCTGGAGAATGTGCTGACCAGAGCAACAGTCCGACATTTTCTGTATCCAGAAAGGCCCGTACAGGACCTGCAACATGCGGTCGTGCATTATCCTGCTGAAATGTAGAGATTCGCAGGGATCGAATGGAGGGTAGAGCCACGGGTCGTAACACATCTGAAATGTACCGTCCACTGCTGAAAGTGCCGTCAATGCGAACAAGAGGTGACCGAGACGTGTAGCCAATGGCACCCCATGCCATCACGCCGGGTGATGCGCCAGTATGGCGATGACGAATACACACTTCCAATGTGCGTTCACCGCGTTGTCGTCAAACACGGATGCGACCATCGTGATGCTGTAAACAGAACCTGGATTCATCCGAAGAAATGACGTTTTTCCATTCGTGCTCCCAGGATCGTCGTTGAGTATACCGTCGCAGACGCTCCTGTCTGTGATGCAGCGTCAAGGGTAACCGCAGCCATGGTCTCCGAGTTGATAGTCCATGCTGCTGCAAACGTCGTAGAACTGTTCGTGCAGATGGTTGTTGTCTTGCAAATGTTCCCATCTGTTGACTCATGGATCGAGACGTGGCTGCACGATCCGTTACAGCCATGCGGATAAGATGCCTGTCATCTCGATTGCTAGTGATACGAGGCCGTTGGAATCCAGCACGGCGTTCCGTATTACCCTCCTGAACCCACCGATTCCATATTCTGCTAACAGTCATTGGATCTCGACCAACGCGAGCAGCAAAGTCAGGAGACGATAAACCGCAATTGCTCCGACTGGTACGGGTGCAATCGATGTTGATGTAGCATTCTCAACACAGACGTTTTTTAGATTCCCGATTCTTTCGCAATTTGTCTGCTACTGATGTGCGGATTAGTGGCGACAGCGACTAAAACGCCTACTTGGGCATCAGCAATAAATGCAATAAATGCTCAAAATGATGTCCGTCAACTTCAATGCATTTGGCAATACGTGTAACGACATTCCTCTCAACAGCGAGTAGCTCGCCTTCCGTAATGTTCGCACATCCATTGGCAATGCGCTGACGCATGTTGTCACGCGTTGTCGGTGGATCACAATAGCAAATATCCTTCAACTTTCCCCACAGAAAGAAATCCGGGGACGTCAGATCCGGTGAACGTGCGGGCAATGGAATGGTGCTTCGATGACCAATCCGCCTGTCAGAAATATGCTATTCAATACCCCTTCAACTGCACGCATGTGGCGGACATCCATCATGTTGGAATTACATCGCCATTCTGTCATGCAGTGAAACATCTTGTAGTAACATCGGTAGAACATTACGCAGGAAATCAGCATACATTGTACCATTCAAATTGCCATCGATAAAATAGGGGCCAGTTATCCTTCCTCCAATAATGCCGCACCGTACATTAACCCGCCAAGGTCGCTGATGTTCCACTTGTCGCAACCATCGTGGATTTTCCGTTGCCCAATAGCGCATATTATGCAGATTTACGTTACTGCTGTTGGCCAATGACGCTTCGTCACTAAAGAGCACGCGTGCTAAAAATCTGCCATTGTCCCGTAATTTCTGTAGTGCCCAGTGGCAGAACTGTACACGACGTTCAAAGTCGTCGCCATGCAATTCCTGGTGCACAGAAATATGGTACGGGTGCAATCGATGTTAATGTAGCATTGTCAACAGCTATTTTTTTGAGATTCCCGACTAGTTTGTCAACTACTGTTGTGCGGATTAACCGCGGCAGCAGCTAAAACACCTACTTGGGCATCACCATTTGTTGGAGGCCGTGGTTGACGTTTCACATGTGGCTGAACACTTCCTGTTTCCTTAAATAACGTAACTATCCGGCGAACGGTCCGGGCACTTGGATGATGTCGTCCAGGATACCGAGCAGCATACATAGCACACGCCTGTTGGGCATTTTGATCACAATAGCCATACATCAACACGATATCGACCTTTTCTGCAATTGGTAAACGGTCCATTTTAACACGGGTAATGTATCACGAAGCAAATACCGTCCGCACTGGCGGAATGCTACGTGATACCACGTACTTATACGTTTTTGACAATTACAGCGCCATCTATCACAAAACGTACTACACGAATATGAACTAAAAATGGGGGTTCCTATTTTAAAAAAACGCAGTTGATATCCGTTTGACCTATGGCAGCGCCATCTAGCGGGACAACCATAGCGCCATCCGGTTTCCCCCTTCAAGTTAGACGAGTTTCGTTCTTTGTATTTATTCGTGAGATATTTGGCCCGGTCACTATCAATGCACCACCCTGTATATAAATGAGCTAGTAGATCATGTGAAAGTCCCGTGAGACTTTTCGAGGATAATGCTGTTGTATACAGAAAAGTTGCGACACTAGAACTTATGGAAGGACCTGCAGAGGATTGACGATAGGGACCATCAACGTATGCAAATGTGTCGTATTGCGAACAGAGAGACGGAAAGTCCCTTTATTGTATTATTACACGATTGCAGACAAATCACTGGAAGCAGTTAGTTTCATAAACCGTCCAAGAGTATGTGTACGGAACGATTTGTAGTGGATCGATGATATAAAATTAACCCGGGTAAGACAGGTGCCACTCTGAGATTCATTGGAAGAATCCTTAGGAAACATAGCTCATAAAAAAGTATATTACAAAATACTCTTTCAACCAATACTTGAGTCCTGCTTGTCAATTTGGGATCTGCACCAGATAGGGATGATAGAGGCAATAGAAAAGATCCGAAGAAGAGCAGCACGTTTCGTTGCAGGTAAGTTAGTAAGCATGAAAGCGCCACAGTGATGCTAAGTCAACTCCAGTGGCAGATACCGCAAGAGAGGCTTTCTATATCACAGTATCGTCTATTGTTAAAAGGTTCGAGAGCATATATTCCTGCCGGTCGGAGTAGCCGTGCGGTTCTAGGCGCTGTAGTCTGGAACCGCGTGACCACTACGGTCGCAGGTTCGAATCCTGCCTCGGGCATGGATGTGTATGATGTCCTTAGGTTAGTTAGTTTTAAGTAGTTCTAAGTTCTAGGGGACTGATGACCTCAGATGTTAAGACCCATAGTGCGAAAAGACCGCGAAGATAAAATTAGAGAGTCTCGATCCCACATGAGGGCTTACCGAAATCGTTCTTCCCGCGAACCGTACGCGACTAGGACAAGAAAGGGGAGACGTGGCACTCGTACACAAAATACCCGCCACACACCGAAAGGTCGCCTGTAGAATAAAGATTGAGATGAGGTCGGCACGCGGGTCAAAACGATATTGGGACCTCTATTTAGAGTGATGGGACAGCGTGGCGGTGCGGAGGATTAATCCACGATACTGATACATGTTTTCTACAAGGTGTGATTGGAAAGTTTTAAGAATGGATCCGCTACTACTTACTGGTTTGGCGGGCTGATACACGCAGGGTGGGGAGTGAGTCATTGCCTTGTACTTAAACACCCTCTGACAGGAAACTGCGTTTCCATTATTCAGTTCGTTGTGGCAGCTGGTTAATTGCGGGTCTGGTAAGCCTTGTTGGTGGATTCAGTCTGCGTGAAAATGGACGTAAAAACGGAGCAACGAGTTTGTGTGAAATTTTGATTTAAAACCGGAAAATCATCTTCTGAGACTTACGAACTATTAAAAACAGCTTTAGGAGATAATTGTATGAGCCAGTCAAAAGTTTTCGTCTGGTTCAGCAGATTTAAAAATGGCCGCGAACCATTTGAAGATGAACCATGGTCCGGTCGTCCTTCGACCACAAAAACGAATGACAATGTTGTGAAAGTTCGCGAGTGCACTCTGCTCGTAGACTTATAATTAGGGAGATGGCTGATGAACTTAATTAATTTTCTACGTAGTTCAGTCCATTTTTCTGAAGATCTGTTCATGCGTCGAGTGTCTGCAAAATTCATTCCAAAAGTGTTGTCAAGTGACCAGAGACAACACCGACTTGAAGTATGCCAAGAATTGATTGTTGTTGTTGTTGTGGTTTTCAGTACTGAGAGCTCTCCATGCTACTCTATCCTGGGCAAGATTCTTCATCTCCCAGTACCTACTGCAACCTACATCCTTCTGAATCTGCGTAGTATATTCATCTCTTGGTCTCCGTCTATGATTTTTACCCTCCATGCAACCCTCCAATACTAAATTGGCGATCCCCTGATGCCCCAGAACATGTCCTACCAACCGATTCCTTCTTTTAGTCAAGTTGTGACACAAACTCCTCTTCTCCCGAGTTCTATTCAATACCTCCTCATTAGTTATGTGATCTACCCATCTAATCTTCAGCATTCTTCACATTTCGAAAGCTTCTATTCTCTTCTTGTCTAAACTATTTATCCTCCATGTTTCACTTCTATACATGGCTACACTCCATACAAATACTTTCAGAAACTACTTCCAAACACTTAAATCAATACTCGATGTTAACAAATTTTTCTTCTTCAGAAACGCTTTTCCTGCCATTGCCAGTCTACGTTTTATATCCTCTCTACTTCGACCATCATCAGTTATTTTGCTCTCCAAATAGCAAAACTCCTTTACTACTTAAAGTTGAGTAATCGGACTAAAAATGGCCCAGATCTGCTAAATAGGGTAATTACAGGTGACGAATCGTGGGTTTATGGATATGATCCTGAAGCAAAAGAGCAGTCTTCGCAATAGAAGCCTTCAGGTTCAACACGGCCGAAAAAAGTATGGCAAAGTAAGTTGAAGTTGAAGACAATGTTGGTGATTTTTTTCGATTCTACCGATATTGCGCATCATGAATTTACCCCTGGAGGACAGACAATTAACCAGGAATACTACAAATGTGTCCTAGAACGTTTGCGCGAAAGATGCGGAAGAGAAGGCCTGCATTGTGGTAGGAAAGGAGTTGGGTGCTACACCATGACAATGCACCGGCTCATCGCGCCTTCTCCATCGTTGAATTTTTGACCAAATTCAAAATTCCTGTGCTTCCACAACCGCCGTATTCCCCTTATTTGGCCTCAGCGGACGTCTACCTGTTTCCTAAAATGACATTTGCACTGAAAGGGAAATGATTTGACTTGATTGAAGACATACAGGCAAATACAGAGAGCGTCCTTAACACAGTCCAGGAAAAAATTCCAGGAATGTTTCCAAAAGTGGAAACACCCTTGGAGTGTGTGTTTTCAGTCAGAAGGGGACTACTTTGAAGGAGATGGATCACAGTAGCACTTAAGTACGACCATTGTACAATTACAAGCCCACTGTTAAAACTTTCCAATCACACCTTGTATTAAGTCTGCGGAGCAGAATGTACGACGTGCAATTTGTCTAGGTGCGTGGCTCGCTGCCAAGAATGCAAGGATTCTCAGCGCGGCAAAGTAATGGACATAAAAAAGTAAAATAAAAAAATCTAAAAAATCGCGTTACAGTTGTCGTCGGAGCACTGGGTGAGTTCATTCATTTTTCGAAAGGGGAGGCCGACATAGTTGGCCTGCTTTCGGCCGGCCAACGACACGCTGCGCTGACGGAATCGTGGCACACTCGCTCCAATCTTTCTCAAACGATTTTACAGCGACTATTCGGTAAAAAAAATTCATATTTGTGATGCTTGTATTATACGTCAGCTTCACGATGATGTGTCCATCATTTCGTTAATGGTCATAGTTATTGTATCATTTGCATTTATACACTGCGCGAAATCGGAAGAAGTTTGCAATGAAAAATAGGGCTCTCTATGATTTTGCGTTTGGTGATTATTACATAATATACTGCTGTGAATGAAATTTATACTACTGGACATTAAAATTGCTACACCAAGAAGAAATGCAGATGATAAACGGGTATTCATTGGACAAATATATTATACTAGAACTGACATGTGATTACATTTTCACGCAATTTGGGTGCATAGATCCTGAGAAATCAGTACCCAGAACAACCACCTCTGGCGGTAATAACGGCCTTGATACGCCTTGGCATTGAGTCAAACAGAGCTTGGATGGCGTGTACAGGTACAGCCTCAACACGATACCACAGTTCATCATGACTAGTGACTGGCGTATTGTGACGAGTCAGTTACTCGACCAATATTGACCAGACGTTTTCAATTGGCGAGTAATCTGGAGAATGTGCTGGCCAGGACAGCAGTCGGACATTTTCTGTATCCAGAAAGGCCCGTACAGGACCTGCAACATGCTGTCGTACATTATCCAGCTGAAATGTAGTGTTTCGTAATGATTGAATAAAGGGTAGAAACACGGGTCGTAACACATCCGAAATGTAACGTCCACTGTTCAAAGTGCCGTCAATGCGAACAAGAGGTGACCGAGACGTGTAACCAATGGCACCCTATACCATCACGCCGGGTGATACGCCAGTATGGCGATGACGAATACACGCTTCCAATGTGCGTTCACCACGATGTCGCCAAACATGGATGCCACCATTATGATGTTGTAAACAGAACCTGGATTTCTCCGAAAAAATGACGTTTTGCCATTCGTGCACGCAGGTTCGTCGTTGAGTACACCATCGCAGGCGCTCCTGTCTGTGATGCAGCGTCAAGGGTAACCGCAGCCATGGTCTCCGAGCTGACAGTCCATGCTGCTGCAAACGTCGTCGAACTGTTCGTGCAGATGATTGTTGTCTTGCAAAGCTCCCCATCTGTTGACTCATGGATCGAGACGTGGCTGCACGATCCGTTACAGCCATGCGGATAAGATGCCTGTCATTTCGATTGTTAGTGATACGAGGCCATTGGAATCCAGCACGGCGTTCCGTATTACCCTCCTGAACCCACCGATTCCATATTCTGCTAACAGTCATTGGATCTCGACCAACGCGAGCAGAAAAGTCGCGAGACGATAAACTGCAATCGCGATAGGCTACAATCCGACCCTTATCAAAGTCGGAAACGTGATGGTACGCATTTCTCCTCCTTACACGAGGCATCACAACAACGTTTCACCAGGCAACGCCGGTCAACTGCTGTTTGTGTATGAGAAATTGGTTGGAAACTTTCCTCATGTCAGCAAGTTGTAGGTGTTGCCACCGGTGCCGACCTTCTGTGAATGTTCTGAAAAGCTAATCATTTGCATATACAGCAGCGTCTTCCTGTCGGTTAAATTTCACGTTTGTAGCACGTCATCTTCGCGGTGTATCAATTTTAATGACCAGTAATGTAGCTAATGTATTAAATTTTTCTCTAGACTTCGATGGAGCTCTCTATCTGTTACCATACACGAGAAAATTGATCATATGCAGCACACTCATTTACGATCGCGGGCGCCAGCTATAAAATCAGAATAAAACATTCACAACTTCCCTCATATCTCATAAATGGTTTAAAATATCGAAATGAAATTTTGGCAAACGATAGCATTGAAAGAGGAGAGTATTTTTCCATATGGTTGTTATGTGGAACTTCACTATCTACTGCGTTATTCCACTAACTATAGAATTTTTCCATGAAAGAATGTAATTTTTGGGGCCTTCGATAGCTGGTGAAACGAGAAATGCTGTGGGTCGTGGAACAACATTAAGTGAAACATTACACTTTTTTTGTACTGAGGATGTGATTCTTCGTAAGCTGTTCACCTTACTTGCCTTCAGCTCCTCACTTAATCAACCACTGTTTGAGAATCATCTCACAATAGCGTCTGTTCAATATGTTTATGAGGTGACCTTGTGTAAACTCGGCTGTGTTTTGACAAAAGAAGATTTTAACACAGCAACAAAACAAATGTAGGCTTTACCCAAAATTCAACACTC
This sequence comes from Schistocerca gregaria, assembly GCF_023897955.1. Taxonomy (NCBI): domain Eukaryota; kingdom Metazoa; phylum Arthropoda; class Insecta; order Orthoptera; family Acrididae; genus Schistocerca; species Schistocerca gregaria. The sequence continues at coordinate 498,760,469 of NC_064925.1, read as the reverse complement.
ATGATGCTCCTATGAAAGTTAGAAATGGTTAACAGGCCAGGTGAATGTAAATCGCTGCTTTTGTTGCATTTTCAGTGCAATTCTTTATACAGGGTGAAAAGTATTTAAACCGACAAACTCTGGGAGGTTGTAGGGGACGTCTGAACAAATATATTTCCCTTATGTCATTTTCTACTTTGAGGATTATTTAAACCGGTGGAGGCTCTTCAGTTGTTAGAGGGCGTATTACGCTTTTCAGTTGTAGGCAACTGCTGTCCACCTGTGTAGCAGTGCACTGTCTCTGTTTACTAATGGAGCGTTGCACCTGGAGTGAGTACACTGATATGTTTGGTGCGTACTACGTTGCGCACCACAACGGACGCGCTGCACAGCGGGTTTATCAACTATAATATACTAATCGTCGTATCCCGCATCATACGACCTTTGCTGCTGTGTACCTACGTCTGCGTGAGACCGGGTCTTTTAGCAGATTACGTGGTCAGGGACGCCATCACACGGTAAGAGCGCTGCAATGTGAGGAATCTGTCTTGCAGCATGGGGAACGGTATCCTTCAATCAGCATTCGTGCAATTCCACTTAATATGCTGACGAATCAGACGAATGTAAGAACAGTTCTTCGAGAGCAGTTGTTACGTCCATTTCACTTACAGCGTGTCCACAACCTGGAACCAGCTGACTATCCACTTAGAGCACAGTTTTGGCAGTGGTACCTGGAACAGTGTGAAATGCATCCTACATTTCCATTTTCTGTGTTTTTTACCGATGAAGCAACGTTCGGGCATGGTGGCGTCTTCAACATGCACAATTCGCATGTTTGGAGTGAGGATAACCCACATGCCACAGTTACTCGCGCTCATCAAGTGCGGTTCTTCGTTAATGTGTGGGGCGGTGTTGTTGGAGACTGTTTAATTGTGCCATATCTGCTACCTAGGCCATTAAATGGCAGGCACTATTACAATTTTCTCACCAGAGCATTGCCAGAATTGCTGGAAGGCGTCCCGCTCCCTAAAAGACAACGCATGTGGTTCCAACATGACGGGGCGTCGGCACATTTCAGTCGTCGTGTGCGTCTATTCCTGGACCGACGGTTCCCCGAAACGCGGATTGGCAGAGCTGATCCTGTACCATGCCCTGCTCAGTCCCCAGATATGTCCCCTCTGGACTTTTTTGTGTGGGGAGAGATATGCAAACTTGTTTACGCAACTCCTGTTGCATCAGAAGATGATCTGGTTGTCGGGATAGTAGCAGCAGCAGGAACAATTGGGGAGTCAGACAGAACATGACCCGTCAGTGTAATATTTGTTTACGTCTCAATGGAGGCATTTTTAAAAATCTACTTTAATTGAAATTGGATTGTGTTATTGTTTTGTCTCTGGTTCATAAAAAAATGGAAAAGTGTTTGTTGGTTTAATTAATTTGCTGCCAGAGAAATCTTCCTCTACCACTTTAAATACTCCTCGCAGGGAAAAATGACATTTGGGAAAAATATTTGTTTTGATGTCCCCTACAACCTCTCAGAGTTTGTCGGTTAAATACTTTTCACACTGTAGATAGTAACCAAAGCAGAGGTGACAGTAGATCTTTTTGGATGGTCACCGTGCGACTGTGGCTGTGGAAAGCCTATATTTAATATTTGGAGAAAATATGGGTGTAGGCATCAATTTAGAACGACACTTCCCCTCCAGCTCTCGGCATTTCCCCTACAGCGCACTGACAGCCTGCCCTCAACCCCACCACAAACACTCTCCCCAGGCTTGCCCAGCCGACTGAGCATCTATCGTCCACACTATTCTGCACACACTGCACTTCAAGGATGGGCGAAAGGACCTTTCAGTGTTTAGTGGTTTATAAAGGGTGAACCAGAATTCCACCGACAAGGTTGCACAGGTCGTTCAGGGATATTTTCTGCATGGTTTGGTGTAAATATTCATGGTATGCACGGCGTGTCTTGTTTGAAAACAAACTTGTTCCACTCACTCTTGGTACTTGATGTTTACAACGGATGCTCACTTCGCTATTTGACCTCAAGCTTGTTTTTAGTACTGCCCGCTTCTGCCTCGGGTTCGTTTTTCTGGCAGTGAAAAGCAGTGTCCATAAAAACAACTGAAGTGGCGCCACTGTTCTTAAACCGTTTGAGCCCCAGTGGTTTCTGCTTCAAACCACCATTTTATGCGTTTTGATTTTAAGTACCAGTGAATTTCACAGGAAACCACCGGTGCTACTGGAAGGCAGGGTCATCTAGTGGTACACTGCGGTTCTTTTGTGAATGTAGAGCATTGTAGCAGTCACTTTCAGTAACCGTCGGCACGTTGATTGTGCTACATAATTTTAAGAAATTGTGATATGAGGTTATTATTTATAAGTGATCATGCAGAAGAGATCAGTGGCGGTTAAGTTAGTATGTCTTAAGTTCTTGTAAAGTAAATATGAATGTTTACTGCTTTTGGAGCGAAACAACTGTAACAGTATATACTTTTGATATAAATTTATCAAATTTTAGGCCCATTTTGCTTGTTATTTAGGACTATAATTTGTTTTAGTTTCATGGAAATTTCGAGATGAGAAATTATGTCTACGAATGGATGGTCGTAATCTACATGTCTCAGCATTTCCTAGGCAACGAGAGTAATTCTTAGTGTAGGGGATTAACGTATTTTTAGAAACTTGCTGAAAAAGATTGTAAAGAGCCGCCTTTCGACAAAGGTGAATTGGACATGTGATTGACAGTATTGGTAGCCAGCATGTAGCTATAGATGTGAGGGAGACACTAATGGGTCTCATAGCTGCATTCAAATGAACGTCAACTTTCTTACACGAGCGCTGCTGAACCAAAGCGGTGCGCAATTTTCCATAACGGAGTCTACCAAAGCAAGGGATGCTCCACGGAGAACTTATACGTTTGCTCCCCCATGTAGTACCTGCCAGCTTCCTCATCAGAGCCACAAGTGTATGTGGATTCCTAGGTGTGCTGCAAAAGTGTTTAAGGTGTAGCTGACATTTTGGCGTTCGTGCGATGACTGAACGGGGGACCGTACCATCGTCTTCAGCGGTGGAACAGTTTCGGAAGTCCGAGTTCTGTAGTTCGGCCTTCGCTCTGTCATCCACCGCTTCGGTACCAGCATCGTTAACAGAAGGGATATACGATTTCGATCCGCTTACTTATTTTACATCAGACCAAGCCTTACAACTTCTAGTCAGATCAACTGGCAATTTTAGTGTCAAATTCATCGGACTTTCTCTCATTGCTCTTTCGCTTTGGCACCTTTTGTCGGCTAGGTTTTGTCTTCTCTTAAATATGACGAAGTTCTTTCTGCTTCCGTAGAACTTTCTAACAGTGGGTCTTCATCTTGCTTGGAACGTACTTGTCTGAGGCGTAATGAACGATGCTTCTGAATTTCATCCGTTTGTGTTCCACATCTCCGTCCACAGAATGGAATATTCGACACTGACCACTTAGATATTCTCCAGTTTTTATCCTGTCACTAAGCAAAAATTACTTCCTACTTTCAATAGAACGAAAAACTAGCCCAAGTTGCAAATATTTTAAGCCGGTCGCTGTGGGCGAGCGGTTCTAGGCGCTTCAGTCTGGAATTGCGCTGCTGCAACGGTCGCAGGTTCGAATCCTGCCTCGTGCATGGATGTGTGTGCTGTCATTAGGTTAGGTAGGTTTAAGAAGTTCTAAGTCTAGGGGACTGATGACCTCAGATGTTAAGGCCCATAGTGCTCAGAGCCATTTGAACCTTTTGAAATATTTTATTTTTTATTCGATGACTAGTTTTGGGCCGAGACCCATTTTCAAATCAACACAAAAAAGTCGAAAAATTTGTAATGTACATTTTCAACTTTGTTTTGTTGATTTGAAAATGGGTCACGTACATTACACATTTTCAACTTTGTTTTGTTGATTTGAAAATGGGTCTCGTGCATTACACATTTTTCGACGTCTTCGGAAATGCCATTTTCGGTTTTTTTATGTTGATCTGAAAATAGGTCTCGGCCCGAAACTAGTCATCGAAAAAATAGAGTATTTGAAAGTTGGATTGGTGTTTCGTTCGACTGGTTAACAGAAGTTGCTGACCCAAGTTACTCCAGCACGCTGGAAGTTCGTAAATACTTCCTACCTTTATGAACATTGCTTGTAATACCATTAGCCATTGACGCTGTCACAGCCGTATGGTCACGGTAGCTTCCTATAAGTAAACTGATCCCAAAAGATCGGATCTGATGCTGCTAGGAGGTCTAGGACGTCGCGCTCACGAACTGGTTCTCTAACCATGTGCTCGAAATAAATTTTTCGGAGAAGACATTCAGAATAATGTTACACGATCCCTGTCACTCGCTCCAGTTTTCACTGTACGACTCTCATTCTACAGATGGCAAATCGAAGTTCCCTCTTTTTACTGTTGCGTGAACGAGAAATTTATTGACGATACTATACAATTTCTCTGTGAATAGCTCTGCCACTACAGCTGTAAAAGGTATATAAAATCATTCGATTTCCATGTTTTACATACCTTTTATACTTGACTACGCGCAAATTGTTTCACATTCGGTATCCGTTATAACCATACTAGACATAATCCAAATAAAGCATGATATTGACGTCTAATCTATCCTTGCGATACACAGGCGGCCGACCAAAATATGGAGACAAAAAAAAACAACACATTAACGTGCCTAATGCGTTGTAGGAAAACCGTTGGCATTGATAACAGCTTCCAGTTGTCTCGGAATGAAGAAATAAATGTCCTGTTTGGTTTTCAAAAGTAATCTTACACCATTTTTTCCGCAAAACAATTGCAAGTTCACGAAACGACGGTGGAGATGGATAGTGATGATGCACCCACCTCTCCAAAGTAGACCGCAAAGGCTAAGTAATGTTGAGATGAGGTCAACGTGGCGGTCAGGCGAAATGCGATTATTTTCGATGTTACAATCGATAAGTATTAGCCCTGAAAGTACAGTTAAAGTTATTTTCTTACAAACATTTGAAATTAAGAATTATTTGGCACATTTAAAATTTCTATTACTAATTAGGCAATCTAGTACTGTTTGCTATGTTTATTTCTGGATCAATTTATGAAATAATAATCGAAATTAACAGAAATTCATTTGTCAAGAAAAATTGTAATCACTTTGGAATATGGCTATAACCATAGAGTGAAATAGTAGTAGGCATGCTTCTGATGTGATCGGACGTGTTTTTGTATTTTGGTCGAAAAATGCATTTTCGACTTTATTTTTTAAAAAAATGGCTCTGAGCACTATGGGACTCAACTGCTGTCGTCATCAGTCCCCTAGAACTTAGAACTACTTAAACCTAACTAACCTAAGGACATCATACACATCCATGCCCGAGGCAGGATTCGAACCTGCGACCGTAGCAGCCCCACGGTCCCGCACTACGCACCTAGAACCGCGAGACCACCGCGGCCGGCTTCGACTTTATTAACGTGAAAATTCAAAAGACTGTATGATATACTAAAATGTGACAAAATTTATTAACGTACCAACAAAAATTCTGCAACAACAAACTTCAAATTTTAAATCAACATTAGATCAATTCAACCATGAGGACCTAAAATGTAAGAATTTCAGCTTCAAGAATGAGACCCCTAGAAAAGAAGAACTGGAGCCAACTCTACACGACAAGCTAACTAAACTAGAAAGTTTATTGTAATCTACGCACCTTTCAAATTTTTACATAAAAGACTGCTTGTTGTGGACAAGGAGGAATTACGCCTGGAGTCAGGAAATGGCCTTGTTGCCTTGTTCTGCAGCAAGACAGGCATCCACACAGGTAGTGCAAGCAACGTCTGGTGGATCATGAGATGCCAGCATTGTGTCTATTGTCCGGCTTTACTGAATGTGGTGGTACAGACACTCGCATTGACCATGGTGTGCTCACCGCCCAGCTACAATAGTGGTCACACTTCTACGTCGACATTCCAGGTGAGACCAGATACACGTCGCAATGGTATGGTGGGGTGCGTGGAAAGGAAGTTTAGGGTTTAACGCCGCATCGACATCAAGTTCATTAGAGATGAAGCAGAAGCTCGAATTGGTTCAGGGTTGGAAAAGGAAAGTAGCGGTGCCCTTTCAAAGGAACAGTCCCGACATTTGCCTGGGGTGATTCAGGGAAATCACAGAACACCTGTATCTGGACGATTAGACGCGGAATTGAACTGTCGTCCTTCCGAAATCTAGTTCGGCGTGCTAACCACTGCGCCACCTCACTCTGTAGTATCGGTAGGTGTAAGTTCTGAGGAGAAAGAAGGTTGCCAGATTGCATTCAGGGTCGTCATATGGGTCCAGCATTTGGCGTAAAGATATGTGTTGCTGCTGAGTGGACAATGCGAACAGCTCTGGTTCCTGTAGCCGGTAAATTGCACGAAGGCGCTACCTTTCTGACCTGTTAAGGCTGGTGGCTGTGGCCTAGCTTTGAGGTCTTATCTTTCACCAAGATAATGCAAGACCACCTTTTGTCCCTGATGTGCTGGCATACTTCAATACAGAGACTGTTTAACAGTTGCCCTGGCCAGCACGTTTTCCAGATCTCTCACCCCCTGAAAAAATTTCATGACTGGGCCGTTTAGAGACTGGTATACCACCGTTCAATGGTCGCTAGAACCGATCAAGACTGGCATAGAGTCTAAGCTGGAAGGAATACACCGAGCTGATGAAAGTCATGGGATAGCGATCTGCACATAATACAGATGGCGGTAGTACCGCGTACACAGGGTATAAAGGGGCAGTGCATTGTCGGTGCTGCCATCTGTATTCAGGTGATTCTAGTGAAAAGTTTCCTGATTTGATTGTGGCCGCATGACGGGAATTAAGAAACTCTGAACGTGGAATGACAATTCGAGCTAGACATTTGGGACATTCCATTTCGGAAGTCGTTAGGAAACTCAATATTCTGAGATCCACCATGTCAAAAGTGTGTCGAGAATACTAAATTTCAGGTCTTACCTCTCACCATGGACAACGCAGTGGCTGATGGCGTTAACTTAACGACCAACAGCAGCAGCGTTTGGTTAGAGTTGTCAGTGCTGACAGACAAGCAACATTACGTGAAATAACCGCAGAAATCAACGTGGCACGTACAATGAGCGTTTCCGTTAGGACAGTGTGAGCGTGGGGTTGATCTGAGATTCTGTTATTCTGCGCAATGAATTAATCTGTGATGTACCCTTTACCCTGTGGCTCATGCAAGATGCAATTTCCACGCCTGCACTACTACAGAAGTCAGACAGACGGTCCTAACGTTCTAAAGAGAAATGCCTGAAAAACTTTCAGCAATAAATATCTTCTGGAGTCGTCCGCTGTAAGGAAATGACACAAAAATTCACAAAATTTCTTACGTAACTAGTGGGATACTTGGGTACTGGAGTAGTGCTAGTTAGTGCAAGAAAAACATGAAACTAACGAAAGTTATTATTTATTTTGGAAAAATTCGGAGCTATCGCAATGGCACTTTTAGTTATGATTTTAACGAGTTATATCCTGATTCTTTTCGGAATGTGAAGTTACCTTTCAAGGATAGGATTCGCTAATGAAATTTCTACACAAAGTTTAAGATTGTTGTTGACTTGGCCGAATGGCTGAGAGGCGCGACTACTCAACATGAATAATTATCCTTTAGAATGTTGCTAGGTACGGTCGAGGCTGTAGCGTGTGAAATGCAGTGAAGTGTACTGTTGTGGAGGAAATATGGGGCTCGCAAAAGCTGTAGCGCAGCACAATACCGTAAGCTGTGATGACTGCTGTCTGCGCCGCTCGCTGCTGACAAATAAGATAACCCTCGTTCTATCTGGGTTGTCCTTCGCCAATCAAACTCTCCCTACGCCTTGATGAAGTCAAGGATTCCTATTCGCCCCTAGTCTAACTATTGGCGTGGTATACCGGTCAGATAATCACTCCACCGCGATGTCACTAAAAAATTCGCTCGCAGGCGTTTAACTATAACTCTGTCCGTTCACACCGCACAATAAGTGTGTCGGCCAACACAGTGAACAACGCTTAATCGCGAGGACTCTATATTGAGTTGCACTTTGATTCACTCTCGACAGAGGTGCTCTCCCAGTGAAGTACTGAGGAGAGACTTGTTCCTCACTCCAAGAGCGACAACGAACGGCGCCTCTCCAAGCCAGACGTGAAGGGGTATATCTTTCGGTCTCTTCCATTACTCCTTCAGCTCAAGGCGTCAGAAATATCGCCTGCCAATCAGCATTGCTCTTCTGAAACGGGGGAATGACGTTTCGTTTAAGGCGACCAATCCGGAAATCTGTAGTATCACCGTTTGGCGTTTGATGTCTCCCTGTGAAAATCTCTGAAACTGCGTTCTATGTGTAAAGAATGCGTAGGCTGGCCGCTGCCCCACAATTTAGCGGATTTGCTTTTAAGCCAAACACGGGGTCGTTCCTCATTTCCCTCCAGCGAATGCTGTCCGCTCCACGGGCGGCCACCGACCGATGTAGATGGGTTGGGACTCCTGGCGTGCGGTTGCCTCTCTCGAACTAAAAGATCCTGTGGCAGTCGTATCTGGAATGTATGTGTGTACGCCAGCCTCGAGTATTTCAACCACGGTGCGCTTACTTGTTATTTGCATATCGTTTGCATGAATTCATACAACATTGACTTTATCTTATCGAGTTTGGGTTCGAATGAAGCGTCTTGATGTGCGTAATATGATTGTGAGGGCGGAATATGTAAGCAATTAAGGCGATTGGGCTGAGTGTGGCGCAGACCTTACAAAGACGTGGACCCAAGTTGTCTACAAGCCACTGTGCAAGGCTGTCAGTGACTTCGTAATGGTGTGGACTGTATCTACAATGGACTGGATATTATGGTCCAACTGAACTTATCAATGAATGAAAATCATTATATTTGGCTACTCTGAGACGATTTGCAGCCATTCATGTTCCCGAACAACAATGGTGTGGACTGTATCTAAAATGGACTGGATATTCTGGTCCAGATGAACCGATCATTGACTGAAAATCGTTATATTTGGCTACTCGGAGACCATTTGCAGCCATTCATGTTCCCAAACAACAATGGTGTGGACTGTATCTACAATGGACAGGATATCCTGGTCCAACTGAACCGATCATTAACTGAAAATCTTTATATTTGGCTACTCGGAGACCATTTGCAGCCATTCACGTTCCCGAACAACGATGGAAGTTTTGCGGGTGCCAATGCGCCATGACACCGGGCCATATTTTTTCGCGATTGGTTTGAAGAACATTCTGGACAATTATGGCCGATGATTTGGCCACCCAGGGCGTCGACACAAATCCCATCGAACATCTTGCGGCGTAATCGAGAGGTCAGGTCGCGCACAAAGTTCTGCACTGGTAACACTTCCACAGTTATGGACGGCTGTAGAGGCAGCGTGGCTCAATGTGTCTGCAGGTGACTTCCGTCGACTTGTTGAGGCCATGCACCGTCGATATGCATCCCGCCAGACTAAAGGAGTTCCGAAACGATATTAGGAGGTATCCGGCGACTTTTGTCACCTCAGTGTACTGGATCCGCATTCTTCGAGACGATGCATAGGCTAGTTAGAGCCACTGTTCCTGCCAGAAAGTGCCAGTTCTTTGAACTATTATATTAGAACAAATAAGCCCTCGGTCACAAATATTAAGTCAAAATTGACCATGTTTCGGCACTACTATGAGCGTCGTCTTCAGAATTAGACTAACTGTTCTAAAACATATTAAGTATATAATACATTAATAAAATTAAAGTTTGTACTGACTGGAAAAAGATGCAGTACTTACAAGTCACATATTAAAAAAGATCTAAGCCGGAAAGGCGCGTCATGAATAGTTGTAAGTAAGATGGCGAGCCGCTAAGGGCTGTTCGTACTTTAGTGAACAAGGGTTGCAACGAGACTGAGGTGGCCATGTTAGAAAGTGTGGGCAAGTAAAGATGGTGTTGCTACGAGCGCCATCTAGTAGCCGCAGAAACAACTAGGCTACTGTGCATTCAAAATTAGACACACGAAATTGTGATGCAGCTGATTAAGGCAAAACGTAAGCATTAAAAATAATAGGATGAAGTTACATATTTATCTGCTTTAAACAGAGATACATTTTGTAACGTAAAAAAACGTTAGTTATGACATACCAGAAGAGAGCAAAGATGTAACAGAAAAACAACATTTCGGTAAATTGCATGAGGAAATCTGAATCAAAGATCAAGCAATGGCTTTATACAGTCGAAAAAGTCTTTGTTTCACAGCTGCAGCTGTTCGTTGAGAATGAGGCTACAAGACGAGAGAGGTGTTTGAAAATCTCCAATTCCTCTAAAACATCTAACCTACGCCCCTTCTTTTCGGTATGCAGAATATTGTTATCGCCTATGACTTTAGGCACGTGTCTAGTAATTAAGAGATGATAGGCAAATGATGAATTTAGGGGACTGGTGCCGTTCTTTCTCAAAAGATGTTCTTTATATCTGATGGTGAAAGCACGTCCAGTTTGCCCTATATAATAGGAGGAGCAGGTATCACAGATGATCTTATAAACGCCAGAACTTTCTGTAGGGGGAGCGAATGGATTTCAAATTACAAATGATGTTTCTCTTTAGATTATTATTAGTAGAGAAGGCAACATTCCAGTTGTATTTCTTGTGAAGCATGCGCTGAATCTGATAGGAAATGGGTCCTATGAAAGGAATAGAAAAACGTTTTTTTTTTTGGGTTAATTTCAGTTCATGAGGTGTTCAGCGTGGTAGTTCTTGCAGTTTTCTTTTTTAGGATATCGTCCACTATGTTAGGCGTATATTCATTATTGACTGCTACGGTTTTTAGTAAATTTATCTCCTCATTAAACTTTTCTGTTGAAAGTGGTATAGAGGTGGCTCGGTGGACGGCAGAGTGAAAAAAGGCCATTTTTTGAGACTGTGGATGAAAAGAGGAAGCAGGCACGATTTGGTCAGTATACATTTCTTTTTGAATATTAGTAACTTAACTTAAAACAGCAAATGTTTTAATAACTAAATCTGATAAAGGTTATTGTCTAGTCATTGCTTATATTTCTGAGTATATTTCTAAAACTGAAAATTTCTTCAGTGAAAACAACATATAGGAGCTGCATGATGATCCGACTCCTAAATTACAGAAAGAAGTGAGGTCAGCTATTAACAATGCAAAATTTCTTACAAAACCTTTTCAAAAGAAACTACTCATTAATATGAACGCTCAGCCCCCTAAACTTCGGCCACAGTTCAAAATTCATTAACCTAATCATGCAATACGTCCAATCTCCAATAGCATCAATAGCGCATATCACGATTTGGCCCGATTTCTACACAAAATGTGTGTCTGTTTAAAGCAGATAAATATGTAACTTCATCCTATTATTATTAGTGCTTACGTTATGCCTGAATCAGCTGCATCACAATTTCATGTGACTAATTTTGAATGTACAATTGAAATGTCTTCTTAGAAAAATTTATGAATGGCTGTGCTGATAAACCTCTTACGTTATTTGCTTTCCAAACAGCTGAGGAAAACTGAACGTACTCAGACATTACTCTCTTTACTTATTCTGATCAACACCAAACTGGCACACAATACCTTTAGCGCAACGCAATCTGACTTTCAAAAATCCCTCCAAAAGAATAGCCCTGACTAACAATAACCTATACCTTTCATGAATGACTTACCTCACAAAAATCTTCGTTACTCAAACTACTGCAATACAGCGAGCGCCCATACTGCCAGGTAAATAAAAGATTCTAACTACTGATAGGCATAGTTAGCAAATGAAAGATTTTGATAGAGAACAAACAATGTATTTACCTTAATAGTGTTCAAAAGTCATAATGTATATATCAGTTCATGACATCGAGTCTTACAAATTTAGTGCCTCTGATGGACACACGTCCATATCATCTGCTCTCAAAACTCCGCGATCTCTCTCCCCACATCCACCACTGCTGGCGGCTCACCTCCAACTGCGCAACGCTACGCGCTGTTTACATCCAACTGCCCAACACTACAATAGCGAATATTACAACAATGCTAACCAGCCACAGACTGCACACAGCACAGCCAGTGATTTTCATATAGAGCGCTACGTGGCGTTACCAATATTAAAACCTAAATAGCCTACTTACACAGTAGCCTAGTTGTTTCTGCGGCTACTAGATGGCGCTCGAAGCAACACCATCTTTACTTGCCCACACTTTCTAACGTGGCCACCTCAGTCTCGTTGCAACCCTTGTTCACTAAAGTACGAACAGCCCTTAGCGGCTCGCCATCTTACTTACAACTATTCTTGACGTCGCCCTTTCCCGCTTAGATCTTTTTTAATATGTGACTTGTAAGTACTGCATCTTTTTCCAGTCAGTACAAACTTTAATTTTATTAATGTATTATATACTTAATATGTTTTAGAACAGTTAGTCTAATTCTAATAATGAAAAGGTATGGATTAAAAATAAATAAATATAAGAGTGAAGTAATGGTATTTGGAAGAGAGAAAGAGATCAACGGAAATATTACCTCGAATGGAGAACCCCTCAAAGTGGTAGAAAGTTTCACTTATTTAGGGTGTGAAATATCTAGGGATGGAAGAATAACTAATGAAATTAATAGGAGGTTGCAGAAGGGATGCAATTTCTACCAAACAATAAAACACCTGATTTGGAATAATGAAGTTTCAGAAATAGCAAAACTCCTTATGTATAAGAATTATTACGTCCCTATTGTCACCTTTGGTGGAGAAACATGGACAATGACAGAAAGGGACTGGAGCAGACTGCAAGCAGGGGAAATGAAATTTCTCAGAGCAGTTAAGGGAAAAAACAAGAATGGACAGGGTAAGGAATGTAGAGATTAGAAAGGACCTTAAACAAGAAAGTATGGGAGAAGAAATTGAAAGAAAGAGATTAAGATGGTATGGGAATGTTAAGAGGACGCATGGGCAGAGACTCCCCTAAATTATGGAAGAACTAAAGATGGATGGGTAAAGACCTAGAGGGCGCCCAAGAAAACTGTGGAAAATGGGAGTGAGAGTATCTGTAGAAAGGAGAGGTGTGACCTGGCAGCAAGTGGAGGAAGAAAAGTGGTGGGAGGACCGAGCCAAATGGAGAGAACTCATCAGGACCCAGACCCGGCAGTAGCTGGAGCTGGATTCAGATATAGATAGATAGTCTAATTCTGAAGACGACGCTCATAGTAGCGTCGAAACATGGTCAATTTTGACTTAATATTTGTGACCGAGGGCTTATATGTTCTAATATAATTCTGACACGGTTACTGAACCTTAGCAGCTATGTTCAAAGTTTTCCTTTGAACTATGTTTGCGAACTGTAAACCTTCAGTTCACCGACAGATTTAATCTACATCTACATCCATACTCCGCAAGTCAACTGACGGTGTGTGGCGGAGGGTACCTTGACTACCACTATTGGGTCTCCCTTCTATTCCAGTCTCGTATTGTTCGTGGAAAGAAGGATTGTCGGTATGCCTCTGTGTGGGCTCTAATCTCTCTGATTTTATCCTCATGGTCTCTTCGCGAGATATACGTAGGAGGGGACAATGTACTGTTTTACTTCTCGGTGAAGGTATGTTCTCAACTTCAACAAAAGCCCGTACCGAGCTACTGAGCATCTATCCTGCAGAGTCTTCCACTGGAGTTTATCTATCATCTCCATAACGCTTTTGCGATTACTAAATGATCCTGTAACGAAGCGCGCTGCTCTCCGTTGAATCTTCTCTATCTCTTCTATCAACCTTATCTGGTACGGATACCACACTGCTGAGCAGTATTCAAGCAGTGGGCGAACAAGCGTACTGTATCCTACTTCCTTTGTTTTCGGATTGCATTTCCTTAGGATTCTTCCAACGAATCTCAGTCTGGCGTCTGCTTTACCGACGATCAACTTTATACGATCATTCCATTTAAAACACTCCTAATCCATACTCCCAGATAATTTATGGAATTAACTACTTTCAGTTGCTGACCTGCTATATTGTAGCTAAATGATAACGGATCTTTCTTTCTATGTATTCGCAGCACATTACACTTGTCTACATTGAGATTCAATTGCCATTCCCTGCACCATGTGTCAATTCGCTGCAGATCCTCCTGCATTTTAGTACAATTTCCCATTGTTACAACCTCTCGCTATACCACAGCATCAACCGCAAAAATCGTCAGTGAACTTCCGACGTCATCCACCAGGTCATTTATGTATAATGTGAATGGCAACGGTCCCACGACACTCCCCTGCGGCACACCTGAAATCACTCTTACTTCAGAAGACTTCTCTCCATTGAGAAGGACATGCTGCGTTCTGTTATCTAGGAACTCTTCAATCCAATCACACAGTTGGTCTGATAGTCCATTTGCTCTTCCTAGTGAATAATGTCTAGTCATTTGCTATACTTGCATTGGCCGGTAGTGTAGTTAGCTAAAGGGCGCGTCATTTATGATGGCAGCCGAGTTTAGGTTCGTTCTGCGCATCTGACGTCACAAAACACAGTCAGCCAATGAACAGAGAACGACGTTGCCACATCTCGACTGCAGTGCAGAGCACAGACGAGTCTCTTCAGTTTTAGAAACGTTCAGTCATAAATAAAGTAATTGAACAAAAGCAATGTCTTGATAGCAGACTTTCTTTTATAGAAAGTTTGGAAAAAGAGTTCTTTATACTAATTGCTTCACATTCTATTAATTAATGAAACAAACAAGCAGTAAGCCTCCTAATTAAGGCGATAGCAAGGAAAGGTGTTGGTATCATTCTCACTAACTGCTTTTTCGCAATAAAGAACAGTGGTAATTATTTATTTCCTGTTGTACTTCGACGAAACGTAAGTAATTCATAGTCATACCAACAGTGTTTGTCGGTAGTTTGCGTGTTATTTTAAAGTCCTCCGGGAGATCTATTAACTGACGAGCTGCGTTAGCGTAACGGTTCGGAGGGCTAGCTGCCCTCTGTAATAAAAAACTGAGTTAATGGATCAACAACGAACTAAAACGGGTGTCTTTCGACGTCCGCCCAGAGCAGATACAACGAACGAAAACGAACAAAATGAGATTATCTTTTTTAAAAAAAGGAGTGTTTGGTTGCTAAGCGAAAGGTTCTGACTTCAAACCTTCTTCGGTGTTTAATATTTTCTTTATTTAAAAACAATATCGAAGTGTCTTACTTCATGAATTTTATTCGTTTGAATGTAATTTTTTGTAATTTCTAGTGGCAACTAAAATCGACCATATGGAAAGTTTACGCCATGGACGTTTACCTCAGCAAACTCTTCAAAATTTCGTGCAATGGTTTACTACATCTAATGCTGCACAATAACTGCGTTGAATATCGAAACAAAATTAAGTCTATTATGGGGAGGGGGGGAGGGGAGAGGTGGGTATCAGTCAAGAAGATGTGTAAAAATCAAATTTTTGGGCCAAACAGTTTTTGTGAAAACGAATGATAAAGTGTGTCAAAGCAGTCGAAACACCATGTGTCTGCACAGGCGAGCAGTGCAATGATGACAAAATTGCGCACATCGTGGAATGCGGGGAGCACGTCTCTGTAGCAGCGAAAGGGTTATTGCGGCCGTGGTGGCTTTACTTCATAAACTGCCCTCCCCCCCTAAACGTAATTTGCGAACTATAGTATGGCGCTGCTTCTCTTGGCGCGTACAATTGGCAACGCAGCAATCTCCCGCGTCTGGGCGGGCATGCGCGGACCGCCAAGATAAAAGAATTGTCCTGTAGCACCCACCTGACTTTGTACACCCGGTCGTAGTCTCCCCCGATCTTGTAGTCGTCCTGCATGATTCGCAGCGCGTGTGAGAAGAGGTGGTCGAGAGGGTGCGGCCGGGTGCCGGCGGCGCGGCCCGGAGGCTGCCCCTGGAGCAGCGCCCTCTGGCGGGCCAGCGCGCCCGCAGACACCACCACCACCACCTTCACGTCCTGGCGGCGCAGCTGCCGCGTCAGCCAGCTCACCCCGTCGGGGAACACGTCCGCCAAGCTCTGGCGCACGTTCAACGGGTCCACCACCTGCCGGAGGTCAACTCGGAAGTGCGACACGGACCAGCTCCAGTGTGCGCCAATGCCGGACATTTGCCACGCCGGACATTTGCCACACTTGCCCCTTCGCCAGGTAGCTTCATCTACATCTACATGATTACTGTGCAATTCACATTTGAATGCTCGGCAGAGGGTTCATCGAACCACAATCATACTATCTCTCTACCATTCCACTCCCAAACGGCGAGTGGGTAAAACGAACACCTAAACCTTTCTGTTCGAGCTCTGATTGCTCTTATTTTATTTTGATTAACTGTAGATTAAAACTGAAGAAACTGCAAAAAGGTAGGAATTTAAGGAGATGGGACCTGGATAAACTGAAAGAACCAGAGGTTGTACAGAGCTTCAGGGAGAGCATAAGGGAACAATTGACAGGAATGGAGGAAAGAAATGCAGTAGAAGATGAATGAGTAGCTTTGAGAGATAAAGTAGTGAAAGCAGCAGACGACCTAGTAGGTAAAAAGACGAGGGCTAGTAGAAATCCTTGGGTAACAGAAGAAATACTGAATTTAATTGATGAAATAAGAAAATATAAAAATGCAGTAAATGAAGCAAGCAAAAAGGAATATAAACGTCTCAAAAACGAGATCGATAGGAAGTGCAAAATGGCTAAGCAGGGATGGTTAGAGGACAAATGTAAGGATGTAGAGGGTTATCTCACTAGGGGTAAGACAGATACTGCCTACAGGAAAATTAAAGAGACCTTTGGAGAACAGAGAACCACTTGTATGAATATCAAGATCTCAGATGGAAACCCAGTTCTAAGCAAAGAAGGGAAAGCAGAAAGGTGGAGGGAGTATATAGAGGGTCTATACAAGAGTGATGTACTTCAAGACAATATTATGGAAATGGAAGAGGATGTAGATGAAGATGAAATGGGAGATACGATACTGGGTGAAGAGTTTGACAGAACACTGAAAGACTTAAGTCGAAACAAGGTCCCGGGAGTAGACAACATTCCATTACAACTACTGACGGCCTTGGGGGAGCCAGTCCTGACAAAACTCTACCATCTGGTGAGAAAGATGTATGAGACAGACGAAATACCCTCAGACTTCAAGAAGAATATAATAATCCCTATCCCAAAGAACTCACATGCTGACAGATGTGAAAATTACCGAACATTCAGTTTAATAAGTCACGGATGCAAAATACTAACGCGTGTTCTCTACAGACGAATGGAAAAACTGGTAGAAGCTGCCCCCAGGGAAGATCAGTTTGGATTCCGTAGAAATGTTGGAACACTTGAGGCAATACTGACCCTACGACTTATCTTAGAAGTTAGATTAAGGAACGGCAAACCTACGTTTCTAGCATTTCTAGACTTAGAGAAAGCTTTTGACAATGTTGATTGGAATACTCTCTTTCAAATTGTGAAAGTGGCAGGGGTAAAATACGGGGAGCGGAAGGCTATTTACAATTTGCACAGAAACCAGATGGCAGTTATAAGAGTCGAGGGACATCAAACGGAAGCAGTGTGTGGGACGGGAGTGAGACAGGGTCGTAGCCTCTCCCCAATGTTATTCAATCTGTCTCAGATGAAACAGGTGCCGAACAGTTCAAAGCAAACTTGAGTCTCATCACAAATAGGTACGCGTTGACAAAAGTACATTTTCAGACCGTATTGTAGATAGGAAACAATTTCCGTAATTGTTCTAAGTGCTTTTTTAAAAATTATTTTGAACAATTAGTTCACGAAGCCATTCAAATTGTAAATTGTTACGAAGACACACTTAGCCACAAATAATCCTGAGCATCACGGCGGATACAGGGATTAGTAAACACACTGTCGAGCTACGCTCAATTCCGTAACAAAGAAATCCACCAAAACTAAACGCGAAATATATCTATGTACAAAAGCAACTAAAAATTCTGTTTTTCTAAGAGACAGTCTCCAATCTTTCCAAACTATGTAAGTGAAGACCATATGTGGCTTAAGTTCAAAGAAATACACTCCTGGAAATTGAAATAAGAACACCGTGAATTCATTGTCCCAGCAAGGGGAAACTTTATTGACACATTCCTGGGGTCAGATACATCACACTGACAGAACCACAGGCACATAGACACAGGCAACAGAGCATGCACAATGTCGGCACTAGTACAGTGTATATCCACCTTTCGCAGCAATGCTGGATGTAGTCCTGTGGAACGGCTTGCCATGCCATTTTCACCTGTCGCCTCAGTTGGACCAGCGTTCGTGCTGGACGTGCAGACCGCGTGAGACGACACTTCATCCAGTCCCAAACATGCTCAATGGGGGACAGATCCGGACATCTTGCTGGCCAGGGTAGTTGACTTACACCTTCTAGAGCACGTTGGGTGGCACGGGATACATGCGGAAGTGCATTGTCCTGTTGGAACAGCAAGTTCCCTTGCCGGTCTAGGAATGGTAGAACGATGGGTTCGATGACGGTTTGGATGTACCGTGCACTATTCAGTGTCCCCTCGACGATCACCAGAGGTGTACGGCCAGTGTAGGAGATCGCTCCCCACACCCTGATGCCGGGTGTTGGCCCTGTGTGCCTCGGTCGTATGCAGTCGTGATTGTGGCGCTCACCTGCACGGCGCCCAACACGCATACGACCATCATTGGCACCAAGGCAGAAGCGACTCTCATCGCTGAAGACGACACGTCTCCATTCGTCCCTCCATTCACGCCTGTCGCGACACCACTGGAGGCGAGCTGCACGATGTTGGGGCGTGAGCGGAAGACGGCCTAACGCTGTGCGGGACCGTAGCCCAGCTTCATGGAGACGGTTGCGAATGGTCCTCGCCGATACCCCAGGAGCGACAGTGTCCCTAATTTGCTGGGAGGTGGCGGTGCGGTCCCCTACGGCACTGCGTAGGATCCTACGGTCTTGGCGTGCATCCGTGCGTCGCTGCGATCCGGTCCCAGGTCGACGGGCATGTGCACCTTCCGCCGACCAATGGCGACAACATCGATGTACTGTGGAGACCTCACGCCCCACGTGTTGAGCAATTCGGCGGTACGTCCACCCGGCCTCCCGCATGCCCACTATACGCCCTCGCTCAAAGTCCGTCAACTGCACATACGGTTCACGTCGACGCTGTCGCGGCATGCTACCAGTGTTAAAGACTGCGATGGAGCTCCGTATGCCACGGCAAACTGGCTGACACTGACGGCGGCGGTGCACAAATGCTGCGCAGCTAGCGCCATTCGACGGCCAACACCGCGGTTCCTGGTGTGTCCGGTGTGCCGTGCGTGTGATCATTGCTTGTACAGCCCTCTCGCAGTGTCCGGAGCAAGTATGGTGGGTCTGACACAGCGGTGTCAATGTGTTCTTTTTTCCATTTCCAGGAGTGTAGTATCTACAGCACTCGAGAGATTCATACTAAATAATTTAATAAGAGACGGATCTGATCCCCTAAGGTACACAAAACACGACAGAAACCTGCTGCAGGACCACCGAAAGAGGCAAGTATAATTTAGACGAACGCAAAATCTCCAAGACTGGCGAAGTTTTACGGAGGCTCGAAATTTGGCGTGGATTTCAATGCGAGATGCATTTAATAGTTTCCACAACGAATCTCTCTCTAGAAATATGGCGGAAAATCCAAAGAGATTCTGGTTCTATTTTAAGTATACCAGCGGAAAGGCTCAGTAAGCGATGAGGAGGAGGAGAAGGGGAGACAAGGGACACAACCCTTTGGAGCAGGTAAAATCGTGGCAAATGTCCGCCGTGGCAAAGGTCCGAATACCGTGTGCGCACTCGTTCTAGATCGAGGTAGACAAGAGGCCGAATTGGTTGTCGCGGGAGCAGGAATTGTGAGAGGGTGTAATCACCTTCTCAGTCACGCAGTGCAGACACAAGACAAATGGTATTTAGGCCTTTTGCTCCCTGTTTTGACAAAGGAAAACTGTCCACATCGCAATAAATGATTTATTCTCATTTAATATCGGTTTCACCGTCTTAAGCTTAGCGCAATTTAACTGAAGAGAATTTTAGAGCAGACGCGTTTCACTTTCAGTTATTCTGCGAATTGGGTACCAATATTTGCACATTTTTGGTTGTTTTAGATGAAAGACAACATTTTGTTAATAAAGTTGGTGTACAAATCACTTACGGTGTTTCTGCCTCTTGTTTACATATTCTCCAAAAAATGGTTCAAATCGCTCTGAGCACTATGCCACTTATCTTCTGAGGTCATCAGTCACTTAGAACTAATTAAATCTAACTAACCTAAGTACATCACACACATCCAAGCCCGAGGCACGATTCGAACCTGCGACCGTAGCAGTCGCTCGCCTCCAGACTGCAGCGCCTAGAACCGCACGGCCACTCTGGCCGGCCCATATTCCCCAAAACACTGCTTTCCCTCTTTGTTAGCAGGGGCTGATGTCGGAAGACTTCGTCTCACATATGCACTTGGCAGTTTTTGCCTTTGCACTTGGTCTTGCTCTGCATTTGCGTTATCTACACTTCTCGCTTTTGGAAATCGAACTGAAGTTATGTGTGTTCTCACTCAGCACAATATTACGCTGTTTATGTCAGTTTGTTTGTTTTCGTGTAGGTTGTGAGCGTTGCCAACCTGTGAAACTGCATCTACGAGCGTAATTCCAAAAGTAAGGTCTCCTATGTTTTGTAAATTTGTGTGTTTTTTTTGGGACGGGGGGAGGAGTTATGGTGGTTATTGAACAGTAGTACACTGTTTATCTCTGTTCGTTTGTTTTCGTGTAGGTTCTGAGCGTTTGTGTGGCAGTTGGTCACACTGTTATGAGGAGTGCTTCACGCGCTGTGTGTAAACATGCGCGAGCCGCGCTGAGGCGCTCAGTCTTCGCTTGGCAGCCGTTGAGAATTGAGCTTCCGTTGGATGTTACCGCCAAGTGCGAGTTGGGCGCAGTTATTCGGTTTTTGAACGCAAAGGGCACTGTGCCGATTGAAATCCATCGCAATTCACGGAAGTGTACGGTGAGTCGTGCATGGATGTCAAAAATCACCGTAAGTGGTGTAGAGAGTTTGCAGCTGGTCGGACCGAAATTCACGACGAACGAAGGAGCGGGAGAGCGTCAATTTCTGAGGAGACAGTGTTGAAGGTTGAGCAAAGCATGCGTGAAGATCGGCGGATCACACTGCATGATCTCTGCTCGTTGGTTCCTGGGGTTTCCCGAAGCACCGCTCACAGAATTTTAACGGAAACATTGAAGTACCAGAAGGTGTGCGCAAGATGGGTGCCACGCATGCTGACTGAGGATCACATGCGGCAACGAGGTGATGCTTCCCGCGCTTTTCTTCACCGCCTTGCAGCCGAACGGGACAACTTTCTGGACTCAGTTGTCACAGGAGACGAAACTTGGGCATACCACTTTACACCTGAGACCAAGCAACAATTACGCCAGTTCATTACTTTCTGAACAGCATGGCGGCGAGCTGGTATGACCTGGGCATACAAAAACTGCCACAGCGTCTACAAAAATGCATCGACAGAAATGGTGATTATGTCGAAAAATAGCTAAATGTTCAAGCTGTAAACTGATGTAAACCATTGTAGAAATAAACAGGTCCATGTACCTATAAAAAATGGGAAACCTTACTTTTGGGATTACCCTTGTATTTAAAATTAATGTGTGCGTCTGTGCGTTTAGAGAGAGAGAGAGAGGGGGGGGGGGGGGACGCGATATATATATTAGAGGGTGGGTGAGAGTGCAGGGTGAATATGTATATAATGTGTGTATGAGTTTCACTTAACGAAATTTAGTGAAAATGTCTTGTACGTTCAGCGGTGATGTGAGAGGACATGGGGGTGGTTGACTGCGAGTTGTGATTCGATTTTTTTTGGGGGGGGGATGGTTATTATAGAACAGTATTACACTGTTTATGTCTGTTCGTTTGGTTTCGTGTAGGTTCTGAGCGTTGCCAACCTGTGAAACAACTTTTTTTTTTAAATTAATGTGTTTGTCTGTGTGTTTAGGGATCTAGGGAGAGAGAGAGAGAGAGGTGAGAGAGAGCGAGATAAATGGTTCAAATGGCTCTGAGCACTATGGGACTCAACATCTAAGGTCATCAGTCCCCTAGAACATAGAACTACTTAAACCTAACTAACCTAAGGACATCACACACATCCATGCCCGAGGCAGGATTCGAACCTGCGACCGAAGCAGTCACGTGGTTCCGGACTGAAGGGCTTAGAACCGCACGGCCACAGCGGCCGGCAGAGCGAGATAGATAGATAGAGAGATAGAGAGAGAGAGATTAGAAGGTGGGTGAGAGTACAGTGTGAATATGTATATGATGTATGTGTATGAGTGTGACTTAGTGTAATTTAGTGAAAATGTCTTTTATGTTAAGCGGAGATGTGAGAGGATATAGCGGTGGGGGTGGTTGTCTGCGAGCTGTGGTTCGATTTTTATTTGGGGGGGGGGGATGGTGTTTATAGGAAAGAAACTAGATGGAGATGGTAGTGGTAAATGGAGCCTGTGGTTATACGTGTATATTTAATGTTATATTAAGTTGTCAGTTGAAAGAGTGTGTGGTTTTCCAGGTTGGTCTGATTATTTTTGAGTTGCTTCTTTTCTGATGTGGCACTTTTCTTATAACATAGGAAGGTATTTTTGTTGTTTTCTGTTCTTACGATTTCCATGTCTGTGTGCCTGATGGTAATTTTATGTTGGTTTTGGTGTAAATGTTCTGCAAAATTGAATGATTTGTCCTATACTTCCATAGCCTTACATGCTCTTTGCATCTGGTGTCAAATTTTCTGTAGTCACCTACGTATCTTTCATCATACGTAATGTGTTTCAGGAGAAACCAATAATAACTGATTTTAACAGCTGCTGCGGTACATGGCCACGCAAAGAATCATATTATTTTTTAGTTGTATTAACTGCCGGATAGCTGTGTACATTTAAGTACCCACTTTCGGGACGTGGGAAGGTACGCCAGTCCCACTTCGAATCCGGCCGGTGGACTAACGTTGTGAGTCGGCGAGCCCGCCAGACCGGATGCGCTTTTCAGACCGTTTCCCACATACCACATCTCGTTTCAAATTGTATCGGGCATATGGGCGTGTACCGGTGTGGAGACAACCACAGGAATCCATGGATCCTGCATGCCAGCAAGGTATTGTTCAAGTTTGCGGGGGCTCTATAATTGTGTGGGGCGAGTGCAGTTGGAGTGATATGAGACCACTGATACGTCTAGATACGACACTGAGAGGTGACACGTACGTAAGCATCTTGTCCGGTCACCTGCATGAATTCATGTCTACTGTGTGTTCCGACGGACTTGGACAATTCCAGCAGGATAATGCGACACCCCACACGTCCAGAATTGCTACACAGTGGCTCCAGGAACACTCTTCTGAGTTAAAATACTTCCACTGGCCACCAAACTTCCCAAACATGAACATTATTGAGCATATCTGGGGAGCCTTGTAACGAGCCGTTCAGAGGAAATCTCCGCCCCTTCATACTCTTACGGATTTATAGACAGTCCCGCAGGATTCATGGCGTCAATTCCCTCCAGGTCTACTTCAGACGTTACTCGAGTCCATGCGACGTCGTGTTGCGGCACTTCTGCGTGCTCACGGGGCCCTACACGATATTAGGTACGTGTAGCAGTTTCTTTGGCTCCTCAGTGCATAAATTTAATAATGTATTCTGGTCTACTGTACGTCATACACGCAAGAAGTTAAGTTTCAATATTTACTCCTTCCTGGCTAGTAGTGCGTTATTGATATACATGGTATGAGAAAGCCCATATTATAAAAATGCATATTATAAAAATGATTAGATGTGTGTGTGTGTGTGTGTGTGTGTGTATTCCACATCTCCTCCTGGACCACTGGATCGGTTTCAACCGAACGTGATGTACGTGTACCTTATTATCAGGTGGCAATCAGGTGGGGGAAACAACCACGTATCAAAGGAGTGAGGGTGGAGTTGGAAAAGAAGCGTGGCCCGCAACTTGCGAATTCCCAGAACTTATTCACGCAGTATTTGAGAGTGAGGGCACTTAGTGACTTGTAACGAACTATACACTTATTTCCAAACGTTTCAGAAATTTTTTCTCGGTGACAACCCATAGAAAATGATGAAAGGATTTTTTTATCGCTTATTACTTTTTCACTGTTCATGGAGTAAAATATCTCATGAGGTTTGACGTTATAATTTATTACTTCTTCACGACTAACGGTAAATAAATAGCTGGCCAACGCCAGGCTTCTGATCTAGTATTTTAAAAAAGTCAGGGCACATCCAAGGCAAAAAAGAACGTAACAAATGATACAATATGTGAAAGACAAACACTCTAAGTTTTTTTTTTTACAATATTTATAAGTATTCTGTGTGCCCACCCTTCGTGACAAGATACATGTCTAATCGGTAGTCCTCTTCCTCGCAGTGGCCGCGAGGTTCTAGGCGCTTCAGTCTGGAACCGCGCGACCGCTATGGTCGGTCGCAGGTTCGAATCCTGCCTCGGGCATGGATGTGTGTGATGTCCTTAGGTTAGTTAGGTTTAAGTAGTTCTAAGTCTAGGGGACTGATGACCTCAGACGTTAAGTCCCATAGTGCTCAGAGCCAACTGAACCATTTCTGCCCATATCTGGCCCAGGATATCGGGAGTGACTATAAGAACATCACCTCCCATAATGTATATTCTGACACGTTTGGTCGGCTCGAATGTTTTGCATCGCACAGACAACTATCCTACTACTTGTCTATGCTGTTGTAAATCGACGGTGCCTTGCGAAACTTGTCGTGGAAATCTCTTTGTACATTCACTACCATTTGTCAGTGGGTAAATTACAGCACGCAAGTTGCTCTCTGTGTCTAATCGGCGACAGACCGAGGTGTCGCAATGGTTAGTACACTGGACTCACATTCGGGAGGACGATGGTTCAAATTCGCGTCCTGGCAATCCAGATTTAAATTTCCTGTGATTTCCCTAAATCACTCAAGGCAAATTCCGGGATATTTTCTTTCAAAGCTCATGGCTGATTTGTCTCCTTGATTCAATATGAGATTGTGCTCCGCCTCGAACGACTTCGATGGCAACATGACATTAAATTTTATGCTGTGTGTGTGTTTTTCCTAACTTGCTGGCGCCACTTAACGACAAAAAGTTCCTCTTCCAAGTATTTTTTGTCATTTGATATTCTTTACAAGTGGGGAAAATCACCAACTGCCAACTGTGACTGCGGAGTCAACAGACAAGCCATCCACCACATCTTCCAAGAGAGCGACAGAAGAGCACACAGTGGCAAGTTCAGAGATTTTCTGACGGCAACAGACGCCGCAAAAGACTCTATACATAATCTTGATGTTTGTATTTAATTTGCCGGCCATGGTGGCCGAGCGGTTCTGGAACCGCGCGACCGCTACGGTCGGTCTCAGGTTCGAATCCTGCCTCGGGCATGGATGTGTGTGATGTCCTTGGGTTAGTTAAGTTTAAGTAGTTCTAAGTCTAGGGGACTGATGACCTCAGACGTTATGTCCCATTGAACCATTTGCATTTAATTGTATTAGCCATATATAATCTTGATGTTTGTATTTAATTGTATTGCCCATTATCTGTATGTTTTATACTTCATATATAGCATATTTTATTGTGTTTTTATGTATATATTTGTTTAAACTTTTGTAAGAAGCATACAATGACGTGCATTGCCATACGATAAATAAATAAATGTTACGTTATGTTTAGCAACTTACCGATAACAATTTTTTTAAATTTTTCATGGACTTTATTATTACCCTGTATTAAAACATTTTACATATTTTATGGTTATTGTTATTACATTTCTAGAAATCTGCGCCACCTTAAAAGGGGGACGAAGTGAAGGTAAATTACATTTCAATTAATAGTGCTGTACAACCCCAATAAAGTCATGAGATGTTCAATTGACTCTTTTATTAGAACATGTTACGCGTTAAGGGATTATATCCATCTTCAGACATCACAAACTTCAACTCCTTCCTCTGCTTCAAAACTGCTTGTGTCGCAGTTACAGTCATATGTTATTGGACACTTTCTTTGAGTTGTCAAGGCTGCACACCTGGTTGGTTAGGAAGGAGTTGAAGTTTGTGATGTCTTTAGATGGGTGTGCTTAAACTGACACACAATATTTTTAGCGCAACGCAATCTGACTTTCAG
Source organism: Schistocerca gregaria (assembly GCF_023897955.1). Taxonomy (NCBI): domain Eukaryota; kingdom Metazoa; phylum Arthropoda; class Insecta; order Orthoptera; family Acrididae; genus Schistocerca; species Schistocerca gregaria. The sequence goes on along the minus strand of NC_064925.1, from coordinate 498,734,302 downwards.
TAACCGCTACAAAGAATGGCCCTGACTAACATTAACCTATACGTTTCACAAATCACTTATCTCACCAAAAATCTTCGTTAATCGAACTACTGCAATACAGCGAGCGCCACTACTGCCAGCTAAATAAAAGATTCAAACTACGGAAGGCACTAACTACTGATAGGCATAGTTAGCGAATGAAAGATTTTAATAGAGAACAAACAATCTATATACCTTAATAGTCATAATATATATAGCAGCTCATGACATCCAGTCTTACAAATTTCAAAACTCCGCCATCTCTCTCCCCACGTCCACCACTGCTGGCGGCTCACCTCCAACTGCGCAACGCTACGCGCTGTTCACATCCATCTGCCCAACGCTACAATGGCGAGTATTACAACAATGCCAACCAGCCACAGACTGCACACAGCACAGCCAGTGATCTTCATACAGAGCGCTACGTGGCGTTACCAATAAAAAAACCTAAACAGCCTACTTACATCATCTCATGACTATATTGCGATTGGGCTGCAGTGGTTGGCAATTATTAACATAAAAATGATTGCAGGCCTTAGAAGGGATTTTATGTCCTGTATATCAAATTACATTTCAATCACAATGATCCCAAACCCAAGTACCCATCTGTCGATCTGCGCCTATTCATCAGATTGATTTCGCGGGAGATGAACGACGGAATGAGAACTGAAATACGAGTGTAGGAGGACTGCTGGAAACCGGAATGACGAAATCGACAGTAACAGCTGCCTTCTAACTTGACGAGTCGCCTCATTGTTAGGCAATGTGATCATGGGATGAATGTGACGCAGTGTAGGGAAGCGCACTGCCTCCTTTTGTGACACACACACACACACACACACACACACACACACACACAGAGGTTGCTCTCTACACAACAAAGCAAGCTGAGGTGCAGGCAGGGCAGAAAAATACCGCATCTGATACCACGTGAAACTTGACAGGTCGAGAAAGTATGCGATGTTATTTCAGTGCAGTTGCAGGATGAGACACAGAGTGGCAGTGAGTCCACTACCTGTTCTCGGATGTGAAGGGGCTACCACGTGCTCGGTGCGCAACGCGGCGATCCTCCCTGCTGGCAGCCAGGTGTGGTCTACTGCGTCCTTGATGACGTTGAGGCCTGGAGGCTTGCCCTCACGTTCACATGCAGTCTGACACTGTCACATCTGAATGCTGGATATTGCACGATTCGGCCAGCCAGCCAAATGGAGACCCATTATGAGGCCCGTTTCAAACTCCGCCAGGTGCTGATAACGCTGCCTCACACAAGTAGGCTTCATCTCCGTATCCTTTACAGTGATCACTCACCGTCTGATGCTGTCCACGCCGCTTATGTTCCCTACCACGTCTGGTAACAAAACTAAACTGCCGTTCTATGTGCCACAGAGGGTTGCAACTCTGCTCATTTACACTTGGCGTATACGCGTACGAAAAGCCGTTGACATCTGACTTTATTTCTCACAAGGGAACCCCCCCATCGCACCCCCCTCAGATTTCCTTATAACTTTGTACAGTGGATAGGCCTTGAAAAACTGAACACAGATCAATCGAGAAAACAGGAAGACGTTCTGTGCAACTATGAAAAAAATAAGCAAAACATACAAACTGAGTAGTCCATGGATAACATAGGCAACATCAAGATGACGTCAGCACAGGAGCGCCGTGGTCCCGTGGCAGCGTGAGCAGATGCGGAGTGAGAGGTCCGTGGTTCAAGTCTTTCCTCGAGTGAAAAGTTTACTTACTTTATTTTTGCAAAGTTATCATCTGTCCGTTCGTTCATTGACGTCTCTGTTCACTATAATAAGTTTAGTGTCTGTGTTTTGCGACCACACCGCAAAACCGTGCGATTAGTAGAAGAAAAGGACGTGCCTCTCCAATGGAAACCGAAAACATTTGATCCAGGAAAACACGTTTGATATATTCTATATGACACTGGTGACGGCATGTGCGTCACATGACAGAAATATGTTGTCGACCCACCTAACTTGCACACTTGGCGAATAGGTAAAAAGATTCTTCTACCTTGCCCGATTTTTAAGTTTTCTTGTGGATGTGATAATCACTCTCAAAAAAGTGATGAAAACATAAGTGTGTGTCACATAAACTTCCCGCCACTAGTAAATTTGTGATCCCTTGATGCCTCAGAAAGTGTCCTACTAACCGTCCCCTTCTTTTAATCAGATTGTACCACAAATTTCTCTTCTTCCCAATTCTATTCAGTACCTCCTCATTAATTCCGTGATCTACCCATCTTCTGTAGCACCACATTTCGAGAGCGTCTCTTTTTGTCTGTGCTCTTTATCATCCGTGTTTCACATCCATTTAAATACTTTCAGAAATGACTTCCTGACACTTTAATCTGTGTTTGATGTTAATAAATTTCTCTTCTCCAGAAACGCTTTTCTTGACATTGCCTATCTGCATTTTACATCCTCCCTACTTCGAGCATCATTAGTTATTTTGCTTCACAAATAGCAAAACTCATCTAATACTTTTAATGTCTCATTTCCTAATCTAATTCCCTCAGCATCACCGGATTTAATTCGCCTACATTCCATTATTTTCGTATTGTTTTTGTCGATGTTTATCTTATGCCCTCCTTTCAACACACATTCCATTTCGTTCAACTGCTCTTCCAAGTCCTTTGCTGTCTCTGGCAGAATTACAATGTCATCGCACTCCCTTCTCAACCACTGCTTCCCTTTCGTTCCCCTCGACTCTTATAACTACCACCTGGTTTCTGTACTAATTGTACATAGTCCTTCTCTCCCTGTATTTTTCCCCTGCTACCTTAACTAACATCTATGGATTCAGTCATGATTCACAGGGAAATAAACTGCTTGACAGTTTCTAACGAACAACTAACACTTGCTAAAGAACAACTGCCAATTGTTACGGAACAACCGATGATGGCTACAGAGCATCCGACCAGTGACAGTAAAAGGAAATATCGAGGGCGGGACGTGTGAACTGCAGCGAACGCTGTGGACGAACGCTCTGTATGCATCCGAGAATTCGTGCAGTTCCATGTTTGACGAAGGTGGTTGTGCAACCGATTAGTGCAACAGTCAGTGTGGTATGGCAACATCTCTCCAAGGCATCATTTGAATCCTTACGGTCGTGGACGAGTAGTTGGATGGCTCAAAGACGGTCTAAGTGTCACTACTGACCCACAGTAACAGATGTGTCCAAAAGTGTCAGCTCTGGATTGAAAAGGGCCGCTGAAGCTCAAAATGCTATGCGAAAGCATACAGATGGTGGCGGACCAACTACTACACTGCAAGAGGATCGATACGTAGCCCTAGCGGCGAAAAGGAACAGACACCTCAGTTTTAGGAAGATCGGTGCAGACCCTGCAGTTGTTACCAGCACAGGTGTCTCTGCCAGAACCATTTTGCGGCGAGTAAATAGGGCTGGTTTGTTTCATCATAAGCCTGTTAAATGCACCCACTTCAACCACGTCATCGCCAACAAAGAGATGGGAAGATGCCGGTTGGTGTCAGCAACAGGGGTCCAGAATGATATTCTCTGGAGTCCTCCTTCACTGTGGCATGTGGTTGTGGACACCAATTAGTGTGGACAGAGAAGGGAACACCTTACACACCAAAAATATTTCTTGATGATCCTTGGCATGGTCTAGGTGTTATGGTGTGGACAAGCGTTACGTACAGTTCCCGAACACCACTACACGTCTTTGCGGGCGGTATTGCTGCAGCACGGTGGTATGGCAGGAAGATTATTTTTGATCATATCCGTCTGGTTAGGGGTACAGAAGGTCTCGACTTTCTGTTTGTGGACGACAATTCAGAAATGGTTAAAATGGCTCTGAGCACAACGGGAATTAACTTCTGAGAGGTTATCAGTCCCCTAGAACTTAGAGCTACTCTAACCTAAGGACATCACACACATCCATGCCCGAGGCAGGATTCGAACCTGGATGACAGTGCTTGCCCACACAGGACCGCTGAGGTGTCGGACATACTGGAAAGTGAAGATGTTGAATGTAACACCCCCTCCCTGAACCGTGCAAGAACTGAAAACCGCCTTGAGAGAGGAGTGAGATGATATCCCCAAAGGACTCCTCACCTGTTCGATTGCCAGCAAGGAAAATGGATGCAAAACGTGCAGTAGTGACCAAGGAGGGCATATTCCTTACTGAGAGTCCGTTGTCGACTGTTATGCTGGGAGTTTGGCCTACTGCAAACATGAAAGTTATTTACGTCTGTTAATCTTGCATTGGAATGTGGTGAAATATGTACTATTTTTCGTTATAAATACACCACTCCACCTCTGTTACGTATGAACTATTTTTCAAGTTGTCCATCATTACCTGTGACTATTCATGTCCAACAATGTCTCTGTTCCTTAGCAACTGTCAAGCAGTGTCCTACGGGATTCTGGCTAAGAAACTGTTCCACAGCAAGTAGCGGATTCTTCCTTCGCCTCCTGACCTTGTGTCGTCTATGTCCCAGTGTGAGGGTGGCCCTAACCCTACCGTGGAACACGTTTATCTAAGATTATTTTAATTAATACCTTAGTCAGAAGCAACAACGTGAACAAAAATTTTCTGCCTATACTTTATCAGCGGGAGGAGGGGCGGGGCAGACGAGCTATTATTCATAAGTACCTCCAGGGTTTCAGAAGACTACTGTGCAACAGTTACAAGAGAAATAGAAAATAAATACACATCACATTAGAGGTACTCAATATTGGCACCATTTATCACGCGGCACTTCATTCATGGAAGAGCGGATATGTAAAACGTTCTAAGTGCCACAATTTTCAAAAACTTGTTTTCAGTGCTGTTGTGTCTTAGTACTCCGTTGTCCTTAGACTTGTTCAAGTATCAAATTATGAGGTAAATGTTTAAACATTCATTACTAGAAGGCCCATGCTCTTTGTGCAGAGCAATGTTTCGCTCACGAGGTTCGTCAGATAAAGCTGTGAACCGGCTCCAACTAATTTCAATGCATACAACTGTCTTCATTGATTTTAAAAATGTGTAACGAGTGCACGTCATTTTGATTTTTGTAGGTTTTTGGTGAGCACGTCAGAGAGTGGGCACGTTATGTTACTGTTAAACAATCTTTGGTCTTGTCTTGGAATAGTCCTTGCCTCTGCGCAGGCTGACGCATTCTTAGTTGAAACGTGGTAAGCGAAGGGCGTATTCACTAGTGCTGTGTTGACTTGTGATTGTACCTGATAGATGAAGAAAGATTTATTGCAGCAGGGATGAATATGATGTACACTCCTGGAAATTGAAATAAGAACACCGTGAATTCATTGTCCCAGGAAGGTGAAACTTTATTGACACATTCCTGGGGTCAGATACATGACATGATCACACTGACAGAACCACAGGCACATAGACACAGGCAACAGAGCATGCACAATGTCGGCACTAGTACAGTATATATCCACCTTTCGCAGCAATGCAGGCTGCTATTCTCCCATGGAGACGATCGTAGAGATGCTGGATGTAGTCTTGTGGAACGGCTTGCCATGCCATTTCCACCTGGCGCCTCAGTTGGACCAGCGTTCGTGCTGGACGTGCAGACCGCGTGAGACGACGCTTCGTCCAGTCCCAAACATGCTCAATGGGGGACAGATCCGGAGATCTTGCTGGCCAGGATAGTTGACTTACACCTCCTAGAGCACGTTGGGTGGCACGGGATACATGCGGACGTGCATTGTCCTGTTGGAACAGCAAGTTCCCTTGCCGGTCTAGGAATGGTAGAACGATGGGTTCGATGACGGTTTGGATGTACTGTGCACTATTCAGTGTCCCCTCGACGATCACCAGAGGTGTACGGCCAGTGTAGGAGATCGCTCCCCACACCATGATGCCGGGTGTTGGCCCTGTGTGCCTCGGTCGTATGCAGTCCTGATTGTGGCACTCACCTGCACGGCGCCAAACACGCATACGACCATCATTGGCACCAAGGCAGAAGCGACTCTCATCGCTGAAGACGACACGTCTCCATTCGTCCCTACATTCACGCCTGTCGCTACACCACTGGAGGCGGGCTGCACGATATTGGGGCGTGAGCGGAAGACGGCCTAACGGTGTGCGGGACCGTAGCCCAGCTTCATGGAGACGGTTGCAAATGGTCCTCGCCGATACCCCAGGAGCAACAGTGTCCCTAATTTGCTGGGAAGTGGCGGTGCGGTCCCCTACGGCACTGCGTAGGATCCTACGGTCTTGGCGTGCATCCGTGCGTCGCTGCAGTCCGGTCCCAGGTCGACGGGCACGTGCACCTTCCGCCGACCACTGGCGACAACATCGATGTACTGTGGAGACCTCACGCCCCACGTGTTGAGCAATTCGGCGGTACGTCCACCCGGCCTCCCGCATGCCCACTATACGCCCTCGCTCAAAGTCCGTCAACTGCACATACGGTTCACGTCCACGCTGTCGCGGCATGCTACCAGTGTTAAAGACTGCGATGGAGCTTCGTATGCCACGGCAAACTGGCTGACACTGACGGCGGCGGTGCACAAATGCTGCGCAGCTAGCGCCATTCGACGGCCAACACCGCGGTTCCTGGTGTGTCCGCTGTGCCGTACGTGTGATCATTGCTTGTACAGCCCTCTCGCAGTGTCCGGAGCAAGTATGGTGGGTCTGACACACCGGTGTCAATGTGTTCTTTTTTCCATTTCCAGGAGTGTATATATTGGAGGGCAAAAAGGATATAAATAAATGCTATTTTTGAGTAATGTTATTTTTGAAGAAGTTTGAGGTAAGACTGCAACACTGCGCAGCTAGGAACGATTACTCTCAGCTATTTAACTTGTTTAGTGCTGAGAGAAAGACTACTCAAATTCCATGAAATATACATTAAGATATCAACTGATTAAGCTGCTTGATATAGGAATTCTCTGTTAACGTTGTACCCTTTTGAAATTAGTGTTCTCTTTGATTAAGCATAGTATTGTTCAGACCACTGTTATGTGGGACGATCACACGAAGCTTTGCTCTGTGTTTTTGAATACATACTTCATTCCAAAATCGTTGTCCTGCGATGTCATTTTGTAGGAATATTTACTCTCATCTCACTATGTAAAGAAGGTTTATCGTTACGCATTGCCACCCTGCATCGTGTGGTATGCAACTGTTAGAATATTTATTTAGGAATAGAAATCTACTAGCTTAGCCGCTGCCGATTTCCGGTTTTCTTTCGAGAAACGTGCAGCTACGTCTTCAAACACGAGGTAAATGGAAATTTTGATCAGGGCTAGATAATTATTTTACTTCAATTGCGCATTTAAGATAAAGACAAATTGTATTCAGACCAGTTACAGTTCAGTTCAAGTTAGATTCTGCTTAGTCAAAGGTCGACATATGAGTTTAAAAGTGAGTAACAGTTTGTGGGTATATAGTTTTCGTAATATTTATACTTTTTACAAACTGGGAGGTAAATTTCATACAGAAACACATGTAGTGGGGAGCTTGTAGATGATGCCGAGACACTGCTGCCAATGCAGGCGTGTAAGATTTCGAAATGCACTGTGATCAAAGTGTCTCATACCCATCCATCTAAAATAGCTATTAAAAATTCTTACTCTGCAGCAGGAGAGCGGAAAATGTCAATGTTTTCAAAATGACCATGCCAGATGTATGCCGTACCGTACTTCGTTTGAAAGACCAGTCATATTTATCAGTTGCAAAACAAAAAGATCTTTTGACGATGATGCCATTTCTTCAACAACGCACAGAGTTTTAGCGTAGGCTCTGCAACATATGATCCCAAGATCGGAGTTTCGTAAGAAAGCCGGCCGCGGTGGCCGAGCGGTTCTAGGCGCTTCAGTCCGGAACCGCGCGACTGCTACCGTCGCAGGATCGAATCCTGCCTCGGGCATGGATGTGTGTGATGTCCTTAGGTTAGTTAGGTTTAAGTAGTTCTAAGTTTTAGGGGACTGATGAACTCAGATGTGAAGTCCCATAGTACTCAGAGCCATTTGAACCATTTTCGTAATAAACAGAAGTCAATACTGAGGGACGTTTGCCAGAACTTAATGTTCTTGTTCTTTCGGTAAAAAGGGAAATTAGAAATAGTTTTAGTTAACTACACTTCTACTATTTAAAATATAACTGTTGTTTTTCTGTACTGGTATTATCACAAATAAGTTAGTGGCTCTGTATTAATGGCACTTGGAACAAAAGCATCCTCATTGGCACTGAGAACCAGTTTCCTGGTATGGCATTTAGAACGTTCTTAATAAATTATTTGCTTTCTCATTTTTCTCAGTTTTTACAGTGATGAGATAGGCAGCATAACTCTGTGGTAGCGGAATACATTCTCATATTTTTGGACAATGTATAAAAAGAGATATACTGTTTTTTACATGACAATGGGAACACGTGGCATTCGGATTTTCGTATGTATATGAATTCAGAACTCAAACATCAGCCGACAAAACCAGTTTGATGCACTCTCAAAATTTCTCGAGAAAATCGACTTTGAAGTTTTCTGACCATCAGCAATATGATAAAGCAAGGTAGGTCAACGTTTCTCGATAGGATGTGTGGTAGAATGCTCGCCTGCACCGTGTGTGCTGTAGGTTACATTCCCATCCATGCCAAAATTTTGAACAAAGGTGCATGTTGCATGAACATACGTCTGAAGCGAAAAGTCGTTAAGCATAAAAAGGATTTGATTTGTAATTTTAAAATTAAACAACCTTTTTACAAAATATTAATAATTAAGAAGTTATATTTGCAACGAAAACTGGATTTGTGTGAGCAATACGTAATTGGAAATACGAAGTGCATTTTTAATAAAGAGAGGAATTAGATATCTGTCAATTAGCATACATTTGATGAATTATATATTTAAATGACGCAGATAGGTATAAGAAATGAACAAAAACAAACGAAAAAAATAGTGAGCGAAACGAGACTGGAACCAGGGATTATTAGTCTAGACAGCTACTGATTTTTTTCCCTATTTATGTATTCTAAACTTCACGGAATTGATAGTAGAACGTTCACTTGTATTTAAAAATTTTCATCAGCTGCGAATCGAACCTAAAACCCCTCGTGGTCGGCGAGCGTTCTACTCGTACAATACAGCCAGGCGGCCTCGCCAGAAAAATCGACATTGCTTTAGCTTAATAACGACGGCCATAAAACTCCAGAGTAGGTTTTATCGAGAACTTTTGAGAGCTGCATTCAACTATTTTGGGAGATTAACATTTGAATTCTGAACTTCAGATTAAAAAAATTTACAATAACCTATAGCCTCATGGCCACCTTTTTAGAATGTTTTCCACTAGCCCTCTTCAATTGACTGACAGCCTGTTGTTCACTGGGGAGAGCTAATTCTATGTGACAGTTTGGAGTGGAGAGTTGACATTGATAACACAACCTAAAGGTGCAAACTGTAATTATAGCAAGCTCCCCTTTAGGAGGCCTGCCGGTGTGATCGAGCGGTTCTAGGCGCTTCAGTATGGAATCGCGCAACCACTACGGTCGCAGGTTCGAATCCTGGCTCGGGAATGGATGTGTGTGATGTCCTTAGGTTAGTTAGGTTTAAGTAGTTCTAAGTCCTAGGCGACTGATGACCTGAGATACTAAGTCCCATAGTGCTCAGAGCCATTTGAACCATTCGAACCCCTTTTGGAATGGGACACTGATACATAGCAGTAACATGAAACTATTTCCCACTGGTCTTCTGGCAATCTATCGTGGGTGACTTACGTCCCGATGGTAGTGAAAAGGTTAAGTGCTAAGTGGGCCAATATTCACAGTTCAGGTTGTAGCCTGAATACAGGGGGCTGTCGCAGAAGTACTCGACCTCAGGGTATAGATAGCAGTTATTATGTCAAACAAATTATTTTGCTAGAAAGTATCACCTTATGAAATTTAAGTTTGAAGTCTGGCGATCTACACTGTTTAGTATTTGTTTGGCAGCCATCAATAGTGAAAGCTCTCAGCGAATTTGTAAACACAGATAAAACTGATCGTCGTTAGTCCAACTAAAGGTGAGCTAGATTCTATTCTGGGAGACTCTGCTCCTACGTTCACAACAGTAAAATATAGGAACGCAGAGTTTAAGCGAGTCTGTACGAACTGCAAAGATGAAAATTGCAGTGGTCGGTTAATGAGGTGAACACAACAGAAAATGTGACACAAATCCACAAAATGACACTGGACGACCGTCGACTGAAAGCAGCTAGAAGACATCAAAGGCATTTCAAAAAGTGCTGTACATCACACACTGACTGAAGTTTTAGACATGAGAGAGCTGTGTGGAAGATGTGTGCCAGGTCCATTGCTTCACACTTGAGGCAAGTCAAAAGTCAACACAGTGGACTGTATGCTGGCATAAGCTGTCACCAGCACACCGGTTGGGAAAGAGGTTGCAAGAAGATCGACAGTAGGCGCTGAATCAAGCACGCCTATCACGAGAGAGGCCAAAGACAGACTCGAAAGCAACCGGTGTGCTGGTGACAGCTTATGCCAGCATACAGTCCACTGTGTTGACTTTTGACTTGCCTCAAGTGTGAAGCAATGGACCTGGCACACATCTTCCACACAGCTCTCTCATGTCTAAAACTTCAGTCAGTGTGTGATGTACAGCACTTTTTGAAATGCCTTTGATGTCTTCTAGCTGCTTTCAGTCGACGGTCGTCCAGTGTCATTTTGTGGATTTGTGTCACATTTTCTGTTGTGTTCACCTCATTAACCGACCACTGCAATTTTCATCTTTGCAGTTCGTACAGACTCGCTTAAACTCTGCGTTCCTATATTTTACTGTTGTGAACGTAGGAGCAGAGTCTCCCAGAATAGAATCTAGCTCACCTTTAGTTGGACTAACGACGATCAGTTTTATCTGTGTTTACAAATTCGCTGAGAGCTTTCACTATTGATGGCTGCCAAACAAATACTAAACAGTGTAGATCGCCAGACTTCAAACTTAAATTTCATAAGGTGATACTTTCTAGCAAAATAATTTGTTTGACATAATAACTGCTATCTATACCCTGAGGTCGAGTACTTCTGCGACAGCCCCCTGTATTCAGGCTACAACCTGAACTGTGAATATTGGCCCACTTAGCACTTAACCTTTTCACTACCATCGGGACGTAAGTCACCCACGATAGATTGCCAGAAGACCAGTGGGAAATAGTTTCATGTTACTGCTATGTATCAGTGTCCCATTCCAAAAGGGGTTCGAATGGTTCAAATGGCTCTGAGCACTATGGGACTTAGTATCTCAGGTCATCAGTCGCCTAGGACTTAGAACTACTTAAACCTAACTAACCTAAGGACATCACACACATCCATTCCCGAGCCAGGATTCGAACCTGCGACCGTAGTGGTTGCGCGATTCCATACTGAAGCGCCTAGAACCGCTCGATCACACCGGCAGGCCTCCTAAAGGGGAGCTTGCTATAATTACAGTTTGCACCTTTAGGTTGTGTTATCAATGTCAACTCTCCACTCCAAACTGTCACATAGAATTAGCTCTCCCCAGTGAACAACAGGCTGTCAGTCAATTGAAGAGGGCTAGTGGAAAACATTCTAAAAAGGTGGCCATGAGGCTATAGGTTATTGTAAATTTTTTTAATCTGAAGTTCAGAATTCAAATGTTAATCTCCCAAAATAGTTGAATGCAGCTCTCAAAAGTTCTCGATAAAACCTACTCTGGAGTTTTATGGCCGTCGTTATTAAGCTAAAGCAATGTCGATTTTTCTGGCGAGGCCGCCTGGCTGTATTGTACGAGTAGAACGCTCGCCGACCACGAGGGGTTTTAGGTTCGATTCGCAGCTGATGAAAATTTTTAAATACAAGTGAACGTTCTACTATCAATTCCGTGAAGTTTAGAATACATAAATAGGGAAAAAAATCAGTAGCTGTCTAGACTAATAATCCCTGGTTCCAGTCTCGTTTCGCTCACTATTTTTTTCGTTTGTTTTTGTTCATTTCTTATACCTATCTGCGTCATTTAAATATATAATTCATCAAATGTATGCTAATTGACAGATATCTAATTCCTCTCTTTATTAAAAATGCACTTCGTATTTCCAATTACGTATTGCTCACACAAATCCAGTTTTCGTTGCAAATATAACTTCTTAATTATTAATATTTTGTAAAAAGGTTGTTTAATTTTAAAATTACAAATCAAATCCTTTTTATGCTTAACGACTTTTCGCTTCAGACGTATGTTCATGCAACATGCACCTTTGTTCAAAATTTTGGCATGGATGGGAATGTAACCTACAGCACACACGGTGCAGGCGAGCATTCTACCACACATCCTATCGAGAAACGTTGACCTACCTTGCTTTATCATATTGCTGATGGTCAGAAAACTTCAAAGTCGATTTTCTCGAGAAATTTTGAGAGTGCATCAAACTGGTTTTGTCGGCTGATGTTTGAGTTCTGAATTCATATACATACGAAAATCCGAATGCCACGTGTTCCCATTGTCATGTAAAAAACAGTATATCTCTTTTTATACATTGTCCAAAAATATGAGAATGTATTCCGCTACCACAGAGTTATGCTGCCTATCTCATCACTGTAAAAACTGAGAAAAATGAGAAAGCAAATAATTTATTAAGAACGTTCTAAATGCCATACCAGGAAACTGGTTCTCAGTGCCAATGAGGATGCTTTTGTTCCAAGTGCCATTAATACAGAGCCACTAACTTATTTGTGATAATACCAGTACAGAAAAACAACAGTTATATTTTAAATAGTAGAAGTGTAGTTAACTAAAACTATTTCTAATTTCCCTTTTTACCGAAAGAACAAGAACATTAAGTTCTGGCAAACGTCCCTCAGTATTGACTTCTGTTTATTACGAAAATGGTTCAAATGGCTCTGAGTACTATGGGACTTCACATCTGAGTTCATCAGTCCCCTAAAACTTAGAACTACTTAAACCTAACTAACCTAAGGACATCACACACATCCATGCCCGAGGCAGGATTCGATCCTGCGACGGTAGCAGTCGCGCGGTTCCGGACTGAAGCGCCTAGAACCGCTCGGCCACCGCGGCCGGCTTTCTTACGAAACTCCGATCTTGGGATCATATGTTGCAGAGCCTACGCTAAAACTCTGTGCGTTGTTGAAGAAATGGCATCATCGTCAAAAGATCTTTTTGTTTTGCAACTGATAAATATGACTGGTCTTTCAAACGAAGTACGGTACGGCATACATCTGGCATGGTCATTTTGAAAACATTGACATTTTCCGCTCTCCTGCTGCAGAGTAAGAATTTTTAATAGCTATTTTAGATGGATGGGTATGAGACACTTTGATCACAGTGCATTTCGAAATCTTACACGCCTGCATTGGCAGCAGTGTCTCGGCATCATCTACAAGCTCCCCACTACATGTGTTTCTGTATGAAATTTACCTCCCAGTTTGTAAAAAGTATAAATATTACGAAAACTATATACCCACAAACTGTTACTCACTTTTAAACTCATATGTCGACCTTTGACTAAGCAGAATCTAACTTGAACTGAACTGTAACTGGTCTGAATACAATTTGTCTTTATCTTAAATGCGCAATTGAAGTAAAATAATTATCTAGCCCTGATCAAAATTTCCATTTACCTCGTGTTTGAAGACGTAGCTGCACGTTTCTCGAAAGAAAACCGGAAATCGGCAGCGGCTAAGCTAGTAGATTTCTATTCCTAAATAAATATTCTAACAGTTGCATACCACACGATGCAGGGTGGCAATGCGTAACGATAAACCTTCTTTACATAGTGAGATGAGAGTAAATATTCCTACAAAATGACATCGCAGGACAACGATTTTGGAATGAAGTATGTATTCAAAAACACAGAGCAAAGCTTCGTGTGATCGTCCCACATAACAGTGGTCTGAACAATACTATGCTTAATCAAAGAGAACACTAATTTCAAAAGGGTACAACGTTAACAGAGAATTCCTATATCAAGCAGCTTAATCAGTTGATATCTTAATGTATATTTCATGGAATTTGAGTAGTCTTTCTCTCAGCACTAAACAAGTTAAATAGCTGAGAGTAATCGTTCCTAGCTGCGCAGTGTTGCAGTCTTACCTCAAACTTCTTCAAAAATAACATTACTCAAAAATAGCATTTATTTATATCCTTTTTGCCCTCCAATATATACACTCCTGGAAATGGAAAAAAGAACACATTGACACCGGTGTGTCAGACCCACCATACTTGCTCCGGACACTGCGAGAGGGCTGTACAAGCAATGATCACACGTACGGCACAGCGGACACACCAGGAACCGCGGTGTTGGCCGTCGAATGGCGCTAGCTGCGCAGCATTTGTGCACCGCCGCCGTCAGTGTCAGCCAGTTTGCCGTGGCATACGAAGCTCCATCGCAGTCTTTAACACTGGTAGCATGCCGCGACAGCGTGGACGTGAACCGTATGTGCAGTTGACGGACTTTGAGCGAGGGCGTATAGTGGGCATGCGGGAGGCCGGGTGGACGTACCGCCGAATTGCTCAACACGTGGGGCGTGAGGTCTCCACAGTACATCGATGTTGTCGCCAGTGGTCGGCGGAAGGTGCACGTGCCCGTCGACCTGGGACCGGACTGCAGCGACGCACGGATGCACGCCAAGACCGTAGGATCCTACGCAGTGCCGTAGGGGACCGCACCGCCACTTCCCAGCAAATTAGGGACACTGTTGCTCCTGGGGTATCGGCGAGGACCATTTGCAACCGTCTCCATGAAGCTGGGCTACGGTCCCGCACACCGTTAGGCCGTCTTCCGCTCACGCCCCAATATCGTGCAGCCCGCCTCCAGTGGTGTAGCGACAGGCGTGAATGTAGGGACGAATGGAGACGTGTCGTCTTCAGCGATGAGAGTCGCTTCTGCCTTGGTGCCAATGATGGTCGTATGCGTGTTTGGCGCCGTGCAGGTGAGTGCCACAATCAGGACTGCATACGACCGAGGCACACAGGGCCAACACCTGCTTCCCTTTCATACCCCTCGACTCTTATTAATGCCATCTGCTTTCTCTACAAATTGTAAATAGCCTTTCGCTCCCTGTATTTTACCCCAGCTACCTTCAGTATTTGAAAGAGAGTATTCCAATCAACATTGTCAAAAGCTTTCTCTAAGTTTACAAATGCCAGAAACGTAGGTTTGCCTTTCCTTAATCTTTTTTCTGAGATAAGTCGTAGGGGTCAGACATATAGAAAGTATATGCGGATACTGAATGGGTAAATCGGTATGTAAACAGAGAAGGAAATGTAATAATAATGGGGAACTGTACGGAGTCAGGACTGTAGAGGAAGACAGGGACTGGAACACATCCAGCAAACACTTGAGGAAGGAGGCTGCAAATGATACTCTGAGATGAAAAGGCTGGCACAGGGGGAGAATTCGTGGCGGGAAGCATCAAACCAGCTCGAAGACTAACTTAAAAAAAGTTCGAATCACTTCCTCGTGCACCTTGTCCACCAGAGTTAGCCCTCTCTGATTATTTTGTTTGCAAACTGCAAGAAATGGCTTGCTGGGAAAAGATTTACCAAAAATGACGGGGTGGAGTCTGCTACTTTGCGCAGGTCGACGGTTCTCACTTTAAACAGGGTATTAAAGCTACAGAACATCACTGGGGCAAGTGTATCGTGCGGAAAGAAGACTACGTATAAAAATAAAGAATTTTTCGCAACATTTTTTGCGCTTTTCTTGTTAGGTCTGGCAAGTCATCGAGATTCCCCTGGCGCGTGATATTATGTAGTGTGATGAGATACCTCGACGCCGGTGAGGGCAGCCAGCAGATCCCGGAAGGCCTCCATGAGCCGCGTGAAGCCGTCGCTGTCCCGCGAGTAGAGCAGGAGGATGGCCGACGGCGGAGACGGCAGCAGCGGCGACGCCGTCGACTCGCTCGCACCGGGTTGCTTCACCAGGAGCGCCGCCAGTGGAGAGCTGCACAGCCGCGCTGTGGACAGAGCACGACCAGAGCTGACTCACCGCCTCTAGCCTCGACAAAGGCACAGTGTGTCACATGTAGTCGCGACACTCTCCAGTGTGAAAGCTGCTACCGTGTCACAGCTGGTGCGACACTACTTCAGCATTTCCTTTACCTGATTTTGTGTTGATAACCCTGCACTGATCTGACGAGAAGTCTGTTCTGTCTGCCACTGCACTTCACTAATTCCCATTGTAGCTAACTTCAACCTACTGTCCCCACACCCTCCAGCCAACAATTTATACCTCATCAGCTCTATCAACTCATCTCTTTTCACATCCCTCCAACGTCATTGTGCTGCCCTCTGCCAATCCATCTGTCCTTTCCCCTTTCCTGCTCCCCATTTTCCCCCCACACCCCACCTCCTGACAGTGCACCTAGCAGTCTTGTCAGGTTACTATCTATTCCCTGCATGCCCCGCCCGACAGCACTCTTCTCTCCCCCAACCCATACCCTGTCATCCCACCCCCTTCCCCATCCCAATCCAGACTGCTGTTCAGATGACATTTGCGTTCTGGTTGGACATGGAAGTTGTAGTGATCACATGCACATAAAGTGCGCTTGATTGTGTGTATGTGTGTGTGTTTTCCTAAATGAAGAAGATTTTGGTCGAAAGCTACATGTGAAACAGTCTTTTCACATCTCAGGTCAACAGATCATTTTTATGGTGAGTAGCAATCTATTGTTTTCCTATTATTATTGATATTTCAACTTATCTGTTTCCCAGCATATCTGATTAGAGATCTAACATTTCACGCTCTGTTCATAGAATACCAGTCCTGTTTTTCTTGATGACTACATCCTCCTGAGAAGCCCCCATCTGGAGATCTGAAAGTAGCACTATTTTATTTTCTTAATACTTTGTTCAAGAGGACCCATCATCATTAGCAATTAAAGTTGAGCTGTAAGTCCTCATGGGAAACAAAAAGATCACCACTGTAGTTCCTCCTTGCTTTCATCCATTTGGAGTGCCAGCACAGCGAGGTCCCACTGGCTAACAATACGAGGTAGATCAGTCAGTCATCCAGCAATTACAGTACAGCCCATAAATTAACTGATCAATTGCTACAGAACATCTTACATCATTGGTTTTCTCTTGCCTTGTGACAATTATATTTCTATAAATGTATGCCAGATAGATACAGAACTGATTGTATCAATGTGTATTTATTGTGTGGAGCTCATTCATAGTAATCATCTACAGTAACTGTATCAATGACCAAATACTGGTTTAACAGGGAGACTAAGAGTCAGACTACAAATACAAAGGATTAGGGTTCAATCTTCAGTTGATTTTAGGATTCTTTCCTTCTAGGTCGCATATAGGTCCTTTTGCCTTTTGAAAGTTCTTTCTGTAAGTCAAAAATAGTCAAACTGCTCTGTGGTTTGTATTCAATATTAATCTTTAATCCCTCTATAGCTTGCAAGGCAAGGCAAGCCAAAAGTCAGCCAAAAGTACACATTAGTTAATTACTAGAGTGTGCGTCATTTACGACGGCGGCCGAGTTTAGGTTCGTTCCGCGCATCTGACATCACAAAACACAGTCAGCCAATGAACAGAGAACGACGTTGCCAGAGCTCGTCTGCAGTGCAGAGCACGGACGAGTGTCTTCAGTTTTAGAAACGTTCAGTCATAAATAAAGTAATTGAACAAAAGCAACGTCTTGATAGCAGACTTTCTTTTATAGAAAATTTGGAAAAAGCATTCTTTATACCAATTATTTAAACCAAACAACCAATAAGCCTCCTAATTCAGGCGATAGCAAGGAAAGGTGTTTGTATAATTCTCACTAACCGCTTTTTCGCAATAAAGAACAGTGGTAATTATTTATTTCCTGTTGTACTTCGACGAAACGTAAGTAATTCATAGTCATACCAACAGTGTTTGTCGGTAGTCTGCGTGTTATTTTAAAGTCCTCCGGGAGATCTATTAACTGAAGAGCTGCGTTAGCGTAACGGTTCGAATGCTGCCGGCATGGTATCTTAGTGTGTTCGGTCAGAGGGCTAGCTGTCCTCTGTAATAAAAAACTGAGTTAATGGATCAACAACGAACTAAAACGGGTGTCTTTCGACGTCCGCTCAGAGCAGATACAACGAACAAAATGAAATTTTTTTTTAAAAAAAGGAGTGTTTGGTTGCTAAGTGAAAGGTTCTGAGTTCAAACCTACTTCGGTGTTTAATATTTTCTTTATTTAAAAACAATATCGAAGTGTCTTACTTTATGAATTATATTCGTTTGAATGTATTTTTTTGAAATTTCTAATGGCAACTAAAATTGACCATATGGAAAGTATACACTATGGACTTTTACCTCTGCAAACTCTTCAAAATTTCGTGCAATGAATTACTGCATCTAATGCTGCACAATAACTGCGTTGAACATCGAAACAGAATTAAGTCATTTAATGGGGGGGGGGGGGGAGGAGGCGGGGTATCAGTCAAGAAGATGTGTAAAAATCAAATTTTTGGGCCAAATAGTTTTGTGAAATCGAATGATAAAGTGTGTCATAGCAGTCCAAACACCATGTGCCTGCACAGGCGAGCAGTGCAGTGATAACAAAATCGCGCACATCGCGGAATGCTGGGAGCACGTCTCTGTAGCAGCGAAAGGGTTACTGCGGCTGTGGTGGCTTTACTTCATAAACTGCGCGCTCCCCCTAAACGTAAGTTTGCCAACTATACTATGGCGCTGCTTCTCTTAGCGCATGCAACTGGCAACGCAGCAATCTCCCGCGTCTAGGCTGGCATGCGCGAACCGCTAAGATAGGAGAATTGAACTATAGCGGTCCAAGCGATCAGGAAGCAGACAGTCACATGCATCGTAAGGATAATTGATACTTTCAGTTATCTGCCTACTTAACTAACGAAATTATTGTTATATTTTTGCGTTTCAGGCAGCAGCCATAGGGCGAGAAACAGCAGCAACAGGGATGTAAAAGTTAGTGACATTTTACGAGTTCCTAACCAGGAGCGAATTCTTCAGTCTCACCTGTATGTTTTGGTAGTTTAGTTTTTGAATCTCTGCATGGTAATCTAATTTACTAGACGCATTCTTGCATTTTAGTCAGCGTCTATAGTAGAGTTGCACAGCACATATCTGTTGTATTTTGTCTGTCTATGAAGAGTAGTTTTCCACAGTCTTTAATATGGATAGAGACTGTGATTGCTGTGTACGGATGTGAACTGAGTTGGTGACACTTTGCTCTCAGCTCCAGGCTGTGTTGGCTTCAGTTGCTCAGACTGAGGCTGCAGTGGATGGGCACAACCCACGAATCTGCCAATCAGTCCGCACTGGTGATCAGCCCAATTACTGCTCACATAAAGGTTGATCCCTCACTTGTGGAATTGTGGTCGAGAGGAGGTCGCACTGGGGCGTGGCAGGCTCAAAAGACTTCCCGGGGGGGGGGGGGGGGGGGAGGGAGGATTGTAAGGCCTCCCCACCTCCAGGTATTGTCTGTGGCTGACACTGTCCCTCGGACAGATGCAGTCACTCGTCCTGTTTCAGTGGGAAACCTCTCAGCCTGCAAGAGCAGACAATAATGAAGGGTGAGATTATTGATAGTTGGGAGTTCCAATGTTAGGCGTGTTATTGGGCCCCTTAGGGACATGGCTGCCAAGGAGGGGAAGAAAGCCAGTGTGCACTCTGTGTGCATACAGAGTGGCATCATTCCACGTGTGTAATGGGTCCTACTGGATGCTTGCCAGCTGCAAGTGGTGGCTCATGTTGCTACCAATGATGTGTGTCACTTTGGATTGGAAGAGATTTTCTCTAGTTTCAAGCAGCTTGCTTGCGAGATAAAAGCAGAGCTCGCCATTTGCATCATAGTTGACAGGACCGATTGTGGACCTCTGTACAGAGCTGAGGGGAGGGTCTGAATTAGAGGCTCTGACAGTTCTCCGATCGTGTAGGCTGCAGATACCTCGACTTGCGCCGAAGGCGGTGGGCTTTCAAGTTCCACTAAAAAGGTCAGTAGTCCATTGCACGCAGAAGGCCGTTACATGGGTAATGGGGGCTGTATGGTGTGGACTGGGTGGTGTTTTAAGTTAGAGGGTCTTACGAAAACACAAAACGGGGTTCAGTCTGAAAGGGTGAAGGCCAAACACAGGAAGAACGTAGATGCAGGAACCATTTGTACAACAGTTATAAATTGTCATAGCTGTGTTGTGAAAGCACCAGAGCTCCAAGCGCTAACAGAAAGCACTGATGCTCAGACCTTATAAGCACTGAAAGCTGGCTAAAACAGGAGAGAAACTGCGCCAAAATTTTTGCGAAGAACCTAACTGTGTTCAGAAATGATAGGTTAACTATAGTTGGTGGTGGCGTATTTGTTACTGTTAGTAGTAGTTTGTCTTGTATCGAAATTGAAGTAGATAGTTCCTGTGAGTGAAATAATATAATAACTGGATCATTTTACTTACTTCCCATATCAGATTATACAATTGCCAAAAGGTTTAAAGACAACTTAAGTCTAATCTCAAATATGTACCTGACTCACACAACTATAGTTGCTGGTGACTTCAATTTAGTCTCGATATGTTGGCAAAAATACATGTTTAAATCCGGAGCTGAGCATAAAACATCATCTGAAATTGTGGTAAACGCTTTCTCTGAAGATATGAATATCTGGGGTGCTCTGAATCCGCCAAAAGAAAATCAATGACAGCACTCTGGTTGGAAGGCACCTCTGTTACAGACGCTGTTCTCAAGCATACGTTTAGCGTCGCTACCAACCGAAACTTAATAAAACTATAAAGACTGAAGAGGGAATATTCTGTGATGTCTCACAGCAAATTCAGCATTTTTCCTACCGAAAGGCAGGGGAAAAAATCTGTTGCATTATTTATTGAATGCCCCTCGTACATTAGTGTTGAGTGTCAGTAATAATTTACAAAGTTAAGGGCTCCATCTTGGTCAAGTTGTAATAAAGTGATCTAGTAACTTATGTGGAATAGTATCATCTCAGCTCTCTCGAGGAGTACAGCTAAGAACCCACCACTCTACGGCGAGTGTTATTTCTTGCAGCAAAATATGTTGCACTGAAGTCACTATGATTCATGATGGTCCCCTGGACATTACAATTGATGGTATGTGGTTGTTAGTATAGTGTGTGATCACCAGGACGACAATATAGGATCTGCAATGTGTCCCTATGCTGTCCACAAGGCTGATATGGAGTTCTTATGGTATTGTATTGTATATTGTATGTTAACTGGGGACCTAGAAACGATGAAGAGGCTCCATACCGTTGCCCCCCCCCCCCCCCCCCTGGGAACGTCTCACACCAGACGAGAGTAACCCCTATGTGTGTGGTAGAGTAATGGTGGTGTATGCATATGTGGAGAACTTTGCCGACATAGTGTAGCTGTGGCGGCATAAGGGGGACCAGCCCGCATTCGCCGAGGCAAATGGAAAACTGCCTAAAAAGCATCCACAGACTGGCTGGCTCACCGGATCTCGACACAAGTCCGCCGGGCGGATTCGTGGCGGGGACCAGGCGCTCCTTTCCACTCCGGAAAGCCGTGCGTTAGATCACTCGGCTAACCAGGTGGGCTTCTTATGGTAACGAGTTCAGTGTGGTTGACAATTGCTGGATGGTGACTAGTGCTGCAGTGCGTCTCCCCAACACATCCTATACGTTCTCGGAGGCACGGGCACCCCACTCCATTCGTCGAATATCCTCTCACTCCAAGACCTCACCCACCTGTGCTGTTCGATGTGGTCGTGCATTATTATCCACAAAAATGAAGTGAGGTCAAAATGCACCCCTCAGATGATGCACTTGGAAAGGAATATAGTGTCACAGTAACCTTTACCAGTGAGTGAACTGTGTTGAAACATTTGGATGTCACTATGTCCATGGAACATTATACCTCCTCGCACCATAACGCCTGGACTACCAAAGCTATCATATTCGACAATGTTCTTGGGTACGTTATGTGTTCGCACCTCTCGTCGTATGAAGGCGCAACCAGCTTTACTGAACACGATCGCTCTAGCCAGTGGAGGAGCCCTCGGAATGAGAAGATCTTTGTCGCTTGGACTGGCCTGTCCGTTCCCCTGACTTAAATCCCATCGACGATGTGTGGAATCCATCGTGGAGACCTATTGCAGCATGTCAGCATGCACCAGCGATGGTCTAGCAGTGGCCAACCGTGCTGCTGAAGGAGTGGAACACCTGACCACAAAAACTCTTTACCCACATTGTGGCCAGCATGGAACACGTTGCACAGCGTGCAGTTTCTTCCCTGATCATAATACGCTACACTCATGCTCATAAATTAAGGATAATGCTGATACATGGTGAAACAGCGCTCAGGTGGGCGGCTTGCTGAATTAACCAACTCGGGGTATGACCATGCGGTGCATTTGACTTGCAGTCGTCGCACGGTGGCGCTGGCAGCAGTCCACATACGAAGAGGAGTGTTGGTGCATGTCAGAGTGCGGTGCAGCGACTAAGTGTGCAGACGTTTTCAGACGTGCTAATGGTGATTGTGTGTTGAAAATGGCTCAAAGAACACATATTGATGACGTTATGAGTAGTAGAAAACTAGAACGACTGGAGGGTGGTCAAACACAGCAGGTCGTAGCGCAGGCCCTCCGTGTGCCATAAAATATGGTCTCAAGATTATGGCAACGATTCCATGAGAGAGGAAACGTGTCCAGGAACTGCAGTACGGGACGCCCACAGTGTACAACGCCACAAGAAGACCGATATCTCACCATTAGTGCCTGCAGACGGCCATGGTGTAGCCTTGCTCTGGACCTTACCGCAGCTACTGGAACAGTTGTCTCCAAACACACAGTCTACAGACAACCGAACAGACATGGTTTATTCTCCCGGAGACTTTCAAGGTGCATTCCTCTGACCCCTGGTGATAGGGGGGCCCATAAAGCCTGGTGTTAAGAACACAGTAAATGGTCATTGGAACAGTGGTTCCAGGTTATGTTCACAGACGAGTCCAGGTGTAGTATGAACAGTGATTCTCGCCGGGTTTTCATCTGGCATGAGCCACCCGTGCGGCCGAGCGGTTCTAGGCGCTTCAGTCTGGAACCGCGCGACCGCTACAGTCGCAGGTTCGAATCCTGCCTCGGGCATGGATGTGTGTGGTGTCCTTAGGTTAGTTAGGTTTAAGTAGTTCTAAGTTCTATGGGACTGATGACCTCAGAAGTTTAGTCCCATAGTGCTCAGAGCCATTTGAATCATCTGGCATGAACCAGGAACTAGATACCAACCCCTTAATATTTTTGAAAAGGACCTGTGTGGAGCTCGTGGTTTGATGGTGTGGGGTGGGATTATGATTGGTGCACGTACACCCCTGCTTGCCTTTGACAGAGGAACTGTATCAGGTCAGAAGTATCGGGACGTCATTTTGCACCAGGTGCTGTGGGTCCCAACTTCCTCCCGATGGATGATAACACCTGGCCCCACCGAGCTGCCATCGTGGAGGGGTACCTTGAAACAGAAGATATCAGGCGAATGTAGTGGCCTGTCTGTTCTCCAGACCTAAACCTCATCGAGCAAGTCTGGGATGCTGTCGGTCGACGTTTCGCTACACATCTTCAAACACTAGGACACTTCAGGAGCTCCGACAGGCACTGGTGCAAGAATGGTAGGCTACACCCCAGCAGCTGCTCGCTCACCTGATTCAGAGTATGCCAACCCGTTGTGCGGCCTGTGTACGTGTGCATGGTGATCATATCCCATATTGATGTCGGGGTACATGCGCAGGAAGCAGTGGCGTTTTGTAGCACATGTGTTTCGGGACGGTTTTGTCAACTTATCACCATGGACCTACAGATCTGTGTCGTGTGTGCTCCCTATGCGCCTGTGCTATTAGCGCCAGTTTTGTGTAGTGTCACGCTGTGTGTCACCACATTCTGCAATTATCCTTAATATGTGAGCATGAGTGTATTAAGAACCATGTCCTGCCTTTTTTAACGCTCAGGGTCTCATCATATATCGCGGTGAGTTCAGTGTAATTATTGTCTATGAATGAAAGCGTAATTTCTGCTTATTTCATAAGTATTTCTGTCAGTTACCTTCTGAACTGTACTGTAGCAATTCTTTTTATGTTGGTCCACGTTTCATCAAGCTGTGTTACTTGACGGTGACCCACCATGCGAAAGCTACTTTCGTCGATAAGTATCGCACACCAGTCTAGTGCATCGCTAATGCAATGCTATCACACTTAACATTTATCTCTAGCGATGCGAGTCATCTTTGCAATCAGTGTTCATTTTTCTGGTCACTTAAACAAGATAGAGTCTTGTTCACTCTTTGTTACTGATATTTACGTGAACAAGTTTTATTGATAACAGAGTCATTGCCGGCCGCGGTGGTCTCGCGGTTCTAGGCCCGCAGTCCGGAACCGCGTGACTTCTACGGTCGCAGGTTCGAATCCTGCCTCGGGCATGGATGTGTGTGATGTCCTTAGGTTAGTTAGGTTTAAGTAGTTCTAAGTTCTAGGGGACTGATGACCACAGCTGTTAAGTCCCATAGTGCTCAGAGCCACTTGAACCATTTGAACAGAGTCATTAATAAAGTGGCATACCGCACTGACATACAACTGCAAGAGACTATGTAATTAGCGATTCTTGAGTTTCTCCCGGCGTATTTGATAATCAAAATATCCACGGGTGTACTGCCGGTCTATAGTGTCCAACGGGCACTATAGACCGGCAGTACACCCGTGGATATTTTGATTATGTAATTAGCGTTCATGTATTTCGATCCTCACAGAACAGTTGGAGTTTTGCTAATCAAAGATACAAGTTTTGCATTGCTATTGTCATCACTACTGATTCATGAAAACGTCATTATTATTAATAACCCATACTAATGTTATAAATGGGAACGTAACTCTGTCATGCTTCCACGATTAAACTGTTGAATCGATTTTTATGAACTATGGTATGAAGATAGCTTAAGCCTGAGGAAGAATAGAAGCTACTTTAGGAAGTGTGTAGTACAAAATATTTATTGATTTGAAGGATATAACGCGAAATAAGCAATAATACTTACCCTTTGAAAAAACGTTTTGGCTTTTGAAGTTATTATACTTGTGAAAATGTTTTTACTGTTTAATATATTCTACATAATACGATTTAATATAATGAATACAATGTTGATACAATGCTCATCACGTTTAATCCATACTTCCATACTAATATGAGTCACAAACCCATAGCATTTTAGCCATCGATTTCGAGTTTCAAGTGTCTTTTATAGCTTCTGAGACGCTTGAAAGCTCACAATGATGGCATAATTTAAATCTTGTACGACAAACAGAGTTATTACCCATTTACATATACGACGTCGGAGGATTTCCGTGAGGCTGTATCCCCTTACTTGTATGGTAAGGGGAGTAGTAGACCTAGGTTCAGGACACTGCCTTGCCTCTGGGTTGGGAAACTGACCGTAAAGGCGGAAGATTCAGCAATGATCACTGGGATGAGGATGCAGAAGGCAATGGAAACCACTGCATTCAGGATACATCGCGGGTATCCGCTGCACATGTCGCCTCTAATTGAAAAAGTGTCAAGATGATGTCCCCATTGGCAAAAGATTCCAGACTAGTCCCCCATTCGGATCTCCAGAAGGTGACCATTAGAAAAAACATTGAATAACCAACGAAAGGGTAGCGTTATACGTGCAGGGGCGTGGAATGTCAGAAGTGAGAATGTTGTAAGCAAGCTAGAAAATCTGAAAAGGGAAATACTAAAGCGAAATCTACCGAGTGATCAAAAAGTCATTATAAATTTGAAAACTTAATGAACCACGGAATAATGTAGATAGAGAGGTAAAAATTGACACACATGCTTGGAATGACATGGGGTTTTATTAGAACAACAAAAAAAAACAAGGTTCACAAAATGACGCGTGAAAGATCTCTTGCGCGCGTCGTTTGGTGATGATCGTGTGCTCAACCGCCACTTTCGTCATGCTTGGCCTCCGAGGTCCCCAGACCTCAATCCGTGCGATTATTGGCTTTGGGGTTACCTGAAGGCGCAAGTGTATCGTGATCGATCGACATCTCTAGGGATGCTGAAAGACAACATCCGACGCCAATGCCTCACTATAACTCCGGACATGCTTTAAAGCGCTGTTCACAACATTATTCCTCGACTACAGCTAATCTTGAGGAATGATGGTGGACATATTGAGCATTTCCTGTAAAGAACATCACTTTTGCTTTGTCTTACTATGTCATGGTAATTATTGCTATTCTGATGAGAAGAAGCGCCATCGGTCGGACGTTTTTTTGAACTTCTGTATTTTTGGGTTCTAATAAAGCCCCGTGTCATTCCAAGCATGTGTGTCAATTTGTACCTCTCTATCTACGTTATTCCGTGATTTATTCAGTTTTCAAATTTATACTGACTTTTTGATCACCCAGTAAATATAGAGGGGCGCAGTGAAGTAAAATGGAAAGAAGACCAGGATTTCTAGTCGGATGAGTATACGGTAATATCAACAGCACCAGAAAAGGGTATAACGGAAGTAGGATTAGTTATCAATGGGAAAGTAGAGCACAGAGTTAGTTATTGTGAGCAGTTTAGTGATACGGTTGTTTTCAGCAAACCAACACCGACAACGCAACGGTAGTTTAGGTATAAATGCCGAAGTCGCAAGCCGAAGATAAAGAGATAGAGAAAGTATATAAGGATAGGGAACAGGCGATTCAGTACATAAAGGGAGATGAAAATCTTAACAGTCATGGGAGATTGGGATGCGGCTGTTGGGGAAGGAATAGAATAGAAACGGGAGAATATGGGCTTGATAGTAGGATGAGAGAGGAGAAGGAATAATTGAGTTCTGCATCAGATATCAGTTAGTAACAGCGACTATTCCGTTCAAGAATCACAATAGAAGGAGGTATACTTCGAAAAGGCAGGAAGATAAGGGAAGATTTCAATTAGATTACATCGTGGTCTGGCAGAGATTCCGAAATCAAATATTCGATTAAGGCATATCCAGGTGCAGATATAGACTCGGATTACAATTTAGTTTAAGAGACTATTCGGGAAGAAGCAATGCGCAAAAAAGTGGGATACGGAGGTACTAAGGTATGAAGAGATACGCTTGAAGGTCTCTGAGGCTCTACATAAAGCAATAAGGAATAGCTCAGTAGGCAGTTCAGTTGAAGAATGGACATCCCTAAAAAGGGCAGTCACAAAAGTTGAGAAGAAAAACATAGGTACAAGGAAGATAATTGCGAAGAAACAGTGGGTAACAGAAAAAAATATTTCAGTTGATCGATGAAAGAAGAAAGTGCAGAAATGTTCAGGGAAATTCAGGAGTACAGGAATACAAGTAACTTAGGAATGAAATGAATAGGAAATGCAGGGAAGCTAATGCGAAATGGCTGCACGGAAAATGTGAAGAAATCGAAAAAAAATGATTGTCGGAAGGACTGACTCAGTATACAGGGCAGTCAAAACAACCTTCGGTGAAATGAAAAGCAAGGATAGTAACATTAAGAGTGCAGTGGGAATTCCACTGTTAAATACAGAGGGGAGAGCTGAGAAGTGGGAAGAGTACATCGAAGGCCGCTGTGAGGGGGAAGACTTGTCTGACGACGTGGTGGAAACAGAAGTTGATACAGAAGAGATAGGGGGTCCAGTATTAGAATTAGAATTTAAACGCGCTTTGGAAGACTTCATATCGAATAAGACGGAAGGGATAGGTAACGTTCCATCAGAATTTCTAAAATTATTGGAGAAATGGCAACAAAACGACTATTCACTTTAGTGTGTAGACTGTATGAGTCTGGCGATAGACCATCTGACTTTGGGAAAAACATCTTCCACACAATTACGAAGACTGCAAGAGCCGACAAGTGCGAGAATTATCGCACAATGAGCGTAACAGCTGTTGTATCGAAGTTGCTGACAAGAATACAATACCGAGCGAGGTGGCGCAGTGGTTAGCACACTGGACTCGCATTCGGGAGGACGATGGTTCAATCACGTCTCCAGCCGTCCTGATTTAGGTTTTCCGTGATTTCTTTAAATCGTTTCAGGCAAATGCCGGGATGGTTCCTTTGAAAAGGCACGGCCGATTTCCTTCCCTAACCCGAGCTTGCTCTCCGTCTATAATGACCTCGTTGTCGACGGGACGTTAGTCTCTAACAACCACCACCACCAAGAATAATATACAGAAGAATGGAAAGTAAAATTGAGGATGTGCTGGATGACGATCTTACTGATGTAAAAGGTATGGATTGAAAACAATATATTGATAGTTGTCACGTATAACTTTGGTATATGAATTTTTGGCATCTGAATCTATTGTGAGTTAGCAGCGATGTTGTGAGCTGTATCACAGAAGTTAAGTATCTTTCAGTTGCACGAGGGCGCAGTGGAGCGGTCAGTGTTAGGCTTTGGTAGAGAGAGCGGTTAAACTTCAGCTGTATTAGAAAAATGGTTCAAATGGCTCTGAGCACTATGGGACTTAACGTCTGCGGTCATCAGTCCCCTAGAACTTAGAACTACTTAAACCTAACTAACCTAAGCACATCACACACATCCATGCCCGAGGCAGGATTCGAACATGCGACTGTAGCTGTCGCGCGGTTCCAGACTGTAGCGCCTAGAACCGCTCGGCCAGCTGTATTAGAGTTAAGCTGACAATGTTAAGCAGCGTTAGAATGAGGAAGCAATGGAAGTATTATATTTGAAATAAAGTCTCAATGTATCAATGTGAAGTCTAATTGATTGTCAGTATTGTTGCGCCATTGAACTAACTTGGTTACTGTACTGAAAGCTGTTAGTTTGAGAGATAGCAAAGTGCATTGTTTGGATGTTGAGAAGTTCATTAAATTTAAAATCTGCCTTGAGCACTTTTTCTCAATATACCAAAAAAGATTTAGTGTTGTCATTTCTGCGCATATTTCACTTTCTTACCAACCCTTCTATTACAGTTCTTTTTAATGCATCATCCAACCAAGCATGTTCGCAAAATAGTTCGATTTGCAACTAACAGAGAACTCATTGAACCTCTCGAGTGTCTCTGTGTAGATACAGTAATCTGCAGCTTTAGCATAGCGGCGCGCAAGACAGAGCAGTACTGCAACACGTTATACAGGTTTCCGCAGAATAGAGGAAAGTAAAAAATATTATGATTTTTTATTTATTCAATCAGGGCCAACTTATGTTATTCAGAGACAGTTTTTGTGATCAATTTTGCAAAACCAATTACTCTACGTTCATGTCAAAGTTCATTATTCAGGCAATTTAAACTCTTCAGTATTCTTGCAATCAAATTCATAACTTTTACAGTATGAAAGACTCCCCTTTTCATTACGGCAGTTGGTTATTATCACAGTGCAGCTTGGCTTCTACATTACGACAGTTCATCTATTATCACAGCTCATGCTTACAATCAGAAACAGAGTACTTCAGTCCATATTTTTATTTATTTAGATAACTTTCACTTATATTTTTATTTATTTAGATAACTTCCATTATGAGAAGGTATTAAAACAAGGTGAAAACTCACTGTTTGTGTAATTCTTTTGGTAGATAGTTTGTAACAGAATGCTGATTTCACATGTTTAAGAAGGTTACCCTTTGTGGCAATATCAGCAACCACTCACAATATTTACAGGTGGGCTGTAGACAAATGTACAACATACACTATTTGATGAAAAGTATCCGGACACTTGGCTCAAATTGACTTACAAATTCGTGGCGCCCTCCATGATAATGTTGGAATTCAATATGGTGTTGGCCCACATTTGGCCTTGATGACAGCTTCAACTCTTGCAGGCATACGTTCAATCAGGTGTTGGAAGGTTTCTTGGGGAATGGCAGCCGATTCTTCACGAAGTGCTGCACTGAGGAGAGGTATCGATGTCGGTCGGTGACGCCTGGCACGAATTCGCAGTTCCAAAACATCACAAAGGTGTTTTATAAGATTCAGTGCAGGACTCTGTGCAGGCCAGTCGGTTACAGGGATGTTATTGTCGTGTAACCACTCCGCCACAAGCCGTGCATTACGAACAGGTGCTCGATCGTGTTGAAAGATGCAATCGCCATCCCCGAATTGCTCTTCAACAGTGGGAAGCAACAAGGTGATTAAAATATCAATGTAGGCCTGTGCTGTGACAGTGCCACGCAAAACACCAACGGGTGGAAGCATCCTTCATGAAAAACACGACCATACCATAACACCACCGCCTCCGAAGTTTATTGTTGGCACTAAACACGCTGGCGCGAATGGCGCCCTGTGGTATAGCAACCCACGCTTCATACAGCTGGTTCTAAAGTTCATCTGGGGTAGTTGACACTGGGTCACAGCACTGCACCTGTCGTTTCACCATATCTCTCATATTTTCGAATGGCAACAAGTCTGGTGACTTGGCGGGCCAGGCAAATGGCTGACACCGTGTGACACCAAGGGGGCACGTCTTCGTGCAGCAACATGGGGTCGTGCATTGTCTTGCTGAAAAATGGTGTCTAGGGCGTTGTGCTGAGAGAGTCAAGGATAGCAGAATGTCATTCATGTGGGTCACACTGTTCACAGTACCCTGTACAGGCACCAACTGTGGTTGGTTGGTTGGTGGGTCTCAAAAGGGGGGGAAGGGACCAAAAAATGGTTCAAATGGCTCTAAGCACTATAGGACGTAACATCTGAGGTCATCAGTCCCCTTGACTTAGAACTACTTAAACCTAACTAACCTAAGGACATCACACACATCCATGCCCGAGGCAGGATTCGAACCTGCGACCGTAGCAGCAGCGCGGTTCCGCCTTGAAGCGCCTAGAACCGCTCGGTCACAGCGGAGGGCCGGGGAAGGGACCAAACTCCTTTGTCATCCGTCCCCACCAACTCTGATTTGTGGTTTTACTCAGTAGCACCCCACACCGTGAGGCCTCGAGTTGCCGCTGTATGTCTTCTGCGAATGCTGTCACTGTGATGGCGGTTCCCCTATCTGTGGCGAAGCAAAATGCAGCCGTCATTTTGAAACAGACGGAAACTGGAATCGTCCGAAAACACTATCTGATGCCACTCCTGTCCCACTGACGGCATCTAGCATGTATCTGCACATTCGTCAAAGGTAGGCGCAGAAGCGGACGGCGGTGTGTCACCCCTTATAGAGTAAGATGTGTTCCACTGTTGCGCCAGAGCGGAAGAGGACGCACATGTGTCCTGACCATGGCCATTTGGATGAGGTATCGATCTTCTCGGGGAGGGGAGCAAATGCTAATCAATTTGTGCAGAACATACTAATATAGAAGTCCTGTGAATACAAAGGCCTTATCTCTAGTTGTTGAAGGTGTACCGCATATAGCCATCCCTGCTTAGCCATTTTGCACTTCCTGTCGATCTCATTTTTGAGATGTTTGTATTCCTTTTTGCCTGCTTCATTTACTGCATCCTTTCATCAATTAAATTCAACCCTGGTTGGGAAGGGAGTGAGACAGGATTTTAACCTCTCCCCGATGTTATTCAATCTGTATATTGAGCAAGCAGTAAAGGAAACAAAAGAGAAATTCGGAGTAGGTATCAAAAACCATGGAGAAGAAATAAAAACTCTGAGGTTCGCCGATGACATTGTAATTCTGCCAGACACAGGAAAGGACTTGGAAGCGCAGTTGAACGGAATGGACAGTGTCTTGGAAGGAGGGTATAAGATGAACATCAACAAAAGCAAAACGAGGATAATGGAATGTAGTCTAATTAAGTCGGGTGATGCTGATGGAATTAGATTAGGAAATGAGACACTTCAAGAGGAGTTTTGCTATTTGGGGAGCAAAATAACTGATGATCGTCGAAGTAGAGAGGATATAAAATGTAGACTGGCAATGGCAAGGAAAGCGTTTCTGAAGAAGAGAAATTTTCGAGTATAGATTTAAGTGTCAGGAAGTCGATTCTGAAAGTATTTGTATGGAGTGTAGCCATGTATGGAAGTGAAACGTGGACGATAAATAGTTTAGACAAGAAGAGAATAGAAGCTTTCGAAATGCGGTGCTACAGAAGAATGCTGAAGGTTAGATGGGTAGATCACATAACTAATGATGAAGTATTGAATAGAATTGGGGAGAAGAGGAGTTTGTGGCACAACTTGACTAGAAGAAGGGGGACCGGTTGGTAGGACATGTTCTGAGGCATCAAGAGATCACAAATTTAGCAATGGAGGGCAGTGTGGAGGGTAAAAATCGTAGAGGGAGACCAAGAGATTAATACGCTAAGCAGATTCAGAAGGATGTAGGTTGCAGTAGGTACTGGGAGATGAAGATCTTGCAGAGGATTGAGTAGCATGGAGAGCTGCATCAAACCAGTCTCGGGACTGAAGACCACAACAACAACAACACCGCAAGCGTGTATGTGCATCAGTGTAAACGATATGTTCTTGTGAAATCGGATGAATCTGTTGACAGTAAAAAATAAATCTTTGTAGTTGTATGCACAAGTTAAAACTGACGCCAGGCTTTTCTCTCCATTCGTGTAGAAGGTATAATCTTACGAAATTGGATGAATCTTCCTGAGGCACCGTTTACTTTAGCAGGAACTGGTGTGTGTTGTGAGTGGGAGAGCTGCGTCCGGCCTGCCAACGAAGGCCACGAAGGGCGCTTCAGGGATCGATAGCCAGCCCGGGGACTGCGCGACGACTTATCAGCTTTCATTACGTGTGCCGCAACGCCACAGGTACACGGACCGATAAGCTGCCCTCACCTGCTGAAGCGCGAGTAACGTCTACAAGAGACAGTCGCCCTCCGTAATGTTTACACGGCCTTGGCAGCCGCTCGACCTCCACAATGTACAGAGTGTTCCCTTTCTTTTATTGCCGCTTGTCGTACCCGGAATTGTAAAACGATGGCAAGCTGCAAAATTCGCGTACGGTAATTGAACAGTTGTACACTCCCCAGCTCTCACGACACTACTGAAACGTCTCTGTGGAGTCGTTTCGTAAGACGCTTGTCTCACTGGATTCTGTGTCCTATTCTGTCCACCGCCTGATTGCGGTTTAATTTATTAACTCTCCCAGGAAGACTGAGCAATCAAACTAAGGCTTATTAAATGATATTATGTTTGATTTTTTTTTGTGTTCCATAGGAAATTATGACCAGTATTTATTACGCTTTTCCCTTCACCCTACCAAATGTGTGCGTGAATG
Source organism: Schistocerca gregaria (assembly GCF_023897955.1). Taxonomy (NCBI): domain Eukaryota; kingdom Metazoa; phylum Arthropoda; class Insecta; order Orthoptera; family Acrididae; genus Schistocerca; species Schistocerca gregaria. The sequence goes on along the minus strand of NC_064925.1, from coordinate 498,701,217 downwards.
TGACTGAATGAGTGTTTTTACGAGTGGTCTCGGGTTTCTTTTGCTTCTCCTTTGGAGGGTAGCACAGAATGACCAACTTAGGATCCCAGTACCTGGACAGAGAGGCTTACCCCTTTTAGTCGAGGTTGGTTTGTCTGTCAGGTTGGTGGCGGAAGCCTATCCCCTTGGTAGCTTCCGTTGCACCGGTATTTAGGCGAAGCTCAGAAGATAAAGGACACACTGCAGCTAGTGGCTGGTGAGTACAGTTCGTAGCTCCTAGAGAAGGTTGCTGCTGATAGGAATTAGGTCGAATTAGCCTATGTTAAACTCATGGAATATTTAAGTACTTCAGCTTAATTGAAGCTTGTGTACTTATGTATTTTCGGAATGTGCCATAATTATTTTGTTAAAAAAAATGGGCGATGATGATGGTTGAAATTAAAAGTGCTGAAGTTGCTTTGTTCCTTTCGGACATCACGGTGTGGAATTTCTAGCAGTGAATATGTCTAGGAAAAGCTAGTCAGTATAACTTCGGGTGAATGTTAGAATAATAATGTTTCCGAGCGAGTGTGATTTTTATTGTTCGTATTTTCTATGTTTTCGCGGAAGATGCTATTGTCTCTTGTGTTCGTCTTGTACCTAGTGTTTGGTGACCGATGATCCTTCTGGTCTACCACTGCACTCCAGTAGGTGTTCATATTACCTGTTTAATTGTTTCGTGTGGTATAATTTCAGTAAAATATCAGTTTTTCGCGCACATAGAGGAAGTGTTGGTAACGGTTTGTTTGTGAATGGACCACGTGTAAGTTGAAACGGTTGGGGGGAGGGGAGGGGGGGAGTTTCTGCCTTACCGAGTTAGTTTTACTTCATGGTGGCCAAATCATTCTGCTATTGCACCATTAAAATTTCTTACTTTTGTGTTTGGCTTAATGTCTAATTTCTGAACGTTTAACCCGTAATCAAGTTTACCACGAGCTGAAGTTGGGCCGTTCGTAAGCGGCAGGCGCGATTTCCATGTCGTGTATCTACAAAACCTTGCGAATCGGATAAACCTCTTCCCAAGCTAGTGCATGAGCATAATGGTGATAGGTACCTCTCAGAACTATTTCTGACGTGGATATATTGCTGGAATGATTGAATTATTGTTTTCCACTTCCCCTTTGTGTGTTTCTTTTTAATTTCGATATTCTACCATTTTTGGTGAATTATTTAGTTAATTTTTTTTTAAATTCAGGCACCAGTCATGTGTATTCATAGGATGTGCATCAGATTCAGTCATGAAATAAATGTGCTATGTAAAAGATAAATTCTGCGTCCTTTATCTCAAATTAATATTCTATTCCCCGATTTTTTAAAAGTTAATCTGCTTGCTTGTGATGAACAAAAATGAGAGGGAAGAATCAAAGTGAATGGGTGTACTGTCTCAAAATTAAGGAGTTCACATTTAATTAAACAAGTTCATTGATGTACGACATACAATGCTGTACATATTGTCAGTTTCTTTGAAACATTTGCATTCTTGCAATTAAATTCTTAATTTAATTAAACTGATAATTTCGAGTTCTGTCTTTTCTTAATTGTTAGGAGGGCTTGGGCTGGTGGCGAACCTGTAGTTTTTAAAATTGTAATTGTCCTTGTGAGGTGGCTTAACCAGAAATGGCGCACAAGGGCTACACCCATAATTCTTGGTACGTGACGTATGATGAGCCTTGGCTAGGATCCGTTTACAGTTCTACATATATACTTTACACTACTTTCTCGCTCCCACGTGTGAAGAAATCTGGAGTTTTAAAAGCATCATTGTTATTGAACAGACTGTCGGGTAAAGAATGGAAACTGTCGATATCTGTAAGGAGAAGTAGGGGGAGAGATACGAGCAGATCATAAGAACATGCGCTTGTGAAGCTACTTCTCTGCCAAGGTCCTTTCTTCAATCTGGTGACGTGTGTTAGAGTGTTATCTTGCAGTAACAACACCTGATGCAATCTAATAAGTAATTTCTGTCACACCTGACCGCAAGATAAATTCATCGGACATGATATTAGTTACCCCATACAGATCACAGTGTTCACTATGGAGCGCTGGTGTACAATTGTTAAGATATGACAGTATGACGTCAGCCGCTGGCTTAAGTTTGGCAGCGAAGCGGTACAGGAGTTGGACGAATTTATGGAAACACCCCGAGAAATATGTGCTTGGACATTAATGCAGACGCTAGCCAAGTGTGCAGTTTGCGCTGTTTTCTTTTTTTTTACCGCGAGCCGCACCTGCGCTATAGTAGTGGAAATCAGTATAAAGGCAGTATTCCTACGAAATTAATATACAAAGTCTAAAGCATATGGGTATTTAATTTATTATGAAAGTAGTAGATACATATGAGACATAAACAATCGTGACGGAATTACATAGTTTCTTTCATAAAGAAGAACACAGAATGTTATCTTGGATGGAGAGTCATCTTCAGATGTGGGAGTAACTTCGAGTGTGCCTCAGGGAAGGGTGTTGGGACCCTTGCTGCTGGTATTGTATATTAATGAGTTTGCAGACAATATTAACTGTAAAATCAGGCTTTTGGCAGATGAGGTAACTAACTATCTGTATTGAGAAACTATCTGAAAGGGCCGGCCGCGGTGGTCTCGCGGTTCTAGGCGCGCAGTCCGGAACCGTGCGATTGCTACGGTCGCAGGTTCGAATCCTGCCTCAGGCATGGATGTGTGTGATGTCCTTAGGTTAGTCAGGTTTAAGTAGTTCTAAGTTCTAGAGGACTAATGACCACAGCAGTTGAGTCCCATAGTGCTCAGAGCCGTTTTTTTTATCTGAAAGGAACTGCATGAATATTGAGTCAGATCTTGACAGGATTCCAACGTGGTGCACAGACTGCACTTTAACAAAACGACGAAATGTAGTATCCTATGACTATATTATCAGTGAGCACTGTTGGAATCAGCCAATTCATGCAAATACCTGGGTATAACACGTTATAGGGATATGAAATGGGATGATCACATAGGTTCAATCGTGGGTGAAGCAGGTGGTAGACTTCGGTACTGACAGAATACTGGGGAAGTGCACTCTGTCTACAAAGGAGATTGTTTACAAATCACTCGAGCGGCCGATTCTAAAATATCACTCAAGTGTGTGGTACCCGTACCAAACAGGACTAATAGGGGATACTGAACGTTTACAGAGAAAGGCCGTACGAATATCACAAGTTCTATTAATCCGTGTGAGAGTGTCACAGAGATATTAGAGGAACTGAACTGGAAAACTCCTGAAGATAGATATAAACTATTCCGAGAAAGTCTGTTAACGAAGTTTCAAGAACAGGCTTTAAATGATTACTCTAGGAATATACCACAACCACATACCTATCGCTCACACAGGGATCGTGAGAATAAGATTAGAATAATTACAGTGCTCACAGATGCATTCAAACAATCATTCCACACGTGAATGGAACAAAAAATGGTTCAAATGGCTCTGAGCACTATGGGGCTCAACTGCTGTGGTCATTAGTCCCCTAGAACTTAGAACTACTTAAACCTAACCAACCTAAGGACATCACACACATCCATGCCCGAGGCAGGATTCGAACCTGCGACCGTAGCGTGAATGGAACAGCAAGAAACACTAGTAATTGGTACAATGGGACGTGCCCTGTGCCATTCATCTCAGGGTGATTTGCAGAGTATAGATGTAGATGTAGGTAACACGAGTAACAAAATAAGGCGTTTGCATTTCCTGGATGGAAATTGGTGCAAAGGCACCCACTGTCCTGTTGCGTTATTGCGTTGTTAGTGTTTTCTCCAACCTCCATTCTCCTTAAGTACCTCAAGAATTCTCTTCGGCTTTGATGTTGTTGGGGTGTGTAGTTCTCGCAGTGAAATTGACGCTCACTCTTCTCGTATTGCTCTTTTTACCTAACATACGACTTCAAATTGCATTCCATTGCTATGAACACGCCTTTCAAGTATTTCCAAAAGTTTTTCCATGGGGTCAGATCCAAGCTATGTACAGGCCAGGGCAAGTCACCGATATCTTTATCTCTAAACCACTTTTGGCTGTGCAGAAAGCAACACAGATGCTTTACCTTCTAGAAACACTAGACCGTAGGTCCTCATACATTCTGATCTGTTCTGTCTAGCGCCTCAGTGTACAAGTTAGAGTTCATTCTAGTTCACCAAAGCAATGCGTGATTCACTTTTAGTACATAAGGCTGCCCATACCATAACACATCCAGCACCAAAATTTCTGATCATTCTTATCTGCTGCTCTATTCTAAGATAATACCATCTAAATTAAACTTTCTTCCATCGCTGAAGATCACTTCATGCCATTCTCTAGGCCATGACATATGTTTTCCAGCAAACTCCAAGCTAGCCTGCTTTTGCTTGGGTGTTAGAGCAGGTTTCTGCTTTATGTTCAAATGGCTCTGAGCACTATGGGACTTAACATCTGTGGTCATCAGTCCCCTAGAACTTAGAACTACTGAAACCTAACTAACCTAAGGACATCACACACATCTAAGCCCGAGGCAGGATTCGAACCTGCGACCGTAGCGGTCAAGCGGTTCCAGACTGAAGCGCCTAGAGGCGCACAGCCACACCGGCCGGCCTGCTTTAGGTACTGGAATACAAGATGTTTACATTAGACATTATTTGTTGTACACGTCTAGCAGTTACTGCCAACTGTAAACCAACAAGAAGCTGAGAATAATAACTGTTTGTGCCCCTTGCTTTGAGCAAAAGTAATCGTTTGGGTGCCTCACATAGTAGTACACTTTGCCCATATTTTTCGTTCTGTCCATATTGTGCCGCGAGTCTAACGAAATTATAAATCACTATGCTTAAATGGTTCAAAGTCTTGGCGATTTGACGATTAGGGAGTTCCATTTCCTTCTACGCACCGAGTTTTCGCTTTTCATCGCATGATACTGTTTTCCACGTGGAAGTCTCAGGATCATGGCTTGTTGTTGTTGTTGTAGTCTTCAGTCCTGAGACTGGTTTGATGCAGCTCTCCATGCTATTCTATCCTGTGCAAGCTTCTTCATCTCCCAGTACCTACTGCACCCTACATCCTTATGTATCTGCTTAGTGTATTCATCTCTTGGTCTCCCTATACGATTTTTACCCTCCACGCTGCCCTCCAATACTAAACTGGTGATCCGTCGATGTCTCAGAACATGTCCTACCAACTGATCCCTTCTTCTAGTCAAGCTGTGCCACAAGCTCATCTTCTCCCCAATTCTATTCAATACCTCCTCATTAGTTATGTTATCTACCCATCTAATCTTCAGCATTTTTCTGTAGCACCACATTTCGAAAGCTTCTATTCTCTTCTTGTCTAAACTATTTATCGTCCACGTTTCACATCCATACATGGCTACACTCCAAACAAATACTTTCAGAAACGACTTCCTGACATTTAAATCTATACTCGATGTTAACAAATTTTTCTTCTTCAGAGACGCATTCCTTGCCATTGCCAGTCTACATTTTATATCCGCTCTACTTCGACCATCATCAGTTACTTTGCTTCCCAAATAGCAAAACTCCTTTACTACTTTAAGTGTCTCATTTCCTAATCTAATTCCCTCAGCATCACCCGACTTAATTCGACTACATTCAATTATCCTCCTTGTGCTTTTGTTCATGTTCATCTTATACCTTCCTTTCAAGACCCTGTCCATTCCGTTCAACTGCTCTTCCAAGTCCTTTGCTGTCTCGGACGGAATTACAATGTCATCGGCGAACCTCAAAGATTTTATTTCTTCTCCATGGATTTTGATACCTACTTCGAATTTTTCGTTTGTTTCCTTTATTGCTTGCTCAATATACAGGTGGAATACATCGTGGGTTATGTAGAGAATATGCATTGTAGCTAACGGTGTGTGTTTCCTTTCTGTAGGAAAGGCACTTACTCACACACTACCACCCAGGGGCGGTAGCAAGGGGGTGGGGAGGGGCTATGGGGGCTATACCCCCTCCCATGGAGTATCATATTACACTGGATAAAATGACTTCAGAAATCAGCGAACATATTACTCCAACAGATTCAATCATTTTTTTATAATTGTGTAGCAATATAGGTTGCAATGTATTCCAAACACATTTTAACCCAATAGTAAGAGCGGCAAATAGCTTACTACCTAAACCAATAAATATCATTTAACTTAAAATAAGCGTCTTATTATTTATTAATACACATTTTTTTTACCCTGAACTCCAAAACAGTTACCAAAAACTACTTTAAGCCATACCATATTTTACCAGTTTGTCGGTAAGGGACCCCAACTCTCCTTTTGTTAAGCCCTATTCCACACCCCCAACCCCCCCATTACCGCCCTCCCCCCTCCCCTTGACCGACTTCTATAATCACCCCTGCTAACACCGCACAGAGTCGACTGCCTTTTACCGAGTTCCACTCTCTACCATCTGAATCGTTGATGTCTTGTAACATACCGTACCACTGACATCAAATGCTATACCCTTTGATTGCATTTGACAGTATACTGGATATCATGCTGTTGCATAAGCACTGTGCGCAACTATTCCCACTCACAGGCCGCGCGGGCTAGCCGTGCGGTCTAACGCCTTGCCACGGTTCGTGAGGCTCCCCCTGACGGAGGTTCGAGTCCTCCTTCGGGCATGGATGTGTGTGTTGTCCTTAGCGTAACTTAGTTTAAGTTAGATTAAGTAGTGTGTAAGCCTAGAGACCGATGAACTCGGCAGTTTGGTCCAATAGGAACTTAGGCCGGTATTACACTATCAAATTTCTTTGTACAATATCTTTATACAGTATCTTCGCCAAAGATATTTGATGGTATAATAGGGACTTTGTCAAATGTCCAATATTTGATCAAATCTAGGGCCTCGCTGTAGATTTGATCAAAGAAATTGCTTGTCTTCTGTTCACTGCAATGTGACATGTTACCATATGGAGCGCTAGCATCGCTGCAGCTTTCTGTCGTCTGTAGTGTTTTTATAAACATTGCCGGAACATACAATTGGTGTGTACCGACTACTACACAATTAATAGAGGTGTATGAAGCCAATGAGGCGCTTTACAGCGTGAGGCACCCTGAATACAAAAATATATTAAGAAGATTGGAGACCTGACCTGACCTGACCTAACCTAACCTAACCTAACCTAACCCTCTCCTGTAGCAAGGAATCGGAGTGTTACAGTGAGCCTGTCTTCTGAAGATGTAGCAGTTCTTAAGTGAATATTGTGCTTTGTGATATGACGATACACTTCACTGAGCACATACAGATATGTATGCTCATCCATTCTTAAGTAATTGATGTACGACTTGACGTCCTCCACTATAAGCTCACGTAACAAGTTTTTTTGAATGCTTTTATCGTGTCGTAAAACTCACGGCTTCACCCAGGTTAGATTAGTTTTTCGTTCCATTGACTTGAAGATTTACCCCAAAATACTATCCCATATGACATTATGGCATGAAAGTAGGCAAAGTATGCAAGCTTTTTCATTTTTATGTTGCCTATGTCTGCTAACAATCGAATTGCAAATACAGATTTGTTAAGGCGTTTCTGCAGTTCTGTGGTGTACTCCTCCAAACTGAATTTATGATCAAGTTGTAATCCCAGGAATTTAAGACTGTCAACCTCGTATGTATGGTTACTTTTTTCCACCCACTTCTTTTCCGCATGTGCACACAATGCAATAGCGGTACGTGCAACTGCTGCAGTTAATAATAAGTTGTTGTCAGCCATCTTGAACTTTGACGAAAAATTTGATGACAGTGTAATACCCCTTCTAGCGCTACGTCAAAGATCTTTGTCAAATATATTTGACGGAATATTTGATCACAGCTTTGATCAAATCTTTGACAAAGACATTTGATAGTGTAATACTGGCCTTACAGCAAATTTCTTATTTTTCCAAGTCACAATGTTAATTTTCTCAATAATATCCCTGCCTTTATACTGATTTCCGCTACCGTATGTCCTCAGTACGTTGCAGTTGTGCACCTGCGAGTGGGCTATGGCGGGGGTATCTGAAGTCGCACATGGGCACAATTTTGGTGCTATATGGTGGGTGCTTCAGTAACGAACGGAACCGAAGTGATTGGTGTTTCAAGAGGCACCGTCATTGAAGTTTTATACTGCATATAAGGAAAACGAAAATACATAACCCGTTAAATTACAAAGCGGACGAAAGCGTGTTTAGCGTCATCGCGACGGACGGTTATTGAAGAGGTTCAAAATGGTTCAAATGGCTCTGAGCTCTATGGGACTTAACTTCTGAGGTCATCAGTCCCCTAGCACTTAGAACTACTCAAACCTAACTAACCTCAAGACATCACACACGTCCATGCCAGAGGCAGGATTCGAACGTGCAACCGTAGCGGTGGCGTGGTTCCAGACTGAAGCGCCTAGAACCGCTCGGCCATTCGCAACCGTCTCCATGAAGCTGGGCTACGGTCCCGCACACCGTTAGGCCGTCTTCCGCTCACGCCCCAACATCGTGCAGCCCGCCTCCAGTGGTGTCGTGACAGGCGTGAATGGAGGGACGAATGGAGACGTGTCGTCTTCAGCGATGAGAGTCGCTTCTGCCTTGGTGCCAATGATGGTCGTATGCGTGTTTGGCGCCGTGCAGGTGAGCGCCACAATCAGGACTGCATACGACCGAGGCACACAGGGCCAACACCCGGCATCATGGTGTGGGGAGCGATCTCCTACACTGGCCGTACACGTCTGGTGATCGTCGAGGGGACACTGAATAGTGCACGGTACATCCAAACCGTCATCGAACCCATCGTTCTACCATTCCTAGACCGGCAAGGGAACTTGCTGTTCCAACAGGACAATGCACGTCCGCACGTATCCTGTGCCACCCAACGTGCTCTAGAAGGTGTAAGTCAACTACCCTGGCCAGCAAGATCTCCGGATCTGTCCCCCATTGAGCATGTTTGTGAGTGGATGAAGCATCGTCTCACGCGGTCTGCACGTCCAGCACGATCGCTACTCCAACTGAGGCGCCAGGTGGAAATGGCATGGCAAGCCGTTCCACAGGACTACATCCAGCATCTCTACGATCGTCTCCATGGGAGAATAGCAGCGTGCATTGCTGCGAAAGGTGGATATACACTGTACTAGTGCTGACATTGTGCATGCTCTGTTGCCTGTGTCTATGTGCCTGTGGTTCTGTCAGTGTTATCATGTATCTGACCCCAGGAATGTGTCAATAAAGTTTCCGCTTCCTGGGACAATGAATTCAATTTCCAGGAGTGTATTTTGTTGAGCCCAACCTACATAGGTAGAAATGGTCATCAAAATAAAATAAGAGAATCAGAGCTCGAACAGAAAGGTTTAGGTGTTCGTTTTTCCAGCGCGCTGTTCCGGAGTGGAATGGTAGGGAGATAGTATGATTGTCGTTCGATGAACCCTCTGCGAAGCACTTAAATGTGAATTGCAGAGATAGTCATGTAGATGTAGATTTAGATGTAGAAGACGGCGAGAGCTGCAAAACTCACTGGAGAACTGAATGTGCACTCACGAACCCTGGCAGCGCCAGAACGACACAAAGGAAACTCCGTAAGCAGGGAACTGCAGGGGGAGCTGGAAATCCAAAACCTAACAGGAAAATATGGTGGAGAGTGGTGAAACCATAAAGCCTGGACTGGTTTCAACTTCTGGCCAACTTTACGCACCAAAAAGATGAGAAGAGCTCGGTTATGATCTGGCACATCATATCCTGGTATTCCATGGGCCCCGCGGTTACTGTGTGAGGTCGCATTACTGTCAAATATTATCCGACCACTGGATGACCAGGTGCATTTCATAGTACAATTTTTGTTTCCAAATGGCGATGTTTACCAAGACGAGAGGATCCCTGTTCACAGAGCTCGCATCGTCCAGGAATGGATTGTAAACATAAGGATGAGTTGATACATTTGGCTTGGGTAGTACAGTTACCATATTGCAATATTATTGAACCTATGTGGTCTACGTTGGAAAGAAGCGTGCGTGATTCCTACCCACCTCCATGATCTTTGCGTGTACACACCGTCCTTAGGCACGGTAATGTGTAATGTTTTTGGTGTTTCCATATTTTTGACTACCCCCTGCACCTACGTGCCCGTCTGTTGTATGCAATCAGTGCAGTAAGATGGGTTGATGTTCGAGATATGACGTAATGGCAGAAAGGATCAATCGTACTTTTATTACCACACGTTTTCTCGGAACCCATAGCAGACTATACTGTCTTCACCGGCCAGCGTCCAATGCGCGCTGCATGTTTCGAGCACCCGGCCGCCTGGATTGCGGCATATCTGCATACGACCATCCATGTGGTGTACATCTACATCGATACTCTGCAGATCACAATAATCCTCATTTATTTCAATCTCGAACAGCATTTGGAAAACACGAACATTTATATCTTTCTGTACGAGCTCTGATTTTCGTTATTACATTATGATGATCGTTTCTCCCTATGTAGGTCGGCGTCAACAAAATACGAGTATTTACGCGAAAGTTGGTGATTGAAATTTCGAGATGATTCCGTCGCAACGAAAACCGACTTTGTTTTAATGATGTCCACCCCACACCCTGTTTCATGTCAGTGACACTCTCTCCCCTATATTTCCACAATACAAAACGTGCTGCTCTTCATTGAACTTCTCGATGTACTCAGTTAATCCTTTCTGGTGAGGGTCCCACACCGTGCAGTAGTACTCTGAAAGAGGACGCACAAGGGTAGTGTAGGCACTCTCTTTAGTAGATCTGTTACATTTTCTAAGAGTTCTGCTAGTAGAACGCAGTCTTTGGTCAGCCTTCCACACAACATTCTCTACGTGTTCTTTCCAATTACGAGGGTTGGAACCTTAATAGTGGCACCTATTTATTTACAGCTCGTACAAAATAAATGTGTGTTTCAAAGTTTTACTGACCTTCAAACTAGTAACCATCATTGTGTATAACCCGTTGCCAGCGATGTGGAAGTCGTAGGATACTCTTAGCAGTGCCAGTTGCGTTGACAATTCGAGCGACGCGGTCTATTGCCCGACGAATTTGTAGCAGTTCCGAAACGAATGCCGCGAAGGTTTCCTTCTGTTTAGAAACCGAGTGGAACTCACGAGGGCTTGAGTCAGGGGAGTGCAGTAGGTGGTATAGCATTTAGCAGCCCCATCAGTCAAACAAAACAGTAACAGCATGCACTGTACGTGCTTGAGCATTGTCCTGCAAAATGATGGTCAGGTCCTGCAATAAGTGTCATCACTTCTGTCTCTATGCTGTTCATTTTTGGAACACATCCTAAGTTTGAAATTTGGCTATAAGGTGCCTACGACCTTCCTGTACAATGATAAAATAGTCTAGCGCCCTGTGGCGTCATCATTGGGCTCGACCATTCTTCCAACAGCAACCTGTCGACACATGAGAAAGAAGCTTAGAAGTTCATGTGGCGTGTAAGGCGGTTAATGATGCCCCTTGGCACCAAATTTCACCACAACCCTGCCTAACGTCAGCGTGGAGTGTCACGCGATGGTAACGTCTTCACACCCCCGCTTATCCACATTACACCCTTTCCTTTGGCACCTCTGCGATGGAGGTCGGAACCGCGATCCACAGCGCTGAAATCACGCGGATTTCCTATGAGTGACCGGGAAATCATTTCGGGCACACCGCCTCTCAGAATCGACAGAAAACGCCTCAGGAGATGGATTATAGGACGTCAGTGAAACCACTCCTTCCTTGATAGTTGCTGCAAGTCGCATCGGCGAATGAGCGACACCGGGGTAGCCATCCCCAGAAACGTTCCGCTGCGCCGCCGCAGCCTCTCTCCTGCTTACGGCCGAGCATAGGACCGCTATCATCGACTAAGGCCACCGCATCGCCTTCTAGTAGACCAGCTGTGTCATCTGTGTGTTAGGCAGGAATCTACCCGAAAGTTACTGTTAAATGTATTCTGAGCGAGGTATTCGCATTTTATCTGCGTTAGGTGAAACTTTAAAGTTCAGCGACAGTTTTAAATACACTACTGGCCATTAAAATTGCTACACCAAGAAGAAATGCAGATGATATGGGTATTCATTGGACAAATATATTGTACTAGAACCGATATGTGATTACATTTGGGTGCATAGATCCTGAGAAATCAGTACCCAGAACAACCACCTCTGGCCGTAATAACGACCTTCATATGCCTGAGCATTGAGTTAAACACAGCTTGGATGGCATGTACAGGTACAGATGCCCATGCAGCTTCAGCACGATACCACAGTTCATCAAGAGTAGTGACTGGCGTATTGTGAAGAGCCAGTAACTCGGCCACCATTGACCAGACGTTTTCAATTGGTGAGAAATCTAGAGAATGTGCTGGCCACGACAGCAGTCGAACATTTTCTGTATCCAGAAATGCCCGTACAGGACCTGCAACATGCGGTCGTGCATTATCCTGCTGAAATGTAGGGTGTCGCAGGGATAGAATGAAGGGTAAAGCCACGGGTCGTAACACATCTGAAATGTAACGTCCACTGTTCAAAGTGCCGTCAATGTGAACAACAAGTGACCGAGACGTGTAATCAATGGCGCCCCACACCATCGCGCAGGGTGACACGCCAGTATGGCGATGACGAATACACGCTTCCAATGTGCGTTCACCGCGATGTCGCCAAACACGGATGCGACCATCATGATGCTGTAAACAGAACCTAGATTCATCCAAAAAAAATGACGTTTTGCCATTCCTGCACCCAGGTTCGTCGTTGAGTACACCATCGCAGGCGCTCCTGTCTGTGATGCAGCGTCAAGGGTAACCGCAGCCAAGGTCTCCGAGCTGAAGTCTGTGCTGCTGCAAACGTCGTCGAACTGTTCGTGCAGATGGTTGTTGTCTTGCAAAGGTCCCCATCTGTTGACTCAGGGATCGAGACGTGGCTACACGATCTGTTACAGCCATGGAGATAAGATCCCTATCATCTCGACTGCTAGTGATACGAGGCCGTTGGGATCCAGCACCGCGTTCCGTATTACCCTCCTGAACCCACTGATTCCATATTCTGCTAACAATCTTTGGATCTCGATTAACGCGGGCAGCAATGTCGCGATACGAAAAACCGCAATCGCGATAGGCTACAATCCAACCTTTATCAAAATCGGAAACGTGATGGTACTCATTTTTCTTCCTTACACGAGGCATAACAACAACGTTTCACCAGGCAACGCCTGTCAACTTTTGTTTGTGTAAGAGAAATGGGTTGGAAACTTTCTCCATGTCAGCGCGTTGTAGGTGTCGTCACCGGGGCCAACCTTGTGTGAATGCTCTGAAAAGCAAATCATTTGCATATCACAGCATCTTCTTCCTGTTGGTTAAATTTCGTGTCTGTAGCACCTCATCTTCGTGGTGTAGCAATTTTAATGGCCAGGAGTGTACTTATGACATTCCTGCAGAAAAGGATTGTACAAAGTTGCGAGATACTTTAAAAAGTGAACTTACATTTTATGTTTCATTGTATACAACAGTTAATATGCCTCACAGAGGGTGACAATAAAATGGAAATGCTGTGCGGCTAGCGCTTCCCGTCGGGTAGACTTTTCGCCTGGTGCAAATATTTCGAGTTGACGCCACTTTAGCGACTTGGGTGTCTATGGGGATGAAATGATGATGATAAGGCCAACACAACTCCCAGTCCCTGAGCGGAGAAAATCTCCGACCCAGCCGGGAATCGAAACCGGGCTGTCAGGTATGAAATTCCGTTGCGCTGACCACTCAGCTACCCAGGGCGGACAGGGTGACAATTAATGAACTATATGAAGTCTATACAAGGGTAATGTACTTGTGGACAATATTATGGAAATTGAAGAGGTTGTAGATGAAGATGAAATGGGAGATATGATACTGCGTGAAGAGTTTGACAGAGCACTGAAAGACCTGAGTCGAAACAAGGCTCCCGGAGTAGACAACATTCCATTAGAACTACTGACAGCCTTGGGAGAGCCAGTCCTGACAAAACTATACCATTCTGGTGAGCAAGATGTATGAGACAGGCGAAATACCCTCAGACTTCAAGAAGAATATAATAATTCCAATCCCAAAGAAAGCAGGTGTTGACAGATGTGAAAATTACCCAACTATCAGTTTAATAAGCCACAGCTGCAAAATACTACACGAATTCTTTACAGACGAATGGAAAAACTAGTAGAAGCCGACCTCGGGGAAGATCAATTTGGATTACGTAGAAATAATGGAACACGTGAGGCAATACTGACCCTACGACTTATCTTAGAAGTTAGATTAAGGAAAGGCAAACCTACGTTACTAGCATTTCTATTCTTAGAGAAAGCTTTTGACAATGTTGATTGGAATACTCTCTTTCAAATTGTGAAAGGGGCAGGGGTAAAATACAGGGAGCGGAAGGCTATTTACAATTTGCACAGAAACCAGATGGCAGTTATCAGAGTCGAGGGACATCAAACGGAAGCAGTGTGTGGGAAGGGAGTGAGACAGGGTCGTAGCCTCTCCCCAATGTTATTCAATTTTTATATTGAGCAAACAGTTAAGGAAACAAAAGAAAAATTCGGAGTAGGTATTACAACCCATCGAGAAGAAATAAAAACTATGAGGTTCGCCGATGATATTGTAATTCTGTCAGAGACAGCAAAGGGCTTGGAATAGCAGTTGAACGGAATGGACAGTGTCATGAAAGGAGGTTATAAGATGAACATCAAGAAAAGCAAAACGAGGATAATGGAATGTAGTCGAATTAAGTCTGGTGATGCTGAGGGAATTAGATTGGGAAATGAGACACATGAAGTAGTAAAGGAGTTTTGCTATTTGGGGAGTAAAATAACTGATGATGGTCGAAGTAGAGAGGATATAAAATGTAGACTGGCAATGGCAAGGAAAGCGTTTCTGAAGAAGAGAAATTTGTTAACATCGAGTATTGATTTAAGTGTCAGGAAGTCGTTTCTGAAAGTATTAGTATGGAGCGTAGCCATGTATGGAAGTGAAACATGGACGATAAATAGTTTGGACAAGAAGAGAATAGAAGCTTTCGAAATGTGGTGCTATAGAAGAATACTGAAGATTAGATGGGTAGACCACATAACTAATGAGGAGGTATTGAATAGAATTGGAGAGAACAGGAGTTTGTGGCACAACTTGACTAGGCGAAGGGATCGGTTGGTAGGACACGTTCTGAGGCATCAAGGGATCACGAATTTACACTCCTGGAAATTGAAATAAGAACACCGTGAATTCATTGTCCCAGGAAGGGGAAACTTTATTGACACATTCCTGGGGTCAGATACATCACATGATCACACTGACAGAACCACAGGCACATAGACACAGGCAACAGAGCATGCACAATGTCGGCACTAGTACAGTGTATATCCACCTTTCGCAGCAATGCACGCTGCTATTCTCCCATGGAGACGATCGTAGAGATGCTGGATGTAGTCCTGTGGAACGGCTTGCCATGCCATTTCCACCTGGCGCCTCAGTTGGACCAGCGTTCGTGCTGGACGTGCAGACCGCGTGAGACGACGCTTCATCCAGTCCCAAACATGCTACATGGGGGACAGATCCGGAGATCTTGCTGGCCATGGTAGTTGACTTACACCTTCTAGAGCACGTTGGGTGGCACGGGATACATGCGGACGTGCATTGTCCTGTTGGAACAGCAAGTTCCCTTGCCGGTCTAGGAATGGTAGAACGATGGGCTCGATGACGGTTTGGATGTACCGTGCACTATTCAGTGTCCCCTCGACGATCACCAGACGTGTACGGCCAGTGTAGGAGATCGCTCCCCACACCATGATGCTGGCTGTTGGCCCTGTGTGCCTCGGTCGAATGCAGTCCTGATTGTGGCGCTCACCTGCACGGCGCCAAACACGCATACGACCATCATTGGCACCAAGGCAGAAGCGACTCTCATCGCTGAAGACGACACGTCTCCATTCGTCCCTCCATTCACGCCTGTCGCGACACCACTGGAGGCGGGCTGCACGATGTTGGGGCGTGAGCAGAAGACGGCCTAACGGTGTGCGGGACCGTAGCCCAGCTTCATGGAGACGGTTGCGAATGGTCCTCGCCGATACCCCAGGAGCGACAGTGTCCCTAATTTGCTGGGAAGTGGCGGTGCGGTCCCCAACGGCACTGCATAGGATCCTACGGTCTTGGCGTGCATCCGTGCGTCGCTGCGGTCCGGTCCCAGGTCGACGAGCACGTGCACCTTCCGCCGACCACTGGCGACAACATCGATGTACTGTGGAGACCTCACGCCCCACGTGTTGAGCAATTCGGCGGTACGTCCACCCGGCCTCCCGCATGCCCACTATACGCCCTCGCTCAAAGTCCGTCAACTGCACATACGGTTCACGTCGACGCTGTCGCGGCATGCTACCAGTGTTAAAGACTGCGATGGAGCTCCGTATGCCACGGCAAACTGGCTGACACTGACGGCGGCGGTGCACAAATGCTGCGCAGCTAGCGCCATTCGACGGCCAACACCGCGGTTCCTGGTGTGTCCGGTGTGCCGTGCGTGTGATCATTGCTTGTACAGCCCTCTCGCAGTGTCCGGAGCAAGTATGGTGGGTCTGACACAGCGGTGTCAATGTGTTCTTTTTTCCATTTCCAGGAGTGTAGTATTGTAGGGCAGCGTGGAGGGTAAATCGTGGAGGGAGACAAAGAGATGAATACACTGAGCAGATTCAGAAGGATGTAGGCTGCAGTAGGTACTGGGAGATGAAGAAGCTTGCACAGGATAGAGTAGCATGGAGAGCTGCATCAAACCAGTCTCAGGACTGAAGACCACAGCAACAACAACATGAGAAAAGTAAATTACTGACAAACTATGGCGTGCACACATTTTTCTCAACATGTAAACGTCACTACAGATATTGGGATTTAGTTTACGTGTTCGATATGCCTGCCATCATAGCCGATGATGTGGCGCAGACGAATAGCGAAATTCTGCACGACCCGTCGGAGTGTCGGAAAACCGATGACCTCCTGAATGGCTGTTCTTAACTACTCCATGGTTTTGGAGTTATTGCTGTACACCTTATCTTTAATACAGCCCCGCAGAAAGGAGTCACACGTGGTCAAATCTGGAGAATATGGTGGCCAATGGAGCTCCATGCCAGTGCCCTCTTGGTGCCCCAGAGCCTGCATGCCATCGCCAGAGTGCTGCTCCAGGACATCAAACACCCTCTTGCTTCGATGGGGTCGTGCTTCCTCTTGCATGAACCACATCTTGTCGAAATCAGGTCACTTTGGAGAATGGGGATGAAATCGTCTTCCAAGTCACTGTGCCATCAAGGAATATCGCACCGATTATTCCGTGACTGGACATTGCACACCACACCGTGACCTGTTGAGGGTGTAGAGACGTCTCGACAGCGAAAAGCGGATTCTCAGTCCCCCAAAGCCACCAATTTAGCTTACTGACGAACCCATACAAACGAAAATGGTCTTCGTTGCTAAACCAAAACATACAGCGCATACTGATGCCCATCATACCCCGTGGCCAACTATTCAGTTCGAACGTCGTATCGCAAACCGCTCAGAAGTTATGACGATTTTGTTTCATATAGTTCAAAAATTGTCATCCTGTAAGTTTGACTATGGGAAAACTAGTATGTATAGTAAAGACACAAGGAGATGTAACATGTTCTGAAACTAATTGCAGGCTGAAGCAGTGTGATGCACTGTCATGTATGCTTTTTAATATAGCACTAGAGAAAGTGATGAGGCCAGCTGAAACCAACACAAGAGGTACAATAAAAAATATAAAGGTGCAGGTTCTGGCTTATGCAAATGGTTGGTTGCTTGATTTGAGGCACGTGACCAAACAGTGAGGTCATTGGTCACATCGGATTAGGGAAGGATACTGTTGTGGTTGGCAGGAGAGCCAACACAGTGTTACTTAAGGAGGCCGAAATGCACGCGTTTTAGCTCACGCAGGCTGGCGTGAGATCTGGAACAGGACAAGGAAATTAGACTTCGGAGAAACGGACGTAGCTGGTGGAATACTTAACTTTAATCCATTAATGATTAACGTCGGTGTGAACGGTACATGATTCACAATATCAATAGTAACTGATAATGGAGCCTTGCTAGGTCGTAGCAAATGATGTAGCTGAAGGCTATGCTAACTATCGTCTCGGCAAATGAGAGAGTAGAAGTCAGTGAACCATCGCTAGCAAAGTCGGCTGTACAACTGGGGCGAGTGCTAGGAAGTCTCTCTAGACCTGCCGTGTGGCGGCGCTCGGTCTGCAGTCACTGACAGTGGCGACACGCGGGTCCGGCGTAGACTACCGGACCGCGGCCGATTTAAAAGCTACCACCTAGCAAGTGTGGTGGCTGGCGGTGACACCACAGATACCGAAGAAAATGAGCCGTGCCCTTTCAAAGGAATCATCCCGGTATTCGCCTGAAGCGATTTCCGGAAATCACGGAAAAGCTAAATCAGAATGGCCCGACGCGGGTTTGAAACGTCGTTCTCCCGAATGCGAGTCCAGTGTGGTAACCATTGCGCCACCTGGTTCGGCGTATGCAGATGAAGTGGATATCGTTGTAACAACAGAACTAGCTGATAAAGAAACACATAGGGCACTGGTGGCAGCAACAATAGAGATGGGACTGGAAGTGAACGCCAGTAAAATCAAATACAGCCACCTCGACTAGGTACCTTGACACAGTTCGCGCAGCTCCTCCTGTCGGAGGTTCGAGTCCTCCCTCAAGTGTGTGTGTGTTTTATTCTTAGTGCAAGCTGGTTTACCTTAATTTAAGTAATTTGTAAGCCTATGGACAGATGACCTCAGCAGTTTGGTCCCAATTAAAAAAAATACACATGCGAATAAGAAGACCAGAACTAAACACAGCGCTAGAAATTGACCAAGTACAAATAGAATACGTTAGTGAATTTGTCTGTCCAGGAACAATGGTAACCCCACAAAACAATATTAGTATGGAAACAAAGCAGGCTGGCGTCACAACTTCACAACTTATGTTCAGAAATTTGTCCAATGGAACAAAATGTCAACTGTATAAAACTGTAATAGGTGAGATATTAACATGTAGCTCAGAAAACTGGGCAGTGATACAACATGTGAAGAACTAGCAGAAAGAGGTTATGAAAAATCTATGGAACGATTAATGGAGGTGGTACGTGGCGTAGACGACATAATTTTGAACTTTACAGATTATATAAAGATCTTGAAATCATAAAGTTGATTAAAACAGATCGCCTGAAACGAGTCGGCGGTGTTTCTCGCACACAACATGAGAATCCGTGCTACAAAACCCAGTGAGACAAAGAGTTCAATACTTAGATGACACACAAGAAGATCTAAAAATCATTAGTGTCAGAGGAAGGAGACGCAAATCGTTGGACAGGGACGAATGCAATGATGTCCTAGAGCAGGCCAAGGCCCATCAAGGGCTGTAGAGACATGAAGAAGAAGAAGAAGAAGAAGAAGAAGAAGAAGAAGAAGAACAAAAGTAGTATCCACTCGGTCTCTTCCTAGAGCAAAGCAAAAGAACACACCATTGTACCGACAGAGGAGTGTATTTTCGTCCAGTAAAACGGTTAGTTACGAAGGTACGAGAAGCAGTATGACTTTTCTAAATAGCAGTACAGGTACTGGGGTAATGCAGACTCGTCCACTTACTGCAGTTGACAGTAAACAAATGGAAACAGAAGGGAAAAATGTAAATGTCCTATGCCATTGTTGGCTGGTAATCCAATGAGGTGGGATCAACCTCATGTCGAAAAGATCGTTCCTCCTCTGCACACACTGGTCCCTTGTCTTGCCGGTATGTAGCCTATTCAGGAACTTTACGTCACCATGTCTCCTATTCTCGCGGGCCAAATACTGGCTTTAAAAAATTTCAGCCACCATTATCATTCGAAGCAGCGTAAGTCAGCGTCGAGAGCCAGCGGGGCATTAACGACCTTTATTTTTTTATTTTATTATTTTTATTTTTTTTTCTTTTAGCTAGAAGCCCAAGGGGATGTTGGGGGCAAAGAGGGTAGGGGTCACCTTCCGATGCCTGGCCATAATGTCCTGTTCCCGCCTTCTGGAGCCGAGGAAGCAAAGGGGTCTTACAGGATCAAGAGATCTTTATTTGAACATATTTATTGATTTATTTTTATTTTTCATTTTTTCATAAGATATCCTACTACCACCATCAAAAGTTTCCAAGTCATCTTCGCGCAAATTAATGGAGGTGGACTCCCTCTAAACCGTTTCCTCGGAGGATCAATCGTGTTCCGTGAGACATCTTCAAGTGTGCCTTCTAATGCCCCAGTGGGCACGGGGATCCCCGTATAATGCGCCTAAATCATTCGCTATTCGTAGAACGCACAGTGTCGGAATGCATCGAGAGTCCTCGTCAGGTGAAACCACAAGTCGAGAACGCTTTCGGGCGCGGCTTCCAAAGCGTAATACAACACCACGACCTTCAGCCAGTTCTGGCGGTGAGAAAGTAAACAGTATGTGAGCATAGGAGGTTGTCCAGCATGATAGACTACAGCTGTGCTGCGACAGGAGCGCCAGCTTATATTGCATAAGATGCCAACAGCTGCCCTTCACAACACTTGTAAAGTGGTGTGCATCCAAATGGACGACTGCACAGTGCAAGCACAACGGTTCGTCCGTGGATGAAATGATGGCGCTGATGTGAGGCTAATTTGGCATTCGCTACCATGAACGACGAGGAAGGGGCGTATGTGGGGATGTATGGGGTTTGCGTGGACCGCCACACGCTGGTCCGGTGGATTGTTGGGTGGCTGGCCGCAGTGGCCGAGCGGTTCTATGCGCCTCAGTCTGGAACCGCGCGACTGCTACGATCGCAGGTTCGAATCCTGCCTCGGACATGGATGTGTGTGATGTCGTTAGCTTAGTCAGGTTTAAGTAGCTCTAAGTTCTAGGGGACTGATGACCTTAGATGTTAAGTCCCATAGTGCTTAGAGCCATTTTTTTATTGTTGGATGCTGCTGTTCTGCCTTGTTGCTGGGTTGTTACGCTTGATAGAGGCGGTAATAGTCTTTCGTGCTCCGCACTCTCGTCGCCGGTGGATGCTTGATCATGTAGCTCAGTTCGACCAGGAAATATCGGAAGTGGACGAGAGGCATGGTGGCTGATGGTCGGAGATCTCAGGACGCGACTATCTGAAGCAGCGTCCCTGTGAAGCTGGTGGCTGCTGCAGTTCATGCAAGTCGCGTCGTCCATAGGTGTAGCGCCTTCGCGCAGTTGTGCACATGAGTCAAACCCAGACCTCCCGTCAGTGGTGGCCTCGTTCAAGTAGTGTAGTGGACTTTGACTATTTGACCTGTGCTTACAAAATGCTCATACGCTGCGTGTAAACTTTGGGCCATGGTGATTCAAAAATGGTTCAAATGGCTCTGAACACTATGGGACTTAAACATCTGAGGTCATCAGTCCCCTAGAACTTAGAACTACTTAAACCTAACTTATCTAAGGACATCAAGCACACCCATGCCCGAGGCAGGATTCGAACCTGCGACCGTAGCGGGCGCGCAGTTCCAGACTGAAGCGCATAGGACCGCTCGGCCACTTCGGCCGGATGCCATGGTGATCATTATGGGAAGAATGTGTACAAAATAATTAAGTTGGAACACTAGGAAAGTGTTGACGCAATGCATCTGGAGAATCATATCCATGTGGTAGGACCTGCTGTCACGGGGCAGTGCATGTGTCCGTTGTAGCAGCCAACGATACGAGGTTGCTGCAGTTCAGTGAGCTGTACTGAAGAAATGCACTCCCAGTGTGGGAACCTTCTGGAAGGGGATTGCTGTAAGACGGAGAAGGCCTCTTCCAGCATCCATATAAGTCGTCTTGCTCATGTTGGCGACGCTGCCTGATACCGCACTGTAGCGATGCAACCACTGAAGAATCGTTTGGATTTCGTCGCTCAGCCGCACCAAGAGCACCACATCGTGAGTGAAGGCAGCACGTTGGAAGGTTACATCTCAAGGGTAGATGCCACCCAGTCATTGGCGAAGGCTGAGTAGCGCGCGGGTTCGACGGCCGCCCCCAATAAGACGCTTGATAAAGGACATCCGCCGGCCGCGGTGGTCTCGCGGTTCTAGGCGCGCAGTCCGGAACCGTGTGACTGCCACGGTCGCAGGTTCGAATCCTGCCTCGGGCATGGATGTGTGTGATGTCCTTAGGTTAGTTAGGTTTAAGTAGTTCTAAGTTCTAGGGGACTAATTACCACAGCAGTTGAGTCCCATAGTGCTCAGAGCCATTTGAACCAAAGGACATCCCTGTCACACAAACCATTGAAGAAGAGTGATGTGTTGGGTCCAGCAGCCTTTGACCATAGCCCAGGAGCGGGCCCTGTGGATTAAATTTGGATCAGCTTTGCTGACGCCTGCGAGAGCCCCGTACTTTCCAGCACGGCGCGAAAGAAACTGTGGTCGATACGATCAGAATCGACAGCGACGAGGGTGCCATGGAGGCGGCAGGCCGCCGCCAGCTGCGTGACATCGCTGTAGGCGCCAAGTGCCCTGTGGACGTTATTGTCGCCGCCGAAACATGTCTGGTCAGGATGGATCATGTGTCTGCTTGTCGCCTGAATATATGTGCAAAGGATACAGACGAAAAGTTTGTAATCCGCATTCAGGGGTGTAAGAGGACGATGATAGTGACAACAGTGTGAACGGCTCAGTTTTTGGAACCAGTATCATGATGCCTTGATAAAAATCTGTGGGGATGGTAAAATGTTCGTGGTGGAGATCTTGAAACATCTGAATCCACTGAGCGCCCTTCAGTGAATGGAAGGCGCGGTAGAATCCGTTCAGTAAGCCATCCGGTCCCAGTGATTTATCTGGGGCATTGTATGTCAAGGCCACTGTCAGGTCTTCAGTAGTTACGGAAGCCATTAGGGCGTCATCCTGAACCACTACTCTGGGGACAGGGAAATTGCACGGGCTGCCTTCATAATTGTGAACAGTCCATGGGTCATTGGCATAAAACGTAATGGAATGCTGGACAAATGCTGAAGCGATGGCACATAGCATGTCGTTGTGTCCGCCTGCTGATGTCTGCCGGCAGCGGTGGCAGAGCGGTTCTAGGCGCTTCAGTCCGGCACCACGCAGCTCCTACGGTCGCAGGTTCGATTCCTCCCTCAGGCATGGATGTGAGTGATGTCCTTAGGTTAGTTAGGTTTAAGTAGTTCTAAGTTCTAGGGGCTGATGACCTCAGATATTAAGTCCCATAGTGCTCAGAACCATTTGAACCATTTGATTTGCTAATGTCTCTTCTGATGTTGTAAGGCAGACGCTTTCGGTGGCGTCTCTCTTGGATGACATGATACACAGACGCCATTTTTCTGTGGATGATATCCTACACTCTCACCTGGATTCGGACTCCGTCAAGCTGTTCTGTGGTGAGACAGATTAGGCGAACTTTGAGATAGTTAACTGATGTCAACACATCTCGTGACGACAGCTGTGTCATTACTTCCCTCATGTGTGATAAAATTCCAACATCGCCCGACGCCAACATGAGCTGTCTTGGGCATATCCCATGAGCATGCTTTGGAGAGCCAGCTTGGTGCAGTCGAGCCACCAGTGTAAGGTGGAAGGATGTACATGCTGAGTCTGGAGGCAGCGGTCCCATGTAACAGAAATGTTCCACCGACATGTGTCTTCATACACATGGGAATTGTTCAGTATCAACTGACCAGTGCCTCGGCATGTGCGTTGTCAGGGGAGTGTGACTGAACAGATGTATGCCAAATGGTCGGTGAAGGCTGTCGACCACAGTTCCACGTCCCCTGTTGTGGCTCAGAGTCCTCAGCAGACATATATCTGGTCGAGGCGGCTGGCGGAGTGGTAGGTGAAGTATGCATAACCACGTTGTTCTCTGTGAAGGAGACGCGATGTGTTTTGCAATGCCAGATTCCACACGAGTGCCTGTAGCGCCAGGCAGGTAGAGTAGTGCACCGTTTGGTGTTGTTTCCGTACTATGTACAGCGTGTGCAGGCACTATCAGCAGCTGATTGGCCTCCACGGGTACACTTCTGCGAATGGTTCATCCAGCAATGTGTCAATCCTCATTTCAGTGCAGATGTTGTCTTTGCGGATGGGGCTTGATTCCAACGTGATCAAATTGTAAATTTCCACAATCAACATGTGTGGGCTGACGAGAATCCGCAGGCAATTGTGAAATCACGTCATCAACACAGATTTTCTGTAAACGTTTGAGCAGGAATTGTTGGTGACGTCTTGATTGGGCCCCATGTTCTTCCACCTACGCTCAATGGAGCACGTTGTCATGATTTCATACGGGATACTCTACCTGTGCTGCTAGAACATGTGCCTTTACAAGTACGCGCACAACATGCGGTTCATGCATGATGGAGCTCCTGCACATTTCAGTCGAAGTGTTCGTACGCTTCTCAACAGCAGATTCGGTGACCGATGGATTGGTAGAGGCGGACCAACTCCGTGGCCTCCACGCTCTCCTGACCTCGAGCCTCTTGACTTTCATTTTTGGGGGCAAGTGAAAGCTCTTGTCTACACAACCCGGTACCAAATGTAGAGACTCTTCGTGCTCGTATTGTGGACGGCTGTGATACAATACGCCATTCTCCAGGGCTGCATCAGCGCATCAGGGATTCCATGCGACGGAGGGTGGATGCATGTATCCTCGCTAACGGAGGACATTTTGAACATTTTCTGTAACAAAGTGTTTGAAGTCACGCTGGTACGTTCTTTTGCTGTGTGTTTCCATTCCACGATTAATGTGATTTGAAGAGAAGTGATAAAATGAGCTCTAACATGGAAAGTAAGCGTTTCCGGACACATGTCCACATAACATATTTTCTTTCTTAGTGTGTGAGGAATGTTTCCTGAAAGTTTGGCCGTACCTTTTTGTAACACCCTGTATGCAATGTACGCATCCCCATACCCGCTTAGCCCACAGTTGCCGTGCTGACATTACCGTCAGCATAGCGACAGCGGTAGTCGTTAGTGGAACGTTACGGCAAGAAAAAAGGAATAAAAGTGAGATAGGGTTAATACTTTCATCCTTCTTTACTTCCTCTGTATTATTGCAGATGACGTGTCTCTGAGCACATTTGTACTGTGCATGCAGTACACGTGAGGTGCCTAGTTGTTTCCACTGCCTTATGTGGAATACATAAGTTCTTGTACACTTCACTAACCTGCTGTATTCATGATGATGATGTCCCCAGCGCAGAAAACAGCACGCAGGTCGTGGATTCTTTTTCTTGAGGTTGAAATTAACTTCGCAAGGAACTGTTGCTACGAATAAACTATAACTCATTTGGGATGCCACTCGCCTTGTTATTGATATAGACGCGAGAAACTATTCTTGATCACAACGTATTGAACATATCTTGCCACAGTGATTATATGTGGCTAAAATCACATGAAGTACATCCTGACACAGACAACATATATGTCTACTGGAACCGTCAGAACTGGAGAATAAAATTACATGAATCACGTACTACTATTACAGACAACATGTCTGTACCTAGCGACGGTCGGAAGTGTAGTAAATAAAATTGCTTGAAACAAATACTGCTATAACAAACAACATGTCTGTCTACTGGAACGGTCAGAACTGGAGAGCCGGACTGCCCGAGACACTTCGGCTTGACCCGAACACCACCGAAGTGCATCGGCAGTAACATCGTCAGTCTTTTGTTTTAGTAATATTTGATTTTAGTAATTTTGAAATAACTGAATGATAGCTGGCTGTTGAGAGATGTTTATTTTTTAAAAAATGAAGTAATTTGGATGACAGGTTTAATTAATAATAGCAACTAAAGTTTAACGTTTTGGCACCCTACCGCCGAACACAGCAGCCAATCACAGAGTAGCAGCATCATGCAGGCGGTCTTCCTCACGGAAATGGTACCGAATCTAACATCTGTCACCGGTACCTCATCCCACATTGCGTCATCTCTATACTTCTTGCATCCCCACTGCCCTGGGAATAGCTTCCTGGAGCCTAACAGATGGCTGAATAAGCCAGAAATATTACAACGTCGGACAAGGCTGACACAACGCTCTTCGTTCTTCGCCTTGAGGTAGATGTACTAGAAATTGTAGACAGATGGACGACCATCGGCTAGCGGGGATCGACATGGATGTCCTCCCTCAAAAACCGTTCGATTTCATAAACCTTCGGGCGTGAGTAGAATTCGTCGAACGTGAGTTTCACCGTCGCCTGGCGCTAAGAGAACGCCATATCTAGTCAAAGCTCTCAATCATAACAACGATTGCGGTACAGCGCGCAAGGAAGTAAACAGCCGGTCTCGCCTACGTAGGCGGGTAAAACACAAGGAAAATGCACGGCGGTTATTCAGTCAACCGCGTTCAGTTGAAGGTCAAGAAACGAAAGCAAGCTGTGTCAGACCTTCAAGTCAGACAAGCAAACAACCGACAAACGCACGTACTGGATTTCAGCAAATCCGAAATAGACAATTGCAGGACACGTCATACCAACCACCGCAAACCGGCATAATTTCACCGCTGGTACTATCACAAAGTAAACTCATTATACACGGTATTATGAAAGGTATTAGAACTGGGCCAACCACATTTCTATCAGAGGCAAGTAACTCAAATACGCTGGCCGGAGCAAACGGGAAATAACGCTGCTTAGTTCTGTGAAGTATACTAACAAAAAATTACAACCAGTACTAGTTCAGAATCGCTCATAACTACGGGAATTGTTTCTACATTACTTTGTACATAATTATGAGCAGGAATAAAAAGGCACGAAGAGAAGCCATGAAGGTTTAATTATTATTTTGAAAATAGTAATTTTTGCTCTTTTGCAGATACATTGATGTAGGCTTGAGACGCACTGAAGTAACCGCGCCTCGGCGCTGTAGCACGCCGCTGGGGAGCGAAAATGAAACGGTGAAGCCCATTGTTATGAATGGGCTGTGCATGCAAGTGTCTGCAAACAGACAATAACAAATAAAATTTCCGGGCTGAGAGGCCTTGGTCGATCCGTAAAACTTCTCCCTGACGTTTCGTTACCAACTGCGGGCAACATCTTCCGAGGTGAGTCAAAGACTGCCTGCCAGGCCGTGGAGGTTCCTTTTATACAGGGTGTTACAAAAAGGTACGGCCAAACGTTCAGGAAACATTCCTCACACACAAATAAAGAAAAGACGTTATGTGGACATGTGTCTGGAAACGCTTAATTCCCATGTTAGAGCTCATTTTAGTTTCGTCAGTATGTACTGTACTTCCTCGATTCACCGCCAGTTGGCCCAACTGAAGGAAGGTAATGTTGACTTCGGTGCTTGTGTTGACATGCGATTCATTGCTCTACAGTACTAGCATCAAGCACATCAGTACGTAGCATCAACAGGTTAGTGTTCATCACGAACGTGGTTTTGCAGTCAGTGCAATGTTTACAAATGCGGAGTTGGCAGATGTCCATTTGATGTATGGATTAGCACGGGGCAATAGCCGTGGCGCGGTACGTTAGTATCGAGACAGATTTCCAGAACGAAGATGTCGCGACAGGAAGACGTTCGAAGCAATTGATCGGCGTCTTAGGGAGCACGGAACATTCCAGTCTATGACTCGCGACTGGGGAAGACCTAGAACGACGAGGACACCTGTAATGGACGAGGCAATTCTTCGTGCAGTTGACGATAACCCTAATGTCAGCGTCAGAGAAGTTGCTGCTGTAAAAGGTAACGTTGACCACGTCACTGTATGGAGAGTACTACGGGAGAACCAGTTGTTTCCATACCATGTACAGCGTGTGCAGGCACTATCAGCAGCTGATTGGCCTCCACGGGTACACTTTTGCGAATGGTTCATCCAACAATGTGTCAATCCTCATTTCAGTACGAATGTTATCTTTACGGATGAGGCTTGATTCCAACGTGATCAAATTGTAAATTTTCACAATCAACATGTGTAGGCTGACGAGAATCCGCAGGCAATTGTGAAATCACGTCATCAACACAGATTTTCTGTGAACTTTTGGGCAGGCATTGTTGATGACGTCTCGATTGGGCCCCATGTTCTTCCACCTACGCTCAATGGAGCACGTTGTCATGATTTCATACGGGATACTCTACCTGTGCTGCTAGAACATGTACCTTTACAAGTACGCCACAACATGTGGTTCATGCACGATGGAGCTCCTGCACATTTCAGTCAAAGTGTTCGTACGCTTCTCAACAACAGATTCGGTGACCGATGGATTGGTAGAGGCGGACCAATTCCGTGGCCTCCACGCTCTCCTGACCCGAGTCTCTTGACTTTCATTTATAGGGGCAAGTGAAAGCTCTTGTCTACGCAAACCCGGTACCAAATGTAGAGACTCTTCGTGCTCGTATTGTGGACGGCTGTGAGACAATACGCTATTCTCCAGGGCTGCATCAGTGCATCAGGGATTCCATGCGACGGAGGGTGGATGCATGTATCCTCGCTAACGGAGGACATTTTGAACATTTTCTGTAACAAAGTGTTTGAAGTCACGCTGGTACGTTCTGTTGCTGTGTTTCCATTCCATGATTAATGTGATTTGAAGAGAAGTAATAAAATGAGCTCTAACATGGAAAGTAAGCGTTTCCGCATACATGTCCACATAATATATTTCCTTTCTTTGTGTGTGAGGAATGTTTCCTGAAAGTTTGGCCATAACTTTTTGTAACACCCTGTATGAGAGCATAGAGGGCACCACCATACCCCACGTGGGGCCGGTCAGGAGAGCGTGGAGGCCATGAAATTGGTCCGCCTCTACCAATCCATCGGTCACCGAATCTTTTGTTGAGAAGCGTACTAACACTTCGACTGAAATGTGCAGGAGCTCCATCGTGCATGAACCACATGTTGTGTCGTACTTGTAAAAGCAAACGTTCTAGCAGCACAGGTAGAGTATCCCGTATGAAATCATGATAACGTGCTCCATTGAGCGTAGGTGGAAGAACATGGGGCCCAATCGAGACATTACCAACAATGCCTGCCCAAACGTTCATAGATAATCTGTGTTGATGACTTGATTGTACGATTGCGTGTGGATTATCGTCAGCCCACACATGTTGATTGTGAAAATTTACAATTTGATCTCGTTGGAATGAAGCCTCATCCGTAAAGATAACATTTGCACTGAAATAAGAATTGACACATTGTTGGATAAACACAATCGCAGAAGTGTACCCGTGGAGGCCAATCAGCTGCTGATAATGCCTGCACACGCTGTACATGGTACGGAAACAACTGGTTCTCCCGTAGTACTCTCCATACAGTGACGTGGTCAACGTTACCTTGTACAGGAACAACTTCTCTGACACTGACATTAGGGTTATCGTCAACTGCACGAAGAATTGCCTCGTCCATTGCAGGTGTCCTCGTCGTTCTAGGTCTTTCCCAGTCGCGAGTCATAGGCTGGAATGTTCCGTGCTCCCTAAGACGCCGATCAATTGCTTCGAACGTCTTCCTGTCGCGACATCTTCGTTCTGGAAATCTGTCTCGATACTAACGTACCGCGCCACGGCTATTGCCCCGTGCTAATCCATACATCAAATGGACATCTGCCAACTCCGCATTTGTAAACATCGCACTGACTGCAAAACCACGTTCGTGATGAACACTAACCTGTTGATGCTACGTACTGATGTGCTTGATGCTAGTACTGTAGAGCAATGAATCGCATGTCAACACAAGCACCGAAGTCAACATTACCTTCCTTCAGTTGGGCCAACTGGCGGTGAATCGAGGAAGTACAGTACATACTGACGAAACTAAAATGAGCTCTAACATGGAAATTAAGCGTTTCAGGACATATGTCCACATAACGTCTTTTCTTTATTTGTGTGTGAGGAATGTTTCCTGAAAGTTTGGCCGTACCTTTTTGTAACACCGTGTATACGCCAAATGGCACCAAATAATATATGTTTTCTTGTGCAACAACTAGCGAACCCGTTGCGACTTATATACGAAAAGTTTTTTAAAATCTGATTGTGCAAAACCCACCGATATCATTTAAGCTGCAAAGCGATCGGCGTTATCAACTATATCATATATAACAAGTTGGTTCGTGTGGTCATCATCCGCAGCAAGCACAGAAATGTTCTTTGTTTTTAAAATTCAGTCTTAATCGTGTCAACTGGTCTATTAAAACAGAAATATTCGTTTTGGAAATAAAAACCGCCGTTTCCTGCTACTTTGAGTATTCTTCAGTGGCATCTAGAGTGATACAGTTTCGTTTCGAT
The DNA here is from genome assembly GCF_023897955.1 of Schistocerca gregaria. Lineage (NCBI taxonomy): Eukaryota > Metazoa > Arthropoda > Insecta > Orthoptera > Acrididae > Schistocerca > Schistocerca gregaria. Next base: position 498,671,010 of record NC_064925.1, on the reverse strand, counting down.
ATGCGATATTTTGTAGATTGTAAAACAGTTCACATCTTTTTTTTTACGTAACTAAATCATTACTTACACTTCTTTGCATTTTTGCCTGCCATCTGTTTTCCGTCTCATCTGGTCACTTGCTGAAAGTTGCCCTGTAACTTCACTTACGAAACATAAGCCTGTATGTTACGAACTTGTTTCTTCACAATTTTCGTATTCTTTGCGCTGTTCTCTGTGGAGAACTATTAGTCTTCTATCACTAGTTGTACATATTTTACAGAAAACTGCTATTTAAACTATTGTCTGTTCACTTTACGTCTATTCCTGTTTGACTTGTTTACGTACATGTTGCCAGCCTAACGAAGTGTATGCTGAAAACAGACGTCTGTTAATTTCTGTTCTCTTTATCTCTCTCACACACACCCATACTATTTGTTTATTTATCACCCAGTTTATCATATTCATGATATTGGAATGGTCAAAGTACAAAAAAGTATAAAATTTTACATATTTACGTTCATATACAAAATAAAGTCACATATAACCAGTAATACTTCATCAAGGCTAGATGTTTCTTTATTGACAAATCTTCACAACTGTATCAACAAACAGTTTTCTACTCTATTTGACATAAGAAAAGAAAATTCTGTACAAATACTGAGAGAAAATAATCATATTGCTGAAAAGTTACTGAAAAATTGTGGTCGGTTTCACAAAAGTATTAAATATTGTGATTAAATAGGCATAATAACACGTATATGGCACAAAAGATAGGTACATAATTGGACACATGAGTACATTAGTGAATCGAGTTTAGTTTTACCTAGAAATCCTTTGATAATTATGAATTTTGTTTAGAGAGATTATGAGTCAGAACCAACAGATTTAAGCAATATTCTAGAAATTCATTAATATCGTAGAAGCTGTTGTCTGATAGCAGATTATAGCTTTTTAAATGAATTAATGTTTGGTACTCTTTTTATGTTATCTGACAATGCACTGTAGAGGATATTTGGTTGTGAACTACACTGTCCTGATATATCGATTTTCTGTGTACATCCCTATTCCTTGTTTGATAATTTTAGATCTCTCTGTTCAAACCTGTAAACTCTCTATGGCTCTTCATGGAGCCTATACTTTCAAATACAATATATATGGTAGGGTCACGATTTTTAATTCCTTAAGCATACCTCTACATGATTCTCGGTGAGCAACATTTTTCATAAATCTCACAAGGTCAAAAGACTGCTTTTTAAGAGAGATATTTCCCCAGAATAATGTGCCATACCTTAGAACACTATGCATGTGGGCATGATAAGCACTTAGCACTGTTTCAGCACCGAAACAATCTTTAAGCATTATTGATATGTAACAGCACTTACTTAATCGTTTGTGAAGCATTGTTACATGTTTTTTTCGTTTCAGATGTTCATCCACTCATAACCCTACAAAAATTATGTGATTCTTTTGCTGAATTTGGCTATTTCCTAATGTAAATGTTACAATGGTTCTATTTTTGTTCATTATATCGCTGAAGTTAATACATACAGTTTTCTTTTCATTAACAATTAGGCAGTTATCTTTAAAACGTTTTTCCGTCTCTTCTAACGTTTTGTCAGTTTTTTGCTGCAATACATAATCATTCATTCCCTTTATAAAGAAGATGGTATCATTAGCAAATAGTATAGCATCAGCTGTTGAAAACTGTTGTAGTAGATCATTAACAAAAACCAAGAACAACTAGGTGCCCAGTACCGAGCACTGGAGCACCCCATAAGTAGCTTTTTTGCATTCAGAGCGGTATACATTACCATCCCGAAAAATTTGCACTCTTTGTTTCCTATAAGATAAATACGACTTGAACCACTCATAGCAATCATCACAGACACGACAGTTGTATAGTTTTAAAAGTAGTAGATCATGGTTTGTAAGATTAAAAGCTTTGGAAAGGTCCAGAAACAACCAAGAGATTAGTTCTTTGTTCTTAACAGCTTTTTAAACAGAGTTTTAGGAAATTGAAGAGACCAGTCTTTGTTCATTGCCTTTTCTGTAGCCATTCTGTGCTTTTACAAGAACTTTGTTTTTATTTAGGAAGTCTAGAAATCCTTCATACGTTATTCTCTCAATTATTTTTTTAAATACAGACACTAATGATAATGATCTAAACTTCCTAATGTCAAACTTGTCACCGTTTTTTAAACTGGTATTAGTGTTGACAACTCTCTATCTCTTGTGTGTGTATGTGTGTGTGTGTGTGTGTGTGTGTGTGTGTGTGTGTTCAGGAAGTACCATAGAAAGCTGAATATGAATATAATAACTGTTAGAGAATGGTTGAAAGTTTTGGTGTTCAGTCTTTTTAAATGTTTTGTGGAGAGCTTCATTTACATACCAACTTCATAGACAATATTTCATATATACGGACAACTACTTCGTATCGTATTTATGCAGCATGTAGTATACATGCCAGCTACAGATTATTGCAGCTTACTCATTGAAAATCATTTAAATAAAGACATGTTACTGCTCAATAATACATCGTCTGACGTGACAGTCTTCGCCATTCCACTTTCGCAACAACTTCGCTGGAAAGAAGCCTGCTGCCTCATCTTTGCAACGGCGTTCAACTTCACCATAGCAACCAGTGGTTCCAAATGGTTCACTAACAGGCCTTGAGAGGGCAACCCATGTACTGCCAAACCGAAGTTCATTATTCCTACATATTTAAATATTTTAACGCTTTTTAATTGACAATAGCTGTTTAATAAGCTAAGTTTAGTGTGTATTTATTTTTAATTCTTGACAATGTTCTTTTAACTAAGAAATTTTAAATTGTAATTCGACTTATAAATCATTGGTTAGTAATGACATCATGCAGTCAGAAGTGAGTGGAGCCTCCATTATATATAGTAAGACGTGCACTGATTCTCCAACAGAAAGAGGTTCCTACTCAATGGTAATTCATCGTTTTATAGCTTTATAACTTTTATGTATTTTCTTAAATGTATGTAGTCCTCTAATTAAAGCTTTGTAAACAACTTGTAGGTCTGAAGATGACCACAGTAGTGGTTGAAAGCGGTCACCTTGAGAAATAAATCGTGATCAAGACTGTTTTTAATAGTAAATATTTGGAAGTTTGGAAATTCACCAAATATACCAAAATATTATCTCAGTATTTTCGGGAAGAGGACTCAGAGTGAACATCATTTTCGTCAATCTGTATTAAGGAAAATGCTGGCTGACGAAGGCAGTGTAGCCGGCCGGGTGGCCGAGAGATTCTAGGCGCTACAGTCTGGAACCGCGCGACCGCAGGTTTGAATCGTGCTTCGGGCATGGATGTGTGTGATGTCCTTAGGTTATGTCCATTATGATTATCCGGGCTGTTATGCCGTGGTCGGTTGATGAATTGTGTGTGGGAATTGACACAGAATTCATCAACCGACCACGGCATAACAACCCGGATAATCATAATGCACATGACATTTCCGGCCGTGAAAGTGTACATTTTACTGTCCTTAAGTTAGTTAGGTTTAAGTAGTTCTAAGTTCTAGGGTACTGATGACTTCAGAAGTTAAGTCCCGTAGTGCTCAGAGCCATTTGAACCATTTGAAGGCAGTGCTGTCGCATTACATACTTTTCTTGTTTGTTCGAAACTTATAACAAAAATAAAGTTACAGTAACTAGGCTAAATGCGTCTTATGTCGAATTATTAGATCAAATATACCTTTATGACCAGAAAAATATTTGAAAATATGTTTTTAACACTGTATTGTTTACAAAAGCACTGTACCATTTACTATTTAAAATAATTTTTGCATACACATGACAGAAATTAACAACGATTAGCCGGCCGGAGTGGCCGAGCGGTTCTAGGCGCTATAGTCTGGAGCCGCGCGACCGCTACGGTCGCAGGTTCGTATCCTGCCTCGGGCATGGATGTGTGTGATGTCCTTAGGTTAGTTAGGTTTAAGTAGTTCTAAGTTCTAGGGGACTGATGACCTCAGAAGTTAAGTCCCATAGTGCTCAGAGCCATTGAACCATTTTTTTGAACAACGATTAGGAAACGTAAACAGTAACTTATAATGTTTTGGGGCTTCGAATATGGCGAAGAGTAGAGCCTTCTGCCCTTATTATACCTCCATGTATTGAAAGGGCATCCAATACGGCACCCAACATCTTCGGTGATCAATATTACGTGAAAAGAAAAAAAAAGACTTTGTGTAAAATAATGATTGATGTGGGAGACTTAGCCGGATTTGTTATGTAGTTAGAATAATTTACTGTTTATTGTAAAAGAGGAAAAAATGTCTGATTTTGTCTTTGCCTTTCCCTGTATTGAAGAATAAAAGATATACGTCAATATTGTTGTTATTATTTCCCAAAGAATATACAAGACGTAACTTAACTTTGTTGCTTTCTGCTAAGCAGAGATTATTCCAATTTGGTAATGTTGTCCTACTATTGGAATCAATTTAGAGAGTAAGCTAAGTAGAAATTAATTTTCTGAAATTCATTTGCAGTAATATTCTTTATGGAGAAGTTAAATTAAGTCACTGTGAAGAATAACATCGTGGCAGTGCAAAGTCTTTTTTTTTGTCTCTATCGATATTATTAACAAAAACAAGAAAAAAGTCAACCCTTTCCACATCGCACATTCGTGCCAAAAGATATATTCTAATTGCAGAAAGAATTATTTCACTAGCAAACGTGTTTCTTTTTATGCAGCGGGATGAAGCCTCCGATGAAAAGAAAGTAATACTAAGTTTACGAGAACAATAACAAGTTGCACTTTGTATTTTTTTGTTGACCGATTTCTCTCTTCAAATGAACAAGACATATACAGCTTAAATTTGGGGGACAGCATTACAGACTGCGTTTAAAGTTGGCTGACAGCACTAAAGATTAAACTGGGTGCACTACAGTACTTAAACTTACGTTTAAAGTACAGTAGTAATATTGCTTGTGGCCCAACTTTAAACACAATCTATAATGCTGTCAACCAAGCACATACCATTTACTATTTAAAATAACTTTTCCATACACATGACAGAAACTTAGAATGATTAGAAAAGGTAAACAGTAACCTCTAATGTTTTGGGTCTCCCAATATGGCACCCAATATCTTTGGTGATCATCATTACGTGAAAAGAAAAAAAGACTTTGTATGTAAAATAATTGAGGTGGGAGACAGCCGTTTTGTTATGTAGGAAGAATAATTTACTGTTTAATGTAAAAGAGAAAAAAATGCTTGGTTTTGTCTTTGCCTTTCTCTGTATTGAAGAATGAAAGATATAAGTGAATATTGTTGTTATTGTATCTCAAAGAGTGTACAAGACGTAATTTAACTTTGTTGTTTTCTGCTAAGCAGATATTATTCAGTTTAGAGAGTAAGCTGTGTAGAAATTAATTTTCTGAATTTCATTTGCAGTAATATTCTTCTGGAGAAGTTAAGCTAAGTCACTCTGAAGAATAACATAGTGGCAGTGCACAGTCTTTTTTTTATCTTTATCGATATGGTTAAAAAAAAGTCAACCCTTTCTAAATCGGACTTTCTTGCCGAAAGAATTATTTCACTAACAAACGTGTTTCTTTTCGTGCAGCGGGATGAAGCCGCCGATGAAAAGAAAGTAATACTAAGTTTTCGAGAACAATAACAAGTTGCACTTTGTATATTTTTATTGACCGATTTCTCTCTTCAAATGATCAAGACATATACAGCTTAAATTTGGCTGACAGCATTACAGACTGAGTTTGAAGTTGGCTGACAGCTCTAAAGATTCGACTGGCTGCACTACAGTACTTAAACTTACGTTTAAAGTACAGTAGTCAACCAACACTAAACAGTATATTCTGTTGATGCTCTTGCTTACTTGCAGAGCGAATCCGGTCAACCAAAAAAAAAAAAAGTGCAACTTGTGGCTGTTTTAACAGTCACTCCCCCTGCAGACAATGCGTGCTGTAGCTGAAAATAATACTAGTACTCGTATGATGCTCTGGTCTGGATGAAAGGGACAGACATTTAAAATAATCATAAAAAAAGGAAACTAGAGACTATCGCCTGCCAGTGAACGACTAATACTAAGCTGGCACTTCCGTCTGCTGACAGCCTCCGAGGGTCCTGGGTTCGACGTGGCGTAGGAGCTGTGCGCTTCTGGGGCGCCAACCCAGCGGCCTCGAATTTCTGCGCTGTGAAGCTCACAAGAAATGCCTTAATGTCACTGCCAGCCGCAGTTGCCGCTTTCTCAGAGCACGTCATGCACTGCTTGCTGGTCACGACTTTCACCCGGGCCACTATCGTGTGAGTACTGCATGAACGGCATCAAACAATTACAAACGTTCCTTCTAAGCAAGCACTCTTCACTGCGCACTCGCTGCAGTTTTGGAGATCCCATCCCACAGCCTTCCCCAAGCCCAACTCTACAGACAGAACCGGCCATACTGTAACATCAAAGTCAGAAGTGGCTTTACTGTAAGGAAAGTATAAAGTGCAAAAACTCCCATGTCTAAAGAGGCCTCTTCACTATGTCGGCTGTCAACGCAGGCCAACGCCGAAACTCTGAAGCTGTGCACTTCAGTTAAAAGTTGGACGTATTGTTAGTACAGAATGTTCTGTCGAGAGATCTCTAACAACGGAAGTAGATGCACTTACTTTTGATGCAGTAGGCAGCCACTAAGAACAGCACACCGACCGCCAGCGACACGGAGATCGCGATGGCCACCAGAGGCTGCGTAGTCTGCACCAGGCGCACAGGTCTCTTGAGCGAGGCGTTCGCGACCGCTGTCAACAGACACCACAGTATGAGGGTCGGGTTCCTGATAGAGCCGAGGGTTGTAAAGATCAATAATGCACGACATTATACAGGCTGTTGTGGGTATACGTCCAGATACTGTGATCACCGCTGTTGTTTACAGCTTCATACACAATGATAAGAACAGGTGGGATACAGGATGTAGCAACTGTAGTCGTTGATAGGCTGGAAAGGAGCAGAAAACGTTAGCGAAAAATTTATCACAGTAAATAGAAGATTTACAGAACTGGTATTTCTCCAAACACACAAAGACTCATTACTGTCTATGTAACAATAAATAATGGAATCCACATATCACCATGTCAACAAGGAAGTCTCTCTGTACTAAAGCATGAATGATGAAGACAGAGTCATGACCAGACTGCGTTTGCAAAGCAACACGTTGCTAAGTGTCTCTGAGCGTAAGTGTGCTGAGCCGCTGCCGCTGGCCATCCTATATTTCGGCGGCAGATGGTGCTCGAAATACAGAGCAGCTGGGTGTGGCTCAGCGGATATGCACTATTGGGTCTGACAGATCCCGTGCGTCAGACGGAAACTTGCCATTCCGTTACCGACGTAACGACGCCTGTGGGATGGTATCGATACGTGATACCACGATTGGTACCTTAATATGTACCCCCTTCAGTGTGTTAGTTGTTTTTTCTCTGTGTAACAGTCCTGCTGCAAACATGTCACATAATTTGCTACGCAATGGTTTCTGCACAGTCGTAACTACCCCTTCAAGTGGACAACGCCTGTAAGTATAGGCTAACTGTTCTGTATCTGATTCGTCCACGCTTCAACAGGTGACCTACTGCCCAGGGGAAAATTGGAATTAATGGCTTGCTCTTGCTATATGTGTTTGGAAATACTAACCAACCTAAAACCATACTACGTCTAATAGCTACAATTATTAATCTGAAAATGAAGTAAATGCTGATGTAATGTTGTTCAGTACACTGTCCTCAGTCACCAACTAAAATATCTGCACCTATACCCCTAACACCCTATTCGCAGGAAGTACAATAATACCTGATGGATCAATAGATCGTAAGGGCACTGGCTGCACGTCTATAGATAAGTCTCGGGTGACCGGACAAAATTCAATCGGCCCCCTGCAGTATTTCTGACAAGTAAAGAATTAACAGCTTCGTTAGGGGCGCCGCCGAAATATGGCTGGGAAAACACTACGTCGCTGACGGTTGATATAATCTAATACGCAAACACCATTGCAAATGCTACAGTACCACAGTAGGTAATGCAGCAATAACCCGGAATGTTAGAGCTCAAGCAGCAGGTGGACATTCCACAATAGAAAATCATAGAAATTAAATTTATTTTGGTAAAAGACCACTGAAGCTTTCGGGGCGACGAACTGCCGGACAGGTTAGAAAATGACACTACCATTACGGGCAGTCACCAGACACAAACACATCGTCATAATTACCCCCACAGAAGTGTCATAAGGACCGCTCTTATTCTGTGTGTACAAAAACTGAGGGACAGGGTGAACACAAATCTGCGACTTTTTGCTAAGGACGTTATTTGTGCTCTATATCGTGAATGTAGGATGTTACGGGAAGACATAGAAATAAATTATGTTTGGTGTGACGAATGGCAGGTTGCTCTAGATGTGGAGAAATGTAATACAGATGATTAGGACAAGAAGCCCTGTACAGATGTTCGAATGAGGTATTAGTGACATGCTGATGGATTAAGATATGTCAAGTAAAAAACCAGGCAAAACGTTGCATAGCGCCACGAAATGGAACAAGCACGTAAGGACTGTGCTAGAGACGGCGAATGGTCGTATTCGGTCCATTGTGACTCATCTATAAAGGAAACTGCGTACAGAACCACTGGTACGACGTGTTCGTGAGCATTGATCGAGTGTTTTGGATTCAAACCAGGTCGGCTTAAAGACTTCGAAGTAATCCAGAGGCGTGCTGCTAGATTTGTTTTTGGTAGGCACGATCAACACGTGAATATTACGGAAATGCTTTGTGAGCTCAAATGGAAATCCCTGGAAAGAAAAGTACACGACTGAGACAAATGATGACTAACTGAAATCCTCAGCTGCCGATAGGTGTTGTTGATATACCTCGATGTGGACAGTTGAAAATGTGTGCCCCGACCGGGACTCGAACCCGGGATCTCCTGCTTACGTGGCAGACGCTCTATGCATCTGAGCCACCGAGGACACAGATTAATAGCGCGACTGCAGGGACTCACATTCGCAACAGTCCACAATTCTACATATGTAATGTACCTTGTAGACATTTGCCCATTCACTCAATAACCGCGCACGCTTTGGCGATTCCCGTAAGAATTATTCCAGGGAAAAGCTGCACGGTCATCAACAGTATTCTGTTCTTTCGAGAACAGTTACTGTCTTCATATATAACGACTGAGACAGTTTAGAGAACCGGCATTTGTGGCTAATTGCAGGTCGATACTACTGCCATCAAATGTATCTCTCACGACGATCTCGAAGACAAGATAAGGGAACTCAGGACTAGCATGGGAGCATAGAGACAGTCGGTTTTCGTTAGCTCCATTTCCGCATGAAACAGGAAATGTGATTACTAGCAGCCATACAAGGTAGCCCCCGTCGTGTACCTGATGGTGGGTTGCAGCGTATGTATTTAGACGTACACGGTCCAGTAACATTAACATGACCACCGCCTATGTTCGACGCCAACGTGTAATAACCATTGACAAACGGCAGGTGACAACGGCAGCACTGAAGGGTATATGAAGCTTGTATGGAGCACGCGGAACACACTGCAGTCGTCGTCCTAATACAGAAATACAGCGATTTAGCTGACGTCCAAAGGGGCATGACACTGGCTTTGGGCGCAAGGGTGGGAGCTTTTCCGAAACTGCTAACTTTATAAACAGTTCACGTGTCGCCGTGGTTAAAGTAGACCGTGCATGCCGAAATGGCGCTATTCAATGCTCCGCGGGCCATAGGTGACAGAGGTGAACGACGCTGCGATGTTTATGGGTAGACAGACGCGCAACTGTTGAACAGCTGAGCGCCCAGGTTAACCGAGGACCTACCGACAGTGTATCCTGAATCACCGTTCAGCAAACGTTGCTGCATACGGGCCTCCGCAGCAAGCGCCTGGCCCATGCACCCATGCTGACATCTACATCTACATCATACTCCGCAAGCCACCATACAGTGCATGGCGGAGGGTACCTCGTACCACAACTGGCATCTTCTCTCTCTGTTCCACTCCCAAACAGAACGAGCGAAAAATGAGTGCCTATATGCCTCTGTACGAGCCCTAATCTCTCTTATCTTATCTTTGAGGTCTTTCCGCGAAATGTAAGTTGGCGGCAGCAAAATCGTACTGCAGTCAGCCTCAAATGCTGGTTCTCTAAATTTCCTCAGTACCGATTCACGAAAAGAACGCCTCCTTTCTTCCAGAGACTCCCAACTGAGTTCCTGATGCATTTCCGTAACACTCGCGTGATGATCAAACCTACCAGTAACAAATCTAGCAGCCCGCTACTGAATTGCTACTATGTCCTCCCTCAATCCGACCTGATAGGGATCCCAAACGCTCGAGCAGTACTGGAGAATAGGTCGTATTAGTGTTTTATAAGCGGTCTCCTTTACAGATGAACCACATCTTCCAAAAATTCTACCAATGAACCGAAGAAGAGTATCCGCCTTCCCCACAACTGCCATTACATGCTTGTCCCACTTCATATCGCTGTGCAATGTTACGCCCAAATATTTAATCGACGTGGCTGTGCCAATCGCTACACTACTAATGGAGTATTCAAACATTAAAGGATTCTTTTTCCTATTCGTCTGCATTAATTTACATTTATCTATATTTAGAGTTAGCTGCCATTCTTTACACCAATCACAAATCCTGTCCAAGTCATCTTGTATCCTCCTAGTCACTCAACGACGTCACCTTCCCGTACATCACAGCATCGTCAGCAAACAGCTGCACATTGCTATCCACCCTATCCAAAAGATCATTTATGTAGATAGAAAACAACAGCGGACCTACCACACTTCCCTGGGGCACTCCTGGTGATACCCTCACCTCCGATAACACTCACCATCGAGGACGACGTACTGGGTTCTATGACTTAAGAAGTCTTCGAGCCACTCACATACTTGGGAACGAATCCCATATGCTCGTACCTTCGTTAGGAGTCTGCAGTGGGGCACCGAGTCAAACGCTTTCCGGAAGTCAAGGAATATGGCATCCGTCTGATACCCTTCATCCATGGTTCGCAAGATATCATGTGAAAAAAGGGCGAATTGCTTTTCGCGCAGGAGCGATGCTTTCTAAAGCATACATGGACACCGACTTCTCTGTCTCAAGGAAATTCATTATATTTGAGCTGAGAGTATGTTCGAGAATCCAGCAACAAACCGATGTTAAGGATATTGGTCTGTAATTTTGAGGATCCGTGCTTCTACCCTTCTTATATACAGGCGTCACCTGCTGCATGCTGCGACGAAGGCTGGAATTTGCGCGCCTGTACCGCAACTGAACGTCCACCGAATGATAACAAGTGGTCTTTTCAAATGAATCAGATTTTATGCTCCATTGGAGAAATGGTCATTGGCGTGTTCGACGTGAAACGTCCGAAAGCAGACACCTGCATGGCTTATGGTCTGAGGAACGTTGACGTAGCATTCCCTGGGGGATCTCGTCATTCTGGAAGGCTAAATGGATCGATAGAAGCATACACCTGTCCTTGGGCACCGTGTACACCCCTACATCCAGTTTATTTTTCCTCTTGGCATTACAGCGTCTACCAGCAGAACAATGCAACAGCTCACAGAGTACGTGCAGCAGAATGAGTTTACCGTACTGTCCTGGCCACCAAACGTCCCGGATTTAAACCCAATCGAGAAACTATGGAACCACTTCGATCGGGTTTTCGTGTTATGGATCCTCAACTGAAAACGTAGAACAGACGGTCAAGGCAAGCGGCACTGGAATCGGCATGTCTCCATATTCCCGTCGGTATCTTCCAGAACCTCACTGATTCTCCTTCTGTATGTTTCGCAGCGATCCGAACAGCAAAAGGTGGTTATTCAGGCTATTGACAGGTGGTCACGTGAATGTGACTGGACAGTGTAGATGTAGTTAAGAGTAGGACAATTTCTGAATTTAGACTCTGTCGTGACTTTGAAGGCACCACTAAGAAACCAATGAGACAGTGAATGTAGAACCTCTAGGACGAGCCGTGAGCTACACCCCTGCGTCCCAGTCACACAGTGGCGTATGAAACAAGTGAAACCACTTGCTTTTATGTAACGGCGACACGGCTGAAATGTAACGACGGCCGCTACAAAAAAACATGTTCAATATTTGCAACATTGGCCTCCTGCTCTGAATGTGGAGAGGAAGATCTTAAGCCGGCCTCTGTGGTTCAACGGTTCCAGGCGCTTCAGTCCGGAACCGCGCTGCTGCTACGGTCGCAGGTTCGAATCCTGTCTCGGGCATGGATGTGTGTGTGCTGTCCTTAGATTAGTTAGGTTTAAGTAGTTAAGTCTAGGGGACTGATGACCTCAGATGTTAAGTCCCATTGTGCTCAGAGTCATTTGAACCATTTTAAGATCTTAAACACATGACACTTGGGTGTCAACAACGTAAACAAGCCACGTACGCTTCACTCCTGCAGTTTGAGTAACGGAAAATTCAGTGTGAAAATGCTCCTGGCAACGGCAGACTTCAAGATTTTCGGGTATGGTCGAATTGCTATACGGCAGTGGAGGTAAGACTTTGACCGTGTCAAACTGCTCTGTGCAGGAGAGTCAAGACCTTAAAGGAACTTTAGTTGTCTAATTAGACGTTGCACATTTATATAATTTGTATGTGTTATCAAATTTTTAAGAGAGCTTTACCAGCACGTCATAGCAAACTCGCCATGACACTTGTAAGTGGAATAAAGTGCGTGACCAGAAGTGTTTCTTAAAACTAACTCCACTGAAATTACAATAAAAAAGATGTTCAAACTATCTGAAAAAGTCTTGTCAGACGAATACCCCTCTACCCTCCCTCCACCCAGTGCAAATGCTGACAGTTCCTGTAGCGTTGGTTTACTAACTAAAGCCTCACTCTCTATGTGCACCAGTTACTCACGGAAATTCGTATTAAACTTGTTTTATACGAACCACTCACTTGTCAAAATCGATATTAATGTGACCACCTGTCGAAAGCCTGACTAACCACTTACTGCAGTGCGGGACGCTGCTGCGAGACGTGTAGGAAGAGAGTCATTGAGGTTCCAGAAGGTTCGGACCGGCATGTGGAGCCATCCCGACTCGAGTCCATGGCCAGCCGCGCTAGCTATCTCTTCGCAAGATCCATGGCTCGAACAGCCCGCTCGATGTGGTCTCACAGATTCTCGGAGGGGTGGGTGTAAATCCGGGGAGTCTGACGGGCAGGGGGTTATGGCAAACTCTTCCTGGTGCTCTTTGAAACACGTACGTACATTGGGCGCTCTGTGGCAAGTTGCATTGTCCTGCTGGTAGATGCCCTAGTGCGGAGGAAAAACAAACTGCATGCAAGGATACAAGCATACTTGTGTTGCTTCACCGTGCCTTCCAGAATGATGAGGTCATCCAGAGAACGGCATGAAAACATTCTCCAGACCATAAAACCGCCTCCTCTGGCCCGGACGCTTTTGATGACTGTTGCAGGATGATTGCTTTCAGACGTTTCACCCCGATGAAGCATAAAACGTGATTCACCTGAAAATGCCACCTGTTGTCACTCAGCGGACGTACAATTGCCCTTCTATGCCCTAATCCCAGCCTCTGTCGCCAATGAAGAGCAGCCAGCATGGGTGTATGAACCAGGAGCCTGTTGCAGAGTCCTGTACTCAGCAACGATCGCTGGATAGTCGTTGAGGAGACACTGTTGGTAGCCCCATGGTTCGTCTGGATGGTCTCTTGCTCAACATATGCATGTTTGTTTGAACGTACACATCTCCACAGCCATCATTCACACCTGGCATATATGGCACATGGTGGACCACAGTTGCCTCGGCGCCAGTTTCCAATAGTGCCATTTTGTCACGCATGGTATACTTTAACCACTGCAGCATAGGAACAGTTTACAAACTCAACAGTTTTGGAAATTCTTCCACCCTTGGCCCTAAAGTCAATGTTCATGCCCTTTTTGATGTCAGATAAATCGCTCCGTTTCCACATTGCGATGACGTCTGCATTATTTTCCGAATGCCCCAGACACGCTTTATATATTCTTCACTATTAGTATTGCCACCTGCCATCTGGGAGTATTTACTGCACGTTGACGTCGAACATAGGCGGTGGTCACATTAATTTGACTTGAGCGTGTATGATCTCCTACCATAGGCTCGTCTCCAGTCTGGCACCTGCACTTTAGGGCGTATCTTTGACAATACCAGCCACTCGTGCCGGCAGAAATGGTTCAAATGGTTCAAATTGCTCTGAGCACTGTGGGACTTAACTGCTGCGGTCATCAGTCCCCTAGAACGTAGAACTACTTAAGCCTAACTAACCTAAGGACATCACACACATCCATGCCGGAGGCAGGATTCGAACCTGCAACTGTGGTTCCAGACTGTAGCGCCTACAACAGCTCGGCCACTCCGGCCGGCTGCTGGCAGAAATGCCAGAAAAATCATTAAATAAGCATCGGTCGAATATCCCGAGCCAAAAGCCAGAACGAAATATGTCAAAAAGTGGCCATGAAAGCCTCAACACTGTTACTAGTGATAGACTGCTACTGTGTTCCAATGTTCTGTGACAACGGTTCCTCATAACCTCACTTTCACTATTCAGATGCAGCGCAACCGGAAGCAATAACAACACGCACAAGTCTGGCACAGAAGTGTTCACAAAAACGACCACTCGTGGCAAGCGAGTCCGTTTACATGAGAAGTGCGCCAGGGACACTGCAGTAGTCTCAGTTGCCAGACTCACACTGTGATAGCAAAGTCGCTCTTGTAAAAGAGGCTTTACAGGAGACCTGTGTCGAGACAATTTCTTCACATAGAATTCCTCTTGATCAATCCCTAGCCTTCTTGCTGTTCGTTAAACGTCTTCGTAGGATAAAACACATATAAACACGTGGGTTTTAAATGTGGCAGGTCCTAGTCTCACTATGACGATGGCTTTAACATATCTGTTACGACAGTAGCACTGACGTACATATCCTCATGAGTGATGAAGGAAGAATCTGGATGAATATACAAATACTATAAAACAAACGTTGCCAAACTTACGAAGCTTCTCAGCAAGCATACAGGTTTTAAACAATACTGTGAGCTACCGGAAGAACCTACCACAGAAATAAGAACTGTTAAAAAATCTTACTTTTATCTATTGCCTATAAATTTACATTTCCACTAATAACAAATGAATTTTAATTTAACTGTTTGTAAGATAAAGAAACAGAAGAATAGTTAGTAATAAATTACTATTGAAGGCACAGATTTTTTATCAGACTTATTTGTTTCAGTGAGAAGAATGGAACTATTTTTTTGTCATCAATAAGATTTTTAATGTAGGGAGAGTAGCTAGTGACTGCAATCCAAATTCAGTTGTCCAAGTATTCATCAATCGGTCCATTTCTGTGCATTTTTAAAGAAAATAAATTTCTTACTAGAAAAAAGAAATCTCACATAGATCTTGTGCTGCCATAAACTGTCGCCAGCACACCGGTCCGCAAAGAGGTTGCAAGAAGACCGATAACAGGCGCTGAATCAAGCACGCCCATCAGGAGAGAGGCCAAAGACAGACTCGCAAGCAATGCCCCGCTAACGCCCTCTTGACCGGCAGTATTTAGATCGCCGCCGCGGAACCCGATGGCCCAGTCTGTCACCCAGTCAGTCACAGACAGTCAGCCCAGTCGCAGACAGTCAGATGCAGTCGCAGTTACCTCAGTTACTAGCTCCGTTACTATTGTAGTTGGCGTCTGTCAGCTTATGTCACCGGCTACGAGAGCGTAGTGTTTATAGCAGGAATTTTACTTCACCTGCAGTGAGGCTAGCGTGGGCTACTACAGAAGAGGTTGTACCACAAGACATGGACTTGCTCAAAGATAAGTAACTTATTGTTCTTATGAATAAAGAACCCTGTTAATAGATGTGTGCAGTTTTATTGTAGAAAGAGGATATTGGGCGACAAACAACATCCTCTCCTGACTTCCTCTGGTACAAGACTCTACAGTGTCAACGACGACTCAAAGATATGTCGAGATGAACATTGTCTTCAACCTGGACCAAAATGTAGCAGTATATCACGATACAGACACTCTAGTTCATCAGTCAGTGCTCCAAACAAACGTCTGAGAATACCATGTGCTCTAACTTTGTTTACTAATTTTAAGCCTGTTTTCGTTACATTCTTCATATTTAGAAACTTCGCACATAGCGACTGCTCGTGTACTACACAATAACGAACAGAAATGTCGGAGAGCTGTTGTCCTTACAACACAAGGCTATGAATCCGTTCTCTCCACCTACCGCTGCAGGAGCTCCATCAGTTGCCAATATCAACAACTTTTTTACAGGAATAGCTTTACAACTCATAAGATCTTTAACTGCTAAAAATATGCCCTGTCTGTAGTACGTCCTGTGGCAGGGATTGTTTTTATATTATTATATATGTAAATACATAATTTTGTTTCATCTCCTTGTGTACATGGAGGTACGTTACTGAAAATTATAGAAAATTCCTGAAGTTACTAAAATATGCTTACGTTACAAGTAATTCCTGATCACTTTGAGAAACTCGAGATGTGAATTAGGCAAAGGATGATAACATGTGTAGAGTAATGAAATACTATATGGTGGCGTATTTGGAGATCACCTGATTTACACGAAATAAAAGTTACTGTGGTAAATTGATAATGATTTAATTCGGGAGCTGTGCAGTGTGCTTGCACAAGAAATGGCCCAAAGACACGAGGGAAAGCGTCTCGCCAAATATTGGACCAACAGACGTCTTCTAGAGGGCGCTATCGTAGGTGTAGGTTAACAGCGTATCCAACCCCTGCACACCGATAATGATAAACGACAGATGAGTCTGAGAACAAGAAAATGTACAAACAGGGGGAAAGAGGCTGCATATCAAGGTATCGGCAATGTAAGCATAATGCAGGAATAGTTTTTGGGAGGAACAGTTTTGCCAAGAGCTTGTTTCTTTTAGCTTGGCAAAAGAGTGCGTTATGCAAGGACAAACTACGTTGCTAACAAATAATTTGATTCTCGAGACGAAGGGTACGAGCTGCCAAAGAAACTGTTACCAGAGGAAAACGGAGTCAGGGTAATGTTCCTACTGGGGTATACTTTGGCTGCAGCTAGAAGATAGTCACCAAAACAGCTTTTAATATCAAGTATAGAAACTTGTTTCCTTTGTGTCTTGATTCGTAGTGTTGCATGGTGAAAATGTGTCTGTCTTTGAGGCATGTCCGAAGGAACAGACACTACAAATACACATCTCAACAAAAGTCTGGAATACCATAGAGTTTACTACAATGACTTCTTATAGTACACCCATTGAGGTTCGTAAAGTACATTATTAAAAAAATAAACGCCATTCCTTCTGAAAACAGGAACGATTTTGGTTAGTTACAAAAAATAATTACAAAACCATCCGCCCCAATAGCTGAACGGTTAGCGTGTTGGAATGCCTGCACAGGGGCCCGCATTCGATTCCCGGCTGGGATGGGAGATTTCATCCCCTCAGGGACTGGATGTTGTGCTGTCTTCATCCCCACTGTCGACGCGCAAGTCGCCCAATGTGGCATCGAACTTTACAGGGTGGTCCATTGATCGTTGATATTTGGCCTGGTCACTATCAATGGACAACCCTGTATAAGACCTGCACTTGGCAGCCGAACTTTCCGCCTGGGAACTCCTGGCCACTGACGCCGTACGATCTTTTCCAGTTTTTCCATTACAAAACCAAGATGGCTGAGTCCTAAGTGCATATCTTGAAAACAAAACCACTGCAAATCTTTTATCTCATGATGACGATTATCAGTCTTTAGTAATGGGTACATACTCCCTGTACACGAAAGAGTTTTTCCACTCTGCGAGGCATCCTCTGGATGAGACCATCAAGTTTATCTTGGGTTATGAGGTCCCACTCCTCAGTGGCAGCTTCAGGGAGGTCCTAAGGATTGTCAGGTGGATTCGGACGCTGCGCAATGGCCACCTTCAACAAGTCCCACGGACGCTCAGTTGCATTCATGCCTGAGGATGTCAATGCCAATGCCAATGCATTCGGTTGATGTTGCATCTTTGAAGATACTGTGGCACTACCAGAGTACGATCCGGGCTTACAATGTCATCGACTTGGCTGAAGTTGTAGCCAATTTCACATCTGTAGGGCCTTAGAATCGTTTGTAGGAACTCTGGGAGGTATCGGAGACCAGTCAAATTACCGTAGATGGGAATAAAGGGCTCTGCCTTCCCATCATTATTGCCTCCCAGAACATTATACTGCCACCTGCAAACGGGTGGACTTCCTCAACGTATCGGCGCTCCTGATGTCTTCTAGCGGTTCTAACACGTATAGTGTCTGGACGCAGCCAATCGTGGTCTCGTCAGCAAACATAACATTACTCTATTCGGCAATGGCCTAGGTTCTTCGATTGTGTCTGTTCCATTGGTTTAGTGCACAACTTATCATTGCTCTTCCGGAATGAAGACCACCGTGACACAATGTTCTGCGTACTGCTTCGATTGAGATACGAATCCCAGTTGCCTGGGAGAAGTCATTTAGTTGTTGCGTGCCTGCGAGCCGATAACTAGAGGAAACGATCCTGCATTTCTGTTGTCGTACGAGGACGACCACTGAAAGGCCTATCGTTCACATTTCCCGTCTCTCTGTGCTTTCCCAATGCCTTAGACACACCACTTTGGCTGGCCGGAGTGACCGAGGGGTGATGTCCATAGGTTAGTTAGGTTTAAGTTCCAGGGGACTGATGACCTCAAAAGTTAAGTCCCGTAGTACTGAGAGCCATTTGAACCATTGGAACACCACTTTGAGTGTCATGTAAGCGATCGGCAACATCTTGCTGTGTATGATCTGCTGAAAGTAAAGACACTACTCTGACTCCTTCGAAGTGCTGTGTACCTCGGCGTGGCGTTTTACTGTAGTGCTGAACAAAAACTGAATGGAGGTATTGTTGATACTGGACTGTCCGCGGTGTGCCGCTGTGGCAGCGGTATGTTTACGTGACTGGGAAACGGCCACAAAGCATGCCAGTAGTAAACATCGTCGAGTGTATGGACTCTACTGGATAATGCATGAAGTGCCTAGGTCAATGAGACATGTAGTATAGTAGACCAAGTTTTAGGGTAGTAGTCCAAACTTTTGTTGAGCAGTGTATGGAAATATAGGAGTTATTTCAGATACGTTTTGTAGAGGGCATCTGGAGTACTCTCTTCGAAATTCTGATGGAGGCAAGAAGATAAAATAGCATGAAGGAAATTTTATCTACAATTTTTACAGAAATCTGACTGCAGTCGTAAGAACCGAATGACAGGAAAGGAGAGCAATAGTTGAGAAGAGAATGAGACAGGGTTTTGGCTTATCCCCAACGTTATTCAATGTTTCTATTGAGGAGATTGTGAAGGAACCAAGGAGATGGATCAAAAATCAAATGGCTCTAAGCGCTATGGAACTGAATATCTGAGGTCATCAGTCCCCTTAGACTTAGAAACTACTTAAACCTAACTAACCTAAGGATATCACACACATCCATGCCCGAGGCAGGATTCGAACCTGCGACCGTAGCAGCAGCAGCGCGGTTCCGAACTGAAGTACCTAGAACCGCTCGGCCACAGCGGCCAGCTAACCAAGGAGAGAATAGGAAATTAAAATTCAGAGAGGTGAAACAACAACTTTAAGCGTTGTCAACAATATTACAATTCTGCGACAGGCGCCACAGAAACTGAAAGATAACTTGTGCAGAACTGATAATGTATTGAAAAGAGGTTATAAGATGATTACGAACAGAACCAAGCAAGGGTAACGGCAATTTGGGCAGCAAAATAATTAACTATCACCAAAGTAGACAGGATATGGAATGCAGACTATCAATAGCAGAAAAATTTTTCTGAAAAAAAAGTAAGTTTGTTAGCACCAAATACATATTGAAGTGTTAGGAAGCGTTTTATGAAGTTATTTGCCTGGATTGTAGCCTTGGACGAAGTGAAACATATACGGTAGACGTGAAAAGTAAGGTAGCTTTTGAAATGCTGAGTCGAATTGGTGATAAATGAAACGACACAGTTTGACTAAATGAAGGGGTCAGTGGTTAGGACACATCATCACATCATGAGAGATCAAGGAATGTCCGTTTGTTAATGGAATGAAGTATTGGGGGGGGGGGGGCTGTAAAAACTTCATTGCCTTCATTGCCTTGACAACAGTCAGCTGGATGCAGAATACTGTAGTTACGCAAGGAGAACGAGGCATGTATAGGACAGACTAATTTTAAGGGCTGTATCAAATCAGCCTTGGTACTAAAGACCGCAACACAAGGGCACCTGAAACTAATTTAGCTATGCACGAGAGTATGACAAGTGTGATGGAAATAAGGGCAATTATAATACATTGCATTTGCGTTCCTGTGATTACCGCTACTAGTTCTTTCACGTATTCTTGTTATGTGTAACTGATCTGCCATCATGCGACTGAGAAGTACAAATACTGCAAATATTAACGGAAACATTTTAGCGCTTGAAAATGTAAATAAAATGATCTTGAAAACTAATGACTGGTTTCCTGTAAATGGATACTTATCTTAGATAAAACACAACAACGAAATTCAGTACTGTTCAAGGTCTGACCATACCACTGGAAATAACACACTGGGGCTATTCAGTTAATGGAAGAGAATACAGCAAATTCTAAGGTGTTTATATTGATAAGAAATTGAACTGGGAGCCGCATTTTATCGGTCTTATTGAACGTCTAAGTTTTGCGTTAGGGATAATAGCAGACTTTAGAGATTAAAATGTCAGAAAGTCGATTAATTTTCCTATTTAATTTACTAATGTCTTGTGGTACCATTATCTAGGGTAGCTTGCCAGTGAGGAGCAATGTGTTTTTTACAGAACAGCCTGTCCACTGTAGAAGACAGTCTTGTAATAGTTGGGCACACTGAAATAACCTCACAGCACATGTTCCCCTTATTTAGTCTGTTGAGAAAAGTCAGTCAAAACTCGGAAACTAAAGTACTATTCAAAAGTACAATATTAAAAGGAGAAATGACGTAGACTATCCTTCACTTAGCCAAATGTGGCCCGGAAAAGAATGAGGCATGTCGGCGTAAAAATCATAGGCCATTTACCCAGTGACGTAAATAATTTAACTCAAACCCAATTTGAAATCATATCTACTCGACAGCTTCTTCTACTTCATAGAAGAATACGTCAATAATTTATAAAGATGTAATTATGTATACATCAAACAAACAAACACCCTCCGAATAGGCCTTGAAGGTCCAGTGGTGCTGACTGGCCGCCGTGTCATCCTCAGGCCTTAGGCGTCACTGCATGCGGATGCTTAGGAAAATGTGGTCAGCACACCACTCCCCTGGTTGTTGACAGTATTCGTGACCGGTGCCGCTACATCACCATCTCCTCAATCTCACAAGAGCTGGGAGCACCCCACTTGCCATCAGCACTCGGCAGAATCGGACGGTGATCCATCTAATTGTTACCCAATCCCACCAGTGCTTAACTTCGGTGATCTCATGGGAACCGGTGTTACCACTGCGACATGGTCTTTGGCTTAGTTACATATACTGCCAAACAAAACACTGAAGCATGACAAGGAGAGGAGGAAACGGAATGAATCCTGACGAG
Source organism: Schistocerca gregaria (assembly GCF_023897955.1). Lineage (NCBI taxonomy): Eukaryota > Metazoa > Arthropoda > Insecta > Orthoptera > Acrididae > Schistocerca > Schistocerca gregaria. The sequence goes on along the minus strand of NC_064925.1, from coordinate 498,649,384 downwards.
TCGAGAGGATATGTGATGTTATTCCAGTGATTACAAAATCTAATCAAATTTATAAAGAACTTGGCAGCAAGAGCTCACTTACCAGTATGAGACTACACCCCCTCTGGCCTGGATGTATGCACTACTTCGCCCGGGGGGGGGGGGGGGGGATGTCATAAATCAGTTATATCCTCTCCAGAGAGTGTGGACCAGTGCTGTCCTGATGAAATGTGGCACCACGATACTTTTGCATGACAGGTAACGCATTAGAACGCAACAGATCCGTGACCTACCGATGGGCCGCCAAACTTCCTCTCAAGGCTCCCCGCACCTCGACGCCACGAATAACTCCACCGCTGCTCTCCAAAACATTGGTTGAAATGGGCCTCACCTCCCCACACCTCGACGCCACGAATAATTCTACCGTTGCTCTCCAAAACATTGGTTGAATTGGGACTCACCTCCCCACATCTCGACGCCACGAATAACTCCACCGTTGCTCTCCAAAACATTGGTTGAATTGGGGCTCGTCCCCCCCCCCCCCCCCCCCCCCCACACATACACACCTCGACGCCACGAATAACTCCATCGTTGTTCTCCAAAACATTGGTTGAAATGGGCCTCACCCAAGATCGCCGCCACACCATCCGTGGGAATACAGCACCGTGATTCATCACTGAACACACTGCAACGACAGCAGCTGTGACATCAGCCCAAACGCAACCATTTGCGTTGTGGTGTTAACGGCAACCTTTGAATGGGACACTAATTCCCTAGTCCGGCTACCCCTAGCCTCCCACCAATGGTGCGAGATCATGCAGAATGTTTCAGGGAGTCCAACACTTGTTCTCAGACGGCAGAAGCACATGTGGGGCGTCTACGATGTTCTTGGGGCCACAATATGGCGATCCTCTATGGTGATGGTCAGACGTGTTCGATCCGAACTTTGGCGACAAGTAGTACGAGGGTGGTTAAATAAGTAGAGAAACACATTTTATTTCTCCTGAAAGCAGCATTCCAGTACACCACATTATTCTGTATTCATCTGGCTACAAAACGTTACTTTTCAACATAATCTTTGTTCAAAGCGACGGCCTTACGCTAGCTTGGTGGGACGCCCTTCGCCGTACTGCTTTCCGCGGAGTGCATCCTTCATTGGACCAAGCAAATGGAAGTCGGAAGGTGCGAGATCCGAGCTATAGGGCGGATAAGAAAGAACTTTACAATGAAGTTTTGTGAGCTCCTCTCGGGTGCGAAGACTTGTCTGAGACGTTCCGTTGTCATGGAGAACAAGAAGTTCGATTGCATTTTTGGACCGACGAAAACGCTGAAGTCGATTCTTCGATTCCCTGACGGTAGCACAATACACATCAGAATTGAAACTTCCTGGCAGATTAAAACTGTGTGCCGGACCGAGACTCGAACTCGGGACCTTTGCCTTTCGCGGGCAAGTGCTCTACCATCTGAGCTACCCAAGTACGACTCACACCCCGTCCTCACAGCTTTACTTCTGCCAGTACCTCGTCTCCTACTTTCCAAACCTTACACAATCTGTCCTGCGAACCTTGCAGAACTAGCACTCCTGAAAGAAAGGATGTTCGGGAGACATGGCTTAGCCACAGCCTGGGGGCTGTTTCCAGAGTCAGAATTTCACTCAGCCAGCGGAGTTTTAATCTGCCAGGAAATTTCATATCAGCGCACACTCCGCTGCAGAGTCAGAATCTCATTCTGGAAACATCCCCCAGGCTGTGGCTAAGCCATGTCTCCGCAATATCCTTTCTTTCAGGAGTGCTAGTTCTGCAAGGTTCGCAGGAGAGCTTCTGTAAAGTTTGGAAGGTAGGAGACGAGGTACTGGCAGAAGTACAGCTGTGAGTACCGGTCGTGAGTCGTGCTTGGGTAGCTCAGATGGCAGAGCACTTGCCCGCGAAAGGTAAAGGTCCCGAGTTCGAGTCTCCGTCTGGCACACAGTTTTAATCTGCCATGAAGTTTCATATCAGCGCACACTCCGCTGCAGAGTGAAAATCTCATTCTGGCCACATCAGAGTTGATCCTTGCACCATGAGGGAAGGCATCAAACAGAAAAGTGCACCGAGTGAGGTGCCATATTCGTCAGAACACTGGAATCGCATTCGGGAGGAAGACGGTTCAAACCTGCATACGGCCATCCTTATTGAGGTTTTCAATGATTTCCATAAATCGCTCCAGGCAAATGCCGGGATGGTTCCTTTGAAAGGGCACGGTCGCCTTCCTTCCCCATCTTTCCCTAATACGAAAGGACCGATGGCCTCGCTGTTCGATCCCTTCCCCCCAAATCAACCAACCAAACCAGAATAACCCCTTCAGAGTCGCAGAAGATCGCCGCCCTGACTTTACCAGCTGAGGGTGCGCTTTGACCTTTTTCTTCGGAGGGTAGATGGTGTGGTGTCATTTCATAGATGCCGTTTTCTTTCTGGCTCGAAGTGATCAACACACGTTTTATCGCTTGCGACGATGTTCGACAAAAAAGTGTCCTAACGCGCAAGCAATTCCGCGCAGATGGTCCATCGTTGGTCTTTATGGTGTTCTGTTAGGTGGCGAGGAATCCAGCCGATACACACTTCTGAGTACCCCAAATGGTGAACGCGTGTGTCACCACTACCAACAGAGACGTCCAGTTGAGCAGCGAGGCGTTTGATTGTGATGCTTTGATCGCCTCAAATGAGACTGCCCCGCACGTTCCAACACTGCACGCGTCACAGTTGAGTACGACGAGCCGGCACGCTGGAGATCGGAAAGGTCTGGGTGACCTCGTTGCGATTATGGCAGACGCCTCGCCAAACGACTCACCGCGCTTTTGTTCACCGCCAGGTCCCCATAGACATTCTGTAAGCGCCTATGAATATCTGCGATGCTCTGCTTTTCTGCCTCCGTTATAGACGCCATTTTGAAGGCTACGTATTGAGGCGCCAGTTATAGGAACTTTATGAAATTATAGTGCTGTTTGTTTGGTTTCAAACATCGTCCTCCCGATGGCGAGTCAGATCTGCTAACCACTGCGCCAGTTCGCTCGGTATAAAGTGTCTGAGTAGGAGTACTCCAGGGTGTCCAACATCAAATTTGGCTTTTTTTCAACCAAAATTGTCCGAGGAAAAAATGTGTTCCATTACTTACTGAATGACCCTCGTATATTCTAGCCTTCAAGTTCCGAGGCAGCCCAACATAGGACCGCGGTAACATCCGAAGACGCCAAAAGTCTGTGTATGGCACGATTCGACCAGCCGTCCAAAGGGAGACTCACAATAAAGCCCCTTTGATAAGGCCGTCTCACATTAGTAAGCAGCATCTTCACAGTGGTCACATACAACCTGACGCTGTTCACACTCCTTATCTACCCTACCAGGTCTGGTAGCAACACTATACATGAATGAATCTAATACAGATTTGTGGTCGTCCCACCTGTTGCAGGCAATGACAAACCCTAATCGCTTACATACTTGCCTCGATGTGTACATGTGTGAAGTTACTGTTACAGCACTGTTGCTACGAAGTACACTACTAGCCATTACAATTGCTACACCAAGAATAAATGCGGATGAAAAATGGGTATTCATTGGACAAATATATTATACAAGAACTGACATGTGATTACATTTACACGCAATTTGGGTGCATAGATCCTGAGAAATCAGTACCCAGAACAACCACCTTTGGGCGTAATAACGGCCTTGATACGCCTGGGCATTGAGTCAAACAGAGCTTGAATGGCCTGTACAGGTACAGCTTCTGCCCATGCAGCTTCAACACAATACCACAGTTCATCAAGAGTAGTGACTGGCGTGTTGTGACGAGCCAGTTGCTCGGCCACCATTGACCTGACGTTTGTAATCGGTGAGAGATCTGGAGAATGTGCTGGCCAGGGCAGCAGCCATGCGTTTTCTGTATCCAGAAAGGCCCCTACAGGACCTGCAACGTAGGGTCGTGCATTATCCTGCTGAAATGTAGGGTTTCGCAGGGATCGGATGAAGGGTGGAGCCACGGGTCGTAACTCATCTGAAATGTAACGTCCAGTGTCTTCAATGCGAACAACAGGTGACCGAGACGTGTAAATAATGGCACCCCATACCATCACCCAAGGTAATACGCCAGTATGGCGATGACGAATACACGCTTCCAATGTGTGTTCACTGCGATGTCGCCAAACACGGATGCGACCATCATGATGCTGTAAAAAGAACCTGGATTCATTCGAAGAAATGACGTTTCGCAATTCGTGCACCCAGGTTTGTCGGTGAGTACACCATCGCAGGCGCTCCTGTCTGTGATGCAGCGTCTAGGGTAACCGCAGCCATGGTCTCCGAGCTGATAGTACATGCTGCTGCAAACGTCGTCGAACTGTTCGTGCAGATGGTTGTTGTCTTGCCAACGTTCCCATCTGTTGACTCAGGGATCGAGACGTGGCTGCACGATCCGTTACAGCCATGCGGATAAGATGCCTGTCATCTCGACTGCTAGTGATACGAGACCGTTGGGATCCAGCACAGCCTTCCGTATTACTCTCCTGAACCCACCGATTCCATATTCTGCTGACAGTCATTGTATCTCAACCAACGCGAGCAGCAATGTCGCGATACGATAAACCGCAATCGCGATAGGTTACAATCCGACCTTTATCAAAGTCGGAAGCGTGATGGTACGCATTTCTTCTCCTTACACGAGGCATCACAACAACGTTTCACCAGACAACGCTGGTCAACTGCTGTTTGTGTATGAGAAATCGGTTGGAAACTCTCCTCATGTCAACACGTTTTAGGTGTCGCCACTGGCGCCGACCTTGTGTGAATGCTATGAAAAGCTAATGATTTGCATATCATATTGGTTAAGCCCTTTTCTCATCTAACAACCCTTTATGCGTTGCTGTCGCCTAGCTGAACCACTCTTAATGTTTCTTGCCCACTCAACACCACAACAGTTAACGAAGCCACTGAAGATTTTCTGAATAGTGATCAGGTCAAGGGATGGTCCCAAAAAACCGGCGGTGTACTCACTGTATAATCGAAGCTTCCCAAATGCAACACTGTGCTCTGATTTGCCGCAAATTCCTGGTTCTTCGTGAAGCTGCCGACAGAAACAGTACCACAGCGCCCATACTGAAGGTCTGAAAGTCTACCAGAAATGACACTGACAGTTATTATTAATTCGTGCTTCATCGCAGAGAAATTAATCTACGTAAAATTATTCGTCGGATTAAGTCGAAATCAAAGTTTTCTGGGTGTGGTACCGCGTTTTAATGTATAAAACTACTGCTGCTGGAGTAAAACCAACGAAGTAGCAGTGTAAAATACATTATGACGCCGTACCACACTCAGAAAACTTTTATGTCGACTGACCCTGGCCGCCGAACCTTACGCAATTATAAGTCGGATTAAGATCATAATTTAATAATTATTTCTTCATTATCGGCTTTGAAAAATCCTTTGCACTCAATTGGGTTGTGCAAGTCGTTGACGTTAAATAGGTCCTCTTTGAGACGACGTATGCATTTGCACACTATACTTTCTGAAATAGTGTTCTCCTCAAAATTGATACAACGTACTCGGCCAGCCCTTATGTCCTTATTTCAAATGCACACAAGAGAAGTGTATGTCGGAGCTGTTTGTTTCTCTCTTCCGCATGACACTTCATTTTCTTTATCTTACGAGTAGCGTATAAGTTGTTTAAATCTGCCACAGCCAAGACGTGTTTCCAAACGCACAGCAATGCATACAACGAATGACATTGTAACGTACTGTATCTGAGCCTGCAGTGAGGAGATGTCAGTGCTGTAAATTATCAGGGTTTCAGTTAAGGCAGCGGGTTAACTGTAACCTAAGACCGTCACAGTTCAAACATAATTTTATCTCTCGTTGAGACAAGTGCGAGGCGTGCTGGTAGATTTTTTCCACGGAACTGCGCGTGGGCGCTTGTGCTCGTAATGGTAGATATACAGGATGACAGTTATTGAACCATACGAAATAAAATTGCCGTAACTTCTGAACGATTTGCTTTAGGACGTTAAAACTGCACTGTTGGCCGCGGGGCACGATGGGAATTAGTAAGCGCATTGTTATTTGGTTTACAGAGGAAGCCCACTTTCATCTGGATGGGTTCGTCAATAAGAAAAACTGGCACATTTGGGGGACCGAGAAACCGCATTTCGCGATCTAGAAGTCTCTTCATCTCAACGGGTGACTGTGTGATGAGTAGTGCCCAGTCATGGAATGATCCTTGATAACAAGGTGACTACCGGGCGGTACATGAAGCTTTTGGAAGATCATTTTATCCCCATTATCCAATGTGATCCTGATTACGAAAAGAGGTGGTTCATGCAAGACCGAGATCGACTCCATCGAAGCAGGGGAGTGTTTGATATCCTGGAGGAGCACTTTTGGGGCCGCATTATGGCTGTGGGGTACCCAGAGGCCACTGGCATGGGCCTCGACTGACCGTCATGTTCTCCGGACCTGAACACATGCCACTCCTTTTTGTGGGGCCATATTAAAGACAAGGTGTACAGCAATAACCCGAAAAACATTGCTAAGCTGGAAACAGCCATTCAGGACGTCATCGACAGCATCGATGTTCCGACACTTCAGCGGGTCATGCGGAATTTCGTTATTCGTCTGCGCCACGTCGTCTGCGTCATAACCTAAATCCGAATATCTATAGTGACGCTTACATGTTGGATAAAGTGTGTGGCCGCCGTAGTTTGTAACTAATTTACGTTTTTTTCTCATATAATTGTCACCCTGTACTAGTCAATGGAACTTAAAATTCTCTAATATGACCACTCTTCACAATGCACAGAGAGGTTTTCCCGAGCATTCAGTGGCAAGGAACAGCAAGAGGGGCCCTGCGGTCGTCATCAATCTGCAGGGAAATGGTATAGGAATAGAGAGGACGGAACCAGTTTGGTGGTGCCAAAAGGGAACCAAGCAGCAGCCGAAGATCTTTGGCTAAATGCTGAACAGTATTTGAAGTTGTGTCCTCGGAGTCTTTCGCGGTGGCATGCTTCAATAAATCTCGACAGCTATCTCAGTCAGTCGTCATCAGGAGCTGAAATCACTGACAGTCCAGTGGATTTCAACTTCTGATGGCGATGGCGGTGGCGGACACAACTGTTGAGAGCTCGAGTGTTTCATTCGAAATGACGTGGATTGTAGACCGAGAAGATTTTATTTAAGTATGAACCATGAACCATGGACCTTGCCGTTGGTGTGGAGGCTTGCGTGCCTCAGCGATACAGATAGCCGTACCGTAGGTACAACCACAACGGAGGGGTATCTCTTGAGAGGCCAGACAAACGTGTGGTTCCTGAAGAGGGGCAGCAGCCTTTTCAGTAGTTGGAAGGGCAACAGTCTGGATGATTGACTGATCTGGCCTTGTAACAATAACCAAAACGGCCTTGCTGTGCTGGTACTGCGAACGGCTGAAAGCAAGGGGAAACTACGGCCGTAATTTTTCCCGAGGGCATGCAGCTTTACTGTATGACTAAATGATGATGGCGTCCTCTTGGGTAAAATATTCCGGAGGTAAAATAGTCCCCCATTCGGATCTCCGGGCGGGGACTACTCAAGAGGATGTCGTTATCAGGAGCAAGAAAACTGTCGTTCTACGGATCGGAGCGTGGAATGTCAGATCCCTTAATCGGGCAGGTAGGTTAGAAAATTTTAAAAGGGAAATGGATAGGTTAAAGTTAGATATAGTGGGAATTAGTGAAGTTCGGTGGCAGGAGGAACAAGACTTCTGGTCAGGTGACTACAGGGTTATAAACACAAAATCAAATAGGGGTAATGCAGGAGTAGGTTTAATAATGAACAGGAAAATAGGAATGCGGGTAAGCTACTACAAACAGCATAGTGAACGCATTATTGTGGCCAAGATGGATACGAAGCCCACACCTACTACAGTAGTACAAGTTTATATGCCAACTGGCTCTGCAGATGACGAAGAAATTGAAGAAATGTATCATGAAATAAAAGAAATTATTCAGATAGTGAAGGGAGACGAAAATTTAATAGTCATGGGTGACTGGAATTCGAGTGTAGGAAAAGGGAGAGAAGGAAACGTAATAGGTGATTATGGACTGGGGCAAAGAAATGAAAGAGGAACCCGCCTGGTAGAATTTTGCACAGAGCGCAACTTAATCATAACTAACACTTGGTTTAAGAATCATGAAAGAAGGTTGTATACATGGAAGAACCCTGGAGATACTAAAAGGTATCAGATAGATTATATAATGGTAAGACAGAGATTTAGGAACCAGGTTTTAAATTGTAAGACATTCCCAGGGGCAGATGTGGACTCTGACCACAATCTATTGATTATGACCTGTAGATTAAAATTGAAGAAAATGCAAAAAGGTGGGAATTTAAGGAGATGGGACCTGGATAAACTGAAAGAACCAGAGGTTGTACAGAGTTTCAGGGAACAATTGACAGGAATGGGGGAAAGAAATACAGTAGAAGAAGAATGGGTAGCTTTGAGGGATGAAGTAGTGAAGGCAGCAGAGGATCAAGTAGGTATAAAGACGAGGGCTACTAGAAATCCTTGGGTAACAGAAGAAATATTGAATTTAATTGATGAAAGGAGAAAATATAAAAATGCATTAAATGAAGCAGGCAAAAAGGAATACAAACGTCTCAAAAATGAGATCGACAGGAAGTGCAAAACGGCTAAGCAGGGATGGCTAGAAGACAAATGTAAGGATATAGAGGCTTATCTCACTAGGTGTAAGATAGATACTGCCTACAGGAAAATTAAAGAGACCTTTGAAGATAAGAGAACCACTTGTATGAACATCAAGAGCTCAGATGGAAACCCAGTTCTAAGCAAAGAAGGAAAAGCAGAAAGGTGGAAGGAGTATGTAGAGGGTCTATACAAGGGGGGTTGATGTACTTGAGGACAATATTATGGAATTGGAAGAGGATGTAGATGAATATGAAATGGGAGATATGATATTGCGTGAAGAATTTGACAGAGCACTGAAAGATCTGAGTCGAAAAAAGGCCTCGGGAGTAGACAACATTCCATTGGAACTACTGACGGCCTTTGGAAAGCCAGTCCTGACAAAACTCTACCATCTGGTGAGCAAGATGTATGAAACAGGCGAAATACCCTCAGACTTCAAGAAGAATATAATAAATCAAATCCCAAAGAAGGCAGATGTTGACATGAGTGAAAATTACCGAACAATCAGTTCAATAAGCCACAGCTGCAAAATATTAACACGAATTCTTTACAGACGAATGGAAAAACTAGTAGAAGCCGACCTCGGGGAAGATCAGTTTGGATTCCGTAGAAACACTGGAACACGTGAGGCAATACTGACCTTACGACTTATCTTAGAAGAAAGATTAAGGAAAGGCAAACCTACGTTTCTAGCATTTGTAGACCTAGAGAAAGCTTTTGACAATGTTGACTGGAATACTGTCTATCAAATTCTAAAGGTGGCAGGGGTAAAATACTGGGAGCGAAAGGCTATTTACAATTTGTACAGTAACCAGATGGCAGTTATAAGAGTCGAGGGACATGAAAGGGAAGCAGTGGTTGGGAAGGGAGTGAGACAGGGTTGTAACCTCTCCCCGATTTTATTCAATCTGTATATTGAGCAAGCAGTAAAGGAAACAAAAGAAAAATTCGGAGTATGTATCAAAGTCCATGGAGAAGAAATAAAAACTTTGAGGTTAGCCGATGACATTGTAATTCTGTCAGAGACAGCAAAGGACTTGGAAGAGGAGTAGAATGGAATGGACAGTGTCCTGAAAAGAGGATATAAGATGAACATTAACAAAAGCAAAACTAGGATAATGCAATGTAGTCGAATTAAGTCGGGTGATGCTGAGGGAAAGTAAAGGAGTTTTGCTATTTGGGGAGCAAAATAACTGATGATGGTCGAAGTAGAGAGGATATAAAATGCAAACTGGCAATGGGAAGGAAAGCGTTTCTGAAGAAGAGAAATTTGTTAACATCGAGTATAGATTTAAGTGTCAGGAAGTCATTTCTGAAAGTATTTGTATGGAGTGTAGCCATGTATGGAAGTGAAACATGGACGATGAATAGTTTGGACAAGAAGAGAATAGAAGCTTTCGAAATGTGGTTCTACAGAAGAATGCTGAACATTAGATGGGTAGGTCACATAACTAATGAGGAGGTATTGAATAGGATTGGGTAGAAGAGGAGCTTGTGGCACAACTTGACCAGAAGAAGGGATCGGTTGGTAGGACATGTTCTGAGGCATCAAGGGGTCACCAATTTAGCATTAGAGGGCAGTGTGGAGGGTAAAAATCGTAGAGGGAGACCAAGAGATGAATTCACTAAGCAGACTGGGAGATGAAGAAGCTTGCACAGGACATAGTAGCATGGAGAGCTGCATCAAACCCGTCTCAGGACTGAAGACCACAACAACAACAACAACAACATTATGAGTTGTCAGGAACTAGCGAGGACTGCTTAAGTGGAGCCTATTGAAGTTTTTGGTATTTGGTCTGTTTCACTCTCACATTTCTAAATTCTTATTTTGAGTCTTCGAAATTGCGAGGACTTTGTAAGTAACCCATCCAGAGGCCAATGAGGATAACCTTGCTGTGAACTGTTTGCGTCCCAGTCGTCGTATCACAAGTCTCAATACTATCAGATGGCGTCTTCTCGTTCTTCACCTCATGGTATAGCCTCGTCAGACCTCATGTAGCACATGTGATACTTGCAATGTTTTTTTTTTCTTTGTTTCTCATGGGGTAAACTAAACTCGTGGGGATTGTAGCACGTACTTTACACTATGCGCTATCTCTGCATCATTTGTTTTCGTTCCTGCACGTTCTCAGTACGCACCTGCTTGAAGAAAGCTGTTTGTCGCAATGTTAGCATGTCTTTGAGAAGTAACGTTTACTTATTTTTGTTTTTAGTATTTTTGCACCACAATATGCATCATATGCTAAAATAACCTACACTATAGAATAAGTGACTGTTTATTTCGTCACACAAATACAGCGACATATTTTTTTCAATGTGACACTGGGTGGGCTCTATACTTTCACATTATAGTGGCATTTTCACAATTTTTAGGTGTTCGTCATTGGGTATTCTGAACATTGCACATATTTCAGTTACTTTCTAACATAAGTAATATTCACTTTGAGCCGTCCGCGGTGGTCTCGCGGTCCTAGGCGCTGAGTCCGGAACCGCGCGACTGCTACGGTCGCAGGTTCGAATCCTGCCTCTGGCATGGATGTGTGTGATGTCCTTAGGTTAGTTAGGTTGAGGTAGTTCTAAGTTCTAGGGGACTAATGACCACAGATGTTGAGTCCCATAGTGCTCAGAGCCATTTTTTTATTCACTTTGAATATTTCCTAAAATTTTGGTGATTCATACATTTCTTTACATGTAGTATTTTAGTCTTATTCTGTCCCAGAATAACGCACCGACAACCAATATAAATCTTTCATTTACCCAGTCTAAGCTCATGTCCGAGGAGCATAACCAAATGCAAATTCCTGCTGCATGCAGAGTCTTGTTCCCATCTTTTACGAGGTATTCGTTTAACTCTATACGTATCTCATGATTACATGCGCTATCCACCCTAGAGAAACCTTCGCCTTACCTTAGAAACCTCATGTTCGCAGTGTGGATATTATTGAAGCTTCTCCACGAGTGGACCATGTCTCTTCTCACACGTCAAAATCGGTGCCAGCATTATTTTATAAACTTTTGTTCTTGCATATTTCCTCGTCGTGTTATGTAGCATTCCGCTGATGGCCCCAAATATACGCTCGAAGTGCTTGCCTTTATTCCTACACCTCTATTGTCTTGTTGTACCTTACATCAGCTCCTAATACATAACAATTTTATTCTTGACTGGATTTGTAAACTGATATTTGTAGATCGTTCTCTTCAGCAATCTGTTCTTCTCTGCTCACGGACCATAGGATGCCGTGTTTTAATTTTTTTAAATGAAATAGTAATATCGTAGGTGTAAAAGAAGATTTAGTTTTACATCCCTACGTATTTTTGAGGGTTCATCTGTTTCTTCCATTCTTTTACGGGGTAGTCGAGAAACATATTAAAAGAAGTGGCCGATATACTGCGCCGTTATCGTACTACACGTGTCGTTTTTAATGTGTTATCCTTACATCCTCCGTGTGTTAAGAGTAACCCTTGGTCTCGTATACATTGTTTTTGAAACTCGAATGCAGTGGTGAGTATATCCTCTCGAATTCACTAAGTCGCATAGTTTAGCTCTGACGAGTTTACCAAAATCCTTTTTAAATTCTGTAAATGCAATATGTGTTTCTAAGATGTATTTTTCAACATTAACCTATGATTACTGCAAGATTAGAAATATTATATACCATGTCAGTTTTTAACCTTGTCTCTTGACTCGGGAGACAAGCATCAAACCAATTTGATGAATATAGTAAGCCGGCCAGTGTGGCCTTGCGGTTCTAGACGCTTCAGTCTGGAACCGCGTGACCGCTACGGTCGCAGGTTAGAATCCTGCCTCGGGCATGGATGTGTGATGTCCTTAGGTTAGTTAGGCTTAAGTAGTTCTAAGTTCTAGAGGACTGATGACCACAGATGTTAAGTCCCATAGTGCTCAGAGCCATTTGAATATAGTAGCGGAAGAGGTGGAGCTGGATACTCATAACAATATTTTGTTTGACGACCGTTAGGTATTTACGTCGTGTTGTCGAATCTCGAGCTTTGGACTTAATTTGGACCATATGGACGACTGTTGGAAGCGTTTCTTCTTCTACTTTGCGGAGGAAAGAAGCTTTTTAATAACACGGGCAACGACGGAAAAACTTTTTTGCTGAAAATACCTTACTCCTATGTTTTTTAGGGTGGGAAATCCAAATATGATTCTTAAAAATTGTGTCACCACCATTTCTTCACATTTAACTGTTAAATTGATTAAATTAAGAGATTTTTTAAAGAATTTCCCAGATTTTATACAGTTAACATAAATTAAAAAGAGGTGTAATGAATATAGACGCCATTGGTAGCACTGCTGAAAAACATTTGCTGGTAAGTAGGTCGATTCTGTTTTTGTGTTAACATATGGTATTTGTTTATTGTACACCTGACCACACTTTCCCCTTTCCTGTACATGTGCTCAGTACAAGTCTAATCGTGGTTGTAAAAACTCTGCTGATAGTTTTTGTTATATTTGTGGTGTTTTTGTAATTAAAAAACAACAAAGAAACATTGCAGATTTTGTGAAAAAGGTTTATCTATCATACTTTGGATCTAAACTTGGTGATCAAGATAAATCTTGGGCGCCGCATAAGGTATGATATGTGTGTGTTGAAGATCTGAGAGAATTATCCAAAAAGGAGAAAAAAGCCTTTAGATTTGCTGTTCCTATGATATAGAGGCAGCCAAGAAATCATTCTGATGATTGCTACTTTTGCAGTGTTGATATTACTGGTCATAATTCGAAGAACAAGAAGGTAATAAGCTACCCTAACCTTCCGACCGCCATCCGACCAGTAGGGCATGGTGTAGATTTGCCGGTTCCTCAACCACCAGATGATTTAAATTCTATTCCAACAGAAGAATTTTCTGATGTACGATCTGATTTAGATGAACCAGATGATGAGTTCCACTGTAATACAGGAAGTATAGAGGCCAAATTGTTTACTCAGATCGAGCTTAACGATTTGGTTAGGGATCTGGGCTTAACGAAAGAAAAAGCTGAATTGCCTGGCTCTAGATTAAAAGAAAAGACCTTATTGGCAGTTGGAGCCAGCATATAAATTTATAGGAAAAGAGAGCAGCAATTTTACAAGTTTTTTCAACAAGAAGGTGATTTAGTGTACTGCTTAGACATTCCCAGTCTGATGAATGAGTTTGGTATTGAATACAGAAAGGAAGACTGGAGGCTGTTTATTGATTCATCCAAAATTAGGTTAAAGGCTGTTTTATTACACAATGGTAACATGTACGCATCTATGCCTGTTGGACATTCTGTACATATGAAAGAAAGCTATGAAAAAGAGAATAAAAATACAAACTAAGTGAAACCTCTATTAACAGATATCATTGTTATAAGTAGCTTACTTAAAGTACAAACCGTGCTTGTGTTGTAACAAAGCGTTTCATTAATATCCCCGTTTACCGTATAGCATAGGATTTTTGTACTATATAGTAAAAAGCATATTGCTCGAAAACTACGGGTGATAAAAAAACTATGGATAGATATGGATTCAGCTCATAAAAATGTATAAAGATCAGCTACTAAAGTAAAAAAAAAAGTATTTCAAAAAAACTTTTTCGTTGGCCTGTGATAATTCAACGGAACGGTACACTGTACTAGACACACGTTATTGTGGTAGCAAATAAACACGTTACGAACTTATATATGAGCCGCATACGTATTATCTGTAGCCACAGAAATCTGACATAGCTTTCGAAATACAGTCGATTAAACAAACCAATATACGCCATGTTGCGCTTTGTAAGGTGCAAGCTTTTCACCTTGACATCACATGGGCGGCTTGCGTGGGAATGTCACTGCTTATTCACGCAAATACCTACACATCCGGCAGGTGGCGCAGTTGTTAGCACACTGGGCTCGTATTAAAGAAAACCGCGATTCAAATTCCCGTCCCGCTATGCAGATTTTTTTTTCCGTGCTTTCCTTAAGTCGCTTAAGGTAAATGCCGGAATGGTTTCTGCGAACGTGCGAAGTCGACAGGTCTGAAACCCTAATATTGCTTTACCCAGATGTCCTCACGTGACCGAAAGGACAAGGTTAAGTATCATCGAATAGATAAGAATACAGTGTGATAACTGGGATTCCGACGCGGGATATCTGGGTCGGTAGCCTACGAATCACATCTTTGAAGCTGTCATCGGATATAAACTGCCGGGAAAAAATGTAACACCCACAAGGACAAGGTCATGCCATTGACAAGTGAGGTGAGCGGTAGTTCATCATTGTACGAGTACGTGATAAGGAATTCAGACCAAATGAAGCACACATGTAACAGTAAAGTGTGCCCAAACAGTCGCATCAGTGCGAGGTCTGTTGAAAAAATTACGGGACATTCATAATTTCGCGCCAATGGTACGTCGGAGCGAAATGTGTAATTGCCAACAGTTTCATTGCTGTGTGTCTGTTAGTTATTGTTTAGTGCTGTATTGAATAGAACCTTGTGTCGCACAGTTTGTGGATTTCGAGATGACAAAGGTGGAGGAGCAATGCGTCTGCTCTAAATTTTGCGCGAAACTCAAGAAAATCTTTAGAGACACACCAAATGCTGCAGGAAGCCTACGGTGATGAGTACTTACGCCGTACACGGTGTTACGGATGGTTCACACGATTTAAAAATGCCCGCGCGGTGAGGCCGTGTGTTTTGAGGCTCCATGTCACGGACTGCGCGGCCCCTGCTGCCGGAGGTTCGAGTCCTCCCTCGGGCATGGGAGTGTGAGTTGTTCTCAGCATAAGTTAGCTTAACTAGTTTAAGTAGTGTGTAAGTCTAGCGACCGATGACCTCAGCAGTTTGGTCGCTTAGAAATTCACACACGTTTTGGTTTAAAAATGGCCAGAAGTATGTTGAAGATGACCCTCGTTCAGGATGTACTTCGATGTCTACCGACGACGCTCCTGTCAGGAAATTCAACGAAATTGTGCGTGCCAATCGAAGACTGATTGTCCGAGAGATAGCAGAGGAGGCTAAGGTTTAGTCTCCACAATGGGTCGGAAAAGATTCTCCAAGAGCATAAAAAGCTCGTCAGGTCAGGTCAGGTCAAGTCAGGTCAGGTCAAATGTCAAAGCCATGCTGATAGTTTTCTTTGACTTCGAAGGATTTGTTCATCTCTGAATTCTTGCTATAGGGACTAACTGCTAATGAATGGTATGCCCGGGACGTGTTGCGACGTCTGCGAGAAAATGTGAGAAGGAAACGGCCTGAAATGTGGCGTGGCAGTTCATGGCTCTTATACGAGTATCACGATAACGCATCCACGCATTCATCCCTACTGATTCGGGAGGACGACGGTTCAAAGCCGCAGCCAGCCACCCTGATTTAGGCTTTCCGTGATTTCCCCAAATCGCTTCAGGCAAATGCCGGTATGGTTTGCCGGTATGGTTCCTCTGAATGAGTACAGCCGGCTTTCTTCCCCATCCTTCCCTAATCCGATGAGATCAATGACCTCGATAATTGGTCACCTCCCCCAAATCAACCAACCAACCAACCTTCATTTCTGTTGGTGTGGCTATTGCACAAAAACGTAATCACTGTGCTGCCTCATCCTCTGTACTCTCCGGACCTGGCCCCTACAGACTTTTCTTTAGTTCCAAAGTTGAACACCCCGTTGAATGGACGATGATTGTAACGTCAGACGAGATAAGAGAAAATTCGTAGATGACGCTTTGCGCGATTCAGCAAGAGGCGAATCGACAGTGCTTCCGGAAGTGGAAACGGCGTTGGGAGCGGTGTATCACTTGTGAAGAAAAGTATTTGGAAAGAGACAATAAGTGAAAGGTAAGCGTATAAAATTTTTGTGGACAGAGTTCCACAATTTTTTGAACAGACCAAGTACACAGTGTACCACTCTCTGGCGGCAACGCAGGCGTATATTCTCGCATGAAAACAACCATAATGTCGAATGACATCATGCAATAATCTGTCTCAAGCATATTGCACCCTTTGTTGAAATTCAGCAATGGTTTGTGCAGGCTGGGGAGGACGAGTTAGTTCTCACTCCACCGTGTCCCATCTGCGTTCTTTGGCAAGAGATCTGGCGCTCTTTCCAGACAGGGACGTGCACTATCCTGCTGAAAGAGTATATCATATTCCTGTCGAAGAAATGACGGTAGCCCACAATGTAGTGGACACTTGTTACTCTGTGCTGGAGGAACACCAAATGTGAGGGCTAGTCGTAACTTACAGTTCCCCACAGGACGAGGCCTGGGATGGCATCTTTGTATCGTGAGGGCATGCACTCAGGAATAGGCTGCTCACCAGGCTGATATGCACTCGCACTTCCATTACTCGCTTACAGACACAACCTATACCCATCACTGAAGACAACAGAGTACCATGCCATCCTCCAGTCGACTCCTTCATGACAGCAAAGTAGACATGCTTGGTGGTGTCGTGGTGTGGGTGTCTGCCTGGCCAGGGACATACGTGATCGTAATCTTGCTGCAAGCAGACGGTTCTCAATGGTCCTCGGTAGC
The DNA here is from genome assembly GCF_023897955.1 of Schistocerca gregaria. NCBI lineage: Eukaryota > Metazoa > Arthropoda > Insecta > Orthoptera > Acrididae > Schistocerca > Schistocerca gregaria. Next base: position 498,632,205 of record NC_064925.1, on the reverse strand, counting down.
ACATCACATGCCCAAATTTCTTTCGTAGGTGATGTTCGGTCGGCCTCCGCTGCTCGAACAATGCGTCGATCTTGACGTGCGTCTGTACAAAGCGGAGGTCCAGAATCTGGTCGACAGGTGTGGGAATGTTCCACAGAGCACTGTTGGAAGCAGCAACACACCACCAGTACACTGTGTCCAACATATGTAGCATCCCGGCTGCAATTGTTAAATACAAGTTTGTACGGTATTTTTGGTGGGGTATGGTTGTATCCTACAATGAAAGTAGCAATCATTGTTCACTGTCTGTTGGGGAAAAACAGAGGGCGCACACCTGAGTATCATCTGATTATCAATGACCACAACAAATCAATCAGTAACACATATTACAATGATCAGTCAGAACGTTGTCACCACCTACCTAATAGCCAGTATGTCAAACTTTCCTAAGATAACAGCAGCGACATGTCATGGCATGGAGGCTGTGAGGCCTTGGTAGATCGCTGGAGGGAATTGGCACCACATGTGCACACACAAGTCACCTAATGCCCATAAATTTCAGGGAGGGAGGCGATGGGCTCTAACGCCAAGTTCAATCACATTCCAGATGTGTTCGATCTGGTCTAGATGTGGCGAGTTGGAGGGCTAGCACATCAATAGGAATCTGCCATTGTGTTCCTCGAACCACTGCATCACACTGCTGGCCTTGTGACATGTCCTATTATATCGTTGAAAAATGCTTCTGCCGTCGGGAAACATGATCTGACGGGGTGAACGTGTTTTGCAACCACTGTAAAGTACTTCCATGGATGCCCACGTGGATATCCCCCAGAACATAATAGAGCCACCACCAGGTTGTCTCCATCGCACAGGTATCAAGGAGCTGTTCTCCTGGAAAACGACATATTCGCGCCCTCCCATCAGTATGATGAAGAAGGTATCGGGACTCGTCAGACCATGCAACGCTCTACCACTGTGCCAACGTCCAGTGTCGATGGTCACTTGCCTATTTGAGTCGTAGTTGCCTAAGTCTTGGTGTTAACATTGGCACATGCATGGGTCATCAGCTGTGGAGGCCCACCGTTAGGAGCGTTCAGGGCACTCTGTCTTCAGATACACTTGTACTCTGCCCACCTTTAAAGTCTGATGTTAGTTCCATCACAGTTCGCTGCCTGTCCTGTTTTATCTGTCTGTCCAGCCTACGATGTCCAACATCTGTAATGAGTGGGAGTTGGATGCAGTTTCACCTTTCTTTCGTTACATGTTGAAGACACTTACCACAGTACTCATCGAACACCCAACAAGTCGTGTTATTTCCGAAATGCTCGTGCCGAGCCTCCAGGCCATTACTATCTGCCCTCGCTCAGACTCAGACAGAGCATGCACCTCGCCATTCTACACACGGACAGCACGCTCAGTGATACTACATGCATCGTGCATGTGTCTGGGTAGCAATCATTCCTCGCCAGGTGACGCTGCTACCGCTTGGACGGGTTTATATCTACAGTAGGTCGGTGGTTATATTGTTCTGGCTGATCAGTGTATATCCTGGTGACACTGAACTTTGCCATTCTTTACAGCGATGTAGTACAACAGAATATAGAAAAGAAAGCTTCCTCTGTCTCGCAAGCACAAAATACCTCGAAAGTGGTCATAGTTTCAGCGTAGGGGATAAGACGAAAAGTTCTATGCGACATAGCACAAATGACGTCTTGACCAGGGTGCGCCGAATTACAAGTGGTGCCTAGCATATGCATTGTACGAAATATTGGAAGTACATTGAGTACCTGAGCCGTAAACGGCCGAAAGTCCAATTTCTGCAGTTTCGACTTACGACTGCGTTATAAGAACCGCACACTACCTGCCTTGTGGATGAAGGGTGGCATTCATGTTCCAGCCTGTAGCCGATTTTGGCATTGTTAAATGGGCTCATGTCGATCTGACTACTATACTGCTAACTGATCACACGGAAGTACACAATCTGGTCAAAACTAAACGGAAACTCGGATGTAATGCGGAATTGCCCTCTAATTGTCACAAGACGTACGATCCACCTATAAAAAAGGAGGCGGGGAGAATTGGGTTGTAAGTAGAAAAGCTGTAACAGCAGATTGGGTCGGTTAAGAGAGCTCAGTGGATTCGAATGTGGATGGCAACTTAAGTAACAAATACATCAGGGACATCACAACTTTTTTTTAGCTGCCAAAGTCGACTGTTAGAGAGGTCGCCGTGACATGAAAAATCAAAGAAACAACTGAGCACAGTGAAAATCACTTGTGAGTTCCAAAGTGCTACAAGCAGTCCATCTAACAAAAGGTCTGTGTGTAGGGATTTAAAAGGAATGGGGAAGAATGCCGAGCAACTCCTCATAAGCAAAGCATTTCTGTAATCAGTGGTAGGGGAAGCTTGAAGTGGTGACGAGAACGACGCCACTGGACAGTGGATGACTGGGAACGAGTCATTTGGAGTGACTAATCACGTTATACTCTGTGACAAGACGATGGAATGGTTTGGATTTGGCGACTTCCTGGAGAACGGTAGCTGCCATTATGTGTAGTGCCATCATTGAAGTCGCCTTGTTACGATTGTTTGTACCAGCATGACAATATATTTAGTCATAGAGTACCATCCACGAGAAAATGATCTGTGGTCCACAAAATTCTTGAAATGGACTAGCCTGTCCAAAGTCGCGACCTCAAAGCCAATGGAAAATCTTTGGGATGAGTTGGAACGTCGCCTTCACTCCAGACTCCGGCGTCCAGTACTAGTATCTTCTTTAGTTTCGGCTCTTGAGGAAGAATAGGCTGCCACAGACATTAATTGAAAGTTTCCACAGCAGAATTCAACCCATCATAAAGGCGAAGGGTGGGGTCACTCATATTAATGTTCGCTAAGACGTATCATATAGTGCAGCTGATACTACTGACAGGCCCTCATGGTCGCCGCCTTAGGTCACTGACCATCGCCATTCCCATCTGATGGTTAGAGCAGTTCACCTGCCTAAACGAAGCGGTCACTAGCGCCCATCCAATGGGGTAGCGCCCCTCTGAAGAACTGCGCCCTTGAACGTTTTGCTGTATGTGGATAGGCTACTGCTAGTCATGTCTTGTACAGAGTAAATGTTTTGTTGTAGCCAAGGTCTTGGTTATTTTCTGGACTCATCCACCAAACCTGGGACCCTAGTCAGCCGACTTTAACTATGACGTCACCTCACCCAATGCCGACTTCGCAAGCGAGCCCCAAGATGTGCTGGTGTGCGAAGTCCAGACGTCTCACTGGGCCAGAATAGGCTAGCCATCCTAACAGACCACGACTGTACTGTACTGCATTAGTTGCAGATCATTGTAAAGACAGACACTTTCTCCGTTTCCAAAATGGTTCAAATGGCTCTGAGCACTATGGGACTTAACATCTATGGTCATCAGTCCCCTAGAACTTAGAACTACTTAAACCTAACTAACCTAAGGACAGCACACAACACCCAGCCATCACGAGGCAGAGAAAATCCCTGACCCCGCCGGGAATCGAACCCGGGAACCCGGGCGTGGGAAGCGAGAACGCTACCGCACGACCACGAGATGCGGGCTCTCCGTTTCCAAGAAAGTTTCCACATGCACAATGCATTAACACAAAATAAACAGTTGCTCAGTGACGAAATAAATATTGCAAACCAGACGCTATACAAAGTAACTGAAAAAAATCACATGAAAAAGAAAAGAACTTTTTCCATTATTCACCCTGTGTCGTGTCCCCCCCCCCCCCCAAATTTCATTTCACTTCTTGTTCTTCACCTTTACATCCAACTGACTCTCTCCATCACACTATTATGCACTTATGCCCACTACTCATCTTTGCTTCTCCCTCCCGCACTTACTCACCACACAACTCAACACACACACACACACACACACACAAAATAGATCACTGTTATTCCTTCATTAGTCTTACACACTATATAAATACACAGCAACATAATTAAATAGAGTATATAACACACATACAGGCTGACAATTATTGAACTATATGAAATAAAATCTTCATAACTTCCGAGCAGTTTTCGTTGGGACGTTTAAACTGCACGGTTGGCTGCGGGGAATCGTGGTAATTAGCATGCGCAGGGGTCTTGTCTTTATTGGCCATTCCATTTAGATGGGTTCATCATTAAGCAAAACTGGTGCATTTGGGGCACTGAGAATCCGCATTTCGCGACCGAGAAGTCTCTTCACCTTCAACGAGTGACTGTGTGGTGTCACGGAATAATCTGTGCGATATTCTTTGACGATCCGTATCGTACAGTACGTGAAGGTTTTGGAAGATGGTTTAATCCCCATTGTCCAAAGTGACCCTGACTTCGACAAGATGTGGTTCATGCAAGACGGAGCACGACTCCATCGTAGCAGGAGAGTGTTTGATGTCCCGGAGGAGCACTTTGGGGACCGCATTCTGGCTCTGGGGTACCCAGAGGCCCCTGGTATGGACCTCGATAGCTCGCTTATTCTCCCGATCTGGACACATGCGATTCCTTTTTGCGGGCTGTGTTAATGCCAAGGCGTACAGCAATAACCCCAAAACCATTGCTGAGCTGAAAACAGCCATTCAGCAGGCCATCGACAGCATCGATGTTCCGACACTTGGCCACCTCGTCGCCACCTAAATCAGAATATCTGTTGTGAGGTTGAATAAAGTGTATCCATGCCGTAGTTTGTAACTAATTTAAGTTTTTTTCGTGTAATTCAATAATTGTCACCCTGTATAATTGAGTACAAAAACGTACATATCAAAGACAAACTTCTGGCAATGTTGGCAACACTAAAAAACACAATACACGCTTACAAATAAACAGTAAACAATGGTGTTCGAAAACGTTTGCTATGAAAAATGTAAAATAAGTCAGTTCTGCAAAATAGCGAACAATTAGACTGCAAGTGTCGGTGTTCTATGAAGCAAGAGACGAAAGACATGCTAGCATACGGCATTTTCTTATGTAGGCGAGAAACCAAGCAGAAATTACCGTAAGTAAAAACCTACAAATTGTTTTTCCATCTCAAAAACAAATCAGATTGTAAATGTCTTTAGTTACAGACCACTGATGATGATTTACCTCAAAAAAGCGAAACGCGTCTCGTGAAAGAAAGAAAAAAGAAAAAGCTTTTTCTCGTAGTGGTAACGATGGAACGAATATACCCTCAGGAGTTCTCTCTGAGGTTATTCTGTTATCATTTCCTCGATTATGTCTCCCGATTGCAGTGCATACAAACAAGAGATCACAATATTATCGCCCAGGAAACCACTTAATCCAAACATGTAATCCGCTGACAGGTAAGACCAGTTGCTTCCGTGTTCCCTTGTTTGCATCGGTACGTGGATAAAAATATCAGACTGACATAGTTATTTACAGAACACCTTTTATAGCAACAAACAATCAGAAAATAAGCTTGGTCACGTCGTCTGTTATGTCCGCCGTTATTACATAACTCTGCCGTCTCAGTTAATGGTTATCACAGATAGGTGTGCACACTGACATAGGTGTCGCAGTCTTAAGACAAGTATTAAGGAGGACGCCGGTTGAAATGCCCAGCCAGCAACCCAGATGTAATTTTCCAAGATTTGCTAAATCACAGAAGGCGAATGCCAGGGGAGCTTCTTCTGAAAGTGCACGGCCGATTTTCTTCTCCCATGCTCACCCGATTCGAGTTGGTGCTCCCTCTTCAATGATCTCGTCATTGACGGGACGTTATCCCTCATCTTCATTCGTTCCTCGCTTCAGTTGCGTGTGTGTAGTTGAGTCAGTATAAAAAAAGTGCGTGAATGCCAGACGAGTACAAAGGTGTGGGGTTCGATCCCCGACTAGTACTAGGATTTTTATTTCTCATTTTCCACGCCGTTCGCCTCTGGCAATGTTCGTTAACCTGAAACATGCTGGGCTGCACGCAGTTCGCAGTCAACGTCAGACTATAGAGCCCTTATAACTGGCTAGGCAATACACCTCCAACGTAAGGCAAACCATCTCAAAAAGTACCATGCCTAGTAAAGCACTATACTATTCTAGCAAACCTTAAAATTTACAGCGGATTACATTTTTTTTAACGTTCATGCTGGAATTTTCTTTTGTCGTGTCCTTTGTTCGTCTGAGCAGCGTGTTACTTTACACAACACAATGTCTGAAGCTAACAGCAGTGCTTAGGTCAGCAATAGGGTCGTTACGGTTACGCACGACAGGTTAACTGGGAACATATACGAAAAAAAAGTGACGTATCACGAAGGAATTATTCAAATACGATAAAATCGAAAGATTCCTTTTAGCACTCCTGTGGATGCCCTCACAGTTTTCATTATTTACGTTCAAATGCCAATTTTAGCACCATAAACCTATCTTTTTTGGTTCAAATGGCTCTGAGCACTATGGGACTTTACATCTGAGGTCATCAGTCCCCTATAACTTAGAACGACTTAAACCTAACGACATTACACACATACATTCCCGAGGCAGGGTTCGAACCTGCGACCGTAGCGGTCGCGCGGTTCCAGACTGAAGCGCCTAGAACTGCTCGGCCACCGCGGCCGGTCCTATCTTTTCTAAATCGTTTTGCAATTTGTTTTGATCTTCTAAAAACTTTACTAGACGATAAACGAGAGAATCATCTGCGAACAACCTGAGATGGCTGTTCAGATTGTCTCCTAAATTGTTTATATAGATAAGGAATAGCAGAGGGCCCACAACACTAACTTAGGGAATGCCAGAAATCACTTCTGTTTTGATCGATGACTGTCCGTCAATAACCATGCACAAAATATTGTCTCATTTTGTAGTGACGCTTCAAGGTTAACAATTTACGATCTATACAAAGAAACCTCACCAGCAAGGAATTAAATTTTAGAAAATTTGCCGTCAAATGAAGCGAAATTTGATAAATGAGTTCCGACTTTTTATGTAAGTAACTGAGAAGGAAAACATGCGATTATCTCGGTTCGATTACTGGTGACAGCACCAGTTTAAACTGAACAATATAATATAATGAAATGATAATATAATAGGATAGGGAATGAATGATAATAAAATGTTGGAATGTGTGGCTTTTTTTTAAAATGGATGAATTAAAGAGATTAATTCTTTGGCATGAAGGACAAGCACAATAAGCTAGGAATTGCCTGTAACGGGAATGGAATCATTTTAGTTTATATTTATATAAATAAATCGTCTTGATAGTATTTTATGCGTAGCAATTATTAATATTATGTCCGATCGCCGTCTCCTTGACTGTGGCCGTGTTGTTATATTCGGATCTTCGTAAATTTTCCGAAGTACACAGGTGGGCTTCCGTTCTTCTTATTGCATTACTACTTGAAATAATAATAACTCTCACAAATATTCTGTTAATAAAACACTACTATATTTCTGTTCGATGCACATAGAAAATACACACAATGGCGGTCTGCAATTACTCGCTAAAAATGGCGGTTCTCACTCGTTCACTCACTGAGCGAAATATTCCTTCCAACAACTCGTACAAGAACAAAAACTGCTCTGTCTTTTAACATCTGAAAGTCAAAAATACCTGACGGTAGGCACAGGCTCTACGCTGGGCTACTACCACCTCATCTTTTCTCTTTGCTTTTAAAGAGGATGAAAACATAAAAGTAAGAAATGCAAAAGGTATATCACAACAATCATCACTGAAATGGCGTGAAATGAAAATACACTCTAAGACAAAAAAAGCACACCAAGAAGGAATTATCCAAATGGGACGGAAATCGTTAGACGTAAAGTAAATGTGCAGATAAACAAAAGATTGCAATTTCAGAAAAATTGGACGATTTACTCAAAACTAAGAGCTTCACAAATTTAGCAAGTCAGTAACGCGTTGGTCCATCTTCGGCCGTTATGCAAGCAGTTATTCGGCTTGGCACTGATTGATAGGGCTGCTGGATGCCCTCCTGAAGGATATCGCGCCAAATTCTGTCATATTAGATCGTCAAAATCCCCAGTTGGTTGGAGGGCCCTGCCTCTAGGGCTACGAACTTTCTCAGCTGGGGAGAGATCCGCTGACCTTAGGGTTTGGCAAGCACGAAGACGAGCAGTAGGAACCTTCACCACGTGGGGGCTGGCATTGTCTTGCTGAAATGTTAGTCCAGAACGGCTTGCAATGCACGGAAACAAAACGGGGGGTGGAATGTCGTCGACGTGCAGCTGTGCCGTGAGGTTACCGCGCATGACAACCAAAGTAGTCCTGCTATGAAAAGAAATGGCACCCCAGACCACCAGTCGTGGGAGCCGGGCGAATGGCGGGCGACTTCAGATTGGTATCCCACCACTGTCTAGGGCGTCTCCAGACACGTCTTCACTGGTCATCAGGGCTCAGTTTGAAGTGGGGCTCATCACTGAAGACTGTTCTACTCCAGTCAATTGGATTTCAGGCCGGACATATGTCTGGAGGAGTCTCAGAGAGCTGTGGAATACCAATTTGACTGGACCGCCATATAGCCAGACAACCAAGAGTGATAGTCTGGTTGCCATTGATTCTCAAAGCAGGACCCCTTTGACTGTCATCCACGTAAAATTTGGAGTACTATCTTTCTTAAAATTAGTCAAATTAAATATAAGTCCAACCGCGACGGAGAACATGAAGACCAGCCATTTTACATTCCAATCTCAGTTTTTAACATTTTAGATGTGCATCACGGTTTTACCGTCGTTTACACTGATAGCTCCAAACAAGAGAATTTCCTTGGCTGTTCTGTAGTGTTCCCTGAACATGTTACCCGGATTAGCCTTCCTGATGAATATACCGTTTTCGCAGCGGAGCTCCACGCATTCCTGAAGGCACTGGAGCAGATGAATCGTGTTCGGGGCAATCGATTTCTCCTCTGCCCCGATTCCCTTAGTGCCTTACAATCATTGCAGAACCTGTACCCAACTGAGGAGATGGTCCAGCTGATATATGACCAACTGTACTTGCTCCAATGGCGGGGTAAGGAGGTGTCCTTCTGCTGGGTGCCTGGTCATGTAGGAATATGGGGCAATGAACAAGCCGATCGGGCTGCCAAGGAGGCCTGCAGAGAGCAGGATGTGGTCCAGTGTCCTATTCCCTTGCAGTCTGTCATTTCTGCACTCCACAAGAGGTGCATGGAGTTGTGGGAGGAAGAATGGCTGGCGGTGACGGCCAATAAATTGCGGTAGGTGAAGTCAACAACTCGGCCATGGCGTTACTCCTGCCGTTTGCTCAGGCGGGAGGATGTGACCCTCACGCGTCTTCGGATTGGGCACTGTCCTCTCACAATAGCTTTCTATTACTGCGGGAGGATCCCCCGTTTTGTGATGCTTGTGGTGTGCACATCTCTGTCCGCCACATTTTAACAGACTGCATTTTATACCGTGATGCATGGGCGGAAGCACAAGTTGATGGGAATCTGCCCTGTGTTTTAGCTAATGATGATGCGTGTGTGTCTAGGGTTTTAAAGTTTTGTGATGTGTCTGGGCTCTGGCCTTAACTTTTAGACTGGAGGTTTTAGTGTATTGCAAAGTGGCTGGCTCCTCCCTTTTTTCCTTGAGGTCAGCCAGCCACTTCCATCTGCTATATTGTTTTAGCTCCCTCTACCACTTTCTTCTTGTGTTGTCCATGTTTTACTGCTGACGGCATGCTTCGTCCCACGTTTTGGTGTGGGTAGGCACGTATTTTTCCAACCTTGTTACCTGTGTCTTACGTTCTGTTTTATCTTACGGTTCTGCGTATTTTCTTTACACCCGTCGCAATGTGTTACTGAGCGGGCGCTGAAGACCTTGCCGTCGTGCGCCCATACAACCCAATCCATCGATCCCTCATGTCATCCACGTCACCCTTACAGCACAGCGGTAAGTCGTATTCTACGTCCCGTTTTGTTGCTGTTCATGGCAAGCCATGCTGGGCTTACATTTCAGCAAGATAATGCCCGCCCATACACGGCGAAGGTTCCTGGTGCTTGGCCAGTAAAATCGCTGGATCTCTCCCCAATTGAGAACGCTAGGAGTACTATGGGCTGGGCCATCCAGTTTTGTTTCTCCATCACATATTTTTTTAAATTTCGTTCATCATATTAGGTGTTTTGGGAAAGTCTGAAACTATGTCATTCATAATTTAAATAATGAAAACTGCACCATTTACTTATTTTTTGCTGCTTAGCACAACACGTTCCTAGAATTTATTCTCATTTTCAAGTGCATTTCTGCTAAGCAGCAAAATATAAGTAACTGGTGTAGGTTCCATTATTTAAATCAGCTTTTTTTAAGATGCATAACTACTTTCAGTATATAAATGCAGTGAAGGGATAAGGCGTTTAGAACTTTTTTTAAAAAAATTGAATGGTTTTCTGCTTCTTGCATGTTTCATTATTCTTATAACTATAATTTATTTCCTGAAAACTGTCTTCGTATGGTGTGCATTTACCTAGAAAATGATACTATACTTCAGTAATGAACGTACATGAGCAAAGTATACGACGCTAAGTGGTTCAGCACCAGTGTTGTTTCAGAGAACTCTTAGTACATAAGTTGTAACGCCGGAAATGCATATCCTCCTATTTCCATCAACTGTACTATAAATTTTTTTCCTTATTTTGTTACCTGAAGATACGACGTTTCTGTGTCTTTATATATTGTAATTGTTTATTTTTACGCTGGGTCTTGCCTAGGCAGAACTATGCTATCGAACGACTACATCGATAGGTCGTTTGGAGAACCAAAGTGTTTAGGATCTTTGGTAGTGAACTCAGCGCGGGCAGAGCAGAGAGAGTCTGGCTGGGGTAGGGCGGTGGAGCAGGTGTGTTGTGTGGCGCTCCCGCGAGTTGCCGCGCTTTCGGGGTTTGGCAGCATGTAATTGCGCTCGACTTGCTGTGATAGTTTCTGACACGGTGTCGCGGACGTGAAGCATTAGTTGGCGCATATCAAGAGCCCGTTTCGCCTGGTGACCGTTTCGAGAAGGAGGCGCGCCAACATCCAGCTTCTGCAACAGTGACGGCCGACAATGAGTGGCTGTCGCCACCTCCTCGATCGACGGCTTCAAACCTTCAACCAACCAACAAGGAAGACTGGGAGCACGTAAAGTTTTAGAACTGTATGGCAGACCTCAGTTTTTGAAACTGTTCAAATCACAAAATTACAGCAACGTAGCATGAACCTTTGTTGCTCATTGTCCCAATTGCATTACCAAGCAGGGTCCCTTCCTTTTCCGGAATGAACCCGAGTGTCGTTGAAATTCAAACGCCAGCATTAAAGTAATATCATTCCATTTCACTGTGTTGATTACAAAGTTCAGTTTAATATTTTGATTACATAAGGACAAATTAAGAGTGCGAGTTTTGTTACCATATTTTAGCTTGCCTGTGACTGGTAACAACCGAAATAAAATGATCAAACGTACCTACGTCTTGTATTTTAATTTAAAAAACCTACCTGTTACCAATTGTTCGTCTAAAATTGTGAGCCATATGTTTCGTGACTATTACAGCGCCATGTATCACAAAGCGAAAAAAGTGGTCCAACTAAAACATTCATATTTCTTTACGTACTACACGAATATGTAATAAAAAATGGGGGTTCGTATTTAAAAAAAAACGCAGTTGATATCTCTTTGACCTACGGCAGCGCCATCTAGCGGGCCAAGCATAGCGCCATTTGGTTTCCCCCTTGAAGCTAGACAAGTTTCGTTTTTTGCAGTTTTTTCGTTTGACGCTTATTTCGTGAGATATTTGGTCCGGTTACGATCAACGGACCACCGTGTATAAAATGGTGTTGACCCCCTCAGAGTCAGTTGAGGCGTGAGGATGATGTGCTAAATCATCGATTCTGGTTGCTGTATAACAAATAACACCGAGAGGACGGCTGCACGTGTTTCACTTTATCACGTAAGGGAGCAGCTGAAGTCTCACGAACATTCAGTCACTAGGATGGACATACAAAAACCAACTGAGGTCAGGTTCCAGAGGGTACTAATGCTTGAGCACACTTACAGCCATGGGGTGTGTAAAAACCGGGGCTTCGCTTTGGTCGCTAAGCAGTAGTGTATTCTTGTAAAATAAAGAACAACAGCCTTCTGTCACAACCGTGATTTTATTTTAATACACGATGCATCTGAATTTTGATCCCTGGGGGCTTATTTTGAGGTTCTTTGACAGTCTACATCAGTTACTTTTCCACATTTAGATTAATTCTGGTCCTTTTAAGATCACAGCGGTCATTTATAAAGTGGGTACATTGTGAATATAAGTTTACAAAACTAATTCAAACCGAAAAATAACTTTCCAGTGGTGGATACATGGTTTTTGAAGCATTCTATGAGTAAACATGTTTATGTACATACATACACTTTTTATTCTACAGTACATTTTGTAAACACAAGTTGAAAGAAGTCAAAGAACTTCAAATGTAAAGATACAGCATTTCTATAAACACAAGTGTTATGTTATTGAAATAATAACACCTGTGTATTTGTAGAGTTGTAATATCTGTACATTTGAAGTTCTTGTGTTTACAAGATGTACTGTAGAACGGAAAGTACACAAACATGCTTATTTCATACTGTACTTAAAAAATCATGTATTTACCACAGGAACCAGTAAATTATTTTTCGATTTTTATTAGTTTTTGTGAACTTATATTTCACAATGAAACTTCCTGGCAGATTAAAACTGTGTGCCGGACCGAGACTCGGACTCGGGACCTTTGCCTTTCGCGAGCAAGTGCTCTACCATCTGAGCTACCCAAGCACGACTTACGCCCCCTCTGCACAGCTTTACTGCTGCCAGTACCTCGTCTCCTACCTTCCAAAGCTGGGAAGACGGGGCGTGAGACATGATTGGGTAGCTCAGATGGTGCCGACACGGTAGCTCAACGTGTTCGGTCAGAGGGTTAACTGCCCTCTGTAATAAAAAAAACTGAGTTAATGGATCAACGACGAACTGAAACGGGTGTCTTGCGACGTCCGTCCCGAACAGATACAACGAACAAAATGAGATAAAAAAAAAATGGTAGAGCACTTGCCCGCGAAAGGCAAAGGCCCCGAGTTCGAATCTCCGTCCGGCACACAGATTTCATCTGGCAGGAAGTTTCATATCAGTGCACACTCATCTTCAGAGTGAAAATCTCATTAACCTAAATGTGGGAAAATAAGCGATGTACACTGTCAAAGAAATAAAATCACGACTATGACTGTATTATGGAAGAAGTACAGACACGGAAGATACGTGACGGAAGTGGGTAAAATTACACGAGCATAATCTCCCCTGTGCTGCCAGCTCTTGCTGAACTGTGAACCTGTCTGATAGCTTGTAAACCATACCACTACCGATAGTAGTGTGACGTAGTAAAACGCAGACTGTGTACAGAATTGCTTGGTCCCGAGGTGCACAAATGGCGCGCTAGGTGAGGGGACAAAGGTACCGGTGTGGGTTCCCTTTCGGACGCGACAGCGCAGTAGGGGAGGTGTAGTTCTGCAGCTACAGCTGTAGCCTTTACGCAAACGCCTATCCAGCAGAACGTCTACAACGACGTATACATCCACGTGACTGCTCTGCAATTTATAATTAAGTGCTTGATGGATAGTTTATGGAACCACCTTCAGGCTGTTTCTCTATCGTTCCACTCTCAGAACAAATCGCGGGGAAAACAATCATTTAAATCTTTCTGTGAGAGCTTTGACTTCTCTTATTTTATTGCAATGGTAATTTCTTCCTATGTAGATGGGTGCCAAAAGAATATTTCCACATTCGGAGGAGAAAGTTGGTGATTGATAATTAGTGAAAAGATACTGCCTCAATCAAAAACGCCTTTGTTTTATTGATTGCCACCCCGAATCGCTTATCGCATCTGTGACCAATTTAGCGGTAGTACAGAACGAGCTGCTCTTGTTTGAGATTTTTCGATGTCCTCCTCCAATCCTGTCTGATGCAGATCCCATACCGCGCATTCGTACTTAAGAAGAGGACGAACAAGCATAGGTAGGCAATTTATCTGGTAGAACTACTGCATCTTATAAGTGTTCTGTTAATCAAAAGCAGTCTTTAGTTAGCTTCGCCCACAACATAAGCTATGTGCTCGTTTCAGTTTAAGTTCTTCATAATTGTAACCGTAAGTATTTAGTTGAAGTAACAACTTTTAGATTAGTATGATTTGTCACGTAACCATTATTTAGCTGATTCCTTTCAGTCAGTTCCCACCTTTCGCACCATACAGATATCTTGCCTAATAAATTTTGCAATTTATTTTGATCTTCTTCTCGCTTTAGGAGACGATAAATGACAGCATCATCGGCAAGCAGTCTGCGCGGGGTTGCCGTTTATGTAGATCAGGAACAATAGAGGGCGTATAAGACGTCCTTGAGGAACGTCAGGTATCACTTCTGTTTTACTCGATCACTTTCCGGCAGTTAACTGTGACCCTTTTTACAGGAAATTTCAAATCTAGTCTTTGAGACGATACTCCACAGGCATGCAATTTGATTAGAAATCGCTTGTGAGGAACGGTGTCATAAACCTTCTGGAAATATAGAATAAATTTGTCATCCCGTTACTATACCAGTCACTACTTCGTGTGAATAAAGAACTAGTTGTGTTTCACAAGAACTATATTTTCTGAATGCGTGCTCACTATTTGGGAATAGATCGGTTTCTTTGATGTACAGTCAGTGCACAAGAAAGTGCACGTCATAATTTTAAAGGTAACATCCGCAGCGACATCTTTGGTAGTGGTCTCCAATGCGCTTTAGCACAGTGTATTGATAAACAATATGAGAGTTGAATGTTTTGTTGTGTCGGTTGCAGTTTTGGCTATTTACACTTACTTAAGGCCAGTTTAAACGCTGAAAAATTGAGCTATATGTATCGAGAATGCCTTCTGAGGTCCGTTAGGAGGCTATTTGGTTCGAACGAGTCAAACTAGGTATTTCAAGAGGATAACACCGCAGCCGTCTCTGTACAGCGTGGAAACAAGACAAGGGGCGTCCACGATGGATTGGCCTGCAATGTCTTCGGATCCAAATCCGATCGAAAATGTTTGGCCGTGTATGAAAACGAACCTAAAAGGAAAGCGAACGTATACTTAGAAGAAGCTGTCACATAAAATCAGGACGATTTGGAGATCGTTACCGAGAGAATATGCAGAAAATCTCGTGAAAAGCATGCCAAAAAGGTGCCAAGCTATAACCGATAATGTCGACGATTGGATTCACTATCAGGTAGTTCTGCAATTTGTGAGTACATGTACTCTCATGCAAACTTATACTTACAGCAGTGTTATTTCATACAGACAAAGGAAACTTTGGACTGTGTAAAAATTGGGACTTTGTAAGGGCCCTGATGACCGAGTAGTTGAGCGCCCCACAAGTCAAATATCATCATCATCATCATCATCATCATATAGATAACGGTGTTCACTTTCTTGTGAAACTGATTGTAATTTATAATGTTCGAACACAGGATGTATTCCAAAAATCCTACTCTATATCGACATTAGTGATGTGGGTCTGTAATTCAGCGGATTACTTCTATTTCTTTTCCTGAGTCTTGGTGTGATCTTTGAAACTTTAGTGCACACACATTACTTGTTCTCGGATTGCAGGCACAGATGTGAAATGGTTATGATGTGCTAGGTGCACAGTGTGGTGATCTTCCCTGCGGGTCAGACATGGCAGACCGGGACCTTGACGTGGAGTGTGCCTGCCATCACCTTCACATACAGTCCTCTGTCAAATCCGTATGCTCAACAAATCTGGATATTGCACGATTCGACCAGCCGTCCGAATGGAGACCCATATTGAGGCCCCTCTCAAACTCGGTATCAGGTGCTGATAACGCTGTCTTACAAGGGTACGAAGCATCTCTGTGACTTTCACAGTGACACACTCAACATATGGCGCGTTTCACGTCCCTAGTACATCCTAACAGGCATAGTACAAACACTACTCACGAAAAATACTAATTCACTCCATGGCCGTCCTACCTTTCGCAAAAAATTGAAATCAATCATTTACATAACCGTCGATGGTGTGTACATTTACGAAGTTTCATTGAAATATGACCATGTCTTATGGGTGCTTCAAACTTTTTGTGGCCGGCCGTTGTGGCGGAGCGGCTCTAGGCACTTCAGTCCGGAACCGCGCTGCTGCTACGGTCGCAGGTTTGAACCTGCCTCGGGCATGAATGTGTGTTTTGTCCTTAGGTTAGTTAAGTTTAAATAGTTCTAAGTCTAGGGGACTGATGACTTCAGATGTTAAGTCCCATAGTGCGCAGAGTCATTTGAACCATTTTGAACATTTTTGTCACGCAGTGTGTTTTGCTAACAAACTATACAAATAGTAACGCTAACTCACTAAGGTTGTTCGATTAAATGTAAGAGGGGACTTTGAGGCCCTAATTGTGCCGAATAAAATAAATGCATAAATAAATATTACAGCTTTTGACATATGGCATTGACTTTTAATTTGTATACGGAAAGTATCTCATCGAGCAGTGGAGAGAGAGTCATGTTGAGAGTGATTGGGAAAGACTAGAAAACAAGAAAAGGGATCAGGGAACTCTGTGGATGGAACTCATAACCATGAGTATAAGCATATCACATGGAGGTGGGCGGGATATAAAGGTAGACGAGTGGATAGTAGGTGGGCCAAGGACAAGATACGGGAAGAACGAGACGATGACCTAATGCAAGGACAGTAGATGACCTTAGAAAACATACAGGAGTAATGTAGATGTGGGTAGCAGAATTATGTCACGCATGCAGAAGGCTGATATACAGGAATACCAAGCTGGCATTCGTACAAACCGTTCTACAATACAGCACATTTGCACTCTAAAAGAATTTTCTGAAAAACACTTGGAATACGACCAAGACATCTACAATCTGTTCGTCGATTTCCAACGTGCAGGTGACACCATTCGCGGTAGTAGCCAAACTTCTCATCTCAGAATAGCAACTGCAACCTATGTCCTCAATTAATTGCTACACGTATTCCGATCTCTGTCTTCCTCTACAGTTTTTGCCCTCTACAGCTCCCTTTAGTACCATGAAAGTCATTTTCTGATGTCGTAACACATGTCCTATCACCCTGTCCCTTCTCCTTAGAGAAAGTAATGAGGAAAGTAGGCAGTAGGAGTGGGCTGGATGATAATTTCAGTTGTCTCGCGTATGCAAATGATATAGTGTTACTAAGTGAATAAATCAGTGAGTTGAAATGATTGTCCCACAGAATGGAAGGTTTGAGCTGAAGGTGAATCAAAACAAAAAGGAGTTCATGCAGTTAGGAAGGAAACAAGAGCAGGAAGAATTTCTTGAGGTAGATGGCAAGGTCCAAGTAAGTTCGCCAGTTCAAATATTTCGGGTCTTGATTCACCAGTGACGACACATAGGAATGAAGAACAACAGTGGGAATGAAATGCTCGTGTTCTCTCAGGGAGGCGCTTAGCTCGAAATCAATATTCAGTGAATCCTAAGATGAAAATATATAGCAAAACGATATGCCCAGCAGTCATGTACAGCTCAGAAATCTGGAACGTGACTAAACGAGAAAAGGAAAAATTATTAATAGCTGAAAGAAGAGCAATAAGGAAGGTATGGAGACTCAGAGTAAGGAGAATGGAGGAAGTGGGCGGGCCCTGTAGCCTGTATGCCGGAAGAAAGACAGGTG
The DNA here is from genome assembly GCF_023897955.1 of Schistocerca gregaria. NCBI lineage: Eukaryota > Metazoa > Arthropoda > Insecta > Orthoptera > Acrididae > Schistocerca > Schistocerca gregaria. The sequence continues at coordinate 498,614,575 of NC_064925.1, read as the reverse complement.
AAGAAAGGACCTGAGGGATAACTAGGCAACAGGCACCCCACAGGACCAGCAAGGCAGCGCTGCTTGGATGAGCTGGCGAAGAACCCGGTAGCCCCAGTGATCGAGAACGCCCGAGGAAACAGAGCACAAAACAGATAGAACGGGGGCAGTATGCGGATGCAGAGCGTTGTATGCAGAGCGTGCGATCGCTGGATATGTATGTTTGTATGTGTGGATGTATATATGTGTAGAAAAGTCTAGGGGAAACCATTATCCAGCAATGTGTATCGAATGGTTGTCGCTGCTACTGCTGCTGCTGCTGATGGGACGATGATGATGCCGGATGGTTGTGCCGGATGGTTGTGGCCATCTCATAAACACACACAATTCTTCATCCCCTTTTGTTTTCTGTACACTTTCATATTTTACAGTGGGAGTACAGCCCTAACGTCGCTGTGAGACGTAACATTTGCCTCTCCTTTGAAATGATAGAGCACAGCAATCAGTCGTTCTTTCCTTGCAGGTTCTATTCGGCAAATCTAGATTTCGGCTAGTGCCTAGAAATTATCAGAGCAGTATTTCATAGTATTAATGCATGTTCTAGTACGTCAGTTGTACGGGCTTCTGTGACAGTTCGTTTAAAACAAGATTTTCCTCTCCTCTCTCCACGGCCATCCACTTGGACACGGCTTTATTGCTCACTAAAAAAGTAACTGTAGTAGTAGTAGTAGTAGTAGTAGTGCAATACCTACAATTCTGTGCCTGCGTAACGCGTATCTTGCGTAGCGTTCTACTCACCTTCAAAGCTGTCAGTGGACGTGTCGTACACATCGGAAAGTTTTCCGCAACTGTCCAGTGATACCTGAAACAGAATAAAAGTGTTGCACTGCTTGTAGATTTGCTTTTAGAAAAGGGCGTTTAAAAGTATAAATTTATGTTGGAAGAAGGAAGATTAAAGTTTAAAATATCGTAGATGACGACGACATTAGTCTAGATCAGAGGTTACCAATCTGCGGGTAAAAGTTTTCTGACGGGTAAAAGCTAAACGACTGTTTCAGTCATGAAATTAAACTATTTTCTAAAGATCATAACTATTATCACAATCTTTTTTGATATCAATTTGGATGCCCTTTACATGAGATTCCCATTCCCTGATGATCTTTTCTACAACAATATTGAAAAGCATTGGGGATAGTCTCTCCCCTTGTCGGACTTCAGTTTTGATTTCGAAGGGTTCTGGTATTTCGCCCATGAATTTCACTTTGGATGTTGTTCCCGTAAGTGTCTGTTCTGTGATTTTTCGTGTCTTTCTATCGATCCCAAATTCTTCCATGATTTTAAACAGGGTTTCACGGTCCACTGAATCTTATGCTTTCCTGAAGTCGATGAATGTAATTAATGTGTTTCTGCGTTTCCTCATTTGCAATATTGTCTTCAGGCACCAGATCTGTTCCGCACATGATCGTCCTTTTATGAATCCGGCCTGGTATTCACCAATTACCGGATCTGCTTGGGATTCTATCCTGTTTAAAAGTGCTTTGGAAAGGATTTTGTAAGCGACTGGGAGCAAGGAAATTCTTCTGTAATTGTTGAGGCCTCTCTTGTCGCCCTATTCGTGTAACGGGTGAATTAGAGCGTATTTCCAGTCCTCTGGTATTTGCTCCGTCATCCATATGTCTGATATTGCATGATTTAGTCTCTGTATAAGTAATAAGTATAGGATCGTTTAGTTTCCAGAATTCAGTAATGATCCCGTCTTCTCCTGGTGCTTTGTTATTTTTCAACAGTTTGACTATCTCCGTAATTTCGTAGATATCCGGAGCATGTGAGTCAGGGTGTGTGAGAAGAGGAGAGAAGACAAGTTTTTCTTGGGGTGGTTCGCAGTTGAGGAGGGAACTGAAATATTGGGCTAAGATTTTGCAGTTATTTTTCGTGTCAGTTTCCAGAGAGCCATCGGGATTTTTGAAGCACAAGCTAGACGCTTGTTACACCTGTACGCTTTCTTTGAAAGTCTTATAGAAATTTCTTGTATTATTTGCTGTATTTCGCAGAGTCTGTTGTTGTCATATCCCCGTTTTCCTTTTCCAATTATTTTTGAGGTCTGTTTTTGGATTTTAAGAAAGTTTTCCCAGTTTTATGACAGCTAAATTTTTTCAGCGCAGTTATTCTATTGTCGACTGCCTGATCGCAGGTTGCGTTCCACCAGCGATGTTTCCTAGTGCGAGGGGGTTGTCCTAATTTGATGGCTTCCTTAAATTTCTGTTAGTTTCTTCCAGTCTGTTGATTTTCCCTGATCGATTTGCATGCTGATTTGATTCTTTGTTGACTTTCAGATATTTCGGACGTGGTTTGGTAGTTTTGGATGGCCTTATTAGCGTTCTCTTGGGTTGGAATTTTGTTTTTATTTGGAGAAGATGATGATCTGTTTCAAAGACACCTCTGTCTAAGACTGGGTGATCTCCATATGATTAATTTATGTACAGGTTTTTGAAATTGGATACTCATGATTTTAAGTCCGAAGTTCCTGCAGAAGTCTATTAGTTTTTCACCATTCTTGTTGGTACGTTTGTGTTTGGTATGGCGCCTAGTGGTATCTCTGAAATTTTTTCCTTGCCTAACTGTGCGTTAAAATCGCCTAATATTTTCAGATGGCGTCTTGGTATTTTATTTGTTGTTTCTTCTAGTGTTTTCCAGAAATTTTCTACTGTTTCACGGTCGATTTTACTGTGGTGATTTGAGGGCGTGTACATTGGTAAAAGTGTAGACTTTATTAGTTGATTTTACTGAAATCAGGGAGACTTTTTCATTGGGAGACGTGAATTCAATAACTGAGTCGAGTATGGAAGTGTGCGAATCCAGTTCCGAAAAGTGGTAGTTTGTCTCTTACTTTTATGGCGGGTTTGCCCTTGAAGATACTGTAATTCTCTGTGTTAAAGTGTCCTTCACCCATGAATCTTGTCTCTTGCAGTGCAGTGATTTTCAGGTCAAATTTTCCCATTGTTGGTGAGTTGCTTTAATTTGCCTGTCTTAGTGAGAATGTTCACATTAATTGTGCCAATAAAGTATTTACGATTCGTTTTGAGAGTGTAAGAAGTTTTTGAGAAGCTTCGATTCTTCTCCGCATGGTGTCCCTGATCCCTCATAATTCTATGATCAGGTGCCTGGGGCACGAGTGACTCTGTGGTCGTCTTTTCCATCATGCGTTCCAGCTGAATTTTGGTTTTTGTGGTGATCTCTGTTGAGACCACACGGATACGACTCTATTTTTGAGTTTGAGAAGATTTTAGTTCAGTCGCCTCAATTAGAGGAACAGACGCTGACCACTGGTCGCCAGATTCTGAACACACACCATTGGGTTTGTGTTTTTTGTTGGTTTTTGGTCCGCCCTGGGTATTTCATTTCCCCAGTACCATCTATATCTAGGAAGCATTCCCGTATCACCCACCCGGGGAGGCGCCCGATGGAGGTACCAACAACCCCACAAGTTATTATTATTATTATTATTATCATTATTACTACTATTACTATTAGTGGCTGTGGTCAGACACAAAGCATCAACAACCTGAAGTCTTCCAGTTTCTACCAATTCAGAAATAAGAATTGCAGCAATCAAGTGATTTTTGAACTGTAAGTATACAGCACACATTTTAACTTCGTTGATTTTAAACGGCGTTGCACTGTACAGGTCAAGCAAGTGTCGCAATGGAGAGGGATAATACATGGGCCATTTGTTTTGTAACAAGTGTCTACCCTCACTGTGGATATTTTTCATTCTAACAGACACACACACACACACACGCGTGCGCATAAACACAAGCGCACACAAACGAACAAACTAAATATCATACATCTTTCATCGTTCAAAAAACAAAAGTGCTCCGCGAAAAGTCTTTCGTTCTACAGTTTAGTAAGGTGCTAAAGTTGGTGATAATGTGGGGGAGGGCGGGGTACTAGCTAATGGCTACTGCACTCAGAGGTTATGGTCTAAGAAAGATTGAGAACCGATGTTCTAGAAGGATCAGGGTTGGGCAGTGATTCTGCGATAATGTCGAGAAAGGTTGTGGGTGGCTGAGAATAGGGTAGAAATTGTGCTAAATGGTTCAAATGGCTCTGAGCACTATGGAACTTAACATCTGAGGCCAACAGTCCCCTAGAACTTAGAACGACTTAAAACTATCCAACCTAAGGACGTCACACACATCCATGCCCAAGGCAGGATTCGAACGTGCGACCGTAGCGGTCGCGCGGTTCCAGACTGAAGCGCCTAGAACAGCTCGGCCGCACCTGCCGGCAGTTGTGCTAAGATCTCCACAAAGGAATCATTTCGAAATTAGCAAGTGATCTGTGGAAACCAGATAAAACCTAAAATAGCTGCCTGTCAAATAATAAGTGATGGTTGGCAGAGTGTGTGATGTTAATTCGGTGAGTACAAACTCGAGTCAAATTTACAAAGAACTTGGTAGTATGAACCTACTTAGCAGCACAAAGCTGGACACCCTCTGGTATGGATGCATGCACAGATTTGGCTTGGAAGGGTTCCACAGAGCCGTTCTATTCACTCCTGAGGCAAACCGGCCACAACTGTTGTAACTGGTCCTTGACATCCTGAATACTGGCAGTAGGATGGAAATGATGTTCTACTGGTTCCACGCATGTTCTATTGGAGACAGATTTCGGGATCCTGCTGGCTGACATAGTATCTCAACGCCATGTAAACAGTTCATAGAGTCACTTAGTATGTTTGGACAACCAGTGCCCTGTTGAAGAATGGCACCACAGTACTGTAGCATGAGAAATCACACGAGGACGCAGGATGTCTGATGTAGCGTCCTATCGTTACAGTTCCGTCATTCACTACCAGCCATGACATGAATTCATACCCGATAGATCCTCACACTGGCGCCACGAGTCTCCAAATCATGGGAAGACAGGGACCCAGGTTGTTGACAAACTGTCCGTCAGTGGCATCTGGAATGGTGCAGAACAGCGGCTAATCACTGAACACTATGCAGCAGCATTCTGTAGCAGTCGGTACTTCTTGGTCATGGCACCTCTCGAAACGCAGCCGAATTTGTTGTGGTGTTAATGGCACCTTACGCAGTAGACAGTAAGTCACTAGCCCGGCTGTTTCTAGCCTCCGACTAATGGTGCTGGATGATACAGGACGCTGCGGGCAGTCCGATACTTGCTTCCGGGAGGCAGAAGGGTTTACGATGTGCTTAGTGCACAATATGGCGAACCGCCCTTGTGGTGGTCAGACGCGGTCGGCTAGATCCATGGTGACGAATCAGCCTGCCACCACCTTCCCATGCTGTCCAACGTAGGGTAACTGTCACGTTGTAATGCCTCGCAAATACGCATATTGCACTATTCGACCAGGCGGAAAAATGTAACCCCACAGTGATGCTCCTTTCAAACTATCCCAGGTTCCGACAACGCTGTCTCACATGAGTTTCGTGGCATCATTGTGTCCTTCACGGCGACCACACAACCTTATAACGCTGTTCGCGCCCGTCATACAGGGTGTTACAAAAAGGTATGGCCAAACTTTCAGGAAACATTCCTCACACACAAAGAAAGAAAATATGTTATGTGGACATGTGTCCGGAAACGCTTACTTTCCATGTTAGAGCTCTATTTTATTACTTCTCTTCAAATCACATTAATCATGGAATTGAAACAAAGCAACAGAAAGTACCAGCGCGACTTCAAACACTTTGTTACAGGAAATGTTCAAAATGTCCTCCGTTAGCGAGGATACATGCATCCATCCACCCTCCGTCGCATGGAATCCCTGATGCACTGATGCAGCCCTGGAGAATGGCGTATTGTATCACAGCCGTCCACAATACGAGCATGAAGAGCCTCTACATTTGGTACCGGGTTTGCGTAGACAAGAGCTTTCAAATGCCCCCAAAAGTGAAAGTGAAGAGGGTTGAGGTCAGGAGAGCGTGGAGGCCATGAAATGGTCCGCCTCTACCAATCCGTCGGTCACCGAATCTGTTGTTGAGAAGCGTACGAACACTTCGACTGAAATGTGCAGGAGCTCCATCATGCATGAACCACATGTTGTGTCGTACTTGTAAAGGCACATGTTCTAGCAGCACGGGTGGAGTATCCCGTATGAAATCATGATAACGTGCTCCATTGAGCGTAGGTGGAGGAACATGGGGCCCAATCGAGACGTCACCAACAATGCCTGCCCAGACGTTCACAGAAAATCTGTGTTGACGACGTGATTGCACAATTGAGTGCGGATTCTCGTCAGCCCACACATGTTGATTGTGAAAATTTACAATTTGATCACGTTGGAATGAAGCCTCATCCCTAGAGAGAACATCTGCACTGAAATGAGGATTGACACATTGTTGGATGAACCATTCGCAGAAGTGTATCCGTGGAGGCCAATCAGCTGCTGATGTGCCTGCACACGCTGTACATGGTACGGAAACAACTGGTTCTCCCGTAGCACTCTCCATACAGTGACGTGGTCAACGTCACCTTGTACAGCAGCAACTTCTCTGACGATGACATTAGGGTTATCGTCAACTGCACGAAGAATTGCCTCGTCCATTGCAGGTGTCCTCGTCGTTCTAGGTCTTCCCCAGTCGCGAATCATAGGCTGGAATGTTCCGTGCTCCCCAAGACGCCGATCAATTGCTTCGAACGTCTTCCTGTCGGGACATCTTCGTTCTGGAAATCTGTCTCGATACAAACGTACCGCGCCACGGCTACTGCCCCGTGATAATCCATACGTCAAATGGGCATCTGCCAACTCTGCATTAGTAAACATTGCACTGTCTGCAAAACCACGTTCGTGATGAACACTGACCTGTTGATGCTACGTACTGATGTGCTTGATGCTTGTACTGTAGAGCAATGAGTCGCATATCAACACAACCACCGAAGTCAACATTACCTTCCTTCAATTGAACCAACTGGCGGTGAATCGAGGAAGTATAGCACATACTGACGAAACTAAAATGAGCTCTAAGATGGAAATTAAGCGTTTCCGGACACATGTCCACATAACATCTTTTCTTTATTTGTGTGTGAGGAATGTATCCTGAAAGTTTGGCCGTACCTTTTTGTAACACCCTGTATACCCTACCAGGCCTGGTAACAATACTAAACGCAGACAACGCTAATGCTCTCTGGTGGCCATTGTATCTGTCACAGAAAGCTTCAACAAGTAATCATTTTCAAACCCGCCAATGATGCGTACATATACGACGTTACATTGTAATACGTCCATGTCTCATCTCAGACAGGTATTTCGAATACAATGCGATTCTGTCAGATCTCGCGGCTCAATGCTCGGCAAAAAGACTAAAACTAGTTGTAGGAGCCCAGACTGATTTACAGTGCCATAGAGACACACCTCCAGATTTCCAGATGCAAACATGTTTTTATTTCAATCAGGCTGCGTTCCGAGCTCTGAAGGTCCATTTTTATTCTTTGAAATGTATATTTTAGACAAAGTACACGGGTATTGAAAACGTTTCATTATTTATTCGGGTCAGAAACAAATATAATAATGTGATTATTAGGGGAGACCGGAGCGGAACGGCTCGTCCAACGTATGGAGCAAATTTTTAAGAGCTCAGCGATAAAACACTATTTAGAAAAATTAGGAACCGTTTATTTAAACATTTTTTGTAATTCTGTTTGCAAGTGACAATAGCATAAAATATTTGCTATGTCAATAACCTCAGAAAGTTTCATCTAGTTCGTCTTCGGTGAGGCTTCTTAACAGATAAGCGGGGCTTCATCGTCCTCACTATCTATGCCAGCACACAGAGTTATAAGACCACTGCTTGGAATATAATTCGTTGCAATATACACGTGCCACATCTTCGTCGTCTTCGGAGTTTTCATTTTCTGTAGCGCCCGTTTACTTTTTTTTATCTTTCTCTTCTTTGATTGGAGATCTTGTCCTTTTCCTTTCATTTACTTCTTCTCTTCTGGAGGTAGCAAGTGATATTTGCTCTTTTCTCTTTAGATTCTTCAGCTTCCAGAAACTTTTTGACCGCTTCTTGTACCGCATTCATGTAGGGGGATGATGTGAAAATAGCGGTTTTACCTCTCTTTCTCGTCACTCGTTTCTGGTCTGTTGTAGCTCTGGGTATTGTTGTAACATTTTCTGGACTAAAAGTAAAGTATCTTTACTCATTTTTTGTGGACTAATTTGGTCTCTCCGTTTTCCATATATTGACGTGCCATCTGCAAACGACAAAGACAAAACGTGCGGTAGAACTCGTCAGATGAAGAATAAAAGGCGACCGGGAACGGAACGAACTATACCAATAGACCATTGCGCCCCAAACGCACATCTATCGAGAAAATATTCAGTGACCATCGAAAACAACTTTTTCTCAACTGCTTTGTATACAAAGATAGTTAAGAACATGCTGATTTAGGTGAACTAAACATAGATTGTGAAGAAAAAAATTATGAAAGACTTACCTTGTTGGAAATGATCATAATAGAACAGCGAATTCGCTCACTTTTTTAGGCAGACTATGTAACTGGCGCGAGACAACAGTATCGACCTAACTAATCCATGCCCGCATCTCGTGGTCGTGTGGTAAAGTTTTCGCTTCCCGCTCCCGGGTTCCCGGGTTCGATTCCCGGCGGGGTCACGGATTTTCTCTGCCTCGTGATGGCTGGGTGTTGTGTGATGTCCTTAGGTTAGTTAGGTTTACGTAGTTTTAAGTTCTAGGGGACTGATGACCACAGAAGTTAAGTCCCATAGTGCTCAGAGCCATTTGAACCATTTTTGAACTAAACCATAAAAGACATTGGTTTGATAATCACTTGCATGTCTCAGCACCTCTAGAGGAAATTAGACCACCGTGACCGTTCTGTCCCAGTAGTCGATACCGCCAAGGTCTCCCTTACGATTAAAAGCAAATGGAACGAATAATCAGATTTCACTACTGTTGACCAAAATATTGCAACTCCAGTTGCGCTCGGAGTCGCAGTCACAAGATCTTTCGTGCAAGCTGCAGGGCACACCTGGCAATCCAGTGGGTGGACCATGGTCTGTGCTTCTCCGCAGTCACAGTTTGTGACAGCCAAAGGGAAATGGTAATTCTCAGTTCCAGAAGGAAGACGGTTGAGTGACCTTCACACAGAGTAATTCTGTCTGTGGCCAAGTGGGACAGAGCGAGGTGGTGCAGTGGTTAGCACAATGGACTCGCATTTGGGAGGACGACGGCCATCCTGATGTATATTTTCCCTAAATCGCTTCAGACAAATGCCAGGATAGTATCTTTGAAAGGGCATGGCCGACTTCCTTCCCCATCCTTCCCTAATCCGATGGGACTCATGACTTGACTGTATGGTTCCCTCCCGCAAATCAACCAGCCAACCAACCCAAGTAGAAGTGTTTCCGAAGAGAGAGCCCTGGAGAGATATTGTGAAGTCGAGGAATTCACAATTGTTTCCTTGTTGTAGCTGCTGTTGTTTGCAAGTGGCCTTGAGGAAATTCCTTCCGGACCTCGCCCTTTGAGCTTTTGGGACGAACCGAAGCAACGGTGAGCTTTCTGATGAGCCTGACTTGTTCTTCCCCCATTGACAGCTACTTCACGACGAATGTCTGGTAGCGCTATGCTTGGACTCTGGTAGAACGTTGCAAGTAGCGTGGATTTCAGACAACCTTTAATAAGTGTACAAAGTTCAGTAATGTTCGTGTGGGTAGATTTGTACCAAACTGGGCATGCATAATCTGCAGCTCTTAACATGTTGACAGTGTCATCGTATTTCTGACTTCCTCTTTCATTCTCGTATTCTTATAATATTGTTTGTTTGTCAGTGTACAATCTAGAATGACCCCCAAATATTTTGGATGTGGTATACGAGCATTTACTGACAGTATACCCTGCTGTGTGTCGTGAAGGTTGCGCATTGCCTGATTGTGCTTACGGTGAAACACACACTTGCGTTTTAGCAGAGTAATCGATACGCAATTCCCCAATGCCTGTCTGCATAGCTGCTAATAAAAGAAGACAAGAGGGAACTGTCATATGGCATTTGTATGTGCTAGAATCTTAACAAGTATTCCGAGCTAAAACAGGATACACCTTGAACGCAATGACGTCCTCCGCGCCAGCCAGAATCGATTCTGAAAACATCGGTAATGTGGAATCCAACTCGTAATTTTCACAAGTCCTGGCGTCCTGGCCGGCCGGTGTGGCCGAGTGGTTCTAGGCGCTTCAGTCTGGAACCGCGCGACCACTACGGTCGCAGGTTCGAATCCTGCCTCGGGCATCGATGTGTGTGATCTCCTTAGGTTAGTTAGGTTTAAGTAGTTTTAAGTTCTAGCGGACTGATGATCTCCGATGTTAAGTCCCATAGTGCTCAGAGCCATTTGAACCTGGCGTCCAGAAAGCCGCAGTTGAAGGAAATCAGGTGGATATAGCAGCTCTGATTTCCGAAATTTTGACTTGTGAAACTCGGCTCTTCCTGTTCCTCCATAAGATCAATAGCGCTGTAGGCATCAGTGCTCAGGTTGATGCCGTGTTCCTCGACTTCAGGCAGGCATTCCACACCATCCCACACCGCCATTTAGTGACGAAAAAATACGAGCTTATCGCGTGTCGGATCAGATTTACAAGTGGATTCGAGACATCCTCCGAGATAAAGTCTTAACGGAACAGAATCCATTGATGTTGTGGTGATTTTGAAGTAACCCCAAGCAAATGTAATATGACTGTACTGTTTACAATGTACGAGGGTCACTCCAAAAAAATGCACAATATTTTTGTAAAAATACAGTTTTCATTCTGCATGTGTGAAAGTTTTACAGTGTGTAGGTACATTCTTACAGCTTGTTTTCAAACTTAATTCAATCTGTTCCCGTGAGTGGCGCCGTCACAGAATGTCTTCAAGATGGCTGCTACACTTGACGTTCGTCAGAAGCAACGTGCTGTCATAGAATTACTGCGCTGTGAAAACGAGACAGTGGGAAACATCCGCAAGAGGTTGAAAAAGGTGTGCGGAGATGCTGCTGTCGATCGCAGTACAGATAGTCGGTGGGCAAGCAGGTTACGTGATGATAGCGGACACGGCAGTATAGAGGATTGTCCTCGCAGTGGCAGGCCTAGTACTGCATACACTGCAGACAGTGTGCAGAGAGTTAAAGAATTGGTGACTGCTGACAGACGCATCACAGTGAACGAATTATAACGCTACGTTGGGATACGGGAAGGAAGTGTTTGCAGAATGCTGGAAGTGTTGGTGTTAAAAAAGGTTTGTGCCAGGTGGATTCCCAGGATGTTGACAGTGGCTCACAAAGAAACAAGAAAAACAGTATGCAGCGAACTTTTGGAACAGTACGAGAATGGTGGTGATGAATTTCTTGGAAGAATTGTGACAGGTGATGAAACATGGCTACATCATTTTTCACCAGAGACGAAGAGGCAATCAATGGAGTGGCATCATGCAAATTCACCCAAGAAAAAAATTCAAAACCACACCTTCTCCTGGAAAAGTTATGGCTACGGTGTTTTTCGATTCCCAAGGACTCTTGTTTGTAGACATCCTGCCAAGTCGAACCACCATAAATTTTGATGCATATGTGACGACACTGAAGAAACTTCAAGCTCGACTGAGTCGTGTTCGACCACATCGGCAAAAGCAGGATGTTTTGCTGTTGCACGACAATGCACGGCCACATGTCAGTCAAAAAACCGTGAAAGCGATCACAAAACTTGGATGGACAACACTGAAACACCCGCCTTACAGTCCTGACCTCGCTCCATGTGCCTATCATCTCTTTGGGAAACTGAAAGACTCTCTTCGTGGAACAAGATTTGAAGATGATGACTCCCTTGTGCACGCTGCCAAAGAGTGGCTCCAACAGATTGGTCCAGAATTTTACCGTGCGGGTATACAGGCGCTGGTTCCAAGATGGCGTAAGGCAGTTGAGAGGGATGGAAATTACGTGGAGAAATGAAAATATTGTTCCTAAAGGATGTATCTACACAATGTAAAACTTTCAAACATGTAGAATAAAAGGTGGATTTAAAAACAGTAGTGTGCATTTCTCTTGGAGTGACCCTCGTATATGAGTGATCTAGTAGAATGGTTTGTGGTGCAGGCTCTCTCTCTCTCTCTAACTCTCACTATATATATATCGACCACCCTAAATAACTGTTGGTCCAGATGCAAATTACAAAATGTTTCAAGCAAACGTTCTTTAGCAGTGAGGGGTACATAAATCAGTATGATTGCCTTCGTTGTAGCTTTGTTTTTACAACGATATGAACAGCGGCATGACTTTTTTGAATGGCACCCTGTATTCTTTTCTCGGTTATTCATTTTCTCTCCTAAAGACCTATTCAAAAGCTATCACAGTGTACCATTCACTGAAACACAACGTTATTAGTTACACAACACAACACTGACTGTAAGCCCGGGATCACAAGCTCGTCCACTTGGTGTAATTGTCATAAAACAAATGAAAACCAAGTAAAAACATAACATAAAATTGACTTTGACTGTCCTGTGCCATTGCCCAGGAGTAGAACATTCAAAGGTGCTCAAAGTGGTGACCATGGACACCGATACATTGGTGCACTCGTTGAATCAAAGAATTATTTACTGCTTCCAGAGTTGCCTTCACAAGCAAGCACGATACGTTCCTGCATGTCCTCTGGAGTTGTTGGAATATCGCTATAGACAACGTCTTTAATGCATCCCCAAAGAAAAAAGTCCAGAGGGTTTAAATCAAGAGCCTCGCAGGCCAAGTAACTGTTCCTTCTCGACCAATCCATCTGGCAGGATACCTACGGTTCAGAACATGACGTACACGCAAGGCATTATATACTGGACATCTATCGTGTTGATATGACATAAGCATTCTGATTCTTAGCGACATTTCATCCAGAAGAGGAGGAAGAATTCGTCTGAGGAAGCTGGCATACGCTGTGCCATTTAGACTACCATTGATGAAAGAAGGGCCAATAATTGTTGTGCTAAGCATCCCACATCAGACGTTCACTCTCCATTGACGCTGATGTTCCACCTGTCTAAGCCATCGTGGGTTGTCGCTCGACCAATAATGCATGTTCCTTGTATTTACCTGTCCTTTGTTTTGAGAAGGAACATTCATCGGTAAATAGGACATTGGAGAAGAAGTTCGGGTTGGCGAGGATTTGCTGCTGTGCCCACTGACAATACTGTACACGATTCTGGAAATCATTCCCATGCAGTTCATATGTGTACATGATGAGGATGGAACCGGTGACGTGTAAGAATACGATGTACACTGCTTTAAGAATGCCAATCTCGTGTTCAAGCTGTCGTGTGCTCACATGTGGATTCGTAGCAACGGAAGCGAGAACAGTAACTTCGGCAGCTTCGTCTGTGCGAGTGCTACGACGATTGCGTTGTCGTGGGTTGAAACTTCCTTTTCCTGGAGCGTCGCAACAAGACGAGAAAACGTCCGTCTGGAAGGTGGGTTCTTGTTTAGGATATCGCTCTCTGTACAGTTCCGCTGCCTGCGCAGCATTTCGCCTACCTTCAGCAACAACTACAATAAAAGAAACCTTATGTCTATGCAGTTTGTAGGAAGGACAGCATTTACTGTATGCCTACTCTACAGAACAGTATTCAAAAGGACTAAACTACTGTAATAAATATACCTGTACATAAGAAAATAGTATTGCAATTGCTGTTATGTTAAATTCCCCATAGATGAGTAGCATTTCTGCCTTCTCTCCGTTGGTGTACATTCTACTAACACAACCCTTCAACTGACGATGGTTGACGGAATGACGGGTGTGCATTCTACTTATGTTTACATTTGTCTTCTGTCAACGTCAGCACGTGGATGTGTTCCATTTCCCCGAGTACCTGCGCTAAGCGCCGGGAGCGTCAACGTCAGTGTTGTGTTATGTAATTAATTACGTTGTGTTTCAGTGAATGGTACACTGTGATACACTTTTGAATAGGTCTTTAGGAGAGGAAATGAATTACAGAATAAAAAATACATGGTGCCATTTAATAAAGGCATACCACTGTTCGTATGCTACAACGAAGGCAATCACGCTGATTGATGTCCCCCAGACAGCTAAAGAACATTTGCTTGGAACATTTTGTAATTTGCATCTGGAGAAACAGTTATTTACGGTGGTCAAGATAAATGGGACACCATATATATAGTGAGCGAAGACGGCTGTAGGTACTTTCATACACCGTACCTTCCGAACCCCTGCAGGACTTAGCGAATGCTACGAGGAATACAGCGAATGGATGGGGGCGTTACTTGGACGTGACAGGTTAGGGATTTTGAGTCGGACCGGAAGCGTGAGCAGATGACCGAGGCGGTTGAGGCAACCTATCTACAGAAGCTGAGCATCCGGGTTCGAGTCCCAGCCCAGCACAAATTTTCAGCCTGATTTCTCTGAACATCATAAAACACATAGTAGGAAAAGCAGATGCCAGACTGAGATTCATAGGAAGAATATCAAGAAAACGTAACTCATCCACTAAAGAAGTGACTTACAAGGCGCCCGTTCGACCAGTTCTTCACTATTGTTCATCAGCCTAGGACCCTTGTCGTGTAGGACCTACATAAAGAGAGAGATAAAGAGCGGCGCATTTCGTCTCGGGAGAGCGTTACGAAGAAGCTAAACATGCTCCAGTGGCAAACGATACAAGAGAGGCGTTGTGCATCACAAAGAGGTTTACTATTGACTTTTCGAGAGAGCACTTTCCGGAAAGAGCCGGATAAAATATTACATCAACATATGTCTCGCATAATGAGCACAACGAGAAAATGAGAGAAATTTGTGCAAATACAAAGGCTTACCAACAATCATTCTTCTCACGTGTCAGTCGGTAGTGGAACACATAGGGTAGATCAGTTTGTGGTACCAAAAGTACCCTCCGCCACATACGAGGTGCAACAATAAAGTAATCAGACTGATTTTCTTTGCAAGATGTGGCAACCCTGGAGGCTTATGTAAGCACAATATCTTTGATCTTGGTCTATAAGATGCTTCTAGTCCAAGGAGCACATCGATGCAACTGCTCAGTTGTGAGTTGTGCTGTAATAAGTTATCACGTGTTTGTGTCACTCGTCACGGAAATGGAACCGCATAATATTGCGCAACAGTATGCCATTTCTTCTTGCGTTAAATTGGGTGAAAACGCGACGACAACTTACGGTAAGCTTCAGAAGGCTTTTGGAGAGGAGGTTGGATCACCCTGACCAAAAAAAGTTCGCATGTCAGAGTCAAAGGTGAAATGCATGCTTGTGTGCTGCTTTGGGAATTGTTCATTAAGAGTGGGTGCCTTCTGGACAAACAGTTAATCAATATTACTACAAAGAAATTTTAGAAAGACTTCGTAAAAGAGTTCATCGTGTCTGTGCCAACATTGCTGATATTGGATACTGCATCACGGTAATGCGACATCCCATACTGCTCTGTCAGTTCAGCAATTTTGAACCTCAAAACAAATTTCAGTACTACCACAGCCACCTTATTCACCAGATATCACTCCGTGAGACTTTTTTCTATTTCAAAGAGTCAAAACGGCGGTCAAAGAACACCATTTTCAAACGACACAAGATGTCCAAAAAGTTGTGACGAGGGTCTTGGAGGATATTACAGAAGATGCGTTCCAGGAATGTTACCATAAATGGCAGAAGCGCTGGAAAAAGTGTGTGCAGTCAGAAGGGAACTACTTTGAAGGAGACAACACTAAACTTGACTAAAACGGTAAGCAACATTTTTTTCTTCACATCCGTCTCATTACTTTATTGTCGCACCTCGTACATTACCGAATGTTGCTGTAGACGTCACTGTGGTCTTCAGTCCAAAGACTGGTCTGATTCAGCTCTCCACAGTAGTGTGGCCTGCACAATCTTCTTCACCTCTACGTAACTACATTTCTTTGATCCGTGTACTGTACTCAAGTCTTGGTCTCTCTCTCTCTACAGTCTTTACACGGTAGTGTGGCCTGCACAAGCTTCTTCACCTCTACGTAACTACATTTCTTTGACCCGTGTACTGTACTCAAGTCTTTGTCTCTCTCTCTCTACAGTCTTTACACGGTAGTGTGGCCTGCACAAGCTTCTTCACCTCTACGTAACTACATTTCTTTGACCCGTGTAGTGTACTCAAGTCTTTGTCTCTCTCTCTCTACAGTCTTTACACGGTAGTGTGGCCTGCACAATCTTCTTCACCTCTACATAACTACATTTCTTTGACCCGTGTACTGTACTCAAGTCTTGGTCTCTCTCTCTCTACAGTCTTTACACGGTAGTGTGGCCTGCACAAGCTTCTTCACCTCTACGTAACTACATTTCTTTGACCCGTGTACTGTACTCAAGTCTTGGTCTCTCACTCTACAGTCTTTACACTGCACACCTTCCTCTGCTATCAGTCAGACAGTTCCATCACGTCTGAGGATATGTCGAATCAACCGAACTCTTCTTTCAGTCGGGTTGCGCCATAAGTTTATTTTCTTCTTCATTCTATTCGGTACCTCTTCATTAGTTACACGAGCTACCCATTCAATATTCAGCATTCTTGGGTAGCACTTTTAAAAGCTTCTATTCTCTTCCTGTCTGAACTGTTTATCGTTCATGTCTCAACTTCTGTACAAAGCTATTCTCCAGACAAATGCTTACAGGAAAGGCGTCCTCACACTTAAGTTTATATTCGATGTTAATAAACTGATTGTCTTTCTTAGAATTTATTTTCTTGCTATAAACATTCTATAATTTGTATCATACTACATTGGCAATCGTGGGTTATTTCGCTGCCGAACTAGAAAAATTCATCTTCTACTTTTAGTGCTCCATTTTCTAATCTTGTTATCTCAGCATCGCCTGATTTAATTCGACTACGCTTCATTATCTTCGTTTTACTTTTGTTGACATTCATTTTAAACCTCTTTTCAACACACTACCCGTACAAGTTCCTTTGCCAACTCTGTCTGAATTACAACGTCTTCAACAAACCTCTAAAATTTTATTTGTCCTCCTTGAACTTAATTTATTTTCCAGATTTCTCCGTGGTTTCTTTCATTGCTTGTTCTATGTCTGCAGCACGTTGTCAGTGCAAAAATGTTGTCTTCATAGCCAGCGGTAAATTTGAGCAGAGACGAAAATAAGAGGCAGCCAAATAAGGGCTGTGTGGTGCATGAGCAAATACTTCGCATCCAAAGCGCTGCACGAGCTTCCTCACTGCCCCTGCAGTGTGCGACAGAGCACTGTCATGAAGAAGGAAATGAATGCAGTTAAAAAGTTATCGATGATGCTGAGCTACAGTCATGCAATATTTTTTGAAGGAAAAAACAGCCATTTGACTGTGTGCTACTGTATTTGTCTTCTGTACTATCTAGATTTCGGCTTTTCTGCCATTATCGAGTGCAATGCTAGAAGTTCTTAGACCATCGACGCGTCATATCTGTCAAGGCAGTCCAAAACAGGTAAACAAGAGTCTCGATTAGCTGTTTTGGACTGCCTTAACGGACGTGACATGTTCATGGTCTAAGAACTTTTAGCAGTGTACTCTATCATGGCATAAAAGCCAAAATCTAAATAATACAGAAGATAAATACAGTAATACACAGTCAAATGGCGGTTTATTCTTTAAAAAAATAAAGTAAAATATAATAAAAATGAAAAGAACAACGTAACAGTTACGTTACGTGGAGTTGCATGAAATCAGGCGAAATCTATCATCAGGCACCCATACTTTGAGGGAGGCTCTATTATTCTAGGCTTACTAGAGACACTGCCCTACACATCTGTGCAAAGCTTCATCGGAGTTTCACTGTGATTTTCATTTCGCAACCGATTCGGACCTTACTTTCCGAATAACCCATGTACTCGTTGAATAATATCGGAGATAGTCTACATCATTTGCGTATCAAAAGAAATCTGTGACCTGATTAAAGATTTTTCGGTACGGAGATATGAGCATGTTATCTTCACTGGAGGTTCTTGGACAAGATGTATACATAACTTGAGATGTACCCTATGGAAACGTGTTGGGGCCCATACCATTCATCTGGTGTATTTATGACGTGGCAGATGCTATTAACAGCAACTTCAGACTTTTCCCAAATGATGTAGTTAGTACCTGAAAAAAGTTGCAGAAATATTCATTCAGATATTGATAAGATTTCAAAGTGATGAAAAGATGGGGAATTTGCTTTCAGTGTTAAGAAATGTAAAATGGTGTGCTTAACAGAATGTAATATCCAAAGACTACCTAATCAGTAATCGGGATCAATCAAGCCATACAAACAGCTGGTTATAACAATTTGTTGGGATATGAAATGGAATGATTACGTAGCGCAGCTGTGAGAAAAGCAGGGGACTGGTTCATGAATAGGATATTGAGAAAATGCACTGGCGCTTCGAACAAGATTGCTTGCGAAACGCTCTCCCGACCCATCTAGAACATTGCTGATGTTTGTGGGACCCATACCGAACAGGACTAAAAGGTATATCGAACTAACTTCAACAAGAAGCTCACGCGAATAGTAGGAAGATTGCTTGAGCATGTGTGTGCGCCACGGGACTACTGATAAAGTGAAACTGGTAGACGCTTAAGTAAACGGTAACTATACCACAGAAGCCTTCTTGTAAAGTTTCATTAATCAGCATTAAGAGTGGTTGTTACTAATCTTGTGTTACTTACACATCCCCCCCCCCCCCCCCCCCCGCTTTAAGGATCTGCGAAGACAAGGGCAGACTAATTACGACAGCCGTTCAATATAGATATCTTTACTCATCCTCAGTTTTCATGTTCTTCCTCAAAACAGTCTCCTTTGGTTGCGATGCAGTTTGTCCCAGCATTTCTGCCAACCTGCAAAGACATACTGCAAACCATTTTTGGATAGGTCGTTCAGAATCGTCTCCGCAGCGTTCACTACAGCTTCTGATGGTGGAAAATGCCTCACACGAAGGTGCTTCGTCAGCTTAGGAAATAGAAAACAGTTAGTCGGGGCTAAATCCAGACTATAAGGAGGGTACTGAATGCACTTCATATAGATTTTTGCACGATACTAGTAACAACATTTGCAGTATGCATCCATTCGTTATCGTGGTGCAGCATGCAGCTGGTTTCACAATTCTGTGGTTTTTGCCCCTGGTATGAACTTGCAAAGATTTCAGGTTACCCCTGTAGTATTGTCCAGTTACTGATGTAAGTGCAAGTTTAACATACTGATAAACTATTTCATAAATATAAAAAACATTAGCTGAACGTAACTTTCGTAGCAGAAGCAACCATTATTGCTTTTTTCGAGTTGGTGATTTTGGCACTAATCTTCACTGTTTGCTCTCAGAATCAAAGTGATGTAGCCGTTTTTCATCAGCAATAATTACCTTTGAGTGATCTCTGGGCCTTCCTCTAACATAAACATCAAATACATGCAGACCTGCACCCGAGTATCCTATTGTTAGGGACTCAGCTGTCTTGCAGCCCATCGTGCACGAACGCGTCTTATGTCTAAATTTTCTGTCACCAACTTGCGTGTGGTGCCAATTGAAATTTCCTGTATTTCAGAAAGTGTTCGTAAGGTCGATCCTCTCTCACAATGGCAGCAGCTGTGTTGATGTTTCCTACCGTAAGAGCAGCAAATGTCGTGCCGAGTCAGTTTTACTTTAAAATTTATTGCCTGTCCTCTTTAAACAATTTAAACCGTCTTCGAGCCGTGCTATACGGAAGAACAGACTTTCCATAGGCTCGTGTAATAATGCGTAGGCCTCAGATGAAGATTTGTTGAGTCGAAAGCAGAATTTAAAAGTCGCATATTCATGGAGTGTCACCTCCATCCTTGCGGTAGACGATACTGAGTTTGCCTCACCTTACTTCCTCTCATCTACATCTACGCTCTGTAACCACCGAAAAGTGCATGGCGGACGATACGTCCCATTATACTAATTATTAGGGTTTCTTCCGCTGCATTGACATATGGATCGCGGGAAGAATAACTGAATTCGTGTGTGCGTGCTGTAACTGTGATGTAGAAAAAATGGTTCAAATGGCTCTGAGCACTATGGGGCTTAACATCTGAGGTCATGAGTCTCCTAGCCTTAGAACTACCAAAACCTATCTAACCTAAGGACATCACACACATCCATGCCCGAGGCAGGATTCGAACCTGCGACCGTAGCAGCAGAGCGGTTCCGGACTGAAGCGCCTAGAACCGCTCGGCCACTCTGGCCGGCATTCCGAAATTTCTGGACAGTGCAGATGCAAGCAGAAGTATTCGTACAGCGTAATATTTTCTGCTCAACTAAGACGCTCACTTTATGTTATACCCAAGTTCTTCGCCGTTTTCTGATATGGTGCGTGTACTGGGATAGCGTCGACAAGAATAGGAGGTAACTTTTTTGGGGGGGATTTGAGGTCCGTCAGTTAGGCAAAACACCGTTTTTCTCAGTACCTAAACATGTTTCGGCACCACTGTGCCATCATCAGTGGGTTTTCGTTTTTATTTATTCTTTACATTTGGTGAGCATGTATTTTCTGGACCACTTTTCTGTTAATCATCTTCCAATCTCCGCATCATGCTGAGATGTTGTGATGCATACGTAGCTATAACAAGTATTTTCCATCAATAACGTAGCAAAACGCTTTTCACTACACCAGAACAAGAAAACATGACAAGCCACCTGTAATAATTAACACAAAAGTGGCCCAGAAAATTCATGCTCACCAAATGTAAAGAATAAATGAAAACGAAAACGCACTGATGATGGCACAGTGGTGCCGAAACATGTTTGGGTACTGAGAAAAACGGTGTTTTGCGTAACTGTTGGACCTCAAATCCCAAAAATTTTAACTGCAAACACGGCCAATACAAGGAGTTGCCAATCAAAAGATGGGTCTAGGAGGCACCTGTTCGAGAAATTCAGAACTATTTAATTAATTTCCCTGCAGGCGCCCAGACGAGTTAGAGCTCTGCCTCTAACGATCCTATCGTTGACTGGTCATCAACACAATACTTCCTCTTGCTTGTTTTGTTGTCAGCGGTGAACCGGAAATTAGGTAAGTGTCAACACGCCAACCGGTATCGCACGTGGATTGTCGCTCAAGGTCGTTCAGGTGGCACGCCTGTTTGCTTTGAGGCACACACTGGAAAAGGGCCGAAAGAGCGAAGCGTAAGGTAGCACCGGCTTTTTCGAGCCACACAACGAATAATCTATCTACACAACGATTCGCAAGCGTAGTACCGCACTTGTTAGCAACAAGACGGGCCGATTAACTACAGTTTATGGACAACCACAGGGTATTTTCATGCGATATGTTTCTGCCGTCGTGCTGAATGGTTGGGTGCCGCTGTTATTGTTAATTTTTCTTACGACAATGCCGTGTAACGATAGTGGCCACAAGTGAGAAAAAGAAGCACTTAGAAAGAAAGAAAAAAATATCAGTCATCCGATTACGTTGCTGTACGAACATGGTAACATGGGTTGTATCATAAATACAGCGGCTATTCAGAAAGTAAGTTCCGTAATTTATAAAAAAAGCGCCAGTACATTATACCATTTTTATTATATACGAGGGCGCGCTTAAATGTAGTGCCTCTGAATTTTTTATGTGAAAACTCTAAAAGCTTTTTAAATAAAACGAACGTTATTAACATTCTACGACTTTATTATTCATGTCTACATATTTATTTCTCGATGTTGTCACCATAGCGACACGCACATTTCTCCCGACGGGAGACGAATTTATTGATGCCGTCACTGTAGAATGTCTGACTTTCGTTGACGGAGCCACAACCCCGCCTCCACTTACACTGCTTCATCACTATCAAAATGAAGTCCTCCAAAGCGTTCTTTACATTTTGGAAACACGCGAAAATCGGATCGAGCTAACTCTGAGCTGTATGGGGGATGATCGATTGGTTTGTTGCAGAGGTCGCAGCGCACGAGTGGGGGGTGGGGGGTGTTGGTGGGGGGGGGGGGGGGGAGAGGTCTGGACGGACTCTTCAGATTCAAAATTCGACTACAGTACGAGGTTTCTCGCGCACTGACATAGCTACGTTACACATCGCCATATTACACGCTACAATTCGGAGCCCTCTAGCGGCAGAGGGCTGCAAACATGTAGACATGAATAATAAAGATTCATAGTGTTAAGAACATTCGTTTTGTTAAAAAAAACTTTTAAGGGTTTTCCCTTAAAAAATTCGGAGGCATCACCTTTCACCACGCCGTCGTACAATGTAAAGTTACAACTGTCAGCTATGGGCCTACATAACTGGCTGCTGTACTTGTCATATTGAAGAATGACTTTTTCAACGCCCTCATTGTGGAATTCTGCTATCTGTAACCTGCGCCACTCTTTGAGGCACTTTTTTAGCTCGTCATCTTCAAACCTCCGTGAGTCTAATAATTATTTCATCTTCGGAAAAAGGTGAAAATCACTAGGTGACAAATCAGAGCTGCTCGGTGGCTGATCAAGTAATTGCCAGTTGAAACAATTAAGCAACTTTGTGTGCGAGCGGCAGTAATTGGCCAAGCGTTATCGTGGACGAAAACGATGCCAAAACTCAAAACTACATGCCTTTTGTTTTCAATGGCTCTTCTGAACTTGTTTAAGGTTTCGCAGTAAATTGCGAGGTTTATAGTACTGCCTCGTCGCGTAAAATAAGCAAGGAATACTCCCTTCCTGCCCCCCCCCCCCCCCACCACCACCACCAAACGAAAATAGAAAGTAGAAAAAAGTTATCGTGAGTGTTCGTGCAGAAAATTTTTGGCAGCACTTTAAAGGATTACATAGCGAGCTATCGTAGCCCCACACCATTGATTGGCTGCAGACGTATGCAATCTACGTATCATCTCATGTCACAATGAACACTACTGGCCATTAAAATTGCTACACTAAGAAGAAATGCAGATGATAAACAGGTATTGCCGGCCGGAGTGGCCGTGCGGTTCTAGGCGCTACAGTCTGGAGCCGAGCGACCGCTACGGTCACAGGTTCGAAACCTGCCTCGGGCATGGATGTGTCTGATATCCTTAGATTAGTTACGTTTAATTACTTCTAAGATCTAGGCGACTGATGGCCTCAGAAGTTAAATCGCAAAGTGCTCAGAGCCATTTTTGATAAACGGGTATTCATTGGACAAATATATTATACTAGAACATACATATGGTTACATTTGCACGCAGTTTGGGTGCATAGATCCTCAGAAATCAGTACCCAGAACAACCACCTTTGACCGTAATACGCCTAGGCGTACAGAGCTTGGATGGCGTGTACAGGTACAGATGCCCATGCAGCTTCAACACGATACCACAGTTCATCACGAATAGTGACTGGCGTGTTGTGACGAGCCAGTTGCTTGGCCACCAGTGACCTGACGTTTGTAATTGGTAAGAGATATGGAGAATGTGTTGGCCAGGGTAGCAGCCGAACATTTTCTGTATCCAGAAAGGCCCCTACAAGACCTGCAACGTAGGGTCTTTATCCTGCTGAAATGTAGGTTTTCGCAGGGATCGGATGAAGGCTGGAGCCACGGGTCGTAACACATCTGAAATGTAACGTCCACTGTTCAAAGTGCCGTCAATGCGAACAAGAGGTGACCGAGACGTGTAGCCAATGGCACCCCATAACATCACGCCAGGTGATACGCTAGTATGGCGATAACGAATACATGCTTTCAATGTGCGTTCACCACGACGTCGCCAAACAGGCATGCGACCATCATGATGCTGTAAACAGAACCTTCGTGCAGGCAGGTTCGTCATTGAGTACACCATCGCAGGCGCTCCTGTCTGCGATGCAGCGTCAAGGGTAACCGCAGCCAGGGTCTCCGAGCTGAAGTCTGTGCTGCTGCAAACGTCGTCGAACTGTTCGTACAGATGGTTGTTGTCTTGCAAACGTCCCAATCAGTTGACTCAGGGATCGAGACGTAGCTGCACGATCCGTTACAGCCATGCGGATAAGATGCCTGTCATCTCGACTGCTAGTGATACGAGACCGTTGGGATCCAGTACGGCGTTCCGTATTACCCTTCTGATCCCACCGATTCCATATTCTGCTAACAGTCATTGGATCTTGACCAACGCGAGCAGCAATGTCGCGATACGAGAAACGGCAATCGCGACCTTTATCAAAGTCGACATTTATCTAAGTCGGAAACGTGATGGTGCGCACTTCTCCTCCTTACAAGAGGCATCACAACAACGTTTCACCAGGCAACGTCTGCAGCTCGTGGTCGTGTGGTAGCGTTCTCGCTTCCCGCGCCCTGGTTCCCGGGTTCGATTCCCGGCGGGGTCAGGGATTTTCTCTGCCTAGTGATGACTGGGTGTTGTGTGATGTCCTTAGGTTAGTTAGGTTTAAGTAGTTCTAAGTTCTAGGGTACTGATGACCATAGATGTTAAGTCCCATAGTGCTCAGAGCCATTTGAACCAGGCAACGCCGGTCAACTGCTGTTTGTGTATGAGAATCGGTAGGAAACTTTCGTCATGTCAGCACGTTGTAGGTGTCGCCACCGGCGCCAACCTTGTGTGAATGCTCTGAAAAGCTAATCATTTGCATATGACAGCATCTTCTTACTGTCGGTTAAATTTCGTGTCTGTAGCACGTCATCTTCGTGGGGTAGCAATTTTAATGGCCAGTAGTGTAATTAAGTAATAGTCTCCTCCTGCATCTACTCTCTCAGAACCGTTAATGCGGCTCTGAACCCCTTCGTCTTGTGGACATAAGTCAATAGCTTCCGGACCTATTGTGCACAAAATTTGAGGTAATCGAACTTATCAATCACAAGTCCATAAAGCGCTACCGAGATATCTGAGCGAAACTGATAATTTTGTAATCGTGAACCGACGAATTTCTCTGATGCCCTCATTAACCTTTGTAACAAGTTCATTTGTCACTAGAGATGGGCGTCCACTCCTTTCATCATCATGGCCGTTCGTCCAATCTTCCAGCAAATAGCAACAGTATTATGTTAAAGTACTATCACTCAATTATGGCTAGGTTTCCTTACCTAAAAGTCGCCACAATATGCACAAAAAATGCTGTTCTTACCAGGAATTTACAAAATCATGTGTAATAACATA
Organism: Schistocerca gregaria; assembly: GCF_023897955.1. Lineage (NCBI taxonomy): Eukaryota > Metazoa > Arthropoda > Insecta > Orthoptera > Acrididae > Schistocerca > Schistocerca gregaria. Next base: position 498,589,542 of record NC_064925.1, on the reverse strand, counting down.
AAACATGACCTACCACTAAAACGAAGTAACATTTCTGTTGCAAAATAAATTAATGTGCCAGTCTATCATACTGAAATATTTAGTTAAGAATAAAATCTACAGGACAAGTAAGCGAAACTATGGAATTTGATGTCGTAATTAACATTACTAGAAAATAGTTAACCTATGGTATGTTTTATTTATACATCCTCATTTTTACTTCAACTTACGAGATTTGAGTTGCGATGTACAAGGAATACATTGTGTAAATTCTCAAATAAAAGAGATTTCGTACTGTCGGTCAACAAAGAATTGTACTACGATAAACTTCCTCACTAGAGGAACGTATTTAAAATGGTCAAAATCATTTCAATCTAACTGATTAAGAGAGAACTTTTCACCTAAAAGGTTGATTGAAATGGAACACTGTATCATGCCCTTCTTTTTTTCTAACACCTTTCCCATTTTCTTTCACACTCCTTTTCTTACTTTACCACAAACAGCTTTTAATTTATTCACATTTCTTTTCACATCCTCTATCTGTTTCACTAATGGCGCTTCTTATTGCTCGAAAGCAGTTACGGCAGCAGGAATAAATCTGTAATTTGACTTTATGTACGAAAAGTTGCTTTCAAAATCAGACTGTAATTCTTAGGCTGCCTCCACTGAAGCGGCTTCATTGCTATCGAATGAATCTATGACGCTTTTCATAACGTCGAAGTTCTGACAGTAATTGTTGAGGGTATTAATGATGGATGCCCCAGCTTGTCAAAATACACTCCTGGAAATTGAAATAAGAACACCGTGAATTCATTTTACTTTATTGACACATTCCTGGGGTCAGATACATCACATGATCACACTGACAGAACCACAGGCACATAGACACAGGCAACAGAGCATGCACAATGTCGGCACTAGTACAGTGTATATCCACCTTTCGCAGCAATGCAGGCTGCTATTCTCCCATGGAGACGATCGTAGAGATGCTGGATGTAGTCCTGTGGAACGGCTTGCCACGCCATTTCCACCTGGCGCCTCAGTTGGACCAGCGTTCGTGCTGGACGTGCAGACCGCGTGAGACGACGCTTCATCCAGTCCCAAACATGCTCAATGGGGGACAGATCCGGAGATCTTGCTGGCCAGGGTAGTTGACTTACACCTTCTAGAGCACGTTGGGTGACACGGGATACATGCGGACGTGCATTGTCCTGTTGGAACAGCAAGTTCCCTTGCCGGTCTAGGAATGGTAGAACGATGGGTTCGATGACGGTTTGGATGTACCATGCACTATTCAGTGTCCCCTCGACGATGACCAGAGGTGTACGGCCAGTGTAGGAGATCGCTCCCACACCATGATGCCGGGTGTTGGCCCTGTGTGCCTCGGTCGTATGCAGTCCTGATTGTGGCGCTCACCTGCACGGCGCCAAACACGCATACGACCATCATTGGCACCAAGGCAGAAGCGACTCTCATCGCTGAAGACGACACGTCTCCATTCGTCCCTCCATTCACGCCTGTCGCGACACCACTGGAGGCGGGCTGCACGATGTTGGGGCGTGAGCGAAAGACGACCTAACGGTGTGCGGGACCGTAGCCCAGTTTCATGGAGACGGTTGCGAATGGTCCTCGCCGATACCCCAGGAGCAACAGTGTCCCTAATTTGCTGGGAAGTGGCGGTGCGGTCCCCTACGGCACTGCGTAGGATCCTACGGTCTTGGCGTGCATCCGTGCGTCGCTGCGGTCCGGTCCCAGGTCGACGGGCACGTGCACCTTCCGCCGACCACTGGCGACAACATCGATGTACTGTGGAGACCTCACGCCCCACGTGTTGAGCAATTCGGCGGTACGTCCACCCGGCCTCCCGCATGCTCACTATACGCCCTCGCTCAAAGTCCGTCAACTGCACATAGGTTCACGTCCACGCTGTCGCGGCATGCTACCAGTGTTAAAGACTGCGATGGAGCTCCGTATGCCACGGCAAACTGGCTGACACTGACGGCGGCGGCGCACAAATGCTGCGCAGCTAGCGCCATTCGATGGCCAACACCGCGGTTCTTGGTGTGTCCGCTGTGCCGTGCGTGTGATCATTGCTTGTACAGCCCTCTCGCAGTGTCCGGAGCAAGTATGGTGGGTCTGACACACCGGTGTCAATGTGTTCTTTTTTCCATTTCCAGGAGTGTAGAAAATGGTGGTCAGGAAAGATCTGGAGCTAATAAGTTAAATTCTACTACACTTTCAAAAATATATTTTTTACATACCCAATAAATTTGTCGACATCGCTGGATTAATTACAAATCTCTTCCGCAGCCCTCCATAAGCCGTGAGCTGAACAAGCCACATATACCATTTCGCTAAGTAATGCTATTAGTGAATCTGCAGTTTTCTCTATATAAGGCGCAGCATCCTGTATGAAGAGTAAATAGTACACTGCCAAGCTTAACGACTTCTGGTCATGTAGCATCCGTATATCAGCGGAACAATTTACTAGTGGGGAAAAAATTTATTTTTTATAAATGTTCAAAGTTTATTAGAAACTTGTAGCCTGAACGATCTTCATACAAAATTCCCACTATGAGTTTTGCAACATACATATACATCCAAACAGTCGTTGGCATCATCGATTGATGCCAGCACTTTTTTTATTTGCAACCTGTTGTCTGACTCGTTGCATTGTTTTTTCGTAGCTTCGACTGACGTAGCCGTTTATTAATGTGGATGAATCACGAAGATATTTGCCTAAGAAATTTTTGTAGGAATTCACGACGCTTCGGATGGATCCGTTTACTAAAGAGAATGCCAGCACAAAGGAAAGGTGTTCTTCATAGAATGGTGCATAAGACTGACGGGATTCGCCTAGGTCCGTTTGCTGTAGTGTTTCTTCATTTTAAGTCCGGTGTACTCCACTTTTGAATTTCCCTGCTGAACGTTAAATGACCTCTCCGCAGTTTTATTCTTACGTCGCATAGTTTACAATACAGTATTTCGCCATCCGGCAGTAATGGGGGATTGGAACGCGGTTGTCGAGGCAGGAGTAGAAGAAAGGGCTACGGGAGAACATGGGCTTGGTAGTAGGAAGAATACTGAGTTGTCCAATAAATTTCAGGTAGTAATAGCGAATAGTCTGTTCAAAAACCGCCAACAGGAGGATATATACTGGGGAAAGGCCGGAAGATACGGAAAGATTCCAGTTATATTACATCATGACATATTCTCCTGTCTGAGTTCAGTAAAGGGATGACAGAAGCGGAGGCAGCTAGAAACATTTTCTCCCTGTATAGGGATAATCCATTCTAAAGGTTTTCTCGTTTTAAGGTGGACCGTTTTGATATCAGTGACTCTCCACGTTCAGAAAGACCGTCGGTGTTTGATGAAGATCGCTAAAACGCATTAATCCACAATGATTCACGTCATTGTACATGAGAATTGGCAAATTGTATTAACTGTGATAATTCCACCATCGTGTGACATTTACATACAACGGGGAAGGTTCAAAAATCTAAGCCAAAATCACAAAAAATCAGCTTGCTCGTCATCAATTGGCTCGTGAACAACACCGGCCACTCCTTTCCTGTATTTTTACTGGTGAAGAGAAATGGTGTCCCTATGCTAACCTAAGGGGAAGAAAGGAATGGTTGAACCCAAATAAAGCACAACTGCCCATACAAAGATATGCGCGCACCCACAATGCATCTGGTGCAACAGCGAGGGTGTGGTGTACTACGAATTGCTTCCCCGGGGTGTAACAATCACTTACGACATTTATTGTGAACAACTGAGACGTTTCGCAGACGCCTGCATTCTGCTAGACTGACAAAAAACGCTTTGGGTTGGGATTTTGCGCACTCGGATTTTCACATTTTCCGGTTTCGAACGAACTTCCGGATGATTTCTATAGTCGAAAAGTTACCTCAGCGTTAGCAGACTCTTGTAAACAGTGAAGGAGTATATACACTACTGGCCATTAAAATTGCTACACCAAGAAGTAATGCAGATGATAAACGGGTATTCACTCGACAAATATATTGTACTAGAACAGACATGTGATAACATTTTCACGCAATGTGGGTGCATAGATCCTCAGAAATCAGTACCCAGAACAACCAACTCTGACCATAATAACGGCCTTGATACGCCTGGGCATTGAGTCGAACAGAGCTTGGATGGCGTGTACAGGTACAGTTGCCCATGCAGCTTCAACACTATTCCACAGTTCATCAAGAGTAGTGACTGGCGTATTGTGACGGGCCATTTGCTCGGCCACCATTTACCAGACGTTTTCAATTGGTGAGAGATTGTGCTGGTCAGGGCAGCAGTCGAACATTTTCTGTATCCAGAAAGGCCTGTGCAGGACCTGCAAGTGCAGTCGTGCATTATCCTGCTGAAATTTAGGGTTTCGCAGGGATCGAATGAAGGGTAGAGCCACGGGTCGTAACACATCTGAAATGTAACGTCCACTGTTCAAAGTGCCGTCAATGCGAACATGAGGTGACCGAGACGTGTAACCAATGGCACCCCATACCATCACGCCGGGTGATATGCCAGTATACCGATGATGAATGCACGGTTTCAATGTTCGTTCACCGCCAATGTCGCCAAACACGGATGTGACCATCCTGATGCTGTAAACAGAACCTGGATTCATTCGAAAAAATGACGTTTTGCTATTCGTGCACCCAGGTTCGTCGTTGATTACACCATCGCAGGCGCTCCTGTCTGTGATGCCGCGTCAAGGGTAACCGCAGCCGTGGTCTCCGAGCTGATAGTCCATGCTGCTGCAAACGCCTCGAACTGTTCGTGCAGGTGGTTGTTGTCTTGCAAACGTCCCCATCTATTGACTCAGGGATCGAGACGTGGCTGCACGTTCCTTTACAGCCATGCGGATAAGGTACCTATCCTCTCGAATGCTAGTGATACGAGGCCATTGGGATCCAGCAAGGCGTTCCGTATTACCCTCCTGAACCCTCCGATTCCATATTCTGCTAACAGTTATTGGATCTCGACCAACGCGAGTAGCAAAGTCGCGATACGATAAAACGCAATCGCGATAGGCTACAAACCCGGTCTTTTACACTAGGCATCACAACAACGTTTCAGCACGCAACGCCGGTCAACTGCTGTTTGTGTATGAGAAATCGTTAGGAAAATTTCCTCATGTCTGCACGTTGTAGGTGTCGTCACCGGCGCCAACCTTGTGTGAATGCTCTGATTATTGATTACTAAAGACTCTGTTATTTGTATCTGTCGTGCTTTTAATCTTATGGAAAAACGCTACGAACTTACGCAGCAATGCAGTACATGTGTATTTAACCATACAGCAACTAGCCACAATACTATTAAAACAGAGCTTAGGTGCAGTTACGGATTACATTACATTTCAGCATTTCTATTCGTATTGTCCACATCATTTCGTCTTATCACCTTTCATCGGATAGTGTCGTCGATTATCGTATCTCACAAAATAATGTGGCCACTATTCAACAAGTCTGACAGTCTGCAGGAGGCCTCCCTATAAAACCTCCCTGACGAGACTTCAGTATGATATAGCTACCCATGGTGTTTACATTTACAATACATTAGGCTTATTCCATGGCTGCTCCAGAACGTTGTGGTCTCTTTCTGTACAGATGTTAATCCTTTGAAGTCGTTGTACGTGTTCCATCATGTTTCGGGAGTGCATCCAGGATATTCTTAATTCTTGTTCCGATATTTCGACTGACAACCTTTCGGTCGTTCTCGAAGTGGGTGGCTTGCAAGATTTTAAATCACTTTACATTGTGGAGTGAATGCGCATGGATATAAACATAGCAAAAAAAAAAAAAAAAAAACCAAAACATTGGCAAGAGACAAAACATAAAATTTAAGGAAATGTGCAAGCTTTTGGAGTCAATGTCTCCTTCCTTTGGCAGAAGGACTAAAGGAGAAGGTAGAGGAATGAAGGAAAAGGACTGGCAAGATTTAGGAAATGGGGAAAGGTATGGAAAAGACTCCCAGAACCCCACGTTAGGGGAGACGTATTGGACAGGTTGAGAAGGGAAGACTGATTGTTGGGCAATGCACCAGATAAGATTTGAAAACCTGAGAGCTTAAAGGACAAAGATACGGTAATGACCAAGACAGAAATCACTGAGGAAACCACAAGAGTTAATAAGAGCTGAAAGCTACGTGCTCTATATTTGGTAGACATGTGATTTGGGGAGGGTTGGGAGAATAGATCAGATAATAAAAGATATAGAAAACTAAAAGGGAGCAAGTTACTGAAAAGGAAATACAGAGAACAAAGCAATTAACTAAATTAAGACCAGGTAGGCAGCAAGAACCTAGGATATGTTGCAACACTAATTCCCTTCAGCATAGTTCTGATAAACTGATGTGAATACAGATGGCATGTGTAAAGATATAAAGTAGTTTGTGTGTGTGTGTGTGTGTGTGTGTGTGTGTGTGTGTGTGTGTGTGTGTGTGAGTGTTTGTGCCGAGCATATCTGCCAAAAACCCATGACTGATTTCAACTAAACTGGGCATACAAATAGCAAACATCATAAGTATCAGCAGTGTGGGAGTTAGAGCCTTATAGCTCCAACAGGAGAAGAGATAGGACGAAAAACTGTTTTTCAGCCCCTGATTTCTAGGTGCCATACACAACAGATGTGTTGTGTGGGAGTAGTATTGGCTCACCATTCCAGACAGGGATTACAAAGGGAGAGAGAGGGGTAGGAGGGGATGGACAGAGACAGACGGAGGAGGAGGTGTAGATGGAAAGAGAGAGAGGAGAGGAACAGATGGTCAGAGAGGGGGTGGAGGAGAACAGCACAGAGAGAGGGTGTAGGAGGAGGAGTATGAGGCATAAAGAAGGACAGGAGTGGCTGGCAGGTGAAAAAGTAAGTATCAGTGTGAGAACAGAAGTGGAAGACAAAGTGGGTGTGACGTGGAAGACGGGGAGAGTGTGAGGAGACAAGTGGTTTGCATAGTGCTGGGCCATTGAGAAATGATACTGTGGGGATCAGTATCTCCTGGCTCCCATAGGACCGGAGATATGGACATCAAACAGTTTTCCAGCCTCTGCTGTGTAAGTGTTGTTGTTGGAGAAGATAGACAGAGAGAGATAATAGGAGAAGAAAGTGTGAAGGGCAAAAATTGTAGAAGTAAACTAAGGGATGAATACAGTAAACAAATTCAGAAGGATGTAGGATGCAGTAATCATTCAGAGGTGAAGAGGCTTGCACAGGACAGTGTAGCATCGAGAGGTGCATCATACGAGTCTTCAGACTGAAGACCACAACAACAACAAAGTTATATGATTAATTCTTACTTAACTGAGGGCTAGCACATTCTTCTGAGAATTACTTCAATTAAAATCTATCCATGTTACCACAGACATGTGAACTGATCCTTCATTTGGAATGCAGGACAGGGTGTGTGAGATGCTGTGGGAAGCTTATGAACTGGTGGAGGATACACCTGAGCGAACGTAGCTGGATATGGGAATCTAGGTGGAGTACATGTCATTCCAAAATTTGGAGAGAGTGATTAGTAATGGGAGGAGCGGAAGTCCATGTTTCTTTGGCATAAGTAAGGATAGAATGGATTGTATGTGTGGATGATGGCCATGGGGTTTAATCCTCATGTTTGGCCCCTTAGTATCTTGTGTCTGTTGTGGGATTTCTTTTGGATCGTTGGTAAATGGGAGCTCCAGGTTTTTAGGGATTTAATTCCGTGGGTAGGACGCTTCTGGATTGTCAGATAATGGTGTCTGGAGCGGAATGTTCGGATGATTTTCCTTGTAAAATTATTATTGCCTAGAACTTTGAAAGGCAAATGGTAAAGTAGGACTGGTTACATCACGAAATGAAGTTCCTGAAATGGTTTTGGAGGAATCGTTGGGGTGAATGGAGATTACGATGGGCTGTAAGAAACTATAAAGCGAGAGATATTTTAAGCATAATATACACTGAGGAGACAAAAGTCATAGGACAACGACATGTGCTTACAAATGGCAATAGTATCGTGTACATAAGGTATGAAAGGACAGTGCCTTGGCAGAGCTGTCGTTTGCACTCAGGTGATTTCGTGTGGAAAGATCTCCGACATGATTATGGGTGCGCAACGGGAATTAACAGACTTATAACGCGAAATGGCAGTTGCAATTAGAAGCATGGGGCACTCCATTTCGAAAATATTCCGAGATCCACAGTGTCAAGAGTGTGCTGAGAATACCAAATTTCAGGCATGGAAAACGTAGTCGCCGACAGCCTTCACTTAACGACCGAGAGTAGCGGCATTTGCGTAGCGTTGTCAGTGCTAACAGAAAAGCAACACTGCGTGAAATAACCGCAGGAATCAGTGTGGGATGTACGACGAATATATCCGTTAGGAGAGTGCGCCGAAATTTGGCGTTAATGGGCTATGGCAGCAGACAACAGACGCCAGTGCTTTTGCTCACAGCACAACATCGCCTGCAGCGCCTCTTCTGGGCTCATGATCATATCGGTCGAACCCTATGTGACGAAAACTGTAGCCTGGGCAGGTGAGTGCCGATTTCAGTTGGTAAGAGGTGATGGTAGGGTTCGAGTGTGGCGGAGACCCCACGAAGCAATGGACCGAATTTGTCAACAAGGCACTGTCCAACATGGAGGTGCTCCATAATCGGAAGTGCTGTGTTTACATGGAATAGACTGGGTCCTCTGGTCCAACTGAATTGGCTGGAAATGGTTATTTTTATCTACTTTGAGACCATCTGCAGCCATTCATGGATGCCGTGTTCCCAAACAGCGATGGAATGTTTGTTGATAATAATACGCCATGTCATCAGGGCACAGTTGTTCACGATTGATTTGTTGAACGTTCTGGACAGTCCGAGCGAATACTTTAGCCATACAGTTCGCCCACACAAAATCCTTCACCGCTAACACTTTCGTAATTACGGACGTCTATAGCCGCAGCATGGCTCAATATTTCTGCCGGGGGCTAACGACTTGTTGAGTCCACGCCAAGTCAAGACAAAAAGTGATCCGACACGAAGTTAGGTATCCCACAAATTTTGTCACCTCAGTGTAAAGTTGAAATATGAGAATGTGATCTCGACACACTTGGTGAATGAATAATAAAACAGAAAAAAGTAGCTGTTTGCTCCTTTTATTTTCAGTGTCGACACTTGAATCGGTTACCTGGGCACTAGGTGTCAGGGCTGGTCTGTGACCTTTGCTACAGACCCCCCCGAGACGCTGCGCCATCTGTCACCTCTCCCCACTTCCCTCTGTGCAGCCGGCCTTATTGATGTCGGATGCCCTTGGACTATTTCCGCCAACAAAGGCTGGCCCCACTTGTGTTTACCTGAGTGTGTCGCCACTGCGCGACCTTCAGCGCGGAAGGCCCGACACAGGCAACGTACTGTTTACCTGCCGTCACAGAGCACAGTTGCCGGCTCCGCGTATACCGCCTGTTGGCAGCGAGGCCACCGACTGTGCTCATATATAGTCAAGCCAAACGCTCATCTACTACCACTGAAGTGATATCAGGTGTTCCCCAGGGAAGCGTCCTGGGACCTCTACTGTTCCTGATCTATATAAATGACCTGGGTGACAATCTGAGCAGTTCTCTTAGGTTGTAGGCAGATGATGCTGTAATTTACCGTCTAGTAAGGTGATCCGAAGACCAGTATCAGTTCCAAAGCGATTTAGAACAGATTGCTGTATGGTGTTCAGGTGGCAGTTGACGCTAAATAACGAAAAGTGTGAGATGATCCACTTGAGTTCCAAAAGAAATCCATTGGAATTCGATTACTCGATAAATAGTACAATTCTCAAGGCTGTCAATTCAACTAAGTACCTGGGTGTTAAAATTACGATCAACTTCAGTTGGAAGGACCACATAGATAATATTGTCGGGAAGGCGAGCCAAAGGTTGCGTTTCATTGGCAGGACACTTAGAAGATGCAACAAGTCTACTAAAGAGACAGCTTACACTACACTCGTTCGTCCTCTGTTAGAATATTGCTGCACGGTGTGGGATCCTTACCAGGTGGGATTGACGGAGGACATCGAAAGGGTGCAAAAAAGGGCAGCTCGTTTTGTATTATCGCGTTATAAGGGAGAGAGTGTGGCAGATATGATACACGAGTTGGGATGGAAGTCATTACAGCATAGACGTTTTTCGTCGCGGCGAGACCTTTTTACGAAATTTCAGTCACCAACTTTCTCTTCCGAATGCGAAAATATTTTGTTGAGCCCAACCTACATAGGCAGGAAGATCGTCAAAATAAAATAAGAGAAATCAGAACTCGAACAGAAAGGTTTAGGTGTTCGTTTTTCCCGCTCGCTATTCGGGAGTGGAATAGTAGAGAGATAGTATGATTGTGGTTCGATGAACCCTCTGCCAAGCACTTAAATGTGAATTGCAGAGTAGTCATGTAGATGTAGATGTACCACAATCTTGACTGGACTCAAAACGTTATCAAGCCACAAGTTTATTTAGGTGTGGTAATAGGTGGAAGCCTGAGGGTACCAAAGTTTCGAATCCCCCAATAATCTTCGTCAGTTTCCCCCACAATAAAGCTCCAAGGTAGGCAAACGCGTTATCTTGATGAAAATTAATTTTTCTCTTATGCAATCACTTATGAACAAAAAGAATTACTTTTAGAAAATAACACGTTCTCAGTTTCAGCCACGTTCATTTTTCAACATCTATAGCACTATGCACTTGGTAGCATGCATCAGTCACTAGGTACCTTGCTAAATCCTTTACATTAATGATTAATTAAAGTTTTATGTTAAGAGTGAAAAGACTTTTTGCTGGATGTGCCAGTGAGACTGTGTGTCTAGTGTTGCTTCCCCTGTCCAAAAAGGTTAAACTCGACATTAGTTTGCACCATTATATTGCTAATTATTCAGATACCCCCAGAATACTTCCAAAGATAACTTTCCTTACATGTTGTGGAAATTACATCCTTACGTGGCGCAAAAACAAAAACAGCACCATGAGTTCACTCATTCTCGTAATGTTGTTTACACGCCTATGATTTTTCGATTACTAAAATAATACAGTCACTAAGAATACAGATTTTTTTGTAGAGGCATATACACATCACGGCACAGGCTATATAAAGTGATTATTAGGTGCTTACTAACTTCTTCAGTGTCATTTAGGTATTATTTAAGATCTTTTGTGGAAGAAGTCGTCAATAATTAGCTTTAATAATAATGTAAATAAATATCGCTAATGTTGACTGCTTATTCCATTAATAACGTAGAGTCTTCTGTATTATTTATCTAATAATAATAATACCAAAGGAATTACTGAGTATTTGTCCCATACAAAAAAATATGTAATACAATCTGAGTAAAAGTCAATAAGTTGACAAAAACTGATAAAATCTGTGCCGTGATATAAGTGTAGAAAAAAGTATGTATTCTTATCTTAACAGTTCAAGGATCTTTGGCATGTAAAAATCTGTTTCACAAGGTATAAGGAGATGGAGTTGTTTTTGTTAGGAGAGGAATATAGTGTCACAACATGTGACTAAAGATATCATTGCGATTATTTAAACACACAGCACACGTACTTGTCCACGATAACATAGATTTAGTTTTTTTGGAGGTGGGTAACAGCGCTTAGGAACAAATACTCACTAGGATACACAACAAAAATATCTTATTGCACTTCAAATGAATATGTAACTAACAACTTATGTACAGTAAATAGGTGGGTAATATGCTACCAAAACTAAATGTGCCAATAAATATTGTAAATCAAACGTGACTAAATCGGAGAAAGTACGAGGTGGAATCCAAAATTTTTGGGCCTAGTACCGCCATCTGGAAAGTAGGTGTAGCAGACGTTTGCACCGCTAGGTGGAGAGAACTGCATATCTGGTGAGTCAGTGTGTGGAGTGGCATTCAGCTGGAAGGACGTTTTGCGTGTCCACAGTGATTTCTGTAATAGGCCTACTCTGTGTTTGGTGTGTGGCGATTTTACGATGGATCCGCGAACAGAAGTGCGCATGTGTATCAAATTCTGTGCGAATCTCGGGAAAAGTGCTACATAGATCCTTGCAATGATTCAACAAGTGTCTGGGGGACAGAGCATGAGCTACACACATGAGTTTGAGTTGCATGCTCAGTTCAGGGCCGGCCGTGCTGACGTAGAAGGTGATGTTCACACTGGAAGGCCTGTTAGCCGCACAACACCAGACATTGTCGCCAAACTTCAACAATTGGTTCGTGCAAGACTACGCCGAACCATTTAAGATCTTGAAGTGGGTCCTGGCTATGGGACATGTCAACGAATGTTGACTGATGAATTGGGCATGCTGACCGGTGTGGCAAAGCTTGAAAATGACCAAATGTCGAAATTGCAGTCGCAATAAATAATATTTTAACAGCCTAAAGCGGAATGATTCATTTAAAAGTATCACGAAGGCTGTGGACCCAGTCATCATCAAACTTCATAATTTTAAGTGTTATGAAGTCTTCACTATATGTAATTATTTGGGGTGTGGCCTTGGTTGGAAGTGAAACGTGGACGATTCAGAGTCCTGAACGGAAAAGAAAGAGGAATACAGGCTTATGAGATGTGGTGCTACAGAGAATGCCGAATACTAAATAAGTAAATCGAGTAACTAATGAAGAGGTAATACATCAAAAGGGAGAGAGTAGGGTTTCAGGGCACATCTGAACTTGGTATGATAAAAGAATACGCTGTTCTGCATATTGCATCCCTAAGTTAATCAGTATAATTTACTAAGCATCATCTAATGAAATGTTCACGTTAAACGTGTTAGTTAATTCTGTGTGTGTGTGTGTGTGTGTGTGTGTGTGTGCGAGAGAGAGAGAGAGAGAGAGAGAGAGAGAGAGAGAGAGGGAGAGAGTGATAAATTAAGTGGTTAAATTCATCAGCGGTCCTTCGTATCTCATAGCTAAATGGTTGTGTGTAAATTATCGATAATGATGTAGCGATCTATTCTGGTTATTAATTTCCACACAATTAGAACACAGCTTGACGAAAAAAGTGAAGCACCCAGGAGAGAGGGTGGGATGTCAATCTAACTTCGTGAATATACACACCATCAGTGAATATGTAAATGTTTGGAGTTGCAATTCCCTGTTATAAGGACGTGTAGAATGGCCACCTGGGTGTATTAGTGTGGTTACCAGGACTGTAAGCGTATACAGGACGTTTCAGTAGGAATGGTTAATATTCAATGACTGGGCCGGCCTGTGTGACCGAGTGGTTCTAGGCGCTTCAGTCCGGAGTCGCGCTGCAGCTACGGTCGCAGGTTCGAATCCTGCCTCGGGCATGGATGTATGTGATGTCCTTAGGTTAGTTGGGTTTAAGTAGTTCTAAGTCTAGGGGACTGATGACCTCATATGTTAAGTCCCATAGTGCTTAGAGCCATTTGAACCAATTTTGATATGACTGGAACCTTCATTCGAAGCAAAAATGTCTAGTGAACATGGACAGTAGGGCTTTATGAGCTATGAGCACTTCTTCATCTTCGATACTGTGAAATAAATCTCCTTTGATTCAAGCTCTTTGCTTTGCATATTTTGAGAGGAGGTAGCATGGAAAAAAGGGTCTGTCCGCTTGACATGGGCACTAAAGTACATACCTTAAGAGCTATGTTTCACTTTCGCTACTGTGAAACGACTACTGAAGAAGTGCTGATAGCTTTAAGGTATACATTTTAGAACCTATGTTTACTAAATGTTTCCGATTCGAATGATCGTTCCTGTCATGTGCGTGAATGCTGACATTCCTCCTGAAACATGCTCTATATAGAAAGTTTTTGCGTGTTCGTCCTTGTGGCTGGAAGTCTGGGTGACTACGGCCGTTCACTATTGTAAGAAAATTAAAGACTTACAGCCTTATGATGTTAATTATCGTGTAGCCACCAGTTTCGGCGTTTCAGCGCACCATCTTCAGGCCTTAGTTGATGCTGTTGACAAGTGTTGGTTGGTGAGATGACATAACAGTTACAAGTAGTCTGCATAAACCAGTTATTTTGGCCACTGAAGCATCGTATGTATGGATGGTTTAACCCCTTCAGCATCAACTAAGGCCTGAAGATGGTGCACTGAAGCGCCGAAACTGGCAGCTACACAATAAATAGTGGTGTCTGTACATTAAATAACGTCGTAAGGACGTAGCTGTTTCATTGGCTTACTGTATAAGGAATGTGAACGGCGTCCGATGTCGCGTGATTACCTTGAGGGACACGAATAAGCCGCATAGTTGTGTGGGACAGAGTTGTCAGTACATGAGAGAATTTGAAACGCCTCATCGTGGGTCTCCATTTGGTCGACTGTATAACGGTACTTTGAGGGCAGGCGTGTCAATTAGCATCATATTAACTAAAATCGGGGAAGAATTAAAAAGGGGAACGTAATACGAAACTTTAATAACTGCACAGTATTACTAAGAAGCAATATAATGAAAAGTAATAAAAAGCAAAGTAGCAAAGACCAAGCGGGACAGAAAGATTTAGGGCCGCATTTGTTTTTTAATACATATAAAAGAACATGTAACACATTATTGAGCTCTCTACCTTCAGTTATCGCGATCGGGATAGTCGATGAAAAAGTGGTACGCGACTGCGAAATTCGTTAAGGAGATTATTTAAAGACTCTTCAAGCTCGTTTAAAATACATAACGTGTGACGAAGTGATCAGAGGTGTTTATTGTCGGGTGAAGTGAAAATGATTCCGACACCATAATTCGAACTTTGTGTTAGCTGGTAAAAATACTCTTGGGAAACGATTATGGTTATGGAACCCACGAGAGTTGTACGCAACAGAAAGCTATAGTTTACGTAATTCTGCATTTTATGAAATTGTGAAACGCGTGTGCGCGGAACATGAAAGAGAATCTTATCCTTGGACGGTTGCGAGGACTAACTGATACAAACAACGCGCCAGGATAAAAATAGTTCACTTATTAACTGCCAGATATTAATTAACGGGCCCCTAAAATACTAAAAACAGTGCATACACCGTTAAATTGAGCCCTGCGTGTGAAAGACAATCACATCGAACAAATCGAGAGCGAAGAATAGACATGTAAGTGCCGAATTGATAGCCTTGGTCGTGTCGATATTTGGACATTATATGACACGCGTTATTGAGAACACGATATCGACCATTTTAATACTGAAAAGAAGGATAGGATCATCACCCCCAATCCCGATTCATATTTCATATTTAGTCAGTGAGAAGAAAAGTGATAATAAACAAACTACATTTCAATTTTATCCACGATTTTGGCTTCATTACGTAGTCTGGACGACATGATAAACAATATCTGTGGAAGTTGTATACAACGTGTCGTCATAATATTTAGCCAACCAATATTGCAGGACATCAAAAATGTAAATGCATGAAATTGTCCTTACAGCGGGTGTATAATGTTTGAGTAGTACGAACTATATTGAGAAACTGAACATTCATTACGTACTTGCATGTTTATCTGCGAAAATGGTCCATGTCGGTACATCAGCGTAGATTTCGAATAGAATCGCTGGAACATTGCAAACCATTCAGATTAATCGAACATGTAAATACGCATAATGCTGGTATCACCAGGATGTGTTCTTTTACCTCAGACCCGTGGCAGTAATTGGATTAAGAGTCAGCCGGAAATAACATTTAAATCAATTGACGACCATTGAGCTAGCGTCACGAATTTTCAAACGTCCACTGTCATGTATGAAGGCGAGTGACACCACGAGTGCTAACGTCGATCGAGGGCTGTCGCCGTGATCGTATTGAATGACATCGAGAGGTCACAGCTGGTCGAATCGTGCAACGCCTAGGTGTCTGAGGCATTCGGTTGTGACAGAGACCCGATATTGGACTTCGTGGTAAGGTGAGGCTAGGCATCCCGTCATCAAGGTTTCGGTCGACAACGTCTCATGACCGCAAGGGAGGATCGCCGCCTTGAGCACCAAACACACCGTAAGCCCTTGACATCTCCGCCTGCCGTCGGCGAACAAGTCATGTACTCTTTGCAACAGTTTACCCCGCAGCGTTGGCAAGAAATTTGGCAGCAGCTGCCAGACTACGGAATTACTTTCCCATGCGCAGGCTGCCATTAATACCAGAACACTAACGTCTGCGTTTCGAATAGTGCAGTGACTGAGAAGCATGGACATGATGAATGGCAAGTTGAGGCGGGGCGAGTTGATCTCTCAGTATCCTTTAAACAATCAGTCCAGCTACCTCGCACAAACGAAAAAATGGCTGACATCGTAATAAGTGTCGAAGGAATAGAAAAGCGACTGAAATCACTCAACAGAAGAAAGTCCACTGGACCTGACGGAATACCAATTCGATTCTACACAGAGTACGCGAAAGAACTTGGCCCCCTTCTAACAGCCGTGTACCGCAAGTCTCTAGAGGAACGGAAGGTTCCAAATGATTGGAAAAGAGCACAGGTAGTCCCAGTCTTCAAAAAGGGTCGTCGAGCAGATGCGCAAAACTATAGACCTATATCTCTGACGTCGATCTGTTGTATAATTTTAGAACATGTTTTTTGCTCGAGTATCATGTCGTTTTTGGAAACCCAGAATCTACTCTGTAGGAATTAACATGGATTCCGGAAACAGCCATCGTGTGAGACCCAACTCGCTTTATTTGTTCATGAGACCCAGAAATTATTAGATACAGGCTCCCAGGTAGATGTTATTTTCCTAGACTTCCGGAAGGCGTTCGATACAGTTCCGCACTGTCGCCTGATAAACAAAGTAAGAGCCTACGGAATATCAGACAAGCTGTGTGGCTGGATTGAAGAGTTTTTAGCAAACAGAACACAGCATGTTGTTATCAATGGAGAGACGTCTACAGACGTTAAAGTAACCTCTGGCTTGCCACAGGGGAGTGTTATGGGACCATTGCTTTTCACAATATATATAAATGACCTAGTAGATAGTGTCGGAAGTTCCAAGCGGCTTTTCGCGAATGATGCTGTAGTATACAGAGAAGTTGCAACATTAGAAAATTGTAGCGAAATGCAGGAAGATCTGCACCGGAAGGCACTTGGTGTAGGGAGTGGCAACTGACCCTTAACATAGATAAATGTAATGTATTGCGAATACATAGAAAGAAGGATCCTTTATTGTATGATTATATGATAGCGGAACAAACACTGGTAGCAGTTACTTCTGTTAAATAACTGGGAGTATGCGTGCGGAACGATTTGAAATGGAATGATCATATAAAATTAATTGTTGGTAAGGCGGGTACCAGGTTGAGATTCATTGGGAGAGTCCTTAGAAAATGTAGTCCATCAACGAAGGAGGTGGCTTACAAAACACTCGTTTGACCTATACTTGAGTATTGCTCATCAGTGTGGGATCCGTACCAGATCGGGTTGACGGAGGAGATAGAGAAGATCCAAAGAAGAGCGGCGCGTTTCGTCACAGGGTTATTTGGTAACCGTGATAGCGTTACGGAGATGTTTAGCAAACTCAAGTGGCAGACTCTGCAAGAGAGGCGCTCTGCATCGCGGTGTAGCTTCCTCGCCAGGTTTCGAGAGGGTGCTTTTCTGGATGAGGTATCGAATATACAGGGTGATTCAAAAAGAATACCACAACTTTAAAAATGTGTATTTAATGAAAGAAACGTAATATAACCTTCTGTTATACATCATTACAAAGAGTATTTAAAAAGGTTTTTTTTTTCACTCAAAAACAAGTTCAGAGATGTTCAATATGGCCCCCTCCAGACACTCGAGCAATATCAACCCGATACTCCAATTCGTTCCACACTCTCTGTAGCATATCAGGCGTAACAGTTTGGATAGCTGCTGTTATTTCTCGTTTCAAATCATCAATGGTGGCTGGGAGAGGTGGCCGAAACACCATATCCTTAACATACCCCCAGAAGAAAAATTCGCAGGGGGTAAGATCAGGGCTTCTTGGAGGCCAGTGATGAAGTGCTCTGTCACGGGCTGCCTGGCGGTCGATCCATCGACTCGGGTAGTTGACGTTCAGGTAGTTACGGACAGATAAGTGCCAATGTGGTGGCGCTCCATCCTGCTGAAATATGAATTGTTGTGCTTCTTGTTTGAGCTGAGGGAACAGCCAATTCTCTAACATCTCCAGATACTGTAGTCCAGTTACAGTAGCACCTTCGAAGAAAAAGGGACTAAAAACTTTATTGGCTGAAATGGCACAGAAAACGTTCACCTTAGGCGAGTCACATTCATACTGAGTTGTTTCCCGCGGATTCTCAGTGCCCCATATACAGACATTGTGACGGTTGACTTTACCGTTACTGTGGAAAGTTGCTTCATCACTAAACACAACCTTTGAAACGAAAGATTCATCTGTTTCCATTTGAGCAAGGATAAAATCACAGAAATCGGTTCTTTTAATCTTATCAGCTGCAGACAGTGCTTGAACCAATTTCAGACGATAAGGTTTCATAACTAACCTTTTTCGTAGGACTCTCCATACAGTTGATTGTGGAATTTGCAGCTCTCTGCTAGCTCTGCGAGTAGATTTTCCTGGGCTGCGAACAAATGCTTGCTGGATGCGTGCTACATTTTCATCACTCGTTCTCGGCCGTCCAGAACTTTTCCCTTTGCACAAACACCCATTCTCTGTAAACTGTTTATACCAACGTCTAATAAACCACCTATCAGGAGGTTTAACACCATACTTCGTTCGAAATGCACGCTGAACAACTGTCGTCGATTCACTTCTGCCGTACTCAATAACACAAAAAGCTTTCTGTTGAGTGGTCGCCATCTTAGCATCAACTGACGCTGAAGCCTAGTCAACAGCGCCTCAAGCGAACAAATGTACAACAAAATGAAACTTTATAGCTCCCTTAATTCGTCGACAGATAGTGCTTAGCTCTGCCTTTTGTCGTTGCAGAGTTTTAAATTCCTAAAGTTGTGGTATTCTTTTTGAATCATCCTGTATTGCTTCCCCCTACTTATACCTCCCGTGGAGATCACGAATGTAAAATTAGAGAGATTCGAGCGCGCACGGAGGCTTTCAGACAGTCGTTCTTCCCGCGAACCATATGCGACTGGAACAGAAAAGGGAGGTAATGACAGTGGCACGTAAAGTTCCCGCTGCCACACACCGTTGGGTGGCTTGTGGAGTATGAATGTAGATGTAGATGTACCTGGATAGGCTTCATGTTGTCTGCCCCTTCACTCTGTGATGGTGGATACTGGTTTAGCCGACAAAAGCAGCGTTGATGAAAATTCGAGTAAATGCCTACCAGACAAAGGCCACATAACTCCAGTCCATAGGGAGTAGCTGAAACTTAGTTAAACTATCGAGCGTTTTGTATCCTTGCATGACTCATTTAAAAAATTTCTAAAATTTCCTTTAAGTTCGTGTATTGTCTTTAAAGTACCGAAAACGCCTATCAAGTCCGTATCTAATATGCCAACATCAATTATGCACTGTTACTGACTGTCTCTGTTACAAGTTTACACCCGAAAGCAGCCAGAAGATATTTAGTCCGACCCGATATTTTGAACGTCCTAAACAGTCGCTGAACCACGCCTACTTGCGAGATACCACGTTTAGTAGGCTTCTTGTAAGAACTGCTCGCCACGATGTCTCTTTATCCGCACGAAACACGCTACGCGGAGTCTATGGTCGACATGAAATGTTCAAAAGCGAATACTTCCTAAAATAAAGCACTCACGAGGCTCGAAATTTCAAAAAATACAGAATACTATGTTCGCCTTTTGTCAACGACGTGAGAACGTATAAAACGCGCGAATTTCTTCAAATGGTTCCAATGGCTCTGAGCACCATGGGACTTAACTTCTGAGGTCATCAGTCCCCTAGAACTTAGAACTACTTTAACCTAACTAACCTAAGGACATCACACACATCCATGCCCGAGGCAGGATTCGAACCTGCGACCGAAGCAGTCGCGCGGTTCCAGACTGTAGCGCTTAGATCCGCTCGGCCACTTCGGCCGGCGCGAATTTCTTCATTTTGGTACAGATTTGATCAACGCGGCTTAGAGTAGGAGTTTACCGGAAGGCGGCTCGACTCACAGATCTGAGGCACAGAGCCCTACTGAAACGCGCGGGAAATGTTGGATTCCTGTTGGCTAGTATGTTAAGAAGCCAATCAGTTCATCTCGAGCGCTTCTACACTCGCGTATTTCTAATGCCAGCCAATCAGGTTGTCACAAGTAATGTAGAGTAGAAATCTCGTAGTTCCGAAACTAAATAAAATTAAATCAAAACAAAATACAATTTCTTTCCACAAAATAAATTGCTAATAAATGAAATACTCGACTCCTCTTCTGGCTGCCTTTTACAAAATCAAGCTCACTTGGATATGCGTCACAAATTCCCCTAGTACACGACAACTTTCTGACGAATACATTTACAAATAAAATATCACATTCTTATTTTACGTATGACTGCCATTCACTCTCTCCGTCTCTCCAAAACACACAACCAAAAGACAATGAAATAATAATTTTCCAAAGCACTTTTATTTACGTAAGAAATCTGTGGTAATGAAGCTAAAGAAAATTCCAGAAAGTTAGATTATATAGACATATCCTCTTGGTTGCAGTTTCAGTTGATACCATAGATATATTACAGCGCCTAACTCAGTTTTACAATTCTAGCACGCTTATTATGTGTTTTAGGTAAAAATTTATACCTCTGAAAGTATTGAAGTTATTGATTTGAAATTTTAACAGTATGGTCGTGTGATTCCTATCATTTGGTATACTAAGTATGGAAAAGATCGAAAAATATTTAATAGTACTTCTTCATATTCATAGAGAGTGTGTGTGACGTATTGTACGCAGCGTTAATCGAGTACACGCTCCGCTCGTCCCAGTAACCAGCGTCAGTTGTACCAGCGTGAGGACCAGATCCTGCTCTCCTCTCGACTCCCCGACAAGCCACGCTTTCAATCCAAGACGACACCTCGTAGTAATCTGCTACGTTACACTGTGTTCAGCAACGAATCACTGTTCTGCATTATCCCGGATGACCACTGTCAGCAAATTTGGCGGTGATCCGAGGAAGGGTCCCATTCTTCCAATGTTTTGGAGGGGCACAGGGGTGTTATTCTTGACGTCATGGTATGGGAGCCATCCAGTATAAATTCTGGTGTTACCTGGTAGTGACTGGGGCAACTTTGACACACAATAGCATCTCAGAGCATCCTGCACCCTCATGTGTTACCCCTCATGCGACAATATTGTGGTGCCATTTTTCAACAGGACAAAGCTCATCCACGCATGGTATGTGGCTATATGAACAGCTTGCGTGATGTGGTGGTACCTCATGCCCAGCATCATCAACATCATTCGTGACAGTGGCTAGATTGGACTGTGTCAAAATTGGGTCTTTGTACGGCCAGTTGAGCGCCCAACAAACCAAACATCGTCGTCATCATTGCTAACATCCTCAAACCTCTCCCCTACCATGTATTCCCGATGGAACATGCGTGAGACCAGCTAGGACGTCAATCCTGTCCTCTTACCTGTATCCAGGACATGAATGATCATTTACAACAGTTGCAGGTCATCTGGCCTCACGAGATGATACAACGGCTTTATGATAACCATGCCAGCGAATCAGTGCCTCCAGGGCAGAGGGGGTGCAACATGATACTGCTAAGTGGGCTCATATTGCCAATCTCTTTGTAAATTTGCGTAGACTTTGTAATCACTGAAATAATGTCAAATACCCTCCCATTCTGTCAAGTTTGTGTAGTAAATATGCTGTCTCAATCGATTAAGCATTGAGATAGGTCTCCTGGTTGGTTAAACACTCTAGATACTTCTGAATATATGCAGATAGTCATTATGTTGCAACAGCAGGTAACATGGACTGTAGAATGTATACTTTATGAGCTATGAGCACTTCTTCATCTTCGATAGTGTGAAATAAATCTCCTTTGATGCAAGCTCTTTGCTTTGCATATTTTGAGAGGGGGTAGCATGAAAAAAAAAGGGGTCTGTCCTCTTGACATGGGCACTAAAGTATATACCTTAAGAAGTATGTCTCACCTTCACTACTGTGAAACCTATACTGAAGAAGTGATGATAGCTTTAAGGTACACATTTTAGAGCCCATGTTTACTGAATGTTTCTGACTGACGGTCGTATACTTACCGTTGCGCAATAGTATCTTCCGACGATGTTGTGGAATGCGTAGCGCTGCTTCACGAAATGCTGTAACAAAACAATTTCCATTAGCTCACATACAGAAATGGCATCCGGAAACAAGATAGATGGACAGTATTGCTCATCGTAAGTGTCTAATCAATATTTCACTGTAAATTACATGTAACTAAACGAAAGTTTGACAAACTGTTTGAAAGCTGTGCATTCAGATCCATCGTCTGGAAACTACGAGAAATGTAGTGACCCCAAAGCTGGGTTGCTGGAAGGATATCCGATAATGGAAGTGCCCCAAGTTCAGTGCGGCACAAATCTTCACAAGATATAACTGTGTAGGTCACTTCTCACAACTCACGAAATGCTATATTTAGGTATAATTTGTCAGCTAAAGTCCTATTCTACCAAAACTGAAATGAACTAAAAACATTGAGAATGTCGATAATTAATAATGTTTGGTGGCATTTCATGTGAATCAGAAGAGACGCCGAAACATCTGATCAGTTTCTAGATTGTTTCTTCCCTCTACCTGAACTCTGGTGTTTGGTAAATGGTTCCTGATTCTGTTGTTTGGTTCCAAAATCAGCAAATGTCAGTAAAGCTGGCCTACATAATGTATGTAATTCAGAATAATAAGTCTGGGATAAATCGGCGAAAACCTTTTTTTTCTTTCTCTCAAGTCATTGATTGGAGTGGTGCAACAACTGAAACAATGCATGTAATAGAAAAATGGTGGACCTAATTTAAAATTAAAAATTTAAATGTTTTCTTTATACTGAATGTGAGATCAGATATTAAATATAAACCTGCTGCTGGCGTAGGTATACTGAAAGGTGTGTGGCAGTATGTAGATAGATGTATGGCTTATGCTGCAAGATGTCTGGCTGTTTGTAGGAAGTCGTGTGGCTGTTTGTAGGAAGTTGTGTGGCTGCTTGTAGGAAGATGTGTGGCTGTTTACATGGTGAAACCGAGCTCCATTGACACAGTTTAGGAGGTAGTTCAGGGATACCTTATGAGTATTCTGATGCAAGGTACTTGCGGTCTCCGGTAGCTCGTTACCGGCTAATAATGTAATTATGACTTATTCAGTTTGTTAGCCCAGTTACAATTATTTTTGTGAAAATAACTTCAGAACCATGGAAGAACCTGTGAAATGCAATCGCCAAATAGTTACACATAATTTTTTGATGTCATGTTTGCCTTTGAAGGTAAAATGATATACTGTATTCATAAAGCCTACTATTGCAATTTAGACTACGCGGCCATTATTAGATGGTATACTACAAACTGTAGTAAACAGAGCGTGTACAATATGTCTCTCATAAGAATCGTCAGGGGTATTTTCTCTGGTGTTTCAGCAGATATTTAATGTTTCGATTTTGCTTTGTGCAATTGGAGTCAGCCCAAACAAATTCTGATCATGGCGTCTTACATTGTCCGCTTGGCTCTTCGTGAGAGAATGTGGATACAATAGATGGTGCACCGCCTCACTTCAGTGTGGATGTCTGCAACCAACTCAGTGCTGTTTTGCTGGTCGCTGGATTGGAGTAGGGGGTTCTGTTCCATGGCCTGTGAGGTCACCTGACCTAAATTCCCTTGATTATTTCCAATGGGGATATCTAAAGTCACGTGTGTATGAAACCCCAGTGGAAACGGAGATGAAATTAGTTGCCCGAATTATAACTGCCTTTGATGTGATTGGAAACTCACCAGGAATATTTCTCAGAGTCTGTCAGAATGTTGTTCGCCGATGTCATGCTTACATGGTAGTTGATGGCCGTCAGTTTCAGGACATTTTGCAAGATACAGTACAAATGGTATGCTCATTGTGTCAATTGCTTTATTTGCAGTTAATTGCAAATAATTAAAAAAATGACCCGCCAGCGTAGCCGAGAGCGTTGATGCGCTGCTTCCTGGACTCGGGTAGGTGCACCGGCCCTGGATCGAATCTGCCTAGGGGATTAACGACAAGGGCCGGAGAGCTGGCCAGCCTGGATGTGGTTTTTAGGCGGTTTTCCACATCCCACTAGGTGAACACTGGGCTGGTCCCCACGTTCCATCTCAGATACACGACTCACAGACATTTGAACACGTTCGCACTGTCCCATGGATTACACTAGACCCAGATACTTGGGGTACATTAATTCCTTCTCGGAGGGTACGGGCTGGCGGCACGAAGGGCATCTGGCCACCCCTTAAAATCAACATGCCACATCCAATTAACCAGCAGACGCTGCAAGTCGGGGTAAATGCTTGGAAAGAGAGAGAGAGAGAGAGAGAGAGAGAGAGAGAGAGAGAGAGAATTGTAAATAATTAAAATGAAAAGTACACAGTAATGGGTCTTTATTAATTTTATCTCCTTAAGCTGGTTTCTCCGACCCCAGGTTTCCTACCTCAAATTGTTCAGGGGAGCATCCTCTATGTCGTGTTAAATTTTTGCACACTCTTACGGAAACACCCTGTATAATTGCACATGCGCTCTCTGTCCAAGAAAGTTCCTAGACTGATTTTATCCATGGCGTATAAGTGGCGTCGGCGCAGTGGAAGCTTGAACTAACAACCGTAAGAAATAGATGCGCATTCGACCAGTCACATGTGAGGAGGCACTATTAAGGAATAGACGTGAGACCATAATGTGTCAAGGTTGTTGTTTCACAAATCGTAACGGAGCAACGTTCTAAATCAAGTATATAGTACGTTTTCCAGAATGTTTGAGAGGAGGGAGAAGTGTGTACAAGGTTTGTCCCGCACACCTTGACTCACAAACAAAAACAACGGTGCATGGACGACGGCCGCTACTCGACTGAAACGCGTAACACGGACAAATCTTTTCTGAACTGTTCATTTACATCTACATCTACATTTATACTCCGCAGGCCACCCAACGGTGTGTGGCGGAGGGCACTTTACGTGCCACTGTCATTGCCTCCCTTTCCTGTTCCAGTCGCGTATGGTTCGCGGGAAGAACGACTGTCTGAAAGCCTCCGTGCGCGCTTGAATCTCTCTAATTTTACATTGGTGATCTCCACGGGAGGTATAAGTAGGGGGAAGCAATATATTCGATACCTCATCCAGAAACGCACCCTCTCGAAACCTGGCGAGCAAGCTACACCGCGATGCAGAGCGCCTCTCTTGCAGAGTCTGCCACTTGAGTTTGCTAAACATCTCCGTAACGCTATCACGCTTACCAAATAACCCTGTGACGAAACGCGCCGCTCTTCTTTGGATCTTCTCTATCTCCTCTGTCAGCCTGACCTGGTACGGATCCCACACTGATGAGCTATATTCAAGTATAGGTGGAACGAGTGTTTTGTAAGACACCTCCTTTGTGGATGAACTCCCAATGAATCTCAACCTGGCACCCGTCTTACCAACAATTAATTTATATGATCATTCTACTTCAAATCGTTCCGTACGCATACTCCCAGATATTTTACAGGAGTAACTGCTACCAGTGTTTGTTCCGCTATCATATAATCATACTATAAAGGAGCCTTCTTTCTATGTATTCGCAATACATTACATTTGTCTATGTTACGGGTCAGTTCGAGGAACGACTCGGCTTAGTCTCTTTGGACAGCGAGGAAGTGTACGTAGCATCGGCTGGTGCTCGGTGTTGGTACGTTCTGGTATTAGGAACGGGATTATTTGACCTTGGAGTAGGTTAAACTTGGATACAAGGATCCTTGATTGGGAAGCCACTGGGCCTTTCTAAGTAACGTTTATTTAACAAGCAGCCAAGTCAGTTTGCATACATTGTTACTTGAGAAACAGCTGCACAGAATTATTGTTATTGACCATTAAAACTTTGTACAGGCAATAAGTTTCAAAATTTTAAGAACTTATAACAAACCTTCGCCCTTAAAACAGAAAATGTAAGCAGTCACTAAAATTTGGTTTATAAAAGAACTGTAGAGTTTAATTGCAAGATTGTAATGAGAAGCGAGAGAAATTTCAATGATTTTAGCTGAACTTCGAGTGGCTTCCCGTTACACGTTATTTTGAAATCCAAAACATCTACTCAGCCCACCACTTGTAATGTCCCCACAGCAAATACCCTCTACCATGCACCAATTAATCATTTTCAAGCAAACCATCCACATTCATTCAATTTGGAAAAGTTATCTGATCTGATTTTCTCATAATAGATGCGGCGACAGCTCGTCGACGCCAAAGTATTTTCTAGTGCATTTATTCTTTGAAATAACATAGATGCATATATGCGTTCTCCATGGTTGTTAGAGTGGTAACTAGGACAGCTTCTGGAGTATCTGTTGAGGGATTGACGCGTTTCTGAGAGATACATATTCTGCTTTTCTTCTCGCTAAAGCGAGCCAATTAACATTTGTGCCGCTAGCTGTTTGTTTTGAAGAGAAAGAGATTGTAAAAGGAAAATAATTAAGGCGTGGAATCACCGGAGATCTGGACGTGTAATGGAGACGGATTTAATACACGATTTCCTCCATAAATAAGGTTTGAGATTTTTTGTTCTGGAGTGAATGAACGAATGAGTTTTTTCTGAATTATTTGTTGATCACGTTGGTCCTGTAATTAGTGGGGAAGTTTCAGCTGTGTCGAAGAGAGCCTGCAATCACTGAGTCTGCGTTAAATCGTCCAAAAAGGTTTTGTACACATCTGGAATTCGCAATCTTTCGTAAAAGGAACAAATTGTCCAAACTATTGATTCTCCCGACTGACTGCAGTGTTTAACAGTAACAATAAATGTAAAGATCTCTTACAGCAAGCCAGCCGCTGATTACCAAGAAGAAGGACTCCACCAAAGATTCTATTTGGCTGATTCTTTTTATCACTATATCACGTAATGAAACCTTATATTAACAACTATACATAGATAAAGGAGAGAAAGAGAGAGAACGAATGAAAATAGAGATAACACTAATAATCCTCCATTAGTCTAATTTTTCGCCTGTCTTATCACGGATCAGCCACGAACTGGGAGCCAGGAGGGCCTTAATTTACTGTATAGACTTAAGTGTGAAGGTGAAGGGATCTTAAAGACAACAGATACACGTCTATACAGACAAGATATTACACAGAGATAGCGGTTAGCTGCATTGATCATCTATTCTTAGATTAAAGAGACGGCAACTTATTATCCGAACATTAAAATGTTAAACACTCCACGAGAAAATCAGAATAATTGGTAAGTAAGAATAGATAAAACACAAGTGCCCAGAGGAATAACGGTAACAATAAACGCAATAGTTTGTTGAATTTACAACTAACGCTGCCTTTACCCAGCCGTACAGATAATGTGTAATTTGTATCAATCCCTGAGTGTCTGTTCTTTCAGACATGTCCGAAAGAACAGACTGTATGCGGAATCTGTAGATGTGATGCATTTGGTGTAAGCTGAAGGTGAAAATGTAGAACGGAAAGGGAAGGAACTGTTGATGTCAGCCGCTTCGGGGCTTTATGCGGAATCAGCGGCGAGGAGTGAGAGTGTGTGCTGGACTGGGAATCGAACCCGGCGTCTCCTGCTTACTGGGCACTATGTTAACCACTGGACACAGTGTTTATCGCAACTGCACGGACTATCTCAGCACGCCTCCCGAACGACCCTCATTCCCACCGGGCGCCACACATCCACGGTTCCCGTCCATGTCCTCCATGTGTGCTACTTTGAGATTCCCACAGGAGGTCGAACGTAATTGACTGAAGTCGGTAGATTCATTGCCCATCGAGGCCAATCAGTTATATGACTGTGTGGTGCCTGTTGTTTTGGGCATGTTCGAAACAACACTCATTCGTATAACTGATTTGCCTTGATGGGCAATTAAGTGACAACCTTGAGTGTGGATGCACATTTACGTTGGACCTCCAGCGGGAATCTAAAATTAGCGGGCTTGGGGGACACGGACGGCGACTGCAGATAGGTAGGGTAGTTGGGAGTGTGAGTCAGCTGCGGAGCGTGCGAAGACAGTCTGGGCATTTGCGATAAGCACTGTGTCCGGCTGGTGCAGTGGTTAACTTGTTGCTGCTGATTGCGCACAAAGTCCCGGTGCAGATGGCATCAACTGTTCCTTATCCTTCCTTTCCCTTCTCCACTGTCCAACTTCAATTTCCACTCATGCTCATAAATTAAGGATAATTGCATAATGTGGTGTCACACAATGTGGCACTACACAAAACTGGAGCTGATAGCATAGGCACATAGGGAACACAGTTGACACAGATCTGTAAGTCCACGGTATTGGTGATAAGCTGAGAAAACCGTCCCGAAACACATGTGCTACGAAACGCCATAGTTTCCTGTGCGTGTACCCTGACATCAATATGGGATATGATCACCATGCACGCGTACACAGGCCGCACAATGGGTTGGCATACTCTCGATCAGGTGGTCGAGCAGCGGCTGGGGTATAGCCTCCCATTCTTGCACCAGTGCCTGTCGGAGCTCCGTGCTCGACAGGGTTTAGGTCTGGGGAACAGGCAGGCTACTCCATTTGCCTGATATCTTCTGTTCCAAGGTACTCCTCCACGATGGCAGCTCGGTGGGGCCGTGTGTTATCATCCATCAGGAGGAAGGTGGGACCCACTGCGCCCCTTAAAAGGCGTCCCGATACACCTGACCTGTTACAGTTTCTCTGTCAAACACATGCAGGGGTGTACGTGCACCAATCACAATCCCAGCCCACACCATCAACCACGACCTCCATACAGGTTCCTTTCAAGGACATTAACGGGTTGGTATCTGGTTCCTGGTTCATGCCAAATGAAAACCCGGCGAGAATCACTGTCCAGATTATACCTGGACTCGTCCGTGAACATAACCCGGCACCACTGTTCCAATGACCATGCACTGTGTTCTTGACACCAGGCTTTACGGGCTCTCCTGTGACCAGGGGTCAGTGGAATGCACCTTCCAGGTCTCCGGGTGAATAAACCATGTCTGTTCAGTCGTCTATAGACTGTGTGTCTGGAGGCAACTGTTCCAGTAGCTGCGGTAAGGACCCTAGGAAGGCTACCTGCAGTACTCCTTAGCCGTCTGCGGGCACTGATGGTGAGATATCGGCCTTCTTGTGGTGTTGTACACTGTGGACGTTCCGTACTGTAGCGCCTGGACACGTTTCCTGTCTGCTGGAATCGTTGCCATAATCTTGAGATCACATTTTGTGGCACACGGAGGGCCCGTGCTACGACCTGCAGTGTTTGACCAGCCTCCAGTCGCCCTAGTATTCTACCCCTCATAACGTCATCAATATGTGTTCTTTGAGCCATTTGCAACACACAGTCACCATTAGCACGTCTGAAAAGTCTGCACACTTACTCACTGCACCGTACTCTGACATGCATCAACACACCTCTGTGTATGTGGACTGCTGCCAGCGCCACCGTGCGACGATTGCACGTCAAATGCACCGCATGGTCATACCCCGAGGTGATTTAAACCCGCAAACCGCCCACCAGAGCGTTGTTTCACCATCTAACAGCATTACCCTTAATTTATGAGCATGAGTGTACATAATGCTACAGCGGCACACATTCAGGGAAACAACGTCAGCTCTTTCACACTTGGCTGAGGTAAAACATCTCAGACAGCTATTTGTACAATCCACCATTGTGCCCACACCTCGTGGCAAGCTACTTTTGACACATGCAGTTGTAATAGACGTGTACAACAGAGAGAAATGCCACAATTAATTTACACATCACATCACATCACAGCAAATGAATTATGCACGAATTCGACAAATCGCTCAACACAGGCGCGCTAAAGACTGAAACAGTCAGTGCGAAAATTCGACACTTAAGTAAACTACCACTGCATTAGTTAACACCTTACGGCTAATAGAGGGAGTGAACAAATATTCATAATTCAGTGCTCAGAGAGCGCATGCTGGCAACCACGAATTTGGTAAACACAATGTGCAGTTCTACACTTCAGTTTAAACGCACAAATAACAGCGTACAGTCTGGCACTGTTGTGTCACTTCAGATCCTGCTTGGCCAAATTAAGAATGCGGGTAATCTGGGGAGACGTAGTTCAGATGAAATGTCAGGCAAGTCCCCACCATTATGAGACAGGTTAAGACAGCATCCTTCGGCACTGTCCGGATGACATGTCCCGCACCACGACCTCCTGGCCCAACAGCAGCACGCTGCGCTCTCAAGTAACTCTTCCAGTCGGCAGCAGTTAAGCCCTAGGTACACGGACCGTGCATTCGAATGCTGTTTCTGACGTCATAGCGTGGAAAGAGCACGTTGGGGAGTCTTTCAGGATGTGTGGAGCACTATCTAGGATGACTGATATTCTGAACGTGCGTCTGAAAGTTGACCAATTAGATGGAAGAACGCTACGTATACAACATGCACTCAATCTCTCTTCAGCACAGAGTCGCGGGACGCCACATTCGCTTTCTCTGGAAGTCCGCCCGCATCTCGTGGTCGTGCGGTAGCGTTCTCGCTTCCCACGCCCGGGTTCCCGGGTTCGATTCCCGGCGGGGTCAGGCATTTTCTCTGCCTCGTGATGGCTGGGTGTTGTGTGATGTCTTTAGGTTAGTTAGGTTTAAGTAGTTCTAAGTTCTAGGGGACTGATGACCATAGCTGTTAAGTCCCATAGTGCTCAGAGCCATTTGAACCATCTGGAAGTCTGTATGTACAGTGATCAGCCAGACCATTGTGGCCACCTGCCTAATAGTCGGCATGTACGCCTTTGGCACGAATAGCAATGGCAACGCATGGTGGCATGGAATCAGTGAGGCCTTCGTAGATCGCTGGAGCGAGCTGGCATCACATCTGCACACACAAGTCATGCAATTCCCCTAAATTCCGAGGAAGGGGGCGATGAGCTCTGATGCCACATTCAGTCACATCGCAGATGTGTTCGAACAGGTTCAGATATGGCGAGTTGGGGGGAGGGGGCAGACATCAACTGGAAGTCGCCACATGTTCCTCGAATCATCCCTTCACACTCCTGGCCTCGTGACAGGGCGCATTATCTTGTTGCAAAATGCCACTGCCATGGGAAAACACGATTGTCATTAAGGGTGTACATGGTCTGCAACCAGTCTACGGAACTCCTTGGCCGAGGATAGTGCCTAGCACGAACTCCACTGGACTCATGGATTCCCATGTGAATGTTGCCCAGAACATAATGGAGCGTCGCCATCTCGTCTCCATCCTAAACTACGGGTATCGCACCCTACCATCAGCATGATGAAGAAGGTGTCGGAATTCATCAGACCATGTAACACTCTGCCACTGTACCCATGTCCAGTGCCGACGGTCATGTGCCCATTTCAGTCGTAGTGGCCGACGTGGAGTTGTTAACATTGGTGCATGCATGGGTCACTGGCTGTGGGTACCCATCGTTACGAGTGTTCAATGCACTGTGTCTTCTGACACAGCATTAAAGTCTGGTGTTAGCTCCGCTGCAGTTCACCACCTGTCCTGTTTTACCAGTCTGCCCAGCCTACGACGTCCGGCATCTGTAATGAGAGGAGGCTGCCCAACCCACTACGTGTGGACGTGGTTTCACCTTGTTTTCGCCGCATATTGAAGACACTCACCATGGAACTCGTCGAACACCCGACAAGGTGTGCAGTTCCCGAAATGCTAGTGCCGAGCCTCCGGGCTATCATAATCCGCCCTCGGTCAAACTCAGATAGATCGCGCGCCTTCCCCATTCTACACACGAACAGCACGCTCACTGATGGTAGATGAACCGCAAATGTGTCCGACTAGCAGTGACACTGATCACGTGGACGGGTTTATATCGATAGTAGGTCGGTGGTCGTAATGTTCTGGCTGATCAGTGTACATATGTGATTTCTAAGCGTCAGCAAATTGAGGATCTCTCGCAAACCCCTCATTAATTGTACGATTTGTTGTAATAAAATGAGGGTAAATGTCATGTTCGTCATTTAGAATTATTGTAACTTGCGTATTATGAAAGTATGGCGTCTCAAGGTGATGGCACACTAACTCCATAAGAAATGCAATGTTGTTTGTATAATTTGTTATAATTAAATATCAGTTAATGACATCTACGAATAAAACTTTCAGTTAATAACATATGTACGGTTGAAGCTTTCAGGGGATCGTACGATGCAAAACATGGTCGCATAACAGTCATGGTCGGTATAGTGCAACGAGCAGTGTCGCAGAATTGTAAGGTTCTGTGTTCCTGGTTCGCGTTTCGCTGCACCCAAAAAGATTTTTTACTAGCCTCCGCGTTTTCTAATAGGTTCTGATGCTTTCTTATTAGTTTAATGAAAGTATATTCCATAATACTCAATGTTAATTAAATATAAGTGCTCTCTTTCTGAAGAGCGAGTTTGTTCGATTGGCTTGATCTACAAGACAGCTTGGATTACTTGCAGTTAGGTATTTCACATGCTGTATAAGATTGTGGTGGCGAATAGGAACAGTGACCAAGTAAGAATCATCTTAGAGTTTTACTAAAAAGTGAGAATGATGAAATAGTTTTTATCTTATTTGCGTCGAACTGTTTGTAATGGAACTTTTACAAAGCAATGTCTTATTGACTGGACATGGTACTTTACATTTTGCTTTATAACATGTCAATCGATATTGAAGTTTCTATTCATGTACAATACAGTCAGTACACATGACTAACATATGGACAATGGAGGAAATGAGTGTTTTAATAGAACAAACGTAGGACTTTTATGTCCGTCCATTTCGTAAACAGTATGATTTGCGAGCCAGATACAGTCGTTTATATGACTGTATGACATCCATGCTGTCATTTGACAAGCCATTTGATCAGTATTGGTATGGAGGAGAGACACCGTGCAATGTTGGTGAAACTGTTTCTTACGAACGGCAGCAATTACAGTGCTACATCGAGAGGATATTGCAGACTGAAACGTCCGAGGAGAGGCCCAAAGTAATTGGGTAAACTATGTTCTGACACAATTTGGTAGCGTGGGTTGCATACTTGTCTGGGCTAGCATACATCCAGGGCAAATTTGATTTATGTCGCTCTCCCCCTCCCCTTAATCTACTGTTCTGTTAATTGATTTATAACCCTCTGAGGATAATCCATCCTCGTGAGAAACCCTCACCCTCCACTTCACCTTAACCTATTGTTATCCTAATTGATTTATGACTCCCTGCGATAATCCGGCCCTCCCCTCCTGCATCCCCTCCTCTTGAAATTAGCAGGAAAAAAGACTCAATCAGTGATGGAAATTGAATTCAATGTTAATTACACAGCAGATAATATATTCTCTATTTATAAGAATCAATTTGCAGGAGTTGGATCTCTCTTTTATTTGGCACAAAAAACTCATCACTGTCTGCTGTTTTGGAAGATGTAGGTCTCATCACTGTCTGCTGTTTTGGAAGATGTAGGTCTCGTAAATACACATAGAAAACAACTAATTGAATTGGGAAACTCTCTGACTGTGTTGAACTGGAAGAGGTAACTTCTATTTTGTCCAGCAACTACATGTCCTAATTATGTAATTACACTGCTGCAGACTGGAAGTGTTGTCTTGTTGGAAGATTTTCGTGTATGCCCTCACCTCACCTCTATCGAAATAGACGACAGAGGGATAGAGAAACAATTAAAATCGCTCAAAAGAGGAAAGGCCGCTGGACCTGATGGGATACCAGTTCGATTTTACACAGAGTACGCGAAGGAACTTGCCCCCTTCTTGCAGCGGTGTACCGTAGGTCTCTAGAAGAGCGTAGCGTTCCAAACGAGTGGAAAAGGGCACAGGTCATCCCCGTTTTCAAGAAGGGACGTCGAACAGATGCACCGAACTATAAAACTATATCTCTAACGTCGATCAGTTGTAGAATTTTGGAACACGTATTATGTTCGAGTATAATGACTTTTCTGGAGACTAGAAATATACTCTGTAGGAATCAGCATGGCTTTCGAAAAAGACGATCGTGTGAAACCCAGCTCACGCTATTCGTCCGCGAGACTCAGAGGGTCATAGACAGGGGATCTCAGATAGATGCCGTGATTCTTGAATTCTGCATGGCGTTCGACACAGTTCCCCACAGTCGTTTAATGAAAAAAGTAAGAGCATATAGACTATCAGACCAATTGTGTGATTGGATTGAAGAGTTGCTAGCTAACAGAACGCAGCATGTCATTCTCAATGGAGAGAAGTCTTCCGAAGTAAGAGTGATTTCAGGTGTGCCGCAGGGGAGTGTCGTAGGACCGTTGCTATTCACAATATACGTAAATGACGTTGTGGATAACATCGGAAGTTCACTGAGGCTTTTTGCGGATGATGCTATAGTATATCGAGAGGTTGTAACAATGGAAAATTGTACTGAAATGCAGGAGGATCTGTAACGAATTGACGCATGGTGCAGGGAATGGCAACTGAATCTTAATGTAGACAAGTGTAATGTGCTGCGAATACACAGAAAGAAAGATCCTTTATCAATTAGCTACAATATAGCAGGTTAGCAACTGGAAGCAGTTAATTCCATTATCTGGGAGTATGCATTAGGAGTGATTTAAAATGGAATGATCATATAAAGTTGATCGTCGGTAAAGCAGATACCAGACTGAGATTAATTGGAACAATCCTAAGAAAATGCAATCCGAAAACAAAGGAAGTAGGTTACAGTACACTTGTTCGCCCACTGCTTGAATATTGCTCAGCGGTGTGGGATCCGTACCAGATAGGGTTGATAGAAGAGATAAAGAAGATCCAACGGAGAGCAGCGCGCTTCGTTAGAGGATCATTTAGTAATCGCGAAAGCGTTACGGAGATGATAGATAAACTCCAGTGGAAGACTTTTCAGGTACGGGCTTTTGTTGAAGTTTCAGGAAGATACCTTCACCGAGGAGTGAAGCAGTATATTGCTTCCTCTTACGCATTTCTTGCGAAGAGACCATGAGGATAAAATCAGAGAGATTAGAGCCCACACAGAGGCATACCGACAATCTATCTTTGCACGAACAATACGAGACTGGAATAGAAGGGAGAACCAATAGAGGTACTCAAAGTACCCTCCGCCACACACCGTCAGGTGGCTTGCTGGGTATGGATATAGATGTAGATATAGGACTGAGCTATTGCACAGTGCCACCACCCTGCAACCCTTGCGCCCTCCCCCCA
Organism: Schistocerca gregaria; assembly: GCF_023897955.1. Lineage (NCBI taxonomy): Eukaryota > Metazoa > Arthropoda > Insecta > Orthoptera > Acrididae > Schistocerca > Schistocerca gregaria. Next base: position 498,554,369 of record NC_064925.1, on the reverse strand, counting down.
AACACCTCCCAGAAAAAAATTGGTAGGAAAAAGACTCAAGCTGTGATGGAAGTGGAGCATGTCATGGCACAAAGTTTAGATCAGGGTCCATAATATATTGACATATATTCTTTATTTAATCAGTTTGTGGGAGGCAGGTCTCCCACACTTGGGAAGAGCTCACATCAGCACCCCCATCCCGCTTCCCTTGACGTAATCGTTGTAGGTAATGAGGAATGGAACGAAGTGCAGTATAGGGGCACCGTCTGGAGTCTCTACGGGTGTGTCTGTCGTCTGGGCGCCGCCACGGAGGCCACAAACCACACACTGTCCTAATTACAGATAGCAATATTACATACCACTGACCATGAACCGTACGCCAGCCTCCTTTGATCTCGAGACCCCGAACAAAGCATCAAATGGCGGCATTCTGTTGATTGGGAAATTCCGTACACGCTTCCTGTTGCCGTCTCTCTCAAGTGGCTACTTTCTGTTTGCCTGTGCGTGAAACAACGTCTCCAAACACGCGGACAGAAGTTTCCATCTCTCCTCAGGATACTGTGTTCCTACTGGTTAATGCTGGAGACAAAGGGAGAGCTGACACAATTTCCATATCAAAAGTAGAGGAAGCAGAAGTGACATAAAATCGGCAAAATTACGAAAATTCATGGAAAATACATATAAATTGAGAGAAAATACGCCAAAATGCGGGGAAGTTGAGGCAGTACTTTCATGTCTGCTTGGTGCAGGAAAACATTTGTACATGGTGTAATGGTACTTGAATTACGTAACCATTACGGCACCTCACCTCAGCCTCTCGATACCAGCAATATTCTACTGTGTTTCTGTAAAATAGTTAACATATTTCTGTGACAACATTCAGATTTGATTTCATTAATGTAGAGGTACTTCGATACATCGATATGTATATATTGCAATGATATTATTCTTACGTGTATTCTTTCTTTTGTCACTATGAGCACTGACGTACTTGTAAATCTCATTTTTGGGCGCGTAAGCGGTTATTGGAGAGTCAAGCTTTGGTCGTCATGTTAAAAAGACGCAAATTGTAGTCAATTTATGAATGTGAACTTTAACAGGGAGGAAGATATTTTCAAGTATGTTTTATATTGAGAAGTGATGTTTTGGAACGACGTGATATTGCAACAAAAGTAAAAAAAAGAAGTGTAACTTAAATTCGGAGTGCTGATTACTTTTTTACATCACCATTGTCCTAACTTGCAAAAGTTTAATCTTCAAGAATGGTTTATGAAACACATCTATAAAACTTTTGAATATCGCAGAATAACACCTAGGCTTCTTTGCATCCGAGCTTGGAATCATCACTACCTAGATTTTCGACGATTGAGCCATGAGTTCACAACGAGACCATCGTGGGAAACACGAAAAGATGAGTGCCTAGTTTATCCATTGTTTCAAAAAATGACTTTATTAACTGTGCTCTAATGACACATGGCACATAATATAACTTTGTTGTTGCCCGAAAGGTGAGCAACACTACAATCATAATTAATTTTTGACCTTTGTTGTGGTAAGGTTGTTAGAATGGGAACAAGTATGTGACAGCGGGAGGAATACGAGAAAAGTTCACGTGTAAGCACCAGGAACCAAAAGACAGTCACTGAACGTCGACAACGATAACACGGCTCGAATAGATTGTTTAACATGGATGACAACTAAATATAGAGTAATAAAATTATGTATGTCGGATCACAAGGACAGGTCTGACCCCAAAGTTATCAGCAGTCACCTAATAGATTTTTATAAAGTGTTCTTAGCTAAAGAGCGTTACGTTACTATATAGGGAATTGCAATATACAAGTACAGAATGGATCGTGTGTTTGATTCTGTGCAAGACTGTTTACGTGTTTTAAACTCTGACAAACAGTATTTACAATGTGGTTCTCTGTACTCTCTACCAATCACAACCCTGCGGTCTAAGCTAACAAATACGTTACAGAACAGTTTCTTAATGGTTTTTAACGACATTTTGCTGTAATCTGTTGAGGTAATAAGGATACATACCACTGCTGTCTTTGATGCTTTCCTGGAAAAGAGAACTATCTGCCTCTAAAGTGACATGGATCTGCGTTAAAGATGATAGAAGGTACATGGAGTAATCGATTGAGAGGGGTTATAACAAGGTATGATTTAATGGTAGACTGATGACGCGTTCTAGAGGGACGGAGGTGTTACGGCAGGTCATTTACCACGGAATTAATTTTTTCCATTGTTCGCTCAGGGTGTATCAGTTGTTTGGTATAACCTGCATTCGACTCATGTACAATTGCATGTTCTATGTGTGCCTTGGAGCGCTATCTACCTGTGATCATTAACAGCAAACTTCTCCATAACACAGTCAGCAGAGGACTTTCAGCGCATGTATCATGAATCATGCCCGCCAAACCGAGGTAAAAACCTATTTTGGCACCCTACTCTAGACGAGCGCAGACGTATGCAAAGTACTCCATTCCCGGCAACATCTCGGAAATAAATCGAGTCTTCAGCTTCATAACTGCCATGATTCTAAGTTAGTGACAGGGATTTGTGAGGTACTGCAAATCCCTGTGTATACATTTGCTTGACAGATGTTTGTGTGTGGAGGCGACTGTGTTCTGTTCACGGGGTTAGTGCAGTATGGCGTGTAATTTCGCATGTCAGACATTGCTGCTATGCATTTGTCTATTCCCTCATAAGATATCGTAGTTTCAAGTATTTTCCATTGCTGACATAAAATATATCACTGATGCCAGCACAGCAAAATTTCCGAACCATAATCGAATGTGGAAAGTGAGTCCAACACACCTCCAGAAAGCTATATATCGCCATGTATCACAAAGAATCTATGTTTTTTTTCCTTTGGTGTAGAAGGTACTAGTTTTATCATCTTAAAGTTTCCCGCCATAGTGAGTGGCATAGAAAACTTGCAGAGTTAATGTACGTTAGCTGTTGGAAATATATTTCCTGCATTGGAGTATTAACAACATTTAATTTCAAGTGGCTAATATATCGGAAACTACACTGCTTTAACTTATAGCATGTTGAATTGCAGAACTGTGTAGCTTCAGGAGTGTGTGTTTATATTCCACGATCATTTCTCTTTTCCCAACACCTTCCTAGTATGGAATAAAAATACTGCAGCAATTCTACAGAATTGATAGCTGAAGGGATTTACGTAATGTGTCTCAAACTCCTTCCGTCTGGAGCTCCAGCATGCATAAACTGCACATTTCTTCTTCGTCTTAATCCTCTGTTTTATCGCTACAATACTCTCAAACGTATCTATGTACACCAATAAGGAGTGCTAGACTCCACGGCATACAAGCATCTAGAGAGACCACGTGTAACTGGACGGGTGACGTGCGTAAGACCAGTATGGAACAGTCTTCACAGAAGTTACATTATTGGAAAGAGAATACCAGTCTATATCTCTAGCATCAAACAGTACAAATTTGGAACACGTGCGAAAGCAAAATGTCATCGTATATTGATTACGTGGAACTCAGTTCTTTCTGTTCTTTCACGAGCTGTTGAATGTAGCTGGTGCTTCTGGTCAGTTCCAGATTAAATCCGACACAATGTTGCAGGGAAGGTTGGTTAAAGATAGAGCAAGAGTTATGAGATGCATAGAGCGAGGCCATGCACAATTTTGTTCATGGTCCTTAGCTGAAAGTTTGAAAGGAGGTGCAGGTTTTGAAATTCAGGGCAGAGTGCTATATCTTTGAACTCCGACTTTACTCTACAAATTCGAGAATACTTTGTGACTCCCATCCACATAAGGGGAGATGGAAAATCGTAATAAAATCTTACCGATTTCATGCAGTTTTTGCATATCCTCTCTTCTGACAGCTATTTCCTACACTAAGAAATAGTAATGTAGGTCCACAATATGTCCACATGTATATAATACTCATAAAGCAATGGAAGGAGTGGTTCAGCAATGATACAGAAATTGAGAACTGTGCCTCAGTGTCACTGGCTGACAGCATCACGAGATCGACATGACGAGACATTTTGTTGGCCTGACAACTCGTCGAGAGTGCTGGTTTGAACATCGAGAAATTGAGTAAAATACGTTGAAATTATGGAAAACCTGATTAAATTACTAAAATTGATGGAAAACAATTAAAACTGATGAAAATACGATTAAAAATGTGAAGGGATGAGGGGACGGCCTGGGTGTATGAAAATCATTCCATTTCTCCACCGGTGTGATTGGCACATGCCATCCATGCTCTATGCGATAAAGTCCTGCAAAATAGTCCCTTGTTCCATTTGCGGTTATGCACTATAAGACATAAAAATGAAAGGCGCAGTGTAAAAAGATTTGGTGATCATGGTGACAACCACCTAGGGCACTGAAACTATGATCATATACTTGGGTGCGATGTGCCCCGCTAATACGAGGAATCAATGCTCTTGGTCTCTTCGGAAACGGAACACTGAGACATCGGCTACCCTGTCACTGTAGAACATCAGTTTAAATGTGGATGTCATCACCTTTGGAGGGCTGTTTGGAGAGTCTCCACAATGCTACAAATTTTGCCAGCTTCCATACGATGCGATGTCTTCCACATTTTTGTCAACAAGAAACACCACCTCCGTCTTTTATTTCAACCATTCTGTGTGTTGTGGGAGTAACATAACTTCATGCAAAGTCCAGCTTTCTGTGAGAACTGATGGATCGAAACTTGTTAATGCCAGTTTAATACTTGACACAGACATAAAAGTCATGCTGGGAAAAAAAGTATGACAGTGTAGAAAGCTGTAGTCATCCATTGCTTAGAAAATCAAAGTATCAAATTGCTTATGAAAGAACACCACAGGAACCATCTCTTGTGCCTGATGGTCTGGAAAGAAAAATCATTTGAAAAACACTTGGGCCACCAAAAAATATAGAGGTATGGAAATTAAGAAGCAATGAAGAAGTTTATCGCAATATAGAAAACATAAATGAAACTCTACGAAACAGGCGACTGCTATTTTTTGGACACTTATACAGAATGAACAGCAACAAATTGAACAAACAGATTTTTAAATATCTTTGGGACAAGAAGTCAACAATAGCCTGTATTCAAGAAGTTAGGAAAGATTTGGAAACAAACAACATAAGTGAAAAAGATGCAACAGAGAGAGAGATTTTGAAGAGGACAGTGTTAAAAATGGAAGGATTCCAAGGCAAGACGGATAAGAAGACAGGGTCAAAATGATCCAAGAAGAGAAAAAGGATACATAGCGAAAAGATGAAAGAATACTGGAGGAAAAAGAAAGAAGGAAGCATTCAAATTGGTGCCTGGTCCTTAGATGACCCAAAGGAAGAAAGAAAGAAGAAGAAGAAAAATAACGAGGAGGGACAGAGAGAAAGAGAGAGAGAGAGAGAGAGAGAGAGAGAGAGAGAGAGAGAGAGAGACTGTGCTGTCAGCGAAGTCTCTGACACCATTAAATTGTCGTGTGAATAATGTAGTAACCATAGTAATACGTTAAAGATCAGGAAATGTACAGGGTGATATTATTTATAGACTGTCACTCGATATTGATGAATTATAGGTGTTATGTATCTGAATTTCTTTGTGCAGTCCGTGTATGCTCTGCATGGTTGTGAATTTCCTTCTGTTCATCAGTGTGTTTTTCTTTCTCATTGTCTGTCTAGTCAGTGATGGGTGGAGTACGAGATTATCTTCTAACTAATGGAACAGTGCTCTCGGAACGTAATGGCTTTCCAGGCAATAAGCAGGAGTCTGTGAGTTCGCGGGGAACATCTCTTACTCGCGGGAATCATGTGGATTCAGATGCTGTATATCGAACTCAAAGAGATTCGGCAGAATACGGGACAGGTAAGTGATACTCTGGCGACGTGGAGCTGAGGGGTAGGCTCTATACCGTTTCTTCTACGTGTTGTTTGCAAACATATTACAACCTCTCACATTCGTCTCATGAAGCGAATGCAATGAGAAAATCAGGAGGTTTTTACCGAGAGACAGAGGGATGTTGGAACATAGATGGACGGATAAGAAATAAGGAGCTTTTGTGCAGAACCTGCGAGAAAAGGAATATGTGAGAAACACTGACAAGACGAAGAGACAGTACTCGTACGATAGTGCATGGGTTAAGACGTCTGAGAACGGTGTGCGCAGAGTAACTTGGCCTGTGTCGGCGAAGATGGCGGGGCAGGGCAGGGGAGGGGGTCAGGGGACGACGCTACCGGTGGAGGTTCCAGTCTGAAAGACCACCATGGTGTAGGGGGAGCTGCACTTCGACAGATGAAGCCTGTGCAGAAATCAGTATGTCGCATAACATTTAAGTTACAATTAGAAGGTCTGCAAACGATCGTGTTAACAGGTTATTTCAGTATCACCACTAATTGAACGCCGGCCGCTGTGGCCGAGCGGTTCTAGGAGCTTCAGTCCGGAACCGCGCTGATGCTACGGACGTAGGTTCGAATCCTGCCTCGGGCATGGATGTGTGTGATGTCCTTAGGTTAGTTAGGTTTAAGTAGTTCTAAGTCTAGGGGACTGATGACCTCAGATGTTAAGTCCCATAGTGCTTAGAGCCATTTGAACCATTTTTTAACTAATTCAACAAACATAGGCGTTAATGTTCAACAGCTTCTCACTTCAGAGATGTAAAACAAAATTAGCTTAGGGGGCCACGTCGCTTCCTGCGATACTGAAAATGTAAAACAAAGAACATGTGACACGTGGAAGTTACAGGGTGTTTCAAAAAGAATACACGTATTTTAAACACATGTTTTATTGAACTGTAAGACACACAACTATGAAACTCAGGACGCATATATAGGAATCTCTCAAGTTTAGATTACTCTGCTCAATATGTCCTCCACCCGTGACAGGAGCAATATCACATCGATACTCGAATTCTTCTCGAACTCAAGCAAGCATGTACATCCTCACTGATCTTAAGGCTCCGGTTCTTAAACTCTTCTAGGTTCTGTGGTATTGCTAGTACATAGACATTGTCCTTAATGAAACCACACCGGAAGAAGTCACAGGGCATGAACTCTGGAACTCTGGTGACTGTGGAGGCCAACTAAGAAGTGCTAAGTTCTGTCTGGGAACCAATCCGAAAGCTCGGTAGAGTTGTCTCACATACAGAGTGCTTCTGTAAGAGCTTTTAGGAATTTAACAGGATAGAGGATGCTCCACTGAACAATTTGAGGTAGGAAACCAGGTCGGAGACAGCAGCCTAAGAAAGATAATAGGAATAAAATCACATTGCTGTGTACTTTTTTTATTTACATTAGTTACAGTTAACTGCAAATACCATCATCGACACGATTAACGTACCATCTGTACTATATCTTACAAACTGTGCTGAAACTGACGTCCATCAACCTCAATGCAAGCATGACATCGCTGAACAAGATTCTGATGCACCCATACAAATATCCCTGGTGAGTTTCAAATCACATCATAGGGAGATACAATTCTGGCAGCTAATTCCATCTCTTTACCCACTGGTGTCTCATACACAAGTGATTTTAGATATCCCCGCTGAAAATAATAAAGGGGATTCAAGTGAGGTGACATCGCAGGCCATGGAATAGAGCCCCCTACTCCAATCCGGCGACCAGGAAATACAGCATTGAGATGGCTGCTGACATCCACACTGAAGTGAGATGGTGCATCGGCATGCTGTATCCACATTCTCTCACCAACAGCCAGTGCTACCCCAGACAATCACAGCAAAAGTACTACACTGTGTGACTCTACTACAGCGTGAGGGTTTCCTCATCCCATACACGGGTGTTCTTGCTGTTCGAAATATCACCACGATCAAATGAAGTCTCGTCAGTGAGCAGCACGATTTGGATGAAATCTGGTCGATCAATCCACTATTGAAACAACCACTGACACAATGTGATCCTTGGTGCAAAGATCAGTCACAAGCATGTAATGGACTCTTTGTGGGTGATACGGGTGTAATTGTTGTTCGTGTAGTACTCGGCACACGCTAGTATGTGCTGCGCCCATTTCACGTGCAATACGAAGAGTACTTTCACTGCGGTCCTCTGCAACACATTCCAGCAGCTCCTCTTCAAAACCGGATGTGCGAGTGGTCCTCATATTGCCAGATTCCTCGTTTCTTCCTTCCCATGAAGCAGTCTGATGCATTCGCCGGTCGATAGAAATAAACGCTCGTTGTGGCGGATGATGCGTTTGTTAGGAAATCGTTTCCTGTACAAGCTTTCAGCAGCGAGAACAATGCAACATACTTACCCGTACACAACGTGCATGTCAGTGAGTTCTGCGAAACTGCACCGGTACTGCTCCATCGTATTGCACTGTGCGTCTCTGAATAACGCTGGAGAATGAATGGGTCTGTCTTTGATTCATAGCACGTTCTGTCATGGAAGAATGTAAATACGATAAACAGAGCCACCTTATGGACAAGAAAAGTAAACAAAACCTGCATCCTGACTTCCTAGTAAACAGGCTCGTCTTCCTTGTTCGCTTCTAGGACATAAAGAATGTACATGTAAATAAACGGCGCAATACATGAAAACTTGTACGCATGTTAGTTGTAAATAAGCTGGAAGACAGTAATTCTAGACAAAGTGGTAGACAAGTTTACTTCCATAACTTCTTGAAGTTGCTTCTTCGAACCCAGGTCCCTTACCTCAAATTGCTCAGTGGAGCATTCTCTATCCCCTGTTACATTTTTGCACGTTCTTACGGAAACACTCTGTATTACGCATTTGGCGACTCCAGTGAGGGGGTGCCCTGTCTCGTTGGAACAGGAAGTTCTTCTCTCACAGCCTCAGAGACAACCAGTTTTGTAACACAGCAAGATGCTACCAAGAGGTAACCGTGTGTACATCAAAGAAGAATGGGTTGTAAACAGATGAATGGGATATCGCACAAAATACGAGGGTTGGAACTTAAATAGTGGCAATTATTTTTATTCACAACCGCTACAACAGAGTTACGTCCGCAGCTCGTGGCCGTGCGGTAGCGTTCTCGCTTCCCGCGCCCGAGTTCCCGGGTTCGATTCCCAGCGGGGTCAGGGATTTTCTCTGCCTGATGACTGGGTGTTGTGTGATGTCCTTAGGTTAATTAGGTTTAAGTAGTTCTAGGGGACTGATGACCATAGATGTTAAGTCCCATAGTGCTCAGAGCCATTTTTGAACAGAGTTACATATTTGCACCTGTTACAGTCCTTCAAAGTAGTCACCAGCGTTGTGTAGAACCCGTTGCCAGCGATGTGGAAGGCGTAGTATACCGTTAGCAGAGCCTGTTCTATTGATGGTGCTAATAGAGCGGTCTAAAGTTATGGTGATTCTCACGTACGACTGTCATGGTGTTATCCTAACGCATTACGTTCCTCTACAGCAGACCATCAATGCACGGCATTACTGTTCGTGTTTGGAGCATCACCTGCGACCAGCTTCGTGAAAGAAGCGGCGACACTTTCTGCACAACCCACCCATCATTTAGTACGACAATGCACGGGCGCATACGGCGCAAGCTGTGGCTGCTCTGTTCGGTCGATGGGACTGGGAGGTACTTACTATACCATCCACCATACTCACCGGACTTAAGTCCTTGTGACTTTGATTTGATTCGGAAGATGAAGGAACCACTTCGTGGCATTTGCTTCGGAACTGTTCCAGAGATTCGACCGCCAGTAGACCGCTCCATTCGCACCACCAACAGAACAGGCTCTGCTAACGGTATACTACGCCTTCCACACCGCTGGCAACGGGTTCTACACAACGCTGGTGACTGCTTTGAAGGACAGTAACAGGTGCAGACATGTAACTCTTTTGTATCGCTTGTGAATAAAAAATTGCCACTATTTAAGTTTCAACCCTCGTATATAGTTGAATCACGTACAGGATCAATGTAGGCCTCAAATTCGAGCAGTGTGTTTGTTTGGTTTCCTTGTCGAAAGTCGATCCATACCGAAACATGACACGTTGTACGAAAGTATCATTATTGTCAATAGCGTTCTGAAGCTCGCCAGAAAATGCCGCAAGTTTGCGTTCGTCGTCATGACGCAGAGCCTGTAAACACCTGTAACTCGTACGGCTTCATAACCAACCGACGTCACAAAACACGCCAAACTGTTGTAACTGCAAACTTCAAAAAAATTTAAAAAAAAATGTCTCTTAGCACTATGTGACTTAACATCTGTGGTCATCAGTCCCCTAGAACTTAGAAGTACTTAAACCTAACTAACCTAAGGACGTCACACACATCCATACTCGAGGCAGGATTCGAACCTGCGACCGTAGCGGTCAAGCGGTTCCTAGAACCGCAGTTGATGTTTTACCAAATTCCTGATATTCATGGTACACTCGTGAAATGGTCTTACTGAAATATCCCTACTTCATCGCTACGTCGGAGATGCAGCCGCGCGGGAGTAGCCGAGCGGTTTAAGGCGCTGGAGTCATGGACTGTGTTCGAGTGCTCCCCTGGGCATGGGTGTGTGTGTTTGTTCTTAGGATAATTTAGGTTAAGTAGTGTGTAAGCTTATGGACTGATGACCTTAGCGGTTAAGTCCCATAAGATTTCACACTCGGAGATGCTGTGTTCCGTCGCTCGTACGCCGACTATAGCACCACGTTCAAACTCACTTGAATCTTGATAACCTGCCATTGTAGCAGCAGTAACCGATCTAACAACTGCGCCTGACACTTATGTCTTATACAGGCGCTGCCGACCGCAGCGCCGTATTCTGCCTGTTTACGTATCTCTGTATTTGAATAGGCATGCCTATACCACTTTCTTTGACGCTTCAGTGTACTTTGTAATACGTACATTCTTTTTGAAACAGTTTGTATGTGTCAGTCTCCTGATAACGTGTTCGGAAAAATCACATAAACGTAAAATTTTCTTCTCCTTTTTAAGCGTTTTTCTTAAGCAGTGAAAACCTGGGAAGCACCTGTAGCCATACTACCTGATCAAATATATCTGGACACTTAATACTGAAGATTCATTGGGTGTGTCGACTGTTCGCCTTTATGACGATTTCAGTTCTTCTGTGGACACTCTCCATGAAGTGTATGAATGTCTGTGGAGGAATGGGAGCCTCTTCTTTCTCAAGAGTGTAAACCTGAGAATGCGTGATATTGGACGCTTGTGTCTGAAACGTAACCGGCGTTCTAATTCATCCAAGACGTGTTACATTGCTTTCAGGTCGCTGCTGTGAGCAAACACTCCATTTCAGGAATGTTGTTGTCTTTATGACAGGGTGTACTATCAAGGTGATGCAATCAGTCATCGCCTGCAAACTGTTCGTCAGCTGTATACTGTAAAAAGTGTTTTCATAACCTTCGGAATTCGGCATCTATTTAAGCACAGGAAGCGGATCTCAAGCTAACCACGAAAAACACCCCCAGTCCGTAGCCCAACCTTCTCTGTACTTCACTCCTGACACTACACACGATGGCAGCTAAGGTTCTCCAGACAATTCCAAACCAAATCACTTCCATCGGCTTGTTGCAGGGTACAGCGTAATTCATCATCACCACTGACTCGTTTCTAGTCGTTAATTGTCCAGCGATGTCACTCTTTACACCTCTTGAAGCGTCGCTTACCATTGGCTGCCAAAGTGTGTGGCTTATCCCGAGCAGCTCGATCTCTGTACTCCGTTCATTTTAACAGCCTGCATGCAGTCACAGTGCTAGCTGCACTGTTAGTAGCAAACAAGTGATTCGTTCCGCTAATTTCATGCCATTTTTTTTCAACCGCTCTCCGTACGCTCTGCTCTCCCTGTCCTTTAGTTCATGAGATCCGCCTGGTCTTGTTTACATGTGGTTGCAGCTTCGCGTTTGAACTTCACATTCACGTCACCAACAGTCAACTTGGGCAGCTCTAGAATTCTCGAACTGTCCCTGTGGATTTCTTATTCAGAAGGCATCCAACGATTGGTCACGTTAAAAGTCACTGAGCTCTCTGGACATACTGATTTTACTGTTACTGCTTCTCTACTGACAGCAGAATCTTCTCCGCATCCTTTTATACTGGCGAGTCTGCCTCCAATGACATCTAGTAGTGAATTACCACATTACACACAGGTGTCCAGTTATTCCTGATCAGATTGTGTGTATTTTCTCCCCTTTTCTTTATTGAAAGACTGAAGCACACTACAGGTCATTAAAAATGCTACACCAAGAAGAAATGCAGATGATAAACGGGTATTCATTGGACAAGTACATTATACTAGAACTGACATATGATTACATTTTCACGCAGTTTGGGTGCATAGATCCTGAGAAATCAGTACCCAGAACAACCACCTCTGCCCGTAATAACGATCTTGATACGCCTGGGCAATGAGTCAAACGGAGCTTGGATGGTGTGTACAGGTACAGCTGCCGATGGAGCTTCAACACGATACCACAATTCATCAAGAGTAGTGACTGGCGTATTGTGACGAGCCAGTTGCTCGGCCACCATTGACCAGACGTTTTCAATTGGTGAGAGATCTGGAGAATGTGCTGGCCAGGGCAGCAGTGGAACATTTTCTGTATCCAGAAAGGCCCGTACAGGAATTGCAACATGCGGTCGTGCATTATCCTGCTGAAATGTAGGGTTTCGCAGGTATCAAATGAAGGGTCTTAACACATCTGAAATGTAGCGTCAATGCTTTCAAAGTGTCGTCAATGCGAACAAGAGGTGACCGAGACGCGTAAGCAATGGCACTCCATACCATCACGCCAGGTGATACGCCAGTATGGAGATGACGAATACACGTTTCCAATGTGCGTTCACCGTGATGTCGCCAAACACGGATGCGACCATCATGATGCTATAAGTAAAACCTGTATTCATCCGAAAAAATGACGTTTTGCCATTCGTGCACCCAGGTTCGTCGATCATTACACCATTGCAGGCGCTCCTGTCTGTTATGCAGCGTCAAGGGTAACTGCAGCCACGGTTTCCGAGCTGATAGTCCATGTTGCTGCAAACGTCGTCGAACTGTTCGTGGAGATATTTGTTGTCTTGCAAACGTCCCCATCTGTTGACTCGGGGATCGAGGCGTGGCTGCACGATCCGTTACAGCCATGCGGATAAGATGCCTGTCATCTCGACTGCTAGTGATACGAGGCCGTTGGGATCCAGCACGGCGTTCCGTATTACCCTCCTGAACCCACCGATTCCATGTTCTGGTAACAGTCATTGGATCTCGACCAAAGCGAGCAGCAATGTCGCTATACAATAAACCGCAATCGAGATAGGCTACAATCCGACCTTTATCAAAGTCGGAAACGTGATGGTACGCATTTCTCCTCCTTAGACGATGCATCACAACAACGTTTCACCAGGCAACGCCGGTCAGCTACTGTTTGTGTATGGGAAATCGGTTGGAAACTTTCCTCATGTCAGCACGTCGTAGGTGTCGCCACCGGCGCCAACCTTGTGTGAATGCTCCGAAAACCTAATCATTTGCATATCACAGCATCTTCTTCCTGTCGGTTAAATTTCGCGTCTGTAGCACGTCCTCTTCGTGGTGTAGCAATTTTAATGGCCAGGAGTGTAGCTAGGGGTGCTTCCAAGTCTCTCAAGCACATTTTATAATGTGTTTGCTTCCTCGTCTGCACCTTTCGAGAAAAATTTAATGGCGTAGCTCTTAACAATACGTGCCATATTATGAAAAACTTTCTATACACGTATGGTGTAGACGATTGCGGTGGTGTGCTGTGTAGTAAAGAGAGAGGTGTGAGAGCAAGTGTGTGGGTCGGCAGGCAACACTCAGCTCAGGCGGCCGCCCCTTCGGGACATCGCGGTAAACTCGTCCAGTGAGAATGCATTTCTGGTCCAGCGCCGCCAACTCTACTCGAAGGAGCTGTGTGGGGTGACAGAGGTTGGAATGTATGCAACAAACAGTCGAGGATACTTTGTGTGTTCATGTATGATGTATAGGTTGACACATGAGAGGAAGTAGTGATGGACTGTAGCTAACAGACAGAAGACTGTTGGGGAGAATAATAAAATAAAAATAAAAGGAAGTTAGCATCTGTCTATACAGGCTATCTAAAGCTGCTTTTCCCCTACCCATGGACAGCACAAGTACCGCATGGTTATAATTAAAATGCAACTCCTTACAGACGTCCAGTGCGGGCTGTAATTATGTTGTCGTTGTGCTCTTCAGTCCTGAGACTGGTTTGATTCAGCTCTCCATGCTACTCTATCCTGTGCAAGCTTCTTCATCTCCCAGTACCTACTGCAAGCTACATCCTTCAGAATCTGCTTAGTGTGTTCATCTCTTGGTCTCCCTCTACGATTTTTACCCTCCACACTGCCCTCCAGTACTAAACTGGTGATCCCTTGATGCCTCAGAACATGTCCTACCAACCGATCCCTTCTTCTAGTCAAGTTGTGCCACAAACTCCTCTTCTCCCCAATCCTATTCAATACTTCCTCATTAGTTATGTGATCTACCCATCTAATCCTCATCATTCTTCTATAGCAACACATTTCGAAAGCTTCTATTCTCTTCTTGTTGAACTATTTATTGTCCATGTTTCACTTCCATACATGGCTACACTACATACAAATACTTTCAGAAACGAGTTTCTGACTCTTAAACCTATACTCGATGTTAACAAATTTTTCTTCAGAAACGCTTTCCTTGCCATTGCCAGTCTACATTTGATATCCTCTCTACTTCGACCATCATTAGTTATTTTGCTCCCCAAATAGCACAACTCATTTACTACTTCAAGCGTCTCATTTCCTAATCTAATTCCCTCAGAATCACACGACTTAATTCGACTACATTCCATTATCCTAGTTTTACTTTTCTTGATGTTCATCTTATATCCTCCTTCCAAGACACTGTCCATTCCGTTCAACTGCTCTTCCAAGTCATTTGCTGTCTCTGACAGAATTACAATGTCATTGGCAAACCTCAAAGTTTTTATTTCTTCTCCATGGATTTTAATACCTACTCCGAATTTTTCTTATGTTTCCTTTACTGCTTGCTCAATATACAGGCTGAATAACATCGGGGATAGGCTACTACCCTGTCTCATTCCCTTCCCAACCACTGCTACCCTTTCATGCCCCTCGACTCTTATAACCGCCATCTGGTTTCTGTACAAATTGTAAATAGCCTTTCGCTCCCTTTATTTTACCCCTGCCACCTTCATAATTTGAAAGAGAGTATGCCAGTCAACATTGTCAAAAGCTTTCTCTAAGTCTACAAATGCTGTAATTATAGTGCAGCGAATATGCTAATGTGTTAATGCGGAACCGATTTACGCTGGAAAAATTTGTTACAGATTTGGCCACCAGGTGCAAATCATGCTCTGTATACTGAAAGACAGTATGACATTCACGATGTCATGTGGCAAGCCATAGAATAAGTGAACAGTAAGGCTAACGTGTAGAAGACTGTGTGCTGTCACTGAAAGTGTTGTATGTGAACGACAGCAGTTACAGTACTGCACTGAATATTGCCGACTGAGAGGTCTGAGGAGATGCCTGATGTCATTAAATGGTTTAAAGAAGATGATAATCAAATTCGTAAACGCAAGTGAGCTTCGTGTGGCACCTGAAGGAGCAAGACGTTCTGTTCCAGTGGAAGTTAATGACGAGGTTGCTGTTGCTGTAACTGACCGTGCAACACAAGCTCTGTCTAATGCTAGTGCTCGTGGAGAGTCACGAGAATTGTCCACGCCGTGCTTAAAGTACAGAAAGTTTTGCGCTTTATTTCCCACTGGTCCCCGTAGAGGATCCAGATGGCGCAGGAACTGAAATCTCACGATATGTAGCAATATTCTGAATTTGCTCTTCGTTTTCTGGCATGGATCAAAGTTGATGACATGCGACCGAACGTTTTTCTATGGAGTGACAAGGCGCATTTTAGATTACAGTGTGCAGTGATTAGATAGAATTGCCGAATTCGGGGTACTTTAATCCGTGTGTTGCGCACATAGGGCCACTCCACTGCCAAATGTGACTGTGTGGTGTGGATTCACAAGCACTTTTATTCTTGGCACACCCAGAATATCTGTCAGGTGTACTGTGACGTTAGCACGTTATTGAGACCTCCTTGCATAGCATGTGAATCCTGCTTTGGAAGAGTGCAGCTCTATGGAAACCACTGCCTTCATGCAAGATGCTTCATAATAACATCAACATTATACCTTTCTCACTTGGTTGACCTTCTCTGTTCATGCCACTTTCCTAATCTATTAAATGTCGAAAAATTTCTACACGTGCGACCTTAACTTTTTCCAGCATATTGAACGTTCGAATAACTTACGCGTTTGCTGCCGGGTGATGTCGTCGATCACCGCCGATATTTCGACAGGACACACCCTGCCATTCTCAAGGCACAACTGCAAGGAGGAAGCAATGTAAAAGGGAATTTAATATCTCGGTTCACAGAGGAGAAACATGGAAGATACCACACACAGAACAAGTGTCAACACAAACAAAGATAACCAACATCAGAAATATCGATAATGATTATTAATCATTAGGTGAGGTAGCACTAATTCTGCCCCTCTGTTTTTTTATGGGAGACAGAGCCGGATTCCAAGCTGCATTTAAACAAAATCCACAATCTCTGTTTATAAGGTTACTTGATAGTTTGATTTCAACAGCTTCCTTAATAACACTATCCCAATAGCTGGACCTGCACGCAAGAATCTCCGTGTTGTTATATTCCATAGGATGACCGCTGACAAGGCAATGTTCTGCAATAGCGGATTTGCTCGGCTGTTGTAAGCGTGTGTGACGCTTATGTTCAATACACCGGTCTTCCACAGTCCTGATTGTCTGACCAATATATGACATGCCACAACTGCAAGGAATACGATAGACACCAGCCTTACGCAAACCAGAATCATCTTTTACTGACGCCAACAGGGCCTTAATATTAGAAGGTGGTCGAAGAACACATTTCACACCATATTTCCGCAAAATACGGTCAATCCTGTTGGAAATGCTTCCTGTGTGAGGTAAAAAGGCCGTAGACTTAGGTGCCACTTCGTTGCTATCGTCACTCACCTGTTGCACAGAAGGCTGATAGGGCAACGCACGTTTGATTTGCCTCTCGCTATAACCATTCTGACGAAAGGTGACTTCGAGATGTGCTAGCTCAGCTGCCAAACTTTCAGGGTCTGAGATAACGTGGGCCCTGTGAACCAAGGTTCGAAGTACACCTTCACGCTGAGCTGGATTGTGAAAACTATCAGCTCGAAGATACAAGTGTGAGTAGGCTTCCTATAAACAGAATGTCCCAACGTAACATCAGTCTTACTTCTGACCAACACATCAAGGAAGGGAAGGCATCAATTCTTTTCCACCTCCATAGTGAACTGAATATTTGGGTGGATTGAAGTCAGGTGTTACAAAAACGTTTTAAATTCTCATTACCATGAGGCCAAACAACAAAAGTATCGTCTACATTTCTGAAAAAACACGCAGGTTTCAAGGTCGCCGACTCCAGTGCACGTTCGTCAAAGTCGTCCATAAACAAATAGGCCACAACAGGTGACAACGGGCTTCTCATTGCAACTCCATTAGTCTGTTTGTACTACTGACCATTGAATAAAAAGTAAGTGGAAGTCAGCACATGCCGAAACAAATTTGTTAACTCGATACCAACTACAACGAAGCAGAGAGTGGAACGCGAGTAAAAAGAGAAACCACATCAAAACTGACTAAAATATCAGAGTCATTCAAACGCGATCCCTGCAATCGACGTAAGAAATCTGCAGAGTTCTTAATGTGGTGTTCACACCTACCTACTAGTGGGCTCAACAAACTCGCAAGATGTTTAGCTACACGATATGTCGGAGCACAAATATTAGAAACAATAGGCCTCAACGGGACAGCCTCTTTATGGACCTTAGAGAGGCCATATAATCTACGTGGTTTAGCACATTAAGTATTGCCTTTAGTGGAACAGGTGAGTGATGATAGAAACGAAGTAGCACCTACGTCTACAACCTTTTTGCCTTACACAGGAAGCATTTCCAACAGGATTGGCCGTATTTCGCGGAAATATGATGTGAAATGTGTTTTTCGACCACCTTCTAAGATTAAGGGCCTGTTGGCGTCCGTAAAAGATGATTTTGGTTTGCGTAAGGCTGGTGTCTATCGTATTCCTTGCAGTTGTGGCATGTCATATATTGGTCAGACAATCACGTCTGTGGAAGACCGGTGTACTGAACATAAGCGTCACACACGCTTACAACAGCCGAACAAATCCGATATTGCAGAAAATTGCCTTGACACCGATCATCCTACGGGATACAGCAACACGGAGATTCTAGCTTGCACGTATAGCTATTGGGATAGTGTCATTGAGCAAGCTGCTGAAATCAAACTATCAAGCAACCTTATAAACAGAGATGGTGGTTCAAAATGGTTCAAATGGCTCTGAGCACTATGGGACTTAACTTCTGAGGTCATCAGTCCCCTAGAACTTAGAACTACTTAAAACTTAACTAACCTAAGGAGATCACACACATCCAAGCCCGAGACAGGATTCGAACCTGCGACGGTAGCGGTCGCGCGGCTCCATACTGTAGCGCCTAGAACCGCTCGGGCTCTCTGGCCGGCAGAGATGGTGGATTTTGTTTAAATGTAGCTTGGAATCCGGATCTCTCATTAAAAAACAGAGGGACAGAATTAGTGCTACCTCACCCGTTGCTTAATAGTCACTATCTATATTTCTGTTGTTGGTTACCTTTGGTTGTGTGTTGACTCTGCGGTTACTTGTTCTGTGAGTGGTATCTTCCTTGTTTCTCCTGTGTGAATCGAGGTATTAAATTCTCTTGTACATTGCTTCCTCCTTGCATTTATGCCTTGAGAACGGCAGCGTGTGCTCCTCTCGAAATATCGGCGGTGGTCGACTACGTTATCCGGCAGCAAACCCGTAAGTTATTCGACTATTTCCACACGTCTTTCTTCGACTGAACGCTCCAGGATTGCACCTGGTGGCCAAAATTGGAACTAATTTTTTTTTGTGGTGTAAATCAGTTCTGCATTAATGCATTACCATATCTACGAAGGTTTGCTGCCGTACGGTTAACTACAGCCCACACCATTAGTAGCTGCACTTGATTTATGAGCACCTGGCAGAAAACAGAGCAGGCAGCCAGACTGACCTTTCCGAGCCGCACCACCCGGCTGGGCTGCGTGGCGGCCTGGATGGTGACGTTGCAAGGCGCGGAGGCGGCCCTGTCGCAGTGGAACTCGCAGTCCGCGCTGCGCAGGCGCACCAGCAGGTCAGCGATAGGCCGCCTCAGGTCCATCACCAGCACCGCCGTGTGGCTGCAACAGGAGGGCAGACGTCACTCACAGGAAACCCCTCGAGTGCGACGTCGTAAAAGGCCAACGATGTTTGCGGCATTCGACGTCACACATTGCCTACCACGTAAGTACAATACTGGCTGTAATGGCAGCCCGGGGCGGGGCTGGAGGTATCCACTGGTGAGCGCAGCATGAGGCTACGGAGCGTGGTTGAAATGATTAGTCGACGAGGAACTCGTAACAATGCAGGTTCATCTCCAATTTATTTTATAGGCTACAGGTTTCGGCGATATAGTACATCATCAGGCTGATTTTCTTGTAATTCCCAAGAATTGTTGCCTCGTACTTTCTTAGATTAAGTCACATTTGATTCACAATACTTATTGGCACATTTAGTTTTGGTAGCATGACACCCAACTGTTATCTGTACATAAATTGTTAGTTTCAGATTCATTTGAAGTGCAATAAGATATTTTTGTTGGGTGTCCTAGTGAGTATTTGTTCCTAAGCGCTGTTACCCACCTCCAAAAAAATTAAATCTATGTTATTGTGGACAAGTGTGTGTGCTGTGTGTTTAAATAATCCCAATGATATCTTTAGTCACATTTGTGACACTATAACAAAAATGGTTCAAGTGGCTCTGAGCACTATGCGACTTAACTTCTGAGGTCATCAGTCGCCTAGAACGTAGAACTAATTAAACCTAAGTAACCTAAGGACATCACACACATCCATGCCCAAGGCAGGATTCGAACCTGCGACCGTAGCGGCTGCTCGGTTCCAGACTGCAGCGCCTAGAACTCCACGGCCACTCCGACCGGCAGTGTTGCCTGCCCCCCATCGATATGTATCGAACGCGCAACTCTCGAGCAGCAAATGTGGCTTTTTTTTCTGCGTTGACAACGGAAAGCTGAATAAAGTTTTAATAGTGATCATTGGATCCCGTGTAGTACCGAGTATGGGTTGTTGCCAAACCACGATCAGAGAAATTGTGTCGACTGTTATTGGGAGACGATAGTAACACTGTAAGAAAATCACTTATATAGACTTCCCTTTTCAGTTGTGCTGCACAAAATGCAAGAAAAGGACTTCCATCAGGAAAACCATAGGGTTTGATTGCTCCAAATTGACCGTCGAGAAGCGTCGTGCTGTCTGAAACAATACACTTTACAATCCACTACGTTGGAAACTGAAGCGTCAGTGAATACTGTTTGCGACTATTACGGCTTCTGTCGTGAGGTGAGCTACGCTACTGTCAAGAATGAAAGAGTCCCTGTTAGTGCCCGAGAACAAAGTCGTAGAAGTAGATGAGTCACATACCGACCCCCCCCCCCCCCCCCTCACCCTCTGAAGTACGGAATAGGGCGTCATCCAAAAAATGAGTTAGAACATGTTTGGGTTTTCCGTGATATTGAATGGGAGAGTAAGAAGTGCTTCATACTGTTTCATACTTCCAGTAGTCCGCCCCCGGTAGCTGAGTGGTCAGCGAGACAGAATGTCTATTTTAAGGGTCTGGGTTCGATTCCCGGCTGGATCGGAGATTTTCTCCGCTCAGAGACTGGGTGTTGTGTTGTCCTAATCATCATCATTTCATCCCCATCGACGCTCAAGTCGCCGAAGTGGCGTCAAATTGAAAGACGTGCACCAGGCGAACGGTCTACCCGACGGGAGGCCCTAGTCACACGACATTACACTTCGAGTACACCCCAGAGGTAAGAAAACTTAAGTGCCCTACAGGGCATTTTGCCAGGCGCCAAAGTTATAACTGACGGCTGGAAGTCTTATAAAACTTTGAAAAGGTAGGAACAGATCACGAATTTGTGAACCATTGAATTTAATCTGTGTCTTCCAACGATCCATCGGACCACACCCAGAATACTGAGTGGTTGTTGAAATCTTTGAACTCTTCAATTAAGAGAGAGGGCCGACCTTGAAACTGAGAAGAACTATGTATGTTCCAGTATCTATAATTCCACACTTTACGATTGTCTGTCAAAACGGTTCTCTGTGAGACTCTGCCCATATTTCTGAGGGACAAATACCGAGTGCATCCTAGCTATGGAAAAGAAAGGAATGCTACCGGCTGCCTACACCACCTGCGGATTCGTTCACGATAAAGATATGGCTGATGATTAAAGTAAGTGGAATTACTAGTTTCCTTTACAAATAACTTTAAGTTACGAACGTTCTCCATTTGTCACCGCTCTGGTCAACGCTATAAACAATATCCATATTTGATGCCTCGAGAGTCGCAGTGGGACGACAAAGACATGGACTAGCGATATGCACATATACGCAAGGCAGCAGTATCGCGTGCACAAGGTATAAAATGACAGCGTGCTGGGGGAACTGTCAGTTGTATTCAGGTGATTCACGTGAAAAGCTTTCCGACGTAATCATGGCCGTACGACGGAAGTTAAGAGATTATGAATGCCGAATGGTAGGTGGAGAACGACCAAGAGCAGCGGCGTCTGTGTAGAGTTGTCACTACCAACAGACAAGCAGCGCTGCGTGAAATAACCGCAGAAGTCACTGTGGGATGCACGAGGAACGTATCCATTAGGACAGCGCGGCGAAATTTGGCGTTAACGGGCTATGCCAGTGGATGACCGACGCGAATGCCTTTGCTAACAGCTCGACATCGCCTGCGGCGCCTCTTCTGGCCTCGCTGTAAGAAGTCATGGTCTCCTGACCTTCATTGCTTACATATTCCGCCCTCACAATCATATTCCGCACATCAAGATGCTTCATTCGAACCCAAACTTGATAAAATAAAGTCAATGTTGTATTAATTCATGTAAACGATATGCAAATAACAAGTAAGCGTACCACGGTTGAAATACTCGAGGCTGGCGTACACACATACACTCCAGACAGGACAGTCACAGGAGCGTTTAGTTCGGGAGGGCAACCACACGCCAGGAGGCCGGTTCCAACCTATCTACGTCGGCCGGTGACCGCCCGTAGAGCAGACAGCGTTTGCCCGAGTGAAAGGACGACTCCGTGTTCGGCTTAAAAGAAAATTCCGCTACATGAGGTGGGAGCGCCCAGCCTACACATTCTTTACAAAAATAGCATGCAGTTTCAGAGATTTTTACAGGGAGACAGCAAATGCCAAACGCTGATGCTACAGATTTCCGGATTGGTCGCCTTAAACGAAACGTCATTCTCCCATTTTAGAAGAGCAATGCTGATTGGCAGACGATATTTCTGACACCTTGAGCTGAAGGAGTAATGGAAGAGACCGATAGATATACCCCTTCACGTCTGGAATGCAGCAGGGCCATTCTTTGTCACTCTTGGAGCGAGAACACGTAACGAGAGTGTGTGCGCTAGTACATGTACTCAAAGAGTGAGGAACAAGTCTCTCCTCAGTACTTCACTGGGAGAGCACCTCTGTCGAGAGCGAATTGGTGTGCGACTCTATATTGAGTCCTTGCGATTAAGCATTGTTCACTGTGTAGGCCGCCACACTTCTTGTGCGGTGTGAACGGACAGAGTTATAGTTAAACGCTTGCGGGCGAATTTTTGAGTGGCATTGCGGTGGACTGGTTATCTGAGCGGTGTACTACGCCAATAGTTAGACTAAGGGCGAATAGGAGTCCATGACTTCATCAAGGCGTAGGGAGAGATTGTGGCGCAGACAGCAGTCATCGCAGCTTACGGTATTGTGCGCTACAGCTCTTGCGAGCCTCATATTTCCTCTACAACAGTACACTTTACTGCATTTCAGACGCGACAGCCTCGACCATACCTACCAACATCCTAATGGATAATTACTCAAGTTGAGTAGATGCGGCTCTCAGCCATTCTGTCAAGTCAATAACAATCTGCCAAGTCAATAACAATCTTAAACTTTGTATAGAAATTTCATTAGCGAATCCTATCCTTGAGAGGTAACTTCACATTACGAAAAGAACCCGGAAATAACTTGTTCAGTTCATAACTAAAAGTGCCATTGTGATTTCTCAGCATTTTTGCAAAATAAATAATAATTTTAGTTAGTTTCATGTTTTTCTTACACTAACTAGCACTACTCCAGTACCCAAGTATCCCATTAGTTACGTAAGAAATTTTGAGAATTTTTGTGTCATTTCCTTACAGTGGACGACTCCAGAAGATACTTATTGCTGAAAGTTTTTCAGGCATTTCTCTTTAGAACGTTAGGAGCATCTGCCTGACTTCTCTAGTAGTGTGGGGGTTGGAAATTGCATCTTGCAGGAGCCACAGGGTAAAGGGTACATCTCAGATTAATCTGTTGCGCAGAATGACAGAATACCACCCGCATGTCATCACAGATCGAGAGCATATCGGCTGTATCCTAGGCAACTGGAAAACCGTGGCCTGGTCAGATGAGTCCCAACATCAGCTGGTAAGAGCTGGTGATAGGATGCGGGTGTGGCACAGACCCCTCAAAGTCAAAGACCCAAGATGTCAACAAGGCACTGTGCAAACTGGTGGTGTATCCATAATGGTGTGGGCTGTGTACAGGAATGGACTGGTCCTCTGGTCAAACTGGACCTATCATTGACTGGAAAGGGTTACGTTCGGCTACTTGGAGACTGTTCACAGTCATTGATGGACTTCACTTTCCCAGACAAAAATGTCAAGTCAATGCACCACAGTTGTTCGCGATTTTTTTGAAGAACATGCTGGACAATTCGAGCGAATGATTTGAGCACCCAGATCGCCCAACATGAATCCAATCGAGCACTTACGGAACATAATCGAAAAGCCAATTCGCGCACAACTTCTTGGACCGGCAACACCTTCGCAGTTATGGACAGCTATAGAGGCAGCATGGCTCAGTATTTCTGCAGGGGTTTTCCAACGACATGCTGAGTCCATGCCACGTCCACCTGCTGCTCTATGCCAGGAAAACGGAGGCGCGACATGATATTAAGAGGTATCCCATAACATTTGTCACCTCAGTATATTTCGGTCGGAGGCAGGCTGAGTCTTCGATATGCATTTCTTCTCGGAAGTTAACGAATTTTTTAATGAAAAGATGTATATACGAGGGTTGTCCAGGAAATAAGTTCCGATCGGTCGCGAAATGGACACCGCAGTGAAAACCCAATGAAGCTATGCACAATGTGTTGGGTAGTGTCTCTAGTATGACCGTTGATCGCACTAAGACGCTCTTTTCAGTTGTGAGCGCACTGTGAGCTCGTAAATGTGCTTAAAACAACCATGTCTCCCGCCAGGTAGCTTCGCCTTAATGAATGCAGCCAGCCTAACACAACTGCAACGCACTTCTTTTTTCATGGCAATTCTCAGCTGCACTCTGCAGGGGCAGCGGAAACGCTCCTGCACCCTTTTCGATGGCGAGTGTTCGATCACCCACAACACAGCCCTAAATCGCTAGTCCCGAGTATCATTCCTGTTCACATGAAACGCTGGATACGAAGACAACACTTGGTCGCAGACTACGGGCTATAGACCAGAATAGAGAATTATTGGAGAGCACAGGCGGCTGCTTTCTATGACGATGGTGTTGGAAATTTGGGATAACGCTCCAACAAATGTCTAAGTCGGAGCGGCGACTATGTAGATAAGTGTCTGGAAAGTGCAGCTAACTCTTCAAACAAAATGTTTCTGATTTTCACTGTAGTTACCATTTAGCAACCGATCGGAACTTACTTTCTGCACAACCCTCGTGCGTCATATATGAAAATAACCAGTCTTCGCATCAGATTATGTTTGCACGACTTCAGCATAAAAATGGTTCAAATGGCTCTGATCGTTATGGGACTTAACATCTGCGGTCATCAGACCCCTAGAACTTAGAACTACTCAAACCTAACTAACCTAAGGACATCACACACATCGATGCCAGAGGCAGGATTCGAACCTGCGACCGTAGCGGTCAAGCGGTTCCGGACTGGAGCGCCTAGAACTGCTCGGCCACAACGGTCGGTGACTTCAGCATACGTCAACACAATCGTGAGATGTGTTCTAACTGTTGACATGTGCTTAAATCGTACGTACATAAGCTGGTGCAAAGAATGATTATTTCTACATATATGACGTACATACATCTTCTCACTGAAAAACTCAGACACTGTCTAGAATACAGTGATCTGATCAGCATAACAAGAATGGATGCACCTAAGTTAAAAACAACTTTTGTGGAATTGAATCTTGGAGGGCACAATGGACAGGCAATAAGTAGCTGATCAAAAGTGTCCTAATGTCTATTAGTGGACCCTTGGCCTTTATGATGGCTCACTTTCAGTGCGATGTCTAAATGTCTGCGGAGTAATGATAGCCCATTCATCCATACACGTGGTCTGAAGCAAAACGTCACTCATTTTTACCTCAAAACATGAAAATGAATTTACCACCACTTCTGTTATCGGAGAGAAGATTTTCGGCTTGGTAGTGAAGGATCTACGTTGTGCAGCGGAATGGGTCGATCAAGAGAGTTCATTAACTTCGAACGTGGAACTTTCATTGGATGTCACCTGAGTAAAAAATCCGTCAGGGACATTTCAACTCTTCTGAAGCTGCCCAAGTTGTTGGTGATGTGATCGATTTGGTTGCGTAGGGACCGAAGCCACTGGACAGTGGGTGACAGAAATGATTAGGCGTGGTGTATCACGCTACACCCTGTGGTGATCCGATGGAAGGGTTCTGGATTGGCGAATGCCTGGAGGATTTTACCTACCATCACGTGTAGCACAAACAGTGTAATACGAAGGATATGGTGTTGCTGAATGTGATTTTCGTGGTTAGGTTGTGGCACCCTTACTGTGCTTAATAAAATGCTACATGCGCAAGGATACAAGTACATTTTACAAGACTGTGGAGTGCCTAAACTTGAGGAGCAGTTTGGAAGCGATGACTGATTATATCAGCTTGACAAAGCACCATGTCACAAAGCGCCATCTGTAAGACAATGGTTTGTGGACAACAACATTTATGATATGAACTGCCGTACCCAGAATCCCAAGCCGAATCCAGTGGAATATTTTGGCAGGAATTACAACGTCCAGTTCCCTCCAGACCCCAGTGTCCAAAATCACTACTTCCTCTGGCTTCGTCTCTGGAGGATGAATGGGATATTATTCCTCCGCAGACATTTAGACATCTCACTGAGAGTGAGCCAGCATAAAGGCCAAGGGTCCACTAATAGGTATTAGGATACTTTTGATCAGCTACTTATTGCAAGATCCATATTTTTTGCAACAATCGATCAATACAAAAGATCTAATACTTTTTTTACTGAATCAATTGCCTAGCTTCAATCGTTAGTGTACATTCTCAATGATTGTTGCATGTTTGTGGAATATTACCTCCAAAAATTCTTTGAAACTACGAAAACAATTTTTTGCACAATAACTCATACGATGTCTGGCGCCGAATTGGACGCGTCACATCAAGAAAACATTTCGAAGTAGACCATGCGTCTTGTGGCTGGGAGTACCACTCGACGGATGAGAAATCGCGGTACTCAATATTGCGCGACTATTCTGTAACAGACGAAGTTCATCTATCGTTTAATGGTCGGTAGGGTCACTATTGGTTTATTACATCCTTTGTCGAAATTTATTATTGAGTCATAGTAATAAAATAGTGCCATTATATTTGAACAAAAGTTCAATATTCATAATCGCTCCAATCTTCGACGATATTCCCCATGGGCGAATCACAGTTCAGTATTCTTCCGACATGCGACCGTAAAATTCAGTGCATTAGTTGGCTTTCTATGACCGGTAAATCGGGACCGGCCACATCTGTAGGCTCACCTTCAGCGACTGTCGCACTGGCGTGCGCTCGAAAACAACCCACCGCGAAACTCATTGTTGAGCCCAGAGGCGCGTATTGTCGCATCGATGTAGCAACGGTGACCTCACACTTTCCAACTACTCTGAGCGAACTGTGACGTTGCACAACAACAACAGTGATTGCAGAATCTCCATACAAGTTTTCAATCGTGTAGGCTTAATTTGACTATCGTCTTGATGTTGCCTGTACGTAAATTAAACATCACAAAGAACATTCTTGAAAGGTAAATAAAGTTTTGATCCTAAAGTGCCCCAAAGTTGTATGTATGTGAGTCCATGTAAAACATATAGCCTTATTATCGGGAGTGTCTTTCGAAAATAAGGATTTTTTATTGCTATGCGCAAGATTAATTTTCCACCAATCTTCTACGATTATTCATGTAGCAGCTTGTTAAACTGGATGAACCTGTTTGAAACACCCTATATTGTTTACCTCGTCCCACAAGACTAGTATCAGATGCACAGTCAATTCTATTAATGACTGTGGTTAATGAAGTCTGCAAGTAAGGACGGAGTCCAGTGCTTCAAATTACTTAAAGAGTAGCTTCTTCTACTACGTTAGTATCGCAAAGTCGAATGGGCGACAGTATTAAAAGGATAGAAAACACTGATGTGGCCGCAGATGTACACTGTCTGATCAAAAGAATCCAGACGCCTGTCATCTATATGAGACGGGTCCAACACTCGTCTTTACCATGTATTGAATTCATGCTTGAAGATACTTCCAACGAGGTGTCAACTTTTGTTAAGGAACAGCAGTCAGTTCTTCCTCACCAGCCGAGACCCGAGAACGTAATGATGTTGGGCATTGGGGTCTGGAGGGAATTTGTCCAAAATGTGGTACCCTGGGTTCAGGCTAGGATCATCGGCCGGTCAGTGCATATCATAAATGTTATTGTCCACAAACCATTGACTTACAGATGGTACATTGTCATGTCTCCAAACTGTTCCTATACTGTACGCGCTATACACTCAGTCTTCAGGCCACGAGTGGCCTACCGGGACCATCCGACAGCCTTGTCATCCTCAGTGGAGGATACGGTAGGAGGGGCGTGGGGTCAGCACACCGCTCTCCTGGTCGTGATGATGGTATTCTTGACCGAAGCCACTACTATTCGGTCGAGTAGCTCCTCAATTGGCATCACGATGCTGAGTGCACCCAGAAGTAGGCACTATACAGCGCTGTAAAATGTCTACATATGCTTCTGCATCTGACGTCTTCTTAAGTGCAATCAGGGGAACACAAACTAACCGCGAGAGACACCCATAGTCGGCAACACCATACCTCCTTTAGTGTTGGCACTACACATGATAGCAGGTAAAGTTCTCCAGACATCCGCACAAACCCAAACCTTTCCACCGGATTGCCACATGGTATAGCGTGATTCATCACTCCAAATCACTCTGTTTCGGTCATCGACTGTCCAGTGGCATCACCCCAATCGTCGCTTGGCACTGACTATAAAAATACGTCGCTTATGAGAAGTGCATCCCTTCTTTTTAACTCTATGTGCGCAGTCATTCGGTTTGCTGGACCGCTGGTAGCACTTTGGAACTCAGGAATGGTTCCTTCCGCCCATTACAGGCAGTATTTTACAACCACCCTCTTCAGTGCTTGACCACCACTGTCCGTCAGTACATAAGGTCAGTCTGGTCTTCATTTAGCTGTAGCTGTTTCTTCGTCTTTCCACTTTCCAGTCACATCACCAACAGTCGACTTGGGCAGCCTTAGAAGGATTGAAATGTCCCTGATACATTGTTACTCAGGTGACTTCCAATGATTAGACCACGTTCGAAGTCACTCAGCACTCCAGACCGACACATTCTGCCGCTGCTCTTTCGCTGTTGGCAACACAAAACCACCAACTCCTTTTGTGCTCGTGAAACCGACTCTGGTCACATCTAGTGGTCAATTCTGGATATACTTTTGACGTGGTAGTGCACTTAGTCATCAAGAACAGAGCAGACACTCCACTTGTAAGATGTAAGTGAATTACTTTCCATGAGGATAAATCAGATCCTCTAAGACTTTCCCATTATATAATTTAAACGAACAGCCGATCTTCAAGGAATCTCTCGAGTTGAATGTACTGGATAGATGGCGCTTACGTTTCTGCGTTTGTAGACCTGTTATGTGCTTCAAAGCACAGCGTGCTAGTTTGCAATACAGCAAGTTGAATTAGACATGGATAAAATTGACTCATGGATTAGATGGATTAACGACTGTTGGTTTGGTGCAAGAGCGACCCTGAGTATGGCCTTCGCACGTTTTTTACCTCTCCTTTAGGCACATTCTAGGCTGCTCTTCCATCTTCATCTGCCACTGGACCAGTTGCCTCCAGACACAGAGTCTACAGACGACTGAACAGACGGTTTATTCGCTCAGAGACCCGCAAGGTGCATTCCACTGACCCCTGGTCACAGGACAGCCCGTAAAGCCTGGTGTCAAGAACACTGTACATGATCATTGAAACAGTGGTCACAGGTTATGTTCACCGACAAGTACAGGTATGGTACGAATAGTGATTCTCACCGGGTTTTCGTCTGGCGTGAACCAGGAACCAGATACCAACCCCTTAATGTCCTTGAAATGGACCTGTACGGAGGTCGTGGTTTGATGGTGTGGGGTGGGATTATGATTGCTGCACGTACATCCCTGCATGTCTTTTACAGAGGAACTGTAACAGGTCAGCTGTATCGGAACGTCATTTTGCATCATTATGTCCACCTTTTCAGGGGTACAGTGGGTCCCACCTTCCTCCTGATAGATAATAATGCGCGGCCCCACCAAGATGCCATCGTGGAGGAGTACCTTGAAACAGAAGATATCAGGCGAATGGAATGGCCTGCCTGTTCTCCAGATCTAAACCCCATCAAGCACGTCTGGGATGCTCTCGGTCGACGTATCGCTGCCCGTCTTCAAACCCCTACGACACTTCAGGAGATCCGACACGCACTGGTGCAAGAATGGGAGGCTATACCCCAGCAGCTGCTCGACCATCTGACCCAGCGTACGCCAAACATTTGTGCAGCTTGAGTACGTGTGCATGGTGATCATATCCCATATTGATGTCAGGGTACATGCGCAGGAAACAGTGGCGTTTTGTAGCACATGTGTTTCTGGACGGTTTTCTCAACCTATCACCTATACTGTGGACTTACAAATCTGTATCGTATGTGTTCCCTATGTGCCTATGCTATTAGCGCCAGTTTTGTGTAGTGCCACTTTGTGTGGCACCACATTCTGCAGTTATCCTACATTTATGAGCATGAGTGTACATTATAAGGGAGTGACAAAAATGTGCGGCACGTATTGTAGGATACATTCCTGACACACAGACGAACAAATTATGTTACTTGAATATGGGTATGGAAACGCTTTGTTTCCATGTTGCAACTAATTTTCTCCAACTCATCAATCATGGGAAACAAAGAACATAACGCACCAGCATACCACATACGACTCTTTCTCATAGGAGATGTTCAATATGCCCTCTGTGGGCATTGATACACGCATCAACCCGCCGTCATAGTGTATCTCGGATGCGCTGGTGTATCCCTGGAGTATTGCGTATGATTTCGCAGCCTTCCACAATATGGGTACAGAGATTCTGGGCATCTTATACTGGGGTTACACACACGGGAGTTTTGAAACGCCCCCTCGTACCAACACCCCCTCCCCCTCAAATAAAAGTCGAGTAGGTTTAGCTCCAGAGAGTGTGGAGGCCAGGCAATTGGTCCATCTCTACCGATCCATCTGTCACCGAATCTGTTGTTCAGGAACCGACGGACATTGACACTAAAATGAGGAGGTGTTCCATCGTGCGTGAAGTACATGTTTTGTCGCACAGCTAAAGGCACATCCGCTAACAGATCAAGTGGAACATTCTCTACGAAATTTTGATTGACCATTGAGCCTGAGCCTGAGTGGAAGAAAGTGAGGCCCTTCCAAACAGTCACCAACAATACCGGGCCAAAAGCTGACAGAAAATCTATGCTGATCACTTGCTCAACAGTTGCGTGAGGATTGACGTCTGCCCATTCATGTCGATTGTGAAAATTTACAATCTGATATCGTTGAAACTATTTCGAGAAAATGAGTTGTAAAATGGAAACAGGGTGTTTCCAATCCCGTGTTCATGTAACATCATTTCTTAGTGTATGTGTGAGGACTAATCCTACAATTTGTGTCGCACATTTTTGTTACACCCTGTGTATTTTATTCACAGACAGTTGGTGCACACGACTTTCCCCCATTAAGTTTCTTGATAACTGTAGTGACAGGAAGGGCTTCC
Source organism: Schistocerca gregaria (assembly GCF_023897955.1). Lineage (NCBI taxonomy): Eukaryota > Metazoa > Arthropoda > Insecta > Orthoptera > Acrididae > Schistocerca > Schistocerca gregaria. Next base: position 498,523,046 of record NC_064925.1, on the reverse strand, counting down.
GGCAATCAAGTTAATTAAAATTAATTTTCCAAACCACGAAACACAGTGGGTCCCCTACGACCAGATTAGCTCTAGAAAAGGCATACGCTTCTCCATTTGGAGAGAGTGTGTGCGCCAGGATTCTGTGAACGTGTCCTCCCGTAAGAATGTAGTCTGGCTTCCAACTGAAGAATCGTGCACCGGTAGCTAGCTTCAGAGCAATTAATTCTATGGACAGATCTGACACTGTAAATATATGGACTTGTAGTCGCAAAGTGAGAGAAGTCGCGTACCCCAGCATTTCTGCCACTTCTGCGTTCGTCAGTCAGAAAAGGTTGCCATCACCACAAGAACATAAACGCCTAGGTTTCATAGATGTAACCCTGCATGATGCGCACAATAAAAGGCGTTTGTAAGCTTCCTCTACCTTCTTTACTGAATACGTAAATAATTATAATTCTGGGAGGTCTGGTAATAGTGTAACCTTAAAGCGCTAAGTCTCAGTGTTTAGCTTAGAGGTACATCACACACCGCATACATCAACACCCTGCAGCAATACCAGCTAAAACTCGTAAATATTGAAGTGATCCTGAGTTCAAACACCGAAGTACGGCAGAATTGAGATATTACACGAATAGAATCATTATGCTTAGTCCGCAGCTCGTGGTCGTGCGGTAGCGTTCTAGCTTCCCACGCCCGGGTTCCCGGGTTCGATTCGCTTCTCCATTTGGAGAGAGTGTGTGCCAGGATTCTGTGAACGTTTCCTCCCGTAAGAATGTAGTCTGGTCAGGGATTTTCTCTGCCTTGTGATGACTGGGTGTTGTGTGCTGTAGTTAGGTTTAAGTAGTTCTGAGTACTAGGGGACTGATGACCATAGCAGTTAAGTCCCATAGTGCTCAGAGCCATTTTTTCATTATGCTTAATGAATGTATGTGTAAAATTTCGGAAACCAATGGATGAGGCTAAACCAAAAACTGTAAGTTTTAAATGACGTAAGATTCATTGACCTAGTTCATAACAAATTGCTCACCGTGGCCTTGCAAACTGAAGTGCTATAAATGTGGACCCAAAGTGCAGATACGAGTCTCGAAATGTGTAAGCTGTTCAAGCAGCTTCCCCAATCTGAGTAAATCATGACAAATACGCATAATACACTCCTGGAAATTGAAATAAGAACACCGTGAATTCATTGTCCCAGGAAGGGGAAACTTTATTGACACATTCCTGGGGTCAGATACATCACATGATCACACTGACAGAACCACAGGCACATAGACACAGGCAACAGAGCAAGCACAATGTCGGCACTAGTACAGTGTATATCCACCTTTCGCAGCAATGCAGGCTGCTATTCTCCCATGGAGACGATCGTAGAGATGCTGGATGTAGTCCTGTGGAACGGCTTGCCATGCCATTTCCACCTGGCGCCTCAGTTGGACCAGCGTTCGTGCTGGACGTGTAGACCGCATGAGACGACGCTTCATCCAGTCCCAAACATGCTCAATGGGGGACAGATCCGGAGATCTTGCTGGCCAGGGTAGTTGACTTACACCTTGTAGAGCACGTTGGGTGGCAGGGGATACATGCGGACGTGCATTGTCCTATTGGAACAGCAAGTTCCCTTGCCGGTCTAGGAATGGTAGAACGATGGGTTCGATGACGGTTTGGATGTACCATGCACTATTCAGTGTCCCCTCGACGATCACCAGAGGTGTACGGCCAGTGTAGGAGATCGCTCCCCACACCATGATGCCGGGTGTTGGCCCTATGTGCTTCGGTCGTATGCAGTCCTGATTGTGGCGCTCACCTGCACGGCGCCAAACACGCATACGACCATCATTGGCACCAAGGCAGAAGCGACTCTCATCACTGAAGACGACACGTCTCCATTCGTCCCTCCATTCAAGCCTGTTGCGACACCACTGGAGGCGGGCTGCAAGATGTTGGGGCGTGAGCGGAAGACGGCCTAACGGTGTGCGGGACCGTAGCCCAGCTTCATGGAGACGGTTGCGAATGGTCCTCGCCGATACCCCAGGAGCAACAGTGTCCCTAATTTGCTGGGAAGTGGCGGTGCGGTCCCCTACGGCACTGCGTAGGATCCTACGGTCTTGGCGTGCATCCGTGCGTCGCTGCGGTCCGGTCCCAGGTCGACGGGCACGTGCACCTTCCGCCGACCACTGGCGACAACATCGATGTACTGTGGAGACCTCACGCCCCACGTGTTGAGCGATTCGGCGGTACGTCCACCCGGCCTCCCGCATGCCCACTATACGCCCTCGCTCAAAGTCCGTCAAGTGCACATACGGTTCACGTCCACGCTGTCGCGGCATGCTACCAGTGTTAAAGACTGCGATGGAGCTCCGTATGCCACTGCAAACTGGCTGACACTGACGACGGCGGTGCACAAATGCTGCGCAACTAGCGCCATTCGACGGCCAACACCGCGGTTCCTGGTGTGTCCGCTGTGCCGTGCGTGTGATCATTGGTTGTACAGCCCTCTCGCAGTGACCGGAGCAAGTATGGTGGGTCTGACACACCTGTGTCAATGTGTTCTTTTTTCAATTTCCAGGAGTGTATTCAAGTCCCCTACGCAACTCGTAAAAGTTCCTCTAACCCCTTCTAAATCCAGTCACTCGAAAACGTTGGAAATTTATATGTTATGAGCTCAACTTTTAAGAGGGCAAAGTTTAGGTGTCTTAACAGTCTGCCAGTTCCTACCACTGAACTCCGCTAACTTTGAAAAACGGTGTTGTACTTATGTGGCCAATTAACCGCCTAAAATCAGTCAGTTCAAACTGCACGCTGTTGACTGATACAGTTCCCTCCTGCACTAACGACCACATACATGAAGACCGCAAGCGCGCAATTTCCAAGTCTTATATACTCGCTGGTTCACATTGTGTGTATCTGTGGAGTACGCCATGTTCCGGCTGTATCTGCATACTCATTATTAATCGTTGTACGATGACCACAGGTCAAATGCGTACAGTGGCGCTAGCTCACACCTTCAGCTATCGCCTGATGCACTGTCTGTGTTGGTAGCTCAAAGCATTAAATAATTTTTTATTCTTTGGCATGAATATACATTCGAAGAAAACTCATAAATACTATAATAATGATAAATAGTATAATATAAAATCCATAACCATAAGGACACAGAAAAAAGAGGAAGACAGATCTTGAGAAAAATCATAGTCCCAATCAAAGAAAATGGTAAATTCAGGAGACGACACAATCGTGAAGTCTACATATACACACAAAAGATAACAGACGTCATTCGCAGGTGAAGGGTTGTTTTCTGTGACTACATTGCCCGTATGAGCCCTATCTGATCTTCCGCTACTTTCTCAACAAGAAAGCCAAGGAGGCGTGGTACATTGAGGTAGAAAAAGATCTACAAGGAATGGGGATGACATTGAAGGATTTCCATAGACGCATCCCGCTCAAGAAGCAACTCCAAAAAATTAAAACTAAAACTGCCGAAACGTCGACTGAAGCGTGGAAGGAATAGCATAAGAAAAGAATGGCGGGCTACTGGACTGAAGTGCTCCTGTCTCATTGTCTTGGTCATTTTGGTATGTCTGGTTTGTGTACGACCTTTCTCACTTTTTGAGTCCCAGTGGCTTGTGATTCAAACTGCGATTTTATTTTGTTTTGAAGAAGCAATGCCTTTTGCATGAAACTACCGATGCAATTAGAAGACAGAGATATCTAGTGATACACTGAGGTACTTCTACGAAGGTAATGCGCTGTAGTAGCCACTTACAGCGGTCAAAGGAACAGTCGCTGCGGAGACTGTGTTATTTGGTTGTAGGCGATTGTGGCATGTTTCTTTTTTTTTATTGTAGTGATCATATTGGGGAAAGTAAAGATATCTAAAGCTGCTCCAACGTAAATTTGTATTTGTACCACTGCTTTTATGAGTGGTTTCGAAATGGAAGCACTGGAACAGTGTGTAATTTTTTAAATTTTAGGCCCATTTTTGCTTGTTATTTAGGACTATAACGTGTTTTAGGCACTACGAGTTCATAGAAGTTTCGAGAAGTGCGATTTTGTCTAGGTAATATAGGATATTGCTTTCAAATACGACTATATCACATGTAATTTTGGGTGGTTGGGAACTATATATCCCAGTAGTTCCTAAGTGAGTCTACCTCCATAAAACTAATTGTTTACATTTTGTCAATTTATTCTTGTGTTTCTTCCTTATTAGGACAATAAAGTTTAGTTTTGTGACAAAATTAAAAATTACATTTTGTTTCGTATTACACTCCTGGAAATGGAAAAAAGAACACATTGACACCGGTGTGTCAGACCCACCATACTTGCTCCGGACACTGCGAGAGGGCTGTACAACCAATGATCACACGCACGGCACAGCGGACACACCAGGAACCGCGGTGTTGGCCGTCGAATGGCGCTAGCTGCGCAGCATTTGTGCACCGCCGCCGTCAGTGTCAGCCAGTTCGCCGTGGCATACGGAGCTCCATCGCAGTCTTTAACACTGGTAGCATGCCGCGACAGCGTGGACGTGAACTGTATGTGCAGATGACGGACTTTGAGCGAGGGCGTATAGTGGGCATGCGGGAGGCCGGGTGGACGTACCGCCGAATTGCTCAACACGTGGGGCGTGAGGTCTACACAGTACATCGATGTTGTCGCCAGTGGTCGGCGGAAGGTGCATGTGCCCGTCGACCTGGGACCGGACCGCAGCGACGCACGGATGCACGCCAAGACCGTAGGATCCTACGCAGTGCCGTAGGGGACCGCACCGCCACTTCCCAGCAAATTAGGGACACTGTTGCTCCTGGGGTATCGGCGAGGACCATTCGCAACCGTCTCCATGAAGCTGGGCTACGGTCCCGCACACCGTTAGGCCGTCTTCCGCTCATGCCCCAACATCGTGCAGCCCGCTTCCAGTGGTGTCGCGACAGGCGTGAATGGAGGGACGAATGGAGACGTGTCGTGTTCAGCGATGAGAGTCGCTTCTGCCTTGGTGCCAATGATGGTCGTATGCGTATTTGGCGCCGTGCAGGTGAGCGCCACAATCAGGACTGCATACGACCGAGGCACACAGGGCCAACACCCGGCATCATGGTGTGAGGAGCGATCTCCTACACTGGCCGTACACCTCTGGTGATCGTCGAGGGGACACTGAATAGTGCACGGTACATCCAAACCGTCATCGAACCCATCGTTCTACCATTCCTAGACCGGCAAGGGAACTTGCTGTTCCAACAGGACAATGCACGTCCGCATGTATCCCGTGCCACCCAATGTGCTCTAGAAGGTGTAAGTTAACTACCCTGGCCAGCAAGATCTCCGGATCTGTCCCCCATTGAGCATGTTTGGGACTGGAAGAAGCGTCGTCTCACGCGGTCTACACGTCCAGCACGAACACTGGTCTAACTGAGGCGCCAGGTGGAAATGGCATGGCAAGCCGTTCCACAGGACTACATCCAGCATCTCTACGATCGTCTCCATGGGAGAATAGCAGCCTGCATTGCTGCGAAAGGTGGATATACACTGTACTAGTGCCGACATTGTGCTTGGATGTATCTGACCCCAGGAATGTGTCAATAAAGTTTCCCCTTCCTGGGACAATGAATTCACGGTGTTCTTATTTCAATTTCCAGGAGTGTATTAGGACTCAAACAGTTAAAGCAGGAGTAGTCAACATTTTCTACTTACCACCCACTTTTCTATCTCTGTTAATAGTAAAATTTTCTAACCGCCCACCGGTTTTACACTACTGGTGATTTATAAGGTAGGAAAGTAACTTTGTTTTATAAAACTATACGGTAGAGCTTAAGCAAGTAGAGCATATAATAAAAATTAGTCACCAAATACGTTACGTGAAAATGTATGTAAAACCCTTGCCGCATAACGCCCACCACGAAAGCTGTAACGCCCACACGTGGACGGTAGGAACCAGATTGACTACCACTAGGTTAGAGCATAGCTACGCATTTAGTGAATGTAACAGTTCGCCATATTTCCTCTTCTAGGGACAGTCCGCCATTACACACTGTGTTGGCAAGGGAAGCGCAGGTCCCGAGTTTAACACCGTCACCACTCACCGACCCTACCCCTTCTAGACTCTAGACCAGGCTTCCCCAAACGGTGTTCCGTGGTAAGTGTATGAGAACTCCGTGAAAACTATTAATAACATTGCGTTTTATTTTTCGACATTTTGAACGATACTAATTTTTTAAAATTTTCTTCTGTTTTCTGTATTATTACTTACGTTTTAAAACTGAAGTAATTACTGAACAAAACAAGTATAAGGAAGGATAAGAACACAGCAGTCCGTCGCAGTCTCACTGGTTTCTTATTATTCTTGCATATCCAGATTTCAACCATCATCAGTGTTGAAATGCAAGTAAATTACAGAGTTAGAATTGATTTACATAAAATAGTAAATAAAACACCACGTTATTCAATAGAAATGGTCCACTGTTGTCAACATATCATTCGAGTGAATTACAATCCAACAAACTCCCAGCAGTACATGTCACCATATGACTTCATTGGTGTACTGGCAGAAGGAAACTGAAGTTATTGTTTACAACAATTATAGCAGCCTCAGTTTGCTTTATGTAGCGTAAGTAACACCTTCTATATATCAAAACTTAAGTTCTCTAGTTCCTTTCCGATACTGTGTTTAAAACCCATATCTATTAAATAAAATCAGCAAGTGTATTTACATTTCGCCTTTAAAATACACCAAGAAACGCCGATGTATAGTGCATTTATTCATATTTAATTTTATACATATTTTGGAGTTGTAAACGTGACTGTTTTCAATACACTGGAAGCACGAATTAAAAAACGCCTTCAGTGATGAATTTTCCTGCTTTATTAATAACACCACTGATTTCGGACCTTGTGTGTGGGTCCACCATCAGGTGTGAATTGTCTTACTCATAGTTTATTTTTACTCTTGAGTGAGGTGAAATGCATGTTCCTGTCATGAAAAGGTTTGATGTTAGGTTATGGATTTTGTAAGTCAAATCGGAAAATGTGTGCGAAACAGTTGAAAAAACAAAAAGTGTGAAATACATATTTTTGTAAACACTTCACAGATGTTGTTCGACATGGTGCGATCAAAGATGAATTTACTCGCCCTGCTAGAGACGTAATTATTAAACAATTCAGTTACGTACGGACCAACATTATAACAGGTCTTTAAAATTGCTAAAATAGCTATGGATTATGAAATGTGTGTGTTCGTTTAACATAGAAAGCGTTTTTTTTTTATTTTATGGACATATATCTCCAGTTATTCTAATAGATTTTGGGTCTTACCATTGGCTTCATTGTGCAGTATTACCAAATTGTTTTGTAGACTGTTGATGATATGTTTCGTCTCCAACTTGTGTTGTGCAATAATTGATTTTTCGAAGTGCTTGAGCCTGAAGTCAGTTATGTGTTCACGAAAAAGAGTTTTGAAGTTTCTGTCCGCTTATCCTACATAGTAGGCAGGACAACTGGGGCATGGTACTTTGTACACTCTACTGCTGTCGAGCTATTGTGTATTTGATATTATGTTTCCTAAATTATTATTAGTTGGCAATGCAACTGTTACATTTTTTAAAAATGGGTAGCGATTATTTGTGACATGGGGCCCAGGTATGGGATACTGACAAATATTTTCCCTTTTTTCACAGTATGGATATTTCTTGCCTTACTTTTGTGTATTTGCCTCTCTACATTGTCAGTTATTTTGGCTGTGTAGCCATTGTTAATAGCAAACGTTTTTGTTATAGGTACAGAAATCTGGCTAAAGCCTGAAATAAGTTCTGCAGAAATTTTTACGAAGTCTCAGACGGTGTTCAGGAAAGATAGGTAAGGCTGAATTGGTGGTGGAGTGTTTGTGTCTGTCAGTAGTGGTTTATCTTGTAGTGAAGTCGAAGTAGATACTCCGTGCGAATTGGTATGGGTGGAGGTTATACTTAACAGCCGAATTAAGTTAATAATTGGCTCCTTCTACCGACCCCAGACTCCGATGATACAGTTGTGGAATAGTTCAGAGAAAGTTTGAGTCTCGTAACAAATAAATACCCCACTCATACGGTTATAGTTGGTGGGGACTTCAACCTTCCCTCGATATGTTGGCAAAAATACTTGTTCGTAACCGGTGGTAGGCAGAAAACATCTTCCGAGATTGTCCTAAATGCTTTCTCCGAAAATTATTTCGAGCAGTTAGTCCACGAACCCACGCGAATTGTAAATGGTTGCGAAAACACACTTGCCCTCTTAGCCACAAACAATCCAGACCTGATAGAGAGTATCATGACTGATACAGGGATTAGTGATCACAAGGTCGTTGTAGCAGGGCTCAATTCCGTTTCTTCCAAATCCACCAGAAACAAACGCAAAATAATTTTATTTAAAAAAGCGGATAAAGTGTCACTAGAAGCCTTCCTAAGAGACAATCTCCATTCCTTCCAAACTGACTATGCAGATGTAGACGAGATGTGGCTCAAATTCAAAGATATAGTAGCAACAGCAATTGAGAGATTCATACCTAATAAATTGGTAAGAGATGGAACTGATCCCCCGTGGTACACAAAAAAGGTCCGAACGCTGTTGCAGAGGCAACGGAAAAAGAATGCGAAGTTCAGAATAACGCGAAATCCCGAAGATTGGCTAAAATTTACGGACGCGCGAAATTTGCACGGACTTCAATGCGAGATGCCTTTAGTAGGTTCCACAACGAAACATTGTCTCGAAATTTGGTAGAAAATCCGAAGAAATTCTGGTCGTATGTAAAGTACACAAGCGGCAAGACGCAGTCAATACCTTCGTTGCGCAGTGCCTATGGTACTGTTACCGACGACTGTGCCGCTAAAGCGGAGTTATTGAACGCAGTTTTCCGAAATTCCTTCACCAGGGAAGACGAATGGAATATTCCAGAATTTGAAACACGAACAGCTGCTAGCATGAGTTTTTTAGAAGTAGATACCTTAGGGGTTGCGAAGCAAACTCAAATCGCTTGATACGGGCAAGTCTTCAGGTCCTAATTGTATACCGATTAGGTTCCTTTCATATTACGCTGATACAATAGCTCCCTACTTAGCAATCATATACAACCGCTTGCTCACCGATAGATCTGTTCCTACAGATTGGAAAATTGCGCAGGTCGCACCAGCGTTTAAGAAGGGTAGCAGGAGTAATCCATCGAACTACAGACCTATATCATTGACGTCGGTTTGCAGTAGGGTTTTGGAACATATACTGTATTCAAACATTATGAATCACCTCGAAGGGAACAATCTATTGATACGTAATCAGCATGGTTTCAGAAAACACCGTTCTTGTGCAACGCAGCTAGCTCTTTATTCGCACGAAGTAATGGCCGCTATCGACAGGGGATCTCAAGTTGATTCCGTATTTCTAGATTTCCGGAAAGCTTTTGACACCGTTCCTCACAAGCGACTTCTAATCAAGCTGCGGGTCTATGGGGTATCGTCTCAGTTGTACGACTGCATTCGTGATTTCCTGTCAGGAAGGTCGAGGTTCATAGTAATAGACGGCAAATCGTCGAGTAAAACTGAAGTGATATCAGGTGTTCCCCAGGGAAGCGTCCTGGGACCTGCACTGATCCTGATCTGTATAAATAAAATGGGTGACAATCTGAGCAGTTCTCTTAGGTTGTAGGCAGATGATGCTGTAATTTACCGTCTAGTAAGGTCATCCGAAGACCAGTATCAGTTGCAAAGCGATTTAGAAAATATTGCTGTATGGTGTGGCAGGTGGCAGTTGACGCTAAATAACGAAAAGTGTGAAGTGATCCACATGAGTTCCAAAAGAAATCCGTTGGAATTCGATTACTCGATAAATAGTACAATTCACAAGGCTGTCAATTCAACTAAGTACCTGGGTGTTAAAATTACGAACAACTTCAGTTGGTAGATCACATAGATAATATTGTGGGGAAGGCGAGCCCAAGGTTGCGTTTCATTGGCAGGACACTTAGAAGATGCAACAAGTCCACTAAAGAGACAGTTTACACTACACTCGTTCGTCCTTTGTTAGAATATTGCTACCCGGTGTGGGATCCTTACCAGGTGGGATTGACGGAGGACATCGAAAGGGTGCAAAAAAGGGCAGCTCGTTTTGTATCATCACGTAATAAGGGAGAGATTGTGGCAGATATGATACGCGAATTGCGATGGAAGTCATTAAAGCAAAGACGTTTTTCGTCGCGGCGAGATCTATTTACGAAATTTCAGTCACCAACTTTCTCTTCCGAATGCGAAAATATTTTGTTGAGCCCAACCTACATAGGTAGGAATGATCATCAAAATAAAATAAGAGAAATCAGAGCTCGAACAGAAAGGTTTAGGTGTTCGTTTTTCCCGCGCGCTGTTCGGGAGTGGAATGGTAGAGAGATAGTATGATTGTAGTTCGATGAACCCTCTGCTAAGCACTTAAATGTGAATTGCAGAGTAGTCATGTAGATGTAGATGTTAATCTAGCTCATTCTTAAGGCTGTTTTCTTCTTAATCAAGAGAGTGTAGCTTGTGTAGTGGTGAAGTGATCCACCAAATCTTATGCTAAAAATCATTAACTGGTTCATACAACTGTCTCCTATACTACATGACGCAAACGGAAGCTGCTGTACTTGGTGTAAACAGGAATCTCAGTTTCCTCCTACCAGTACGTCAGTAAAATCATATGGTGACACGTACTGGATAAGGGGTTTACTTACTGTTTTACATAAATCAGTTCTGATCCTGAAGATGACTGTTTATGGCTGAAATCTGGATATGCAATACACTACTGGCCATAAAAATTGCTACCCCACGAAGATGACGTGCTACAGACGCGAAATTTAACCGACAGAAAGAAGATGCTGTGATATGCAAATGATTAGCTTTTTAGAGCATTCACATAAGGTGGCGACACCTACAACGTGCCGACATGAGGAAGTTCCCAACTGATTTTTCATACACAAACAGCAATTGACCGACGTTGCCTGGTAAAACGTTGTTGTGATGCCTCGTGTAAGGAGGCGAAATGCGTACCATCACGCTTCCGACTTTGATAAAGGTCGGATTGTAGCCTATCGCGATTGCGGTTTATCGTATCGCGACATTGCTGCTCGCGTTGGTCGAGATCCAATGACTGTCAGCAGAATATGGAATCAGTGGGTTCAGGAGAGTAATACGAAACGTCGTTCTGGATCGCAACGGCCTCGTATCACTAGCAGTCGAGATGACAGGCATCTTATCTGCTTAGCTGTAACAGATCGTGCAGCCACGTCTCAATCCCTGAGTCAACAGATGGGGACGTTTGCAAGACAACAGCCATCTGCGCGAACAGTAAGACAACGTTTGCAGGAGCATTAACTATCAGCTCGGAGACCATGGCTGCGGTTACCATTGACGCTGCATCACAGACAGGAGCGCCTGCGATGGTGTACTCAACGACGAACCTGGGTGCCGCAATGGCAAAACGTCATTTTTTTCGGATGAATCCAGGTTCTGTTTACAGCATCATTATGGTCACATCCGTGTTTGGCTACATCGCGGTGAACACACATTGGAAGCGTGTATTCGTCATCGCCATACTGGCGTATCACCTGGCGTGATGGTATTGGGTGCCATTGGTTACACGCCTCGGTCACCTCTTGTTCGCATTGACGGCACTTTGAACAGTGGACGTTACATTTCAGATGTGTTACGACCCGTGGCTCTATCCTTCATCCGATCCCTGCGAAACTCTACATTTCAGCAGGATAATGCACGACCGCATTTTGGAGGTCCTGTACGGGCCTTTCTGGATACAGAAGATGTTCGGCTGCTGCCCTGGCCAGCACATTCTCCAGATCTCTCACCAACTGAAAACGTCTGGTCAATGGTGGCCGAGCAGCTGGCTCGTCACAATACGCCAGTCACTACTCTTGATGAACTGTGGTATCGTGTTGAAGCTGCATAGGCAGCTGTACCTGTACACGCCATCCAAGCTCTGTTTGACTCAATGCCCAGGCGTATCAAGGCCGTTATTACGGCCAGAAGTGTTTGTTCTGGGTACTGATTTCTCAGGATCTATGCACCCAAATTGCGTGAAAATGTAATCACATGTCAGTTCTAGTATAATATATTTGTCGAATGAATACCCGTTTATCATCTGCATTTCTTCTTGGTGTAGCAATTTTAATGGCCGGTAGTGTAACAATAATACAACCAATGGAATTGCGAATGATTGCTGTGTTCCTATCCTTCCTTACGGTATACAGTTTCTGTGCACAACAGTTCCATATGGAATCAAACTTGGTGAATAGAGCAAGTTTTTCTCATTTTTTAAAATTTTGTTAATATTCAAAGTAAACAATCAAAGTACTGAGATTCTGAACGTGTTCTGTGACAGGAAAAGCTTGGTAACCCCTGACAGTAGTACTGGCTTTCTCTACCAGAGGCGTGATGCCGCCGGCAGGCGCGCGCGGGTGTGTGTGTGTGTGTGTGTGTGTGTGTGTGTGTGCGTGCTGCCTGTCTGACACTTCCGTGTTTACCTTTGGGCCGCACTGGCCAGCCACCTTCGTTCGCCTGACGTCTGGGACGCTTCCCCTCACGGCAGCGGGCAAGATGTTATACAGTGCATAAACAAGAACTGGGAACGCAAAAGAAATCACCCGGTCGACTGCCTGCAACAACGAGCGAACCGCCATGTTGAGAGGCCTTGACTGTAGTCTTACTACCTTGGAGCGACGGCCGGCAAGTAAGATTATATCCGTAAGTTAACACACCTTTGACATTCAAGAAAAATGAGACACGGTGACACAGTGTCTGCTAGAGAGTTCCGCGGCAACGTAGTTTGTGGTGGAGGAGACTCTAGTAGAATTTCCCCTCTTCCCTGTTTCATTCGTGAATGGTCTGCGGGAATATCGACTGCCAATGAATCTTTCTTCAGTCTCTAACTTCTCTGATTTCCTAGTCAGGGTCCGCCAGCTTAGCCGGGTGGTAACGTGCTTGCCTCCTGTGCAAGCGGGCCAGGGTTCGATTCCCGACGGGGTTGGCGATTTTCTCTGCCCGCGGACTGACAAGGGGAAGGCCTCAGATACGGCCCACCGATTCGTCTCAAATTTGGCAGGTCGCTTATGTACAACCTAAAACGAAGGACTCTAAGATACTTTGGGTCAACACCCCCGCAATTTTGAGAAAATCACCCCTTAAGTTTATGACGAGCAATCGACTCAAAATTGGAGGGAGCGATAGATAATTGTAAATAGAGCATTTTTCATCATCAGGTATGGGGTCTGAAAACGCACACTTTTCGAGAAATCGAGGCAAGATACTTTTACAACTGCCGCTTCTGCACCCACATGGTAAACGCTTTTCGCAGGCAGCACTGATAGCGCAGCGGCCAAGGTAACTGGCTGGGAATCGAAGAACCCGGTTTAGAATCTCGAAGAAACCTAGCGGATGTAATTTTTTTCGTTTGTATTTTTGCATTTCTCAATTGATAGGGATGGGAGGGTTAATAAGGTAAGTAAATCAATAAGGAATGATAATAATAAGGTAGGCAAACTAATTTCCCAAACGCCGTGAGTTAGTAAAGTATCAAACTTTTAAGCCTTATCACATGAAAACAACTCCGAGTAAGAGTGCTGCGACTTCCTCACGAGGGATCACAGATAGCCAACCGCGCGACGCTTGTTTACAGCGAGGTACGGGACAGAATGACGCGGGGAGAGTTTATGTTGTCCCGGTTGCCCCTTCGTCATATCATAGTTGTGAACCTGGAAGAGTGAAGGTGTCCAGCACGAGCCTTATAGAGGTCAATCGGAAAGAGTTGTTTTCCGTCATTAGGATGCCGTGAACATCGTGGATACATGTAGTGATTTCTCCATCGTTAATGCGCCGAATGAAATACGTTTTGTGAATGAATATAGTGTTCTTCCGTAAGTAACATATGACAAGTACTGTATGTAGTTAGTAGTAATTAGCTCGTCTGTTTATGCCGTAGTAACTAGTTATTGTTTGTTGTGTCATATCTTTCAGGTGCATAATCTGAATAATGGAGGATGTACACCGTTCGACTAGCGCTGTAATATATAGTTGGGAGTCTGTCGCAGACGATGGCAAGCGAGAAGTTACCGACGCTGTGTTTTGGTTTGTAAAAGTGTTACAAGACAGATGCATTATCAATGCACTACCGGAAGCAGGCAGTTTTTTTTCTTCCAGACTGATAGGAACGGCTATCGTCGAGCGGTTTTTGGAGCTGACGAACGAAATTACTTTTGTTGATACTGAAGTACTACACCATGAAGACGAAGCAGAAGGTGATTCAGTGGAAGATATTCCCACTATTGAATCGCAAAATGGTCATAACACTTTGGAAATCTCCACGTCACTGGGAATATGTGCTTCATCTGTTCTCGACGAGTATTACGAACCGGTTACTAAACGATTGAACTGCGGCGCTATACCCATTGAAGTAAAAGTACAGGCGGTTGCGCTAGCCAGGAATCATCCAAATTGGAACTTACAAGCACTGCAAAAGAATGGAGCAGCAACACCCCTGAAAAGGAAGAAGGACTAGAAATTGTGGGAAAGTGTTATTGTTAAAGGAGGGGCAAGATACGACAAATACCAGGCGATAAAAAAGTGTACATACCACCAATTTGTCGAATCTCGATGTAGTAACGAGAATGTGACAACGAGAATACTTCAGGAGTGGGCTGCAGGTGCAGCGTTTCAATATACGGCCAACAAGGATTTTACATTAGCTGCATCATTATCTTGGGCAAGAAATTTCAAATCGGAGTATAAAATTCGTCAACGGCACGTCACTAAATACGTCTCTCATAAGGAGGTACAAAATATAGAAGATATAATGAAAGTGGCGGCTGTTTTCAGCACGCAAACGGCGTCACTTTTGACCGGTTTTAATGATTACGTGATCAACACCGATCAAACAGGATGCAAGTATCGGGTGAACATTCGACGCACGTTATCGCATAAGGGAGATAAACGAACCCTTGTCGCAGCTGGTAGTAAAAACAAACTAACAAATTCGTACACGGCGCAATATGCCATCACAGTCTCTGGAAAAGTGTTGCCTAAGGTTTCCTTGTGTTTACAAGAAACGAATGTTACATTTGGTCCTCGGGTTGTAGAAGAGCTCAATTGAACCGACTCGTTGAAAAATGTTTACATAACCTGCTCCAAATCCGGGAAATTGACGAATGCGATTTACAGTACATTTATTGAGAATATTTTAAAACCATACGTTTCAGATAACAAATTTAGTTTAATATTGGATTCCTGGAGTGGACGAATTACTACTACAATGTAAGACACAATGTTTATAGATGGCGAAGGTCAGCAGACGTGCTCAGTAAAAGTAATACCACCGAACTACACACCTCTGTGCCAGCCGTGCTCACAGTCATTTGAACCATTTGAAAAAGAGCTCCGGCGCCGTGTTTTTCGATCTAGCTCCGGAAAATATGCTCTACTACGCGACTAGCCTGTACTATTGTCTCAAACATCGCCCGAAATCCTCATTTTTTTTTTTAAAGAAAGAGGATTATATTGTTAATGATTTTTTTGCAGAAAATTTCTGTAAGGAGTTTTCTGAAGGCTTGATTTCAGTTTCGAAGTTATTTTACCTTTGTGAGATGGTGTAGGGAGCGGTGGAGTGTACACAGGTGATCATTATGACCTCCAAGGATGGAACTCGTCTGTGTCTAAGCATAGCACAGCCGTTAGTTTCTTATTTTGCTGGTTATTTCATTATTAGTCGTTGCAATGCAGCAGCAGAGGAATAAATTGTCAAACTGTCATATTTTCGACAAAATCACAGCTGCAGAAATAAATGCGAGAAGTGTCTAAAACATGGATTATAAAAAAAGACACTTTCTTCTCACACCATGATGGTAAGCGACCTACCGCTCTGTACCAATAAAATTTTTTCACTTAGCGAAAAGTGAACAGGTGCCTGCAAAGAATGTGTTTGTGACAGTTGTACACTCTACACCTGCATCTACGAGGCGTGTTTTTTAAGTATGTGTCGTTTTGAAATTAAAAAAAAGACGTACTAAGATATCTCAATAATTTTATTTTTACATGTAAGCCTGTACCTTAATCTACGCACTGACGTCATTATAGTCTGATTATTCCTTGTTTACGTCGTGTACTGTGTGTTTAAGGTTCCTCCGATAATCGTGAGTCCCGCCGACTGTGAATTACGGGATGTTATAAGATTTCTTAGTGCTAAAGGCCTAAAAGCGATTGATAGTCATCGTGAGATCTGTTTAGTTTACGGGATGGAATGGTAAAAAAGTGGGTGAGAGCATTTAAAGATGGCCGCAAAAATGTGCATGATGAACAACGGAGTGGGCGTCCTTCGGTCGTTAATGAAAGTTTGGTGCAGGAAGTGGACAATAACGTGAGAGAAAACAGACGCTTTACGATTTCCTCCTTTCGGGATGACTTTTCTAATGTTTCTCGTAGAGTTTTGCATGGCATTGTGACCAAGCACTAAAATTACCGAAAATTGTGCGCACGTTGGGTACCGAAAATATTGACGGACGTGCACCGCAAAACCAAACCTTTAGACAGTGTATTGACTTTCCTTGAGCGGTACCACGACGACGGTGATGATTTCTTAAGCCAAATTGTTACGGGCGATGAAACATGGGTGGCCTACGTCACACCAGAACCAAAGCAACAGTCCATGGAAGTTGAGCAAGGGCATCGTTTTGCTGCAAGACAATGCCCGTCCGCATGTGGCGAAGCAGACCAAAGATCTCATCACATTTTTTCGATGGAAAACTCTAGAACATCCTCCGTTTAGCCCCGATCTTGCGCCCAGTGACTACCATCTGTACCTGTACTTGAAGAAACACCTGGCCGGTCAGCGTCCTCAAGACGATGATGATGTCCAAAAATTGGTGATGCAGTGGTTAACAAGTCAGGCGGCAGACTTCTATGAGGAGGGTATTCAAAAACTGGTACAACGTTATGACAAGTGCCTCAATATTGAAGGAAATTTTGTAGAAAAGTAGATTAAGGTACAGGCTTTCATGTAAAAATAAAATTGAGATATATTAGCACTTCTTTTTTAAATTTCAAAACGGCACTTCTTAAAAAAAACACGCTTTGTATAAACCGTAAGCCACCTTGTGGTGTGCAGCGGAGGGTACGTTTTTGTATGACTGTCACTTCCCCCTCCTGTTCTTGTGATGAATATTGCTTGGGAATAACCATTGTTGGTAAGCATCTGAATGGGCTCGAATGTAATTTTACCTTAATGGTCTTTTTGCGAGATGTATCTAGGAGAAAGCAATGTACTGGTTGACTCTACGAGGAAACATTCGGTCAGGGAATTTTAACAGTGAACCACTTCATTTTGCCTCTCTTGTAATGTCTGCCACCGGAGTTGAGTAAACATCTGCGCGTGCTAAACGAAACTGCGACGAAACGTGCTACTGTTACACAGTGTCTCTGCTTCATCTATCAATGCTACCCGACACAGCTCCCAGACTGGTGAACAGTATTCAGCTACCGGTCGACAGACAGGTTGTAAGCTATCTTGCACGTGCGTGGACTAGGCCACCTGAGGATTCTTTCGATGAATGTCAGTCTAGCATCTGCCTTTCCTACGATAGATGTGTTGTGGGTTGATACTTGTATTTATAGATACTCTGAAAACATTGATTATCCATGACATGACCTGTTACCTATCCCATGATGTACGTTTGGTTTGTGAGAAATACCCAGTTATATTGGAATTACGCTGTTGTGTTTCCTTAATTAGGGAGTGAAACTCTTATAAAGATTTACGGTAACACGACCTGTGTTCGCTGCCAGGCCACTGATATTTATCAGTCCATCTCGCTTTCTTATTGGCTGATTTTTAGTCCACCGTGTTTGTTTTCGTCTTGTAGTTGCCAGAAACTGGTTTCTCCATATTGCACTTCTGATTAGACTTCTCGTGTTTACTGCTGTCTTAGAATTGCATTGTAAATACGTTTCTCGTATTCTTATTATGTACTGCTCGCATCCGTTATGGTCGGTGGCGTACATAACTCCATAGTTGGTTTTGTGTCATACAAAACAGAAACTGTTTTGTTCATGTGGTGGCTCAAAAATGGCTCTGAGCACTATGGGACTTAACATCTGTGGTCATCAGTCCCCTAGAACTTAGAACTACTTAAACCTAACTAACCTAAGGACATCAAACACATCCATGCCCGAGGCAGGATTCGAACCTGCGACCGTAGCAGTTACGCGGTTCCGGACTGAGCACCTTAACCGCGAGACCACCGCGGCCGGCTTCATGTAGTGTTCTGTGGACTATTGTGTATTTGTTACTGCTTACGAATCGGTGTTTGAACTGCTCGATTTCAATGCACCACGAATCATATTGCTTTTATTCTACTTTACTCTCGTTTGCATCGGTTTTCCGTACTTAAGTATTTAATGTAGATCTCCATGCTACAAGGTTTGGGAGTATTGGTATTCAACTTTATTACATCTTGTCACGAAATGACTACATAAATCTGCTTTGAATGTTGTTGCTTCTGGCCACTGAGTGCCATGCATTTCACGGTGGCTTGCAGAGTATGGATGTAGATGTAGATGAGTAGTGTAGATGAGTGGGCCCTATGTTTTGTAGTCTTACTGACTAGAGTATTCTTGCTTGAAAACACTAAAATGCGACAGTACTTACACGAATGTTTTCACATGTTACTAACAGCCACTACAAACTGCATTATATCAGGACCCAAAGAAAATTTCCGTGGCCTCCATTAAAGACGACAAAGTACGAAAAAGGATTGGTTGGTAGCATGGTTTGTGTGGTGTGCGTACTGTAAGACCTTCGGTACACACACCATCAGATTATTTGACTTGTCGCTCTAACGAAGTAGGCGAGTGTCAGCAATATATCTCGTGGTCTTATCGTGGCGTGTTTATCTTCTGCCGTTAGGTCAGACGATAGAAATGCCACTTGCACACTTAGAGTAGCAGATTGCCAGTGACCAACTTTAAACAGAACTTGATTAATTTTCACACACATTTATTAAAATAATAAAAAGCGCAGACCTTACGTAACTTGATTATGGATGCCGTTTACAATTGACAATCTGAAGTTCATTTGGTCTTCGTACGTTAATCTTATTCTCACATATATCTCTGATACTTGAAAAAGTGTCTATTTATTCATCTTCATGGCTATGTACAGGAATATGGTACTCTTATTAGGTGCAGACTGAAACTTGACTATAGACTGGTGCAGACAAGTGCAGACTAATGCAGACTGACTAATCGGAGGTCTGTACACTCGTTATAATACCTCGCGCGTTCAGGTATCACTGCGCGAGTGTGATCCGCGAGGAGAAACGGTTCTACGTTAGCAGCAATCTCATTAGCTGCGTTACATATTAATACTCGGATCGGCGGAAGCAGAATTTGGTCCTTCTCTAAGACAGCGCCATCTCGTAGTGCGGAGACGGACGAGCGCTCCGCCTGCGCTGTTGTGCTTAGCGGGGCGCGCTCTAGTGGGAAAGTTGTGTACGCGCTGTCTACGCGGAACTATGTACACAACAGTTCGGGATATAAAGGGGCAAACGGATGCAAAAGAAATAAAGTGGAATAAAACCAATGCAGTCAACATGCATTTAATTCGATCATTTCACAAGCGGATTCGTGAGCAGTAAGACATAGGGAAAAAAAATCGTTCAAATGGATCTGAGCACTATGGGACTTAACGTCTCAGGTAATCAGTCCCCTAGAACCTAGAACTACTTAAACCTAATTAACCTAAGGACATCACACTCATCCATGCCCGAGGCAGGATTCGAACCTGCTACCGTAGCGGTCGCTTGGTTCCAGACTAAAGCGCCTAGAACCGCTCGGCCACCAACGGCCAGCTAAGAAATGGAGATGAGTCCACAGAATCCCATTCGACGAACCTGGGGAGAAATTTTAATTGACAGTCGCGTGAACGGTGTCGGCAGATAAATACGGCACTGCAGTGACTTTGTTTTTAAGATTTACGATGCAGTTTTTCTTCGGACATGACGCATGGTTGACGGCATATGGAAGTTTGGTTCTGCCAGCGAGTCCTGCTCGGATAGCCAAATGGTAAAACGACCGTTCGCGATAAGCGGCAAATCCGGGTTTGAGTCCCGGTCCGGCACAAATTTTCATTGTCATCATTCCATTATAAAGTTCATTATACAGTTGATGGGTCGCATCAGGGAAGACCTTTCATGTATTTCATACATGCGTGTGCAAAGGAACATTGCGTTGTAATTCTGAACAACACAGGCGCTGCAAAGTCGTCTTTAGAAATGGGTCGTAATTTACTCCCTGACATTCTTTCAATGCTCCGTCTATATCCAGTAGCCTTAATCGCCAATGCTAAACAATCATTTCTACAGTTAATTCTTCCGGGAAAGATAGATCTCACAACGGCTTTTTTGGTACAAAGTAATCGTAAATCTACAAGAAACTACATGGTAGTTGACTTAAGCATTACATGTCACTTCACCTGGCTGCCCCTTTCTTCTTACAGCCACACTAAAGAACTTGCAACGATGCACAAATGAATTTTTCTTGACCTGCTTCAATTATTGAAGATAACTTGTATATGGATGATTTTGTAGAAGGTGCTGAAGGTGGAAATGCGGTGATTAACTTGAGTTACGAGCTTACAGCACTCATGGGACTGCAAATGGCGAAGTGAAATACGACCATCAGGTGTCATAACCGCTGCAGATACGGATTTACTTGGAGTCCACTGAAACAAACTGACACGCACAGTGTTTCTCACAACAACGTCGTCGACAATATTGTAGAACGTTCCACCACTAAGCGAGAATTACTTAGAAGTAGTGCCAGATTCTATGACTCGCTGGGTCCGTTGTTATCTGTGTCTTCTTCTTGTTCCTGACTCTACAGCCCTTGATGGGCCTTGGCGTACGCTAGGACATCATTCCATTCGCCCCTGCCCAGCATCTTGAGTCTCCATCCTCTGACGCGAATAATTTTTAAATCTTCTTGTATGCCATCCAAGTACCGAAGTCTTAGTCTTCCCTGCTCCTTCGTCCCATTGTGTTTTGCCGCAGTGCTATTTTTGCTGGCTTGTCATGTTCCATGCGAGAAACAAGACGAACAATTTCAGGTAATTTATTTTAAAGAATTGTATGATTAGAAAGTCTTTATACAAGGTGGTCCATTTATCGTGGCCGGGCAAATATCTCACGAAATAAGCGTCAAACGAAAAAACTACAAAGAACGAAACTTGTCTAGCTTGAAGAGGAAACCAGATGGCGCTATGGTTGGCTCGCTAGATGCCGCTGTCATAGGTCAAACGGATATCAACAGCGTTTTTTTAAAATAGGAACCCCCATTTTTATTACATATTCGTGTAGTACGTAAATAAATATGAATGTTTTAGTTGGACCACTTTTTACGCTTTGTGATAGATGGCGCTGTAATAGTCACAAACATATGGCCCACAATTTTAGACGAACAGTTGGTAACAGGTACGTTTTTTAAATTAAAATACAGCGTAGGTACGTTTGAACATTTTATTTCGATTGTTCCAATGTGATACATCTACCTTGTGAACTTATCATTTCTGAGAACGCATGCTGATACAGCATGATTACCTGTAAATGCCATATTAATGCAATAAATACTCAAAATGATATCCGTCAACCTCACTCCATTTGGCAATACGTGTAACGACATTCATCTCAACAGCGAGTAGTTCGCCCTCCGTAATGTTCGCACATGCATTGACAATGCGCTGACGCATGTTGTCAGGCGTTGTCGGTGGATCACGATAGCAAATAACCTTAAACTTTCCCCACAGAAAGAAATCCGGGGACTTCAGATCCGGTGAACGTGTGGGCCATGGTATGGTACTTCGACGACCAATCCACCTGTCATGAAATATGCTATTCAATACCGCAATACCGCAAGCGAGCTATGTGCCGGACATCCATCATGTTGGAAGTACATCGCCATTCTGTCATGCAGTGAAACATCTTGTAGTAACATCGGAAGAACATTACGTAGGAAATTAGCATACATTGCACCATTTAGATTGCCATCGATAAAATGGGGGCTAATTATCCTTCTTCCCATAATGCCGCACCATACATTAACCCGCCAAGGTCGCTGATGTCCCACTTGTCGCAGCGATCGTGGATTTTCCGTTGCCCAATAGTGCATATTATGCCGGTTAACGTTACCGCTGTTGGTGAATGACGCTTCGTCGCTACGTAGAACGCGTGCAACAATCTATCATCGTCCCGTAATTTCTCTTGTGCCCTGTTTCCTTAAATAACGTAAATATCCGGCGAACTGTCCCGACACTTGGATGATGGCGTCCAGGACACCGAGCAGCACACATAGCACACGTCCGTTGGGCATTTTGATCACAATAGCCATGCATCAACACGATATCGACCTTTTCCGCAATTGGTAAACGGTCCATTTTAACATGGGTAATGTATCACGAAGCAAATACCGTCCGCAGTGGCGGAGTGTTACGTGATACCACGTACTTATACGTTTGTGACTATTACAGCGACATCTATCATAAAGCGAAAAAAGTCGTCGAACTAAAACATTCATATTTCTTTACGTACTACACGAATATGTAACAAAAGATGAGAGTTGATATTTCAAAAAAACGCAGTTGATATCCGTTTTTGACCTATGGCAGGGCCATCTAGTGGGCCAACCATAGCGCCATCTGGTTTCCCCCTTCAAGCTAGACGAGTTTCATTCTTTGTAGTTTTTTCGTTTGACGTTTATTTCGTGAGATATTAGGCATGGTCACTATCAATGGACCACCCTGTGTAATCTGTCACGTTCAGAATTACATCGTCTACGCCATGCTGCATATTCAACAGTCACCCCATAGATTTTTCCTAACACTTTTCGTTCAGAACATCCTGTTAGGCTTCACACTGTTGAGTCGGTGTCCACGTTTATGAGCCATATATTGATACTGAACGTATTAAAGTTAAAAGTTTGACACTTCGTACTTCTCGACAGATTTCTGAACTTAAGCTGTGGGGGCAACCCACAACAGCATTTATTAGCTAGATGGGGGCATTGCTTCATTTCCATCTAATACTGTTTGTGATGTTATCACTGTTCCCAGATAGGCATTTTCGCTAACAGGTTTTACTTGCTTCTAACGTTGTATTTAGTCCTGGTCGCATTGCTCAGTTCCAGTCCCATTTCAATTGCTCCCACCCCCAGTGCCATACATGTTTCTTTGTCAGTTCGTTCTGTTCTTGCAATAATATCCACGTCATCTACATAGGCGAGAACCTGCACCATTCTAGTGTATATTGTGCCTGTCGTGCTGATTTGAGCTGCTATTATTACCTTCTCTAGTGCCATGTTAAAACAGCGTCCATGAAAGTGCATCCCCATGGCTCTCTCAAAACATGGTGTTAAATTTCCTTGTAAGCGTACTTTACATACTGCTTTCCTCATTGACAGACTCATGGCCTCAGTAAGCTTATTTCTTTCTACTACAGACAGCACCCGTGATCTAGGGGTTTTGGCACGGTAACTCAGCGTGTTTGCTCAGCGGGTTAGTTGCCCTCTGTAATAAAGAAACTGAGTCAACGGATCAATAGTGAACTTCAATGGGTGTCGTGGGACGCCCGACCCGAACAAATGCAACGAACAAAATAAAATAAAAAACGGTAGCGTCTTCGAATAGTAATCAAAACGTCCATGGTCCCGGGTTGGAAAAGAGCCATTGCTTAAATTTTGAATAAAATTTATCAGTAATGGTGGCCAAAGACTTCCAGCATAAGAAGTCACCCTCATTCTGCCAAAGGCCTTGACGAAGAGGGCAAAGGAACGGATGGGTGTTCAGGGCACTCTCTTGTCCTAGGGGTGGGAAACTGCCCCCAAAGGCGGCAGAATCAGCAATGATCAACGGCATGAGGATGCAGAAGGCAATGGGAACCACTGCTTTGAAGACACACAACGTGTATCCACAGGACATGTAGGCTGCAATTGTAAAAGTATCATGATGATCTCTCCATTGGCAAAATATTCCGGAAAAGACAACCATTCGAATCTCCGGGAGGGGACTGCCAAGAAGGAGTTGGCCATGAGAACAGGACTGAACAGCATCCCCCCCCATAAACCACAGACCTTACCGTTGGTGGGGAGGCTTGCGCGCCTCAGCGATGCAGATGACCCTACTGTAGGTGCAACCACAATGGAGGGATATCTCTTGAGAGGCTAGACAAACATGTGCTTCCTGAAGAGGGGCAGCAGCCTTTTCAGTAGTTGCAGGGGCAACAGTCTGTATGACTGACTAATTCGGCTCTGTAACACTAACCAAACGGCCTTGCTGTGCTGATTTTGTGAACACCTGAAAGCAACGGGAAACTACAGCTGTAATTTTTCCCGAGAGCATGCAGCTTTACTGTATGGTTAAATGATAATCGCGTTCTCTTGGGTAAAATATTCTGGAGGTAAAATAGTCTCCCATTCGGATCTCCGGACGGGACTACTCAAGAGGACATAGTTATCAGGAGAAAGAAAACTGGCATTCTACGGGTCGGAGCGTAGAATGTCAGATCCCTTGATCGGACAGATAGAAAGTTTAAAAAGGGAAATGGATAGGTTAAAGATAAATATAGTGGGAATTAGAGAAGTCCGGTGGCAGTAGGAACAAGACTTATTGTCAGATGAATACAGGGTTATTAATACAAAATCAAATAGAGGTATGCAGGAGTAGGTTTAATAATGAATAAAACGATAGGAGCGCGGTTAAGCTACTACGAACAGCATAGTGAACCTATCACTGTAGCGAAGATAGACGTGAAGCTCACGCCTACCACAGAAGTACAAGTTTATATCCAACTAGCTCCGCAGATAAAAAAGAGATTGAAGAAAAGTATGATGAGGTAAAAGAAATTATTCAGATAGTTAAGGGAGACGAAAATTTAATAGTCGTGGGGGACTCGAATTCGATACTAGGGAAAGGAAGAGAAGGAAAAGTAGTAAGTGAATATGCAATGGGGGTAAGGATGACAGAAGAAGCCAACTTCAGAATTTTGTGCAGAGCATAATTTAATCATAGCTAACACTTGGTTTAACTATCATCAAAGAAGGTTCTATACGTGGAAGAGGCCTGGAGACACTGGAAGATTTGAGATAGATTATATAATGGTAAGATAGGGATTTAGGAACCAGGTTTTACATTGTAAGACATTTCCAGGTGCAGATGTGGACTCTGACCACAATCTATTGGTTATGAACTGTGTATTAAAACTGAAGAAACTGCAAAAAGGTAGAAATTTAAGGAGATGTGACATGGATAAAAGCAAGGATGGCTAGAAGGGAAATGGAAGGAGGTAGAGGCATATTTCACTAGGGATAAGATAGATACTGCGTACAGGAAAATTAAAGAGACCTTGGCAGGAAAGAGAACCGCCTGTATGAATATCAAGAGTTCAGATAGAAAACCAGTCCGAAGCAAAGACGGGAAAGCAGAAAGGGGTATATAGAGGGTCTACACAAGGCCGATGTACTGGAGGGCAATATTATGGAAATGGAAGAGGATGTAGATGAAGATGAGATGGGAGATTGATACTGTATGAAGTATTTCACAGAGACCTAAGTAAAAAAAGGTCCGACAACATTCCATTAGAGCTACTGATAGCCTTGGAAGAGGCAGCAATGACAGAGCAAGTTGTAGGAGACAGGCAAAATACTCTCATACTTCAAGAAGAATGTAATAATTCCAATCCCAAAGAAAGCAGGCATCGACAGGTGTGAAAATAACCGAACTATCAGTTTTATAAGTCATGGCTGCAAACTACTAACACGAATTCTTTACAGACGAATGGAAGGACTGGTAGAAGTCGAACTTGGGAAAGATCAGTTTGGATTCCGTAGAAATGTTGGAACACGTGAGGCAATACTGACCCGACTACTTATATTAGAAGATAGATTAAGGAACAGCAAACCTACGTTTCTAGCATTTGTAGACTTGGAGAAAGCTTTTGACAATGCTGACTGGAATACTCTCTTTCAAATTCTGAAGGTGGCAGGGGTAAAATCCAGGGAGCGAAAGGCTATTTACAATTTGTGTAGAAACCCGATGACAGTTATAAAAGTCGAGGGGCGCGAAGGGGAAGCAGTGGTTGGGAAGGGAGTGAGATACGGTTGTAGTCTATTCCCGATGTTATTCAATCTGTATATTGAGCAAACATTAAAGGAAACAAAAAAACATGGAGTCGGAATTAAAATTCACAGAGAAGAAAGAAAAACGTTGAAGTTTGTCGATGACATTGTAACGCTGTCAGAGACAGCAAAGGACCTGGAAGAGCAGTTGACCGGAATGGATAGTGTCTTGAAAGCAGGACATAAGATGAACATCAATACAAGCAAAACAAGAATAATCGAATGTAGTCGAATAAAGTCACGTGATGCTGAGAGATTTAGATTAGGAAATGAGACACTTAAAGTAGTAGATGAGTTTTGCAATTTGGGGTGCAAAACAACAAATGATGGTCAAAGTAGAGAGGATATAAAATGTAGACTGGCAATGGCAAGGAAAACGTTTCTGTAGAAGAGAAACTTGTTAACATCGAGTATAGACTTAAGTGTCAGAAAGTATTTTCTGAAAGTATTTGTGTGGAGTGTAGCCACGTATGGAAGTGAAACATGGACAATAAATACTTTAGACAAGAAGGGAATAGAAGTTTTCGAAATGTGGTGCTACAGAAAAATGCTGAATATTAAATAGATAGATCACGCAACTAATGAGGAGGTATTGAATAGAATTGGGGACAAGAGGAGTTTGTGGAACAACTTGACAAGAAGAAGGGACGGGTTGGTAGGACATGTTCTGAGGCATCAAGGGATCACCAATTTAGTACTGGAGGGAATCGTGGAGGGTACAAATCGTAGAGGTAGACCAAGAGATGAATACACTAAGCAGATTCAGAAGGATTTAGGTAGCAGTAGTTAGTCGGAGATGAAGAGGCTTGCACAGGATAGGGTAGCATGGCGAGCTGCATCAAACCAGTCCCTGGACTGAAGACCACAACAACAGCCAACAAAATGATAACGTTCTACGAGTCGGAGCGTGCAATGTCAGAAGCTTGAACGTGCTAGGGTAGCTAGAAATTGGAAAAGGGAAATGCAAAGGCTCAATCTAGATATAGCAGGGGTCAGTGAAGTGAAAAGGAAAGAAGACAAGGATTTCTGTTCAGATGAGTACAGTGTAATATCAACGGCAGCAGAAAATGGTGTAACGGAGTAGGATTCGTTATGAATAGGAAGGTAGGGCAGAGTGTGTATTATTGTGAACAGTTTAGTGTTAGTATTACTCTTATCAGAATCGACAGCAAACCAACACCGACAAACATAATTCAGGTATACATGCTGACGTCGCCAGCTGAAGATGGAGAGACAGAGAAAGTGTATTAGAATACTGAAAGTTTAATACAGTACTTAAAGGGAGATCAAAATCTAATAGTCATGGGGGACTTATAGTGCAATTGTAGGGGAAGGAGTAGAAGAAAAGGTTGCAGGAGAATATGGGCTTGCGGTAAGAAATAAGAGAGGAGAAAGAGTAATAGAGTTCTCCAATAAATTTCAGCTAATAATAGCGAATACTATGTTCAAGAGTCACAAGAGGAGGATACTTTGAAAAGGTCAGGTGATACGAGTAGATTTCAGTTAGATTATGTCACGGTCAGACAGAGATTCTGAAATCAGATACTAGATTGTAAGGCGTGCCCAGAAGCAGATGTAGAATCAGAACACAATGTAGTAGTGATGAAGAGTAGACAGAAGTTTAAGAGATTAATGAATAAGAATGAATACGCAAAGAAGTGAAATGAGGAATTACTAAGGAATGACGAGATAAGGCTGAAGTTCTCTTAGGGTGTAGATACAGCCATAAGAAATAACTCAGTAGGCAGTACAGGTGAAGATGAATGGCAATCACATAAGTTGCAAAGAAAAAAAAAGGTACCAAGAAGATTACTGCGAAGAAACCATGGGTAACACAAAATACACTTCAGTTGATTGATGAAAGAAGGGAGTACAAAAATGTTCAGAGAAATTGAGGAATACAGAAACACAAGTCGCTGAGTAGTGAAGTAAGTAGGAACTGCAGGAGAGCTAAGACGAAATGGCTGCATGAAAAGTGTGAAGAAATCGAAAAAGAAATGATTATCGGAAGGACTGGCTTAGCATATAGGAAAGTCAAACTAACCTTCTGCGAAATTAAAAGCAAGAGTTGTAACTTTAAACGTGCAATGGGAATTCCACTGGTAAATGCAGCAGAGATAGCAGATAAGCGTAAATACTGTAGTATATTGAAGGCCTCTATGAGGGGGTAGATTTGGCTGATGTGATAGAAGAAGAAAGAGGAGTCGACTTAGAAGAGATAAGTGATCCAGTATTAGAATCGGAATTTAAAAGTGCTTTGGACGACTTGAAAGGAGTCTATTGGAGCACATTTGTATTTGGCACCCGCATATGATAACCGATGTATTATAAGTAGGCTGTCTAGGTTTTTATATTGATAACGCCACGTAGCGCTCTGTATGAAAATCACTGGCTGTGCTGTGTGCAGTCTGTGGCTGGTTGGCATTGTTGAAATATTCTCTATTGTAGTGAGCCAGATGGCTGTCAACAGCGCGTAGCATTGCGCAGTTGGAGGTGAGCCACCAGCAGTGGTGGATGTGGGGAGAGACATGGCGGAGTTTTGAGAGCGGATGATCTGGACGTGTGTCCATCAGAGAGAGTAAATTTGTAAGACTGGATGTCATGAATATAATGACTTTTGAACACTATTAAGGTAAATACATTGTTTGTTCTCTACCAAAATCTCTCATTTCCTGACTATGCCTATCAGTAGTTAGTGCCTTCAGTAGTTAGAATCTTTTATTTAGCTGGCAGTAGTGGCGCTCGCTGTATTGCAGTAATTCGAGTAACGACGATTTTTGTGAGGTAAGTGATTCATGAAAGGTATAGGTTATTGTTAGTCAGGGCCATTCTTTTGTAGGGATTTTTGAAAGTCAGATTGCGTTGCGCTAAAAATATTGTGTGTCATTTTAGTGTTGATCAGAATAGGTAAAGAGCGAAATGTCTGAGTAATTTCAGTTCTGCTCAGCTGTTTGAAAATCAAATAATATAAGAGGTTTATCAACACAATAATTCATTAATTTTTCTAAGGGGACGTTTCAGTATGTCTCTGATAGGCTTTGTAATGCGGATCGCTGACTGTGTACGACCGCAGAGCCAAAGATACTGCTTCTGGTCTGAGAATATAGTGTTGGAGTAGGAGAGCACTTGGCTCACAGTTGTAAGTAGTTATCTGTGAGCGGAAGACGATGGAGTAGGCGGTTTTTATGGTGTGCTGTGTGAAGCCACCAAGTGTTAGATTAATGTAGGTATCTCAATATTGTTGAACGTTGAAGCAGAAGTCTTCATGAAAGCAGGGTAAAGATGTTAAATAATTATGTTTTTTTTTTTTTTTTTTTTTTTTTTTTTTTTTTTTTTTTTTTTGCCAGCTGATAATTTGTAACCGTTGAATATTCCCAGAATAAACGTAAACTGATTTGATATAAAGGTCTGGCAGATATTTCACTTTTGTAATGTTGCAAAGATTTATTAACAGAGCAATATGTAATTTGATGATTTGTATTTATACTCTTTTAGTGAGGTTAGATAATACTTGCTGTATAAATCTCATTGTCTGTGTACCAATTAGTAATATGTAACTTCAATTGTCAATTTTTTTTTTTTCAAAAGACAAACTTAACTCCCAATACAATTTCTCTCAAAAAATTCTGTGTTAGTAATTCACCACAATCAGAACCACAATTTCACATGCATTTCAAAGTATGACAACCAGCACTGCACATGACTGAGCCAGTAGACAGCATGTTTATATTTTTTAATGAGAGGCCAGAATATATAGCGTTCTACCGTTGCTGCTTTGGAGGTAAGACTATTTAATTTATTTGTTATGTGCACAAGGACCAAAGTTATCAGTTTTCAACAGGGCCAGAGGAGTCAGTGCCTAAGGGGCTGAATGTATTTTGCAGCGACTGTATTTCCACGTTGGTATTGGGAATTGCATTGCCCAATCAATCAGTGTAGAGTTTTGCTAACAACAACACAGAGTAAGCACACCGCTTGCAGTTACAACACGCTACACGACAATTCGAGTTTTATACTCACTCCACAGTTCGGACATTCATTCTACGTAATTGTAAAGTTTTTTTTTAATTTTAAAGAACGTTACAGACTTAAAATCAAATACGATAACGTTCCATAAGAATTTCAAAAATAATTGGAAGATGTCGCAACAAAACGATTACTCATGTTGGTGTGTAGAATGTAGTCTGGCGACATGCCATCTGACTTTCGGAAAAGAATCAGCCACACAATTCCGAAGACTGCAAGAGCTGACAAGTGCGAGAATTATCGCACAATCAGCTAAACAACTCCTGCATCCAGGCTGCTGACAAGAATAATATTCAGAAGAATGGAAATGAAAATTGAGTATGTGTTAGATTATGATCACTTTGGCTTTAGGAAAAATAAGGGCACCAGAGAGGCAATTCTGGCGTTGCTGTTGATAATGGAAGCAAGACTAAAGAAAATTGGCTCTGAGCACTATGGGACTTAACATCTGTGGTCATCAGTCCCCCAGAACTTAGAACTACTTAAACCTAACTAACCTAAGGACATCACACACATCCATGCCAGAGGCAGGAATCGAACCTGCGACCGTAGCGGTCACGCGGTTCCAGACTCAAGCACCTAGAACCGCACGGCCACACCGGCCGGAAACCAAAAAAAAAAATCAGAACACTTTCATAGCATTCACCGACCTGGAAAAAGAGTTCCAAAATGTAAAATGGTGCAAGATGTTCGAAATTCTGAGAAAAATATGGGTACGCTCTAGGGAGAGACGGGTAATATACACTCTTGGAAATGGAAAAAAGAACACATTGACACCGGTGTGTCAGACCCACCATACTTGCTCCGGACACTGCGAGAGGGCTGTACAAGCAATGATCACACGCACGGCACAGCGGACGCACCAGGAACCGTGGTGTTGGCCGTCGAATGGCGCTAGCTGCGCAGCATATGTGCACCGCCGCCGTCAGTGTCAGCCAGCTTGCCGTGGCATACGGAGCTCGATCGCAGTCTTTAACACTGGTAGCATGCCTCGACAGCGTTGACGTGAACCGTATGTGCAGTTGACGGACTTCGAGCGAGGGCGTATAGTGGGCATGCAGGAGGCCGGGTGGACGTACCGCCGAATTGCTCAACACGTGGGGTGTGAGGTCTCCACAGTACATCGATGTTGTCGCCAGTGGTCGGCGGAAGGTGCACGTGCCCGTCGACCTGGGACCGGACCGCAGCGACGTACAGATGCACGCCAAGACCGTATGATCCTACGCAGTGCCGTAGGGGACCGCACCGCCACTTCCCAGCAAATTAGGGACACTGTTGCTCCTGGGGTATCGGCGAGGATCATTCGCAACCGTCTCCATGAAGCTGGGCTACGGTCCCGCACACCGTTAGGTCGTCTTCCGCTCACGCCCCAACATCGTGTAGCCCGCCTCCAGTGGTGTCGCGACAGGCGTGAATGGAGGGACGAATGGAGACGTGTCGTCTTCAGCGATGAGAGTCGCTTCTGCGTTGGTGCCAATGATGGTCGTATGCGTGTTTGGCGCCGTGCAGGTGAGCGCCACAATTAGGACTGCATACGACCGAGGCACACAGGGCCAACACCCGGCATCATGGTGTGTGGAGCGATCTCCTACACTGGCCGTACACCTCTGGTGATCGTCGAGGGGACACTGAATAGTGAATGGTACATCCAAACCGTCATCGAACCCATCGTTGTACCATTCCTAGACCGGCAAGGGAACTTGCTGTTCCAACAGGACAATGCACGTCCGCATGTATCCTGTGCCACCCAACGTGCTCTAGAAGGTGTAAGTCAACTACCCTGGCCAGCAAGATCTCCGGATCTGTCCCCCATTGAGCATGTTTGGGACTGGATGAAGCGTCGTCTCACGCGGTCTGCACGTCCAGCACGAACGCTGGTCCAACTGAGGAGCCAGGTGGAAATGGCATGGCAAGCCGTTCCACAGGACTACATCCAGCACCTCTACCATCGTCTCCATGGGAGAATAGCAGCCTGCATTGCTGCGAAAGGTGGATATACACTGTACTAGTGCCGACATTGTGCATGCTCTGTTGCCTGTGTCTATGTGCCTGTGGTTCTGTCAATGTGATCATGTGATGTATCTGACCCCAGGAATGTGTCAATAAAGTTTCCCCTTCCTGGGATGATGAATTCACGGTGTTCTTATTTCAATTTCCAGGAGTGTACAATGTGTACAAGCGCCAAGAGGGAATAATAAGAACGGACGACCAATAACGAAGAGCTCGTATTAAAAAGGGCGTAAGACAGGGCTATAGTATTTCGCCCCTACTGTTCAGTCTCTACATGGAACAAACAATAATGGACATAAAAGAAAGGTTTAGGAGTGGAATTAAAATCCAAGGCGAAAGGATATCAGTGATACGACTCGCTGATGACATTGCTATCAGGAGTGAAAGTGAAGACGAATTACATGGTCTGCTGAATGGAATGAACACCATAATGAATACAGAATATAGATTGAGAGTGAATCGAAAAAGACGAAAGTAATGAGACGTATCAGAAATGAGGACAGCGAGAAGCTTAACGTCAGGATTGATGGTCACGAAATGGATGAATTTAAGAAAATCTACTACCTAGGCAGCAAAATAACCAATGACGGACGGAGCAAGGAGGACATCAAAAGTAGACTATCACTGGCAAAAAGGGCATTCCTGACCAAGAGAAGTCTACTAGTATCAAACATAGGTTTTAATTTGAGGAAGAAATTTCTGAGAATGTACGTTTGGAGCACAGCATCGTGTGGAAAACAGTGACAAGGAGAAGGGACAGGATTAGAGGAAATCTGTTCAGAAATTTTGTTTCCCTTGTTTTTGCCGATATTTGCATCTGGGTGGGAATTTCGTCAGTAGTTGATTTATCAGGTCTAAAGCCTGCATGATATCTCCCAACTGCTTTTTCTGCAAATTGTTGTAGACTGGTACAAAGCAGGGCGGAGAATATTTTATTTAAGTGTTTAATATTTTAGTTCACGTATAGTTTGTACATTCCAGTATGTGCCCTTTTTTATGTATAGCGCGTATTACGCCAATATTCCAATCATTTGCTATGACTTTTTGCATCCATATATCTAAGATCAGGATGTGCTTCTAAGTAGATATTCTCCACCATACTTGATAAGCTCGGCTGGCAGATTATCATTGCTAGATGGGTTATGTTTGGCTAGTTTCTTTGTTGCTAGCCGAATCTCTTGCATCGAAAGTATCCTATATTCCTCTTCTTCCACTTGTTGGTTTTCAGTCAGTTCCGATGCTTCATCATTCTCTGAGTACAACTCCTTAAAGTACTCTGCCCAGCGATGTAACACTCCTTCCTGCCTGATAATAACGTCGTGTGACGAGGGCCTCCCGTCGGGTAGACCGTTCGCCTGGTGCAAGTCTTTCAATTTGACGCCACTTCAGCGACTTGCGCGTCGATGGGGATGAAATGATGATGATTAGGACAACACAACATCCAGTCCCTGAGCGGAGAAAATCTCCGACCCAGCCGGGAATCGAACCCGGGCCCTTTGGATTGACTGTCTGTCGCGCTGACCACTCAGCTACCGGGGGCGGACTCCTGCCTGATGCCAGCAGTTTACTATTTTTTTCCTCTACATTGTGTCGCTTTTGACTGAAATTACTTTCTAACGTTATTGGCCTTTCTGTAGAATTTCCTGATTTCTTTAGCGTTATTCAGTGATTCAATATCCTCAATCTATCTTTCGAAAAAGCTTCTCCTCCTTGCATTCAGAATCCCCTTTCGTGCACGACTTTTCTTTATAGTCATCCACTAGCGTTCGTGTTCTTCTGGCCTGCATCTTTCTATATCCTTCTTTTTTTGATTTTGTAGCCTCCTGACGCTTTTCATTATACCATTCAGTCCTTTTGGTTTGTTGTTCCACGCCAATCACTTCCTCTGCAGCAGCCTGTATTTCATTCCTGATTTTATTCCACTCATTTCTGTTATGAATACAGTTCTGAAGGATTCCTGTCAATCTATTTTCCAAATTAATAGCCAGGAGTTCACCCTTCCTTGGAGCCTTAGGTTCTGCTACGTTATACTTATTTTGCCTTTCTTCTTTAACCTTATGTGCATTTGAAATTTTCCTTTTATTTTTGCTATGAGGAGGTAATGATCAGAGTCATATTCTCACTTCTGGAACTATTGCAGTGCAGTACTGCAGTCATACTTGATATCTAACTTGGTTCCTAGTATGGCTGCCTGGTGACACCCAGGTCGTTTTACGTACATTCTTATGCTGGAACCATGTGCCAGAAACGGTCATGTTGAGTGACGCTGCCAAACGTATCAGGAGGAGTCCACTGTTATTACTCTCTTTATGGAGACTATATTTACTAGTGGTAGGGAAGAAGAACCACTATCTACAGGGTGTTACAAAAAGGTACGGCCAAACTTTCAGGAAACTTTCCTCACACACATATAAAGAAAAGATGTTTTGTGGACATGTGTCCGGAAATGCTTAATTTCCATGTTAGAGCTCATTTTAGCTTCGTCAGTATGTACTGTTCTTTCTCGATTCAGCGCCAGTTGGCCCAATTGAAGGAAGGTAATGTTGACCTCGGTGCTTGTGTTGACATCTGTGAACGTTTGGGCAGGCATTGTTGGTGATGTCTTGATTGGGTCCCATGTTCTTCCACCTGCGCTCAATGGAGCACGTTATCATGATTTCATACGGGATACTCTACCTGTGCTGCTATAACATCTTCCTTTACAAGTACGACACAACATGTGGTTCATGGACGATGGAGCTCCTGCACATTTCAGTCGAAGTGTTCGTACGCTTCTCAACAACAGATTCGGTGACCGATGGATTGGTAGAGGCGGACCAATTCCATGGCCTCCAAGCTCTCCTTATCTCAACCCTCTTGACTTTCATTTATGGGGGCATTTGAAAACTCTTGTCTACGCAACCCCGGTACCAAATGTAGAGGTTCTTCGTGCTCGTATTGTGGATGGCTGTGATACAATACGCCATTCTCCAGGGCTGCATCAGCGCATCAGGGATTCCATGCGACGGAGGGTGGATGCATGTATCCTCGCTAACGGAGGACATTTTGAACATTTCCTGTAACAAAGTGTTTGAAGTCACGCTGATACATTCTGTTGCTGTATGTTTCCATTCCATGATTAATGTGATTTGAAGAGAAGTAATAAAATGAGCTCTAACATGGAAAGTAAGCGTTTCTGGACACATGTCCACATAACATATTTTCTTTCTTTGTGTGTGAGGAATGTTTCCTGAAAGTTTGGCCGTACCTTTTTGGAACACCCTGTATATGGAGACTGTATTTACCAGTGGTAGGAAAGAAGAACCGCTCCTGCCCTACCTCAGGATTCATACCTCCTAACACCATTTTTATGTCATTTGTTGGACACTGTCGACAATCTCGCTCCACTTCCTCATAGGAGGTCTCTTCATCTCTCATCTGCAGTATGTTCATGTGCATCTAGAAGGCCGTAGTTAACAATTTGCTCTTTATTCACATATAACATATATTTGGACTTACTGCTTTAAAGCTTTCACTAGTTCCTCAGTGCTTTGATTGTTACGTTTGGCTTGTACGTTTTCACTATTCTAATCAGGCTTCCAAGTACTCCAGTTCTCTATAAGATCTGTACATTCCACGATACAGTCCTCATATTTCATGTTACTTTGCCAAGTCTGAGGCTTAGGGTGTGTCCGGCAGTATTTCCTTGAGCTTCCGTAATAAGACTTTTTCCCGGTAAGGGTTATTAGCCCTTAGCCCAGTCCCTGTTCTCCTCCCTGTCTGCCTTGCCTCTGATTCCCACTGAGGCTGGATACCTAATCTTCCACAGGATTGCTCAGGTTCTCGGGGTTAACCAACTTGGAGATGAGAGATGGAATTGAGTAGGAGAGGCTAAGCGACCTTCACTTGCTTAAAGTTTTTATGCATCACTACCCCATTTGAATCCAGTCGTGTGTATCCCTCACTGCAATAATAATTTTCCAGGAAATGTGGTGAAGATGAGTCAAATGGGCAGCTCTTACCTCTTAATCTTAACTAAGGCTCGCAAATGTTGGCATCATGCTCACACCTACAAACGCCCGGATGGGTTGTGGTTCCTGAAGACAATGAATCAGAAACCCATGCATTTTCCTACGAATCAGCAAAAAGTCTATGGGTCAGTTCTTTATGTACAGCGCACAACTTCAAACGTGACACAGTCTATTTGCTTTGCAGTAAAAACAGACTAGTTCCCTTTAAGAGGTAACTCTTCCACGGCTGGAACTACTAACAACGCTTCTTGGATAAATACTATTTCATTATTTCCGTAAGGGCGTGAGCTACGACGCAACACTGTGGACTGACTGCACTGTAGTCTTAGGATGGATACGACATGACCCTAATCGATGGAAGACTTTTATGTCCAACTGTGTCACGGAAATATAAAGACTGACGAATCCATCACAGTGGAGTCACTGCCCTGGTGAGGAAAACCCAGTTTATCTAATCTCTAAAGGTACCACAGCGTGCTACTATGTGGTTCCATGTTCTTGCTTCGTCGGAAAAGAACCGGACACGTTGGCCACGATTTTTATGTACAAAAAATTATTTCCTGCCAGGAAAGAAGAAATTAAAAGACCAAGTCCTCAAGGTAAGAACAACATTCCCTATTTTAGCAGTTACACAGTGTAGTAACTACTACAAACTACGACGAGTTATAGGACGGGTAAATCACTTTAAAAGGCAGTTAATGTAAGAAAATACAGCATCTGACTTG
Organism: Schistocerca gregaria; assembly: GCF_023897955.1. NCBI lineage: Eukaryota > Metazoa > Arthropoda > Insecta > Orthoptera > Acrididae > Schistocerca > Schistocerca gregaria. The sequence goes on along the minus strand of NC_064925.1, from coordinate 498,486,095 downwards.
AACGAAGCACGGACTTACTAGATTCAAGTTGTTCAACAACAACAATTCGCTGTCGAAGTGCATACTCTGTACAACAATGTGCCTCCGCCACGAAATCCTAATATTGCTCTCTTCAACCCGTTCTTGGATAAAGGCCATATTTGACTCTGTGGACGTCTGCAGTTGGTGGAATTACCCAGAGACTAACGTCACCCATTTCTTTTCGATGCTCAGCATCATTTCACATATTTATTGATCCAGCACACTCATTTTCGCCTGCACCACCTTGGAGTAAACATTGTTTTATTTCAAGTGAGAGCAGAATTCTGAATTCTCAGAAGTCAACAGGCAACTAAACATGTTCTACACCGGTGCCTGACTTGCAAGCTGGTGAAGCTCACTATGTTCTACAAACTGAGGCTTTATGACCAACTGAGTGAGTCTCACCATTAAAAGCGTTTGAAGTCACAGGCATTGACTTTACTACCCCGTTACACGTCAGATAAGGACATATTACGAAGAATATATGTAATGCTCTGTTCGCGTGCGCCACATTACGAGCCCTCCACCTGTAACTATGAGCACGTATGTCATCTGACAGATTTCTTCAAGCTCTACAAAGGTTTGTTTGAAGACAAGGAGTGCTCGGCCACGATTTAACTCCAGACCTGATTTCAAAAGCATCTGAAATCTCTTCTATAAACTTTACTTTATAACTGGCGTCAGTAAGTGTCTGGCGGGCAGCCCTTGGTTTGTTATCTACGATAAATTCTTTCATAAGTTGGATATGAGTTCTCAGGTCAATTGAATCTTACTACATTTTTAAATCTATGGAGACTATTACCGATTTCTTACTTCAGCGTCTCAACAATAGAGAACTCATTTTAGATTGATACGTTCAGCACCTGAACGTCCTTTTCTGACCACCTTGGCAGCCACCCACCTCTGAGTCCAACTGTTTTCCCGTCCTAGGCTGATGAATCTTTTAGTATTTTAAGAGAAGCCTCTCATTTTTTGTATGATGTGGATGGATCAGTTCTTACGACCAGTCATATGGAAGTGCCCCAGAGAGTAGAAACATTTTACGAAAGACGCCTGTGTTGCGAGAGAGCTATCTTGTGGCTGATAATTTATCGCAACTTGAGAGGTTTCTGCTGTTGAGAAACTCCAGCAAAATGAGCATTTCGATAACGAACGGTTGCACAAATTCCATAGCATTCGTGCAATCGGGTTGTGCTATTGTTTGTACTTGCATACTGAAGCTAGTACATATGTAGGTTTCACTGTAGCAATATCCTCCCAAAAGTTACATAACCTTAAAATTCGACGTTTTCACATCACGGTATCACCGTCAAAATGTATAAGACCGAACAGTGCTGCCAACCGTATTCGAATTCGGTTACATATACTCTGTTTATGGAGATTATTTATTACGGATATTGTACGAGGAACCCCAACGGAGTGGTACGGATTGCTAAGCAAATGTACCCAAATACTGCAGTTCTCATACTTACAAAATGAAACTAACTCATTAAAATTATTTCGGAGAGATTTGATAACTTCTGTGTAATAACGCTAATCAAATGTTAAGCAGAAATTCTTATAAAACTATTATATGGGATTACCACTGGGAACCAAATGATTTCGCTGTTTCTCAAGCCGGAGATCTCGTAAAAAAACGAAAAAAAGTAGCGTTCGCATGTATTATCGGTGCGCATACCACTCAACGGTAACATAGCGTGTATTTGTCTATTAACAAATTTTCGGCCCCTACTTTTAAGGGGAAAGGAAGAGACGCAATTAAAAAGGAGTGCCGTACCGCCATGTGACTGCAGTTTCAATTCAAGGATGCTTGACAGCCGATAAAAAAGATAAGCATAAAGACCTTCAAGTTTTGTTGAATTTGTCGCTGTTTACATGTTTCCAGCTACTGCTAGGCGCAGCACCAATGCTATGCTTAAAACTGAGTAATTGATACCCAAGAACTTGTTAAGTAGTGGTATTTGGTTTATTTTATTTTTTTCTTTTTTTTTTTTTTTTGTCGGAAGGAAATCAAGCAATCATTTTCACATTTGTGTAAAATAGGGACCCAATTTGCTACGTTTTTTCGTAAAAAATAGAGTTTTCCCCATTCTGTTGGCAATATTCTTTACAGACAGTTGAAAAATCTCTTCACGATGATCTAAAAAACTTAATTTCAATTAATTATGGATTTAATTTTTCCGAATGAATGACGTTTAATGCTTTTTAATTAGGTTACTCGTTTCATTGATTTAAGGCAAATAGTTGTAACTTTCAGTTCTACAAATGTGAAACCTATCTGCCCTATTAGGGGATTTGACATTCCACGCTCCGATTTGTAGAACCAAGTGATCACCAATTTAGTTCTGGAGGGAAGCGTGTGGGGTAAAACCCATAGAGCGAGACCACGAAATGAATACAGTCAGCAGATTCAGAAGGATGTAGGTTCCAATAGTTACTCGGGGATGAAGAGGCTTGCACAGGATACAGTAGCATGGAGAGCTGCAGTAAACCACTCTGTGGAATGATGACCACAATATCAATAACAAAAAATGAGAAAGAGGATTGTACCATATTCGTATTTCAAAAAGAATGTACTGCAATTCAGTGTTTCGTGGTTGGAAGTCGAAACGTAACACCTAGGGCCTTTTCCGCTTCTTTAAAGACTATTACCACCAGGTTCTCGCTCACAGTTAATTAAGTGGAAAGCTAATAACGTGTCAACAGTAATCCTAAGCATGTGCAATATAGATAGTGCTACACTTTGGAAACTGTTGTGATAAAATAAATCGGTGCAAAGTACTCCTTATGCCAAAGAAGACACTGTAATTGGTAGGAATGTTTCAAACGATGCTATTTACTTAAAATCACTAAAATACGGTTGTGACCATTGTTTGTGACATATTTTAAATCTGATATTATTTGTAACTAAAAAACGATGTAATTTAAAATATATATCTTACTACGTAATTGCAATGCATTTTCCTATCTGTGTGAAATGAATTTACTATTATTATCAGGAAGGTTAATTGCAAACGTGTAAACAAACTGCTTGAAGGGACGTCCAGACTGTTTCTCGAAAGACTGTTATTACTGAAATAAAGCACATTTTTATTTAATCTTATATTCGATACTTTTCAAGTAATCCACTGAAGTTCAATATGTATTGTTTTATTGAAATAGCTTACTATTTTCATTGTGAATGAGGCTATTCTGAAACGAGATACATTTACTGCCTAAGGACATTTTATTTTACAATTCATACTATGTCTTTATATGTACTGCTACGTATCAAATTTCATTGTATTTCATTAGTTTTCACCGATATTGTAGCTAAATATGTACAAGGTCTACGCGGGACACTGTTGTTTGCGAGTTTTGCACAAACTTTCAAGGTGGCTACTATGCCCGTCTGATTTGTAAGTATGTAAGGATTCTTCAAGAACACACAGTGCTAATTTAGCTCAGTTGAACTACTGCTTGTTCATTATATGGATCACGTCAAGAATTTCTATTACACAGTTATGCCAATGTAATGAAGGTGTCAGGGGTAAAGTAAAGGGAGCGAAAGGCTATTTACAATTTGTACAGATAGCAGATGGCTATTGTAAGAGTAGAGGGACATGAAAGGGAGGCAGTGAGGGAGTGAGACAGGGTTATAACCTTTCCCCGATACTATACAATCTATATATTGAGCAAGCAGTGGAGGAAACAAAAGAAAAATTCGGAGTAGGAATTAAAATCCACGGGGAAGAAAAAAAAATGTCTTCGTAATTCTGTCCGAGACAATAAAGGATCGCGAAAAGCTGTTGAACGGAATGGACAGTGTCTTGAAAGGAGGATATAAGGTGATCATCAACAAAAGCAAAACGAGGATAATGGAATGTAATCAAAATAAGTCAGGTGATGCTGAGAGAATTAGATTAGAAAATGATACACTTAAAGTAGTAAATGAGTTTTGGTATCTGGGGAGCAAAATAACTGATGATGGTCGAAGTAGAGATGATATACAATGTAGATTGTGTACGGCAAGGAAAGCGTTTCGGAATAGGAGAAATTTTTTAACATCGAATGTAGATTTAAGTGTCAGGAAGTCATTTCTGAATGTATTTGTGTGGAGTGTAGTTAAACGTATATGTATGGAGTGTAGTTAAACATGGACGATAAATAGTTTAGACAAGAAGAGAATAGAGGCTTTCGAAATGTCGTGCTACAGAAGAATGCTGAAGATTAGATGGGTAGATCACGTAACTAATGAGAAGATGCTGAATAGAACTGGGGAGAAGAGGAATTTGTGGCACAAATTGATTAGAACAATGGATCGGTTGGTAGGACATGTTCTGAGGCATCAAGGGACCACCACTTTAGTACTGGAGGGAAGCTTGGAGTGAAAAATCGTAGAGGGAGACCAAGGGATGAATACACAAAGGAGATTCAAATGGATGTAGGTTGCAGTAGTTACTCGGAGATGCAATGACTTGCACATAATAGAGTAGCATGGAGACTGCATCAAACCAGCCTCTGGACTGAAGACCACAACAACAATTCAGTGAGTTTATAAAGTTCGGTGCATTAAATGGCTGTCAAGTATTTGATCCCAGCCGGTTTCAGTTACTTTAAAAAGGCATTAGGAACATTATTGTGTTGGGGAAACACTTCAAAGTCCTGGCACATAGACTCCTGTTTCTAAAAGGTCGCGATTAAGTGAAACAAGATACTGTTGGTGTGGACGTTCCCCGTTAGCAAACTTATGCTCGAGGGTACGGCGAGCAACTCTGATACTGCTTCTTGCCACGCAAGAGCGCCTAATCAGTGCCACCGACCACAAACAACTCTCAATCCATTCTGGATCCAGAACCTCACGTGTATACAACTGGCAAGCCACACTCAAAGCTTATAAGCGCAACGAAATAACAACAATTTGGCTGTCGTGCCTTTCCCACCATGAACAATGCCTATCAGTCACGCACATTTGTCGTAAGCAGCGGGTTTAAAAGGAAACCTTCCTTCAAAAAGGATAGTCTTCCGTCTAAAGTCTGTTGCTGAGCTCCCGACACGCTATACGTAAATATAAATGAATGCGGGCTGTCCTCTCTCTTTTGTGCATCGTACTGGTTCAAAAAATGGTTCAAATGGCTCTGAGCACTATGCGACTTAACATCTGAGGTCATCAGTCGCCTAGAACTTAGAACTAATTAAACCTAACTAACGTAAGGACATCACACACATCCAAGCCCGAGGCTTGGATGTGTGTGACCGTAGCGGTCGCTCGGCTCCAGACTGTAGCCCCTAGAACCGCACGGCCACTCCGGCCGGCTGCATAGTACTCTCACTTACATTGCGATGACATTTTCCAGGACGAAAGACCTTCTACACAAGTCAAGCAAGCTTATCAGAAATTCTTGGAATCCTGTACGAACTTCTGATTATCTTGAGTCACCGATAAACTCATATCGAGTACTTTGGGGTTCTCACGAAACGTCTCTTATCTCCTTATAATTGTGGTGAACGACGTCATTCGTCGTATCGCATGAGTACGATCAGTATCTTAGTACCACTTTGTCGCGTCACGCTGTTTTTATACTTCGTGGGATGGGAAGTTCTAAGCGGTAGCTGGTAGTTGGATATAATTCATTGACCACATAGTGACCTTGTCTGCCTGGTGTAACATCACGTTTACAAACGCGCAATTTGCGCCATAGATGTATCTTTGCTATGAGTATATGAATTCAAAGTACCTATACCTTAATGCAATATTAAGGTTTCGTGCTATTCCCAGCTCCACTCTTTGGACATTATGAAGATGTGAAACATGAAATCATTCACGTTCAAGGCTCATTCTTTCGCGAACTTTTGACTAATCTCTTTCGCGATCAGTTCTGACGAGAAGGAACGATAATGTAATAGTGTAAGTTAAATAAAAACGTTAAAAGAAGTACGAAGTCTGTTCAAAAAATTCCGGAACTTTCTCCACAAAATTTTTTGTACGCTTACCTCTGTGCATTGGCTCCTTCGAAATACTCCCATCTACAGTTGATACACAGCTCCTAACGCCGTTTCCACTTTCGGAAGCAGTCTTGGTACGCCTTTCGCTGGATCGTGCGAAGCGCCGTCTGCGAATTTTGTTTTATCTCGTATATAGTTGCAAATCTTCGTCCTTTCAACTTTGGAAATAAAAATAAAAAAATCTGCAGGGGCCAGGTCTGGAGAGCACGGAGGATGAGGCAGCACAGTGATTTCGTTTTTGTGCACTAGTCACGCACCAACAAGGATGAATGTGCGGGTGCGTTGTCGTGATGGAAGAGCCGAGACTCGTCTCGCCACATTTCAGGTCGTTTCCTTCTCAGATTTTCTTGCAGGCGCAGCAACACGTCTCCATAGTACCGTTGGTTAACAGTTTGTCCCTGTGGCTCGAATTCATGATGAACTAATCGTTCAAAATCAAAGAAAACTATCAGCATGGCTTTGATATTTGACCTAACCTGACGAGCTGTTTTTGGTGTTGGGGAATCTTTCCCGACCCATGTCAAGACTGAACCTTGGTGTCAACACCATAACCGTAGCCCCAAGTCCCATCACCAGTTATGATCGTCTTAGTTAACATCTCGTTGTCATTTCCGCGAACCAAAAGCTGTTCACTAGTTGCTAGGCCAAGGCCTTTCTGATCTTGACTCATGAGCCGTATGAAGAACTTGGCGGCAACACGGTGCATTCCACGATACTGTGTCTGGACTTCATGACATGATAAACTGAAATGTGACATTCTTCTGCAATCCCTCGGACAGTCTGACTTCGATTGGCATGTACAATTTCGTTGATGTTCCTGACATGAGCGTCGTCGGTAGACGCCGAAGGGCGTCCTTAACGAGGGTTAGTTTTAACTTCCTTTCGGCCATTTTTAAACCTTCTGAACCATTCCTAACACCGAATACGGCTTAAGCACTCATCACCGTAGGATTCCCACATCACTTGGTGTGCCTCTGTAAAGGTTTTCTTGAGTTTCACGCAAAATTTAATGCAGACGCGTTGCCTTTCTAACTTTGTCATCTCGGAATTCGCAAACTGTGCGACACAACTTTCCCTTTCATACTGCACTGGATAATAACTGACAAGCATATAACAATGAAACTTCGGGCAGTTACACTATAAACACAAGTATGTGCAGGTATGCCAATTTATTTCGCTCCAGCACGCCATTGGATCGAAATTAGGAATGTTCCAGAATTTTTTGAACAGGCCTTGTATCTGTGTGTTAACTAGTACCTTATGAAATATTTAATCAATTTTCAGCGAAGATCAAATACTGAGCATTCACTGATCGGAATATTTTGATTTTTAGTATGTCGTGTATTGGTATCCTGCCTGATGGCAGCTAAAATTCCTTGATTGATAATTATTATTTCATTCAGCGTCATTAGAAACTGCACTTCCGTAACGAGTCCGATCCACAGATTAACATTAATGTCGTTTGCCTTAGCTTATACTGGAATTTAGGATAAATGTTACGTTCACCCAAAAAGATAAGGAATACTGGCAGCGTCGTATGCAGTTGAAAACGTAGAGAAGAGTGGTACAGTTATCTGCGAGGACTGAGGAATCTGCGGCTTCCTGCGCTATGAGAGATATAAAATCTAATTTTGTCATCTTTCCGCTGCTGTCATCTGCCACAACCGTCCAAAGAGTACACCATCTTTGGGAACGTCTATACTGTGTACCAGGTTGAACTGCTAGGTGCATGTAAGGAGGGAACAATTTAAGGACTTTATCTTTGATGACAAAAGCTCGCAACATTTGAATGAATGTCTTGAATAATGTTGCACACCTCCATAAAAGCATGCAAGCGTTTTTCCTTATTGTAAAATGACGACCTGTTGATAACTATTTACATAGCTAATTATCTACATTTTCTGAGTACCTGTTAATACGTTGACATACTTAACCTGAAATTTTCCTTCTGTAGATAAGACGCAGAGAATCTGTAACTGATATTCACTCCAGTTATTTACCCTTCCGTTATCACCTTTCAATACTACTTCCTATCTTAGAACTCTCGACGAGGGCCAACAAATTCCGTGTTCACCCTAGTGATAGCATGTAACACTGGTTAGATTATAAAAGTGATTGTCTGCCACAAGTTTCAAGCTTGTATGCCTTTTGACCTCAGTCGGAGGTGTTGGGTCGAGTAAGTGCCCGTGCCACCGAAAGGGATTCCCTTTTCTGCCTACAATGGAAGATATGCTAAATCTCTAAAGGATTCTGTCGGTGATATGGCATGAAGCGGGCAAATACGTACTATATAGCCAAGCATACCATTCTCCTTAAAAGATGTTCAGCGAGGACTACCGTCGCGCTGCACTTAACTCCACGCAGTACCAGAGGGTGAGTTAATGTTTGGTCAATTTAACTTTGAGACGAAATGACATTTTTTAAAGAAAAAATGTTGTTTGGATTACACTTAATAAAATGCCGGAGGTTTTGTGAAATGCACCTTGCTTACTTGTTATCCAACTTGGTATAACATTTCAGCTCCTCAATACCAAATTAAAACGTTCCACTTCAATTTGTTTGCACTTATAGCGATCCCAGCTTTCTCAACCAAATTAAAACGTTGCATTAGGAGGTGTCTGCTTCGTGCAAAAGGTCTTGAGTTCATATTGACGACAACAACTAATTCTTCATTACAGACGTTTATTTACAAACAGAACTGACAGACTTCACAGACTCAACTACTGACTCTCAGAGCTAACCGCACTGCATATCCGAACTGGCAACTGACAACTCCTAGGTGTATTAATATCTTTACAAACAATGAGAGTCCTTGACAATGTTTTGTTTACAATACGATAGCAATTCACGACTTAAAACTAAATTAGACATTACAGAATTTTAGTACAGATTAAAGTAAGTAAAAGGATCAGTACATATAAATTCTTACAAGCATAATTTCCAAATAGATTTTATAACATTTTTCTGCTAGCTTCTGGATAACCTTCACCAGATTTGTACCGATGTTTCCTGAAATATCTTGACATTTGATTCTGGATATTTCTTGAGTGATTTAGAACAACTATTTATATGTAAAATGATTTAAATCGTGTTTCAAAACGTAAATAAATCTTTTTAGCAATATTTCTTGATACAAATCGTCTTTCGAAATTAGGCCATGAGACAGCCTTCACAAGCTTTCGTATTTCTGCGATCACAATACAGAATTTCTCCATAGAAAGTTCCAGAAGTGTGCATCAAACGTTCATTTCCAGACTTTCTCTTTAGCTGGTGAGTTTTTAAAAGTATCTTGTCCATATTATACGAAATAGTTTAGCTCAAAACTGATAATTTATACAATTAATCAGAGCTACAGCAAACGGTGAGCTTTCTTTTACAAAATGAAACATAATTATAAAATTGAATGAAAATAGGTTACTAACACTAATATATATTTACAGTAATTCTATTTTTGTTCTTTCTGTGCAAAATGTCCTAATATTGACACAGTACAATATTTAAACATCACCAAAGTTTCCCTTTACATTTTGCATATCTGAATCGACATCCCCTAAAAGTCTACAGTATCGAATACTTCAATATGTCCCAATATGTCCTGTAATGTTACACTGGGAAATGAAAATCTTAGTCTGAAATTAATTTAGTCCCATTTGAGTCTTACCGAAAAGCATTCTGCACTCAAAACGAGACTAAAGCTATATCTATTATCATCAGCGTAGCTTTTCTTTTCGCATATCCCAGCTGGTTTTCTTCTGTGCTTAAGGATCCCATGTGTAGTGCGTAGAGTTTTTCCTCCTACAATCCCACATCCAGTCTTGTATGCTGATGTTCGAACATAAAAGGTCACGAAGGTTGTTTCATTAGTTCTTTTAACACTCCCTAAAATTCTTATATAAAGCCCAATAGATTTTGTGCCAGGAAGCGACATTAAAATTTTTTTTACACTCATTCTAGATATTCTGGATGCGCTACTTTACAGTGCAGTATTGCAATGCATTGTTCAGATATTATGATGTCTGTATGCTAGCATAACATCTTTCCCCGACAACGCGGCACCTCGGCTGGCAACGCACTTGCAGCACACTACTAAAACGCTTGCAACTCTATGCTGCTACTCTATGGCCCGTCTTCGGTGGTCAAAGATATACTTTTCTTACTTCTTCAACGGCTGGATTAGTACTGATCTGCTATGGAGCGTAGCTTTGATAAGAAGCTACCGAGCGAGGTGGCGCAGTGGTTAGCACACTGGACTCGCATTCGGGAGGACGACGGTTCAATCCCGCGTCCGGCCATCCTGATTAGGTTTTCCGTGATTTCCCTTGACCACTCCAGGCAAATGCCGGGATGGTTCCTTTGAAAAGGCACAGCCGACTTCCTTCCCCATCCTACCCTAATCGGAGCTTGTGCTCCGTCTCTAATGACCTCGTTGTCGACGGGACGTTAAACACCAATATCCTCCCCTCCTCCTTGATAAGAAGACAGACTCGCGCGAAGGAACACATAAACAAAAATACAAAATAAGTAATATTGTAACGTCCCCTTAGAAAAATTATAAATGACTGTGCTGATAAACGGCTTACGTTATTTGATTTTCAAACAGCTGAGCAAAACTGAACGTACTCAGAATTTCTCTCTTTATTTGTTCTGCTCATCACTAAACTGAGACACAATTTTTTTTTTAGCGCAACGCAATCTGACTTTTATTAATCCCTGTAAAATAATGGCCCTGACTTCCGGCCGCGGTGGTCTCGCGGTTCTAGGCGCGCAGTCCGGAACCGTGCGACTGCTACGGTCGCAGGTTCGAATCCTGCCTCGGGCATGGATGTGTGTGATCTCCTTAGGTTAGTTAGGTTTAAGTAGTTCTAAGTTCTAGGGGACTAATGACCACAGCAGTTGAGTCCCATAGTGCTCAGAGCCATTTGAACCAATGGCCCTGACTCACAATAACCTATACCTTTCATGAATCACTCACCTCTTCGTTACTCGGAACTACTGCAATACAGCGAGCGCCAATACTGCCAGCTAAATGAAAGATTCTAATTACTGCAGGCACTAACTACTGATAGGCATAGTTAGCAAATGAAAGATTTTGATTGAGAACAAACAATGTATTTACCTTAATAGTATTCAAAAGTCATAGTATATATATAAGTTCATGACATCCAGTCTCACAAATTTCGTTTCTCTGACGGACACACGTCCAGATCGACCGCTCTCAAAACTTTGCCATCTCTCTCCTCAAAACCACTACTGCTAGCGCCTCACCTCCAACTGCACAATGCTACGCGCTGTTCACATCCAACTGCCCAACACTACAATAGCGAATATTCCGACAATGAGTCCAACCAGCCACAGACTGCACAGCACAGTCAATGATTTTCACCGCTACGTGGCGTTACCAACATAAAAACCTAAGCAGCCTACTTACAATAACACAAAGAAATATTACGCTTAAGGACACAACGTCCTTGCATGTCCAATACATATCACAATTTCATCCAGCACTGTCCATAAATTTCTCATCTGTATTTGTCGACCATCTTAACTACTTATCTTCCGCTATTACACTCAGAGGCAAAAAAAAGGAAGCACCGCAAAGGAATTATGCGAATGGGACGGAAATCGGTAAATAGAATAAAGATACGAATACTAAGAAATATTGACATTTTCAGAAAAGTAAGATAACTTATTCAAGAGAAAAATCTTCGGAAACGAAACTAATCGCGGATAAGGAGATGTCAGACAGATTCATTGGAAGAATCCTCAGAAAGCATAATTCACTCACAAAGAAGATAACTTACAAAACCCTCGTTCGATCACTACGTGAATGTTTGTCCGCCTGGGATCTGTACAAAATAAGACTGGCAGAGGAAGTATTAGAGAGAGAAAATCCAGAGAACAGCAGCGCTTTTCGTTACAAGTGCAGTGAGTAAGAACAAAAGATTCACTGATTTTCTCATCCAGCTCGATTGGTAGACGTTACAGGAGAAGCAGTTTACATCACTTAATAAAGGCAAGACTTCTCGTCCAGACTGCATACCAGTCAGGTTCCTTTCAGAGTTTGCTGATGCAATAACACCATATCTAACAACGTATTGGTCCAATCTCTGGCCCTTAAGAAAGCACTTATTCGGCTTGGCATTGACTGACAGAGCTGTTGGACGTCCTTCTGAGGGATACATTCTGTCCAAGTGTCGTATTGGATCGTCAGAATCCCGAGTTGATTGGAGGGCCCTGCCAATAATGCTCCAAACGTTCTCAATCGGGAGAGATCTGGCGACCTCACTGATCAGCAAGCTCGAAGATAAAGCAGTAGAAATGCTTATCGAGTCCAGGAGGGAGTTGTCTTGGTGAAATGCAAGACGCGGTTGGCTTGCGGTGAAGGGGAGCACAACGGGCCGTAGAATATCGTCGATGTACCGCTCTGCTGTAATGATGCCACAGACAACCAACAAAGAGGTCCTGCTATGAAATGAAACGGCGCCCCAGACTCGACGTCTTTGCTGGTCATCGCGGCTCAGTTCGAAGCGGGACGCTTCACTGAAGACAGTTTTACTCCAGTCAATGAGACTGCAAGCCGAAGGCAATACGCAATCAATACCTTCACTGCGCGATAACAAAGGTGAAGTTACTGATGACAGTGACACTAAGGCAGAGTTATTCAAAATGGCTCTGAGCACTATGGGACTCAACTGCCGTGGTCATCAGTCCCCTAGAAATTAGGGCTACTTAAACCTAACTAACCTAAGGACATCACACACATCCATGCGCGAGGCAGGATTCGAACCTGCGACCGTAGCAGTCACGCGGTTCCAGAATGAAGTGCCTAGAACCGCACGGCCGCAACGGCCGGCGCAGAGTTATTGAACACGGTTTTCCGTAATTCCTCCACCAAATAAGACGAAGTAAATATTCCTGTATTCCAATCAAGAACAACTGTCAAGATGAGAAACATAGAAGTAAGGATCCAGGGATGCGAGGGACGTCGAGCACATTCCTTGTGTCCCCCGATCGGTCTACTGCTGTGGCCGCCTGGGTATTGCCTGCACTGAGGTTGACCCCTTACCCATCATCGAGTGGGAGATCATTCCAAAGTCTGTCAGGCACCAAAAGACTTCGAGGGGCTGATTGTAGGGCCTTCCCGGATCGTTTGACGAACAGATTTCGGACGTTATCTGTGGCTGACAAAGTCTCTAAGCTGGATGCAGGCGTCCACCCAGTTCTAGAGGAAGCTTCTAGGACTTCAAGGTCTGGGCACTCACAGAAGGTGGGTTTTCTGGTAGTTAGGATCTCCAGCGTTAGACACGTAATGGAGCCCATTAAGAACATGGCTGCCAAGGAAGGGAAGGAAGCCAGTGTGCACTCCTTGTGCATACTGGGGGGAGTCATTCCGGATGTGGAAAGGGTGCTTCCGGATGCCATGAAGAGTACAGGGTGCAGCCAACTGCAAGTGGTGGCTCATGTCGGTACCAGTGACAATGTGTCCCTTTGGATCGGAGGAGAGTCTTTCTGGTTTCGGGCGGCTATCACAAAGGCATTCTTGCTTGTGAGATTAAGGCAGAGGTCACCATCTGCAGCGTCGTCGATAGAACGAGTGTGGTCCTTTGGTGCAGAACCGAAGGGAGAGTCTGATCAGAGGCTCAGGCGGTTCTGTGACCGTCTATCCTTCAGATTCCTTGACTTGCGTCATCAGGTGGTGGATTTCCGGATTCCGCTTGACAGGTCAGGAGTCCACTACACACAGGAAGCGGCTACACGGGAGGCGAGGGATGTGTGGAAGGGACTGAGCGGTTTTTTTTTTTTTTTTTTTTTTTTGGATAGAGGGTCTCAGGAAACCACAGAAAGGGCGTCCTTCTCAAAGGGAGCAGGTAAAATACAGTAAGGTGGTTGTAGAAACAATTAGTATTGTATTTGTAAACTGTCGTAGCTGTGTTGGGAAAGAACCAGAGCTCCAAGCCCTAATAGAAAGCACTGAAGCTCAAATAGTTATAGGTACGGAAAGCTGGCTAAAACCGGAAATAAGTACAGCCGAAATTCTTTCAAACGACCTTACAGCGTTCAGAAAGGTTAGATGAAATACAGTTGGTGGTGGAGTATTTATTTCAATCAGAAGTAGTTTACCTTGTAGTGAAATTGAAGTAGGTAGTTCCTGCGAAATAGTATGGCTAGAGGCTATACTTAGCAATCGGACCAAACAAATTAATTGGACTGTTTTACCGACCTATGACCCAGAAGATATAGTTGCTGAACAGTTCAAAGAAAATTTGAGTCTCATTTCAAATAGATACGCCACTCACACAATTACAGCCGGTGGTGACTTCAATCTACCCTCAAGATACTGTCTCGGAATCTAGCAGGAAACCCAAAGATATTCTGGTCATGCATAAAGTACACTAATGGCAAGACGCAATAAATACCTTCACTGCACCATAACAACGGTGAAGCCACTGATGACAGTGTCACTAAAGCAGAGTTATTAAACAAAGTTTTCCGAAAATCCTTCACCAAAGAAAATGAAGAACAACTGCCAAGATGAGAAACATAGAAGTAGGTATCCCTAGTATATAAAAGCAGCTTAAATCACTTAATAATGGCAAGGTCTCCGGTCCAGATTGCATACCTGTCAGGTTCTTCTCAGAGTATGCTGATAAAATAGCTCCATATATAGAAATTACACACAACCACACCGCTCACAGAATGAAGACTAGCCGGCCGCCGTGGCCGTGCGGTTCTGGTGCTGCAGTCCGGAGCCGCGGGGCTGCTACGGTCGCAGGTTCGAACCCTGCCTCGGGCATGGGTGTGTGTGATGTCCTTAGGTTAGTTAGGTTTAAGTAGTTCTAAGTTCTAGGGGACTTATGACCTAAGATGTTGAGTCCCATACTGCTCAGAGCCATTTGAACCATTTGAATGAAGACTAGAAAATTGCTCAAGTCACACCAATATCCGAAAAGGGAAGTAGGAGTAATCCGCTGAATTACAGGCCATTATCACTAACGTCGATTTGTAGTAGGGTTTTAGACCATATACTGTATTCGAACATTATGAAGTACCTCGAAGAAAACGATTTATTGACATATAGTCAGTACGGATTCAGAAAATAACTTATGAAACACAAGTAGCTCTTTATACTCATGATGTAATCAGTGCTATCGACAGGGGATGTGAAATTGATTCAATATTTTTTATATTTCCAGAAGGCTTTCGACACCGTTCCTCACAAGCGTCTTCTGACCAAACTGCGTGCCTATGGAGTGTCGCATCAGTTATATGACAGGGTTCGTGGTTTCCTGTCAGAAAGGTCACAGTTCGTAGTTACAGACTGAAAGTCATCGAGTAAAACAGAAGTAATATCCGGCGATCCCCAAGGAAGTGTTATAGGCCCTCTATTGTTCCTGATATATACACTCCTGGAAATGGAAAAAAGAACACATTGACACCGGTGTGTCAGACCCACCATACTTGCTCCGGACACTGCGAGAGGGCTGTACAAGCAATGATCACACGCACGGCACAGCGGACACACCAGGAACCGCGGTGTTGGCCGTCGAATGGCGCTAGCTGCGCAGCATTTGTGCACCGCCGCCGTCAGTGTCAGCCAGTTTGCCGTGGCATACGGAGCTCCATCGCAGTCTTTAACACTGGTAGCATGCCGCGACAGCGTGGACGTGAACCGTATGTGCAGTTGACGGACTTTGAGCGAGGGCGTATAGTGGGCATGCGGGAGGCCGGGTGGACATACCGACGAATTGCTCAACACGTGGGGCGTAAGGTCTCCACAGTACATCGATGTTGTCGCCAGTGGTCGGCGGAAGGTGCACGTGCCCGTCGACCTGGGACCGAACCGCAGCGACGCACGGATGCAAGCCAAGACCGTAGGATCCTACGCAGTGCCGTAGGGGACCGCACCGCCACTTCCCAGCAAATTAGGGACACTGTTGCTCCTGGGGTATCGGCGAGGACCATTCGCAACCGTCTCCATGAAGCTGGGCTACGGTCCCGCACACCGTTAGGCCGTCTTCCGCTCACGCCCCAACATCGTGCAGCCCGCCCTCAGTGGTGTCGCGACAGGCGTGAATGGAGGGACGAATGGAGACGTGTCGTCTTCAGTGATGAGAGTCGCTTCTGCCTTGGTGCCAATGATGGTCGTATGCGTGTTTGGCGCCGTGCAGGTGAGCGCCACAATCAGGACTGCATACGACCGAGGCACACAGGGCCAACACCCGGCATCATGGTGTGGGGAGCGATCTCCTACACTGGCCGTACACCTCTGGTGATCGTCGAGGGGACACTGAATAGTGCACGGTACATCCAAACCGTCATCGAACCCATCGTTCTACCATTCCTAGACTGGCAAGGGAACTTGCTGTTCCAACAGGACAATGCACGTCCGCATGTATCCCGTGCCACCCAACGTGCTCTAGAAGGTGTAAGTCAACTACCCTGGCCAGCAAGATCTCCGGATCTGTCCCCCACTGAGCATGTTTGGGACTGGATGAAGCGTCGTCTCACGCGGTCTGCACGTCCAGCACGAACGCTGGTCCAACTGAGGCGCCAGGTGGAAATGGCATGGCAAGCCGTTCCACAGGACTACATCCAGCATCTCTACGATCGTCTCCATGGGAGAATAGCAGCCTGCATTGTTGCGAAAGGTGGATATACACTGTACTAGTGCCGACATTGTGCATGCTCTGTTGCCTGTGTCTATGTGCCTGTGGTTCTGTCAGTGTGATCATGTGATGTATCTGACCTCAAGAATGTGTCAATAAAGTTTCCCCTTCCTGGGACAATGAATTCACGGTGTTCTTATTTCAATTTCCAGGAGTGTATGAACGACATAGGAGACAATCTGAGTAACCGTCTTAGATTGTTTGCAGATGATGCTGTCATTTACCGTCTTGTAAAGTCATCAGATGATCAAAACGACTTGCAAAATGATTTAGATAAGATATCTGTATGGTGCGAAAAGTGAGAATTGACCCTGAATAAAGAAAAGTGTGAAGTTATTCACATGAGAACTAAAAGAAATCAGCTAAATTTCGATTACGCGATAAGTCACACAAATCTGAAGGCTGTAAATTCAGTTAGGGATTACAACTACAAATAACCTAAATTGGAACGATCACATATATAATATTGTGGGTAGAGCAAACCAAAGACTGCGATTCATTGGCAGAACACTTAGAAGGCGCAACAGGTCTACTAAAGAGACTGCTTACACCACGCTTGTCCGCCCTATTCTGGAGTATTGCTGTGCGGTGTGGGATCCGCATCAGATGAGACTGACGGATGACACTGAAAAAGTACAAAGAAGTGCAGCTCGTTTTGTATTATCGCGAAATAGGGGGGACAGTGTCACAGACATGATACGTGATTTGGAGTGGCAGGCGTTTTCCGTTGCGACGGGATCTTCTCATGAAATTTCAATCACCAGTTTCTTCCTCCGATTGCGAAAACATTCTGTTGGCACCTACATACATAGGGAGAAATGATCATCACGATAAAATAAGAGAAATCAGGGCTCGCACAAAAAAAATTAAGTGCTCGTTTTTCCCGCGTGCCGTTCGAGAGTGGAACGGTAGAGAGACAGCTTGAAGGTGGTTCATTGAACCCTCTGTCAGGCACTTTATTGTGAATAGCACAGTAATCACGTAGATGTAGAAGGCGTGTCTAAAGAACAGCTTTAGGATATCAGTCTGATTGTTCTCCACCATACAGCCCGACAACCAAGAGTGATAGTCTGGGGTTCCATTTCTTTCCATAGCAGGACCCTCCCGGTTGTTATCCGGGGAACCCTTACAATGCAGAGGTAAGTCAATGACATCCTACGCCGAGTATTCTTGCCCTCCATGGCAAACCATCCTGGGCTTACATTTCCGCACTCAGCGAGAATTTCTACTGCTTGTCTTCCTGCTCGCCAAATCCTACCTTGGCCAAGAAAAGGTATCCAAATTTCTCCCCAATGTGAGAACGTTTGCAGCGTTATGGGCAGGGCCCTGCAACTAGCTCGGGATTCTGACGATGTAACGCGCCAGTTTGACAGAATTTTGCACGATATCCCTCAGGAGGAATTCCAATAGCTCTATCAATCAATGCCAATGTGAATAACCACTTGCATAAGGGGCAGAGATTCACCAACGCCTTATTGACTTGCTCAATTTCTGAAGCTCTTTCTCTTGAATAAATGACCGCCGGCCGCTGTGACCGAACAGTTACAGGCGCTTCAGTCCGGAGCCGTGCTGCTGCTACGGTCGTAGGTTCGAATCCTGCCTTGGGCACGGATGTGTGTGATGCCCTTAGGTTAGTTAGGTTTAAGTAGTTCTAAGTCTAGGGGACTGATGACCTCAGATGTTAAGTTCCATAGCGCTTCGAGCCATTTGAACCATTTTTTGAATAAATCATCTAACTTGTCTGAAATTTCATTATTTTTTGTTTGTTTGCATATGTACGTCTCATCTACCGATTCCCGTCTCATTCGGATAATCTCTTCGCATCACGCCTTTTTGCACTTAGAATGTATCTATCACTGTTCCGATGAGCAGTCAGCTACTTCTCTACATTTTTGTCTTCTGCCTTGTTACCATACATTTGTGATAGACGTCATTACTCTCATTCGATAGGAACATAAATACGACGATGTTAATATCACTGTAATTTCTGAAATGTCGTATATTAAAACAACATCATCATCATCATCATTATCATTATTATTATTATCATTATTAATATTATAATTATCACTCAAAACGTCCAAGAATTTGGCAGACAGAAAAAATTCCAGAGTATTGGAAATGTGCACTAGTTCATCCATTGCACAAAAAGAGAGAGAGATCTGATGTAAACAACTATAGAGGCATTTCACTTTTACCGGTCACTTACAAAATTTTATCCGCGTATCTTCTAAAGAGAGCACAAGAACAGCTAGGACATGCAATTTCAGACTACCAGGCAGGCTTTCGACCTAATAGATCGTGTCCGGAACAGATCTTTAATCTTAAAACTATTTTAAAAATTAAAGGAATCAGGTCGAAACCAGTAATCGGCACATTTGTTGATTTTAAGAAAGTGTGCGATTGTACACATAGACAATCTCTATGCAGTATTCTGGAAGAACGCGAACTAGACACAAAAACACGAAAACTGATCGAACAAACACTGTCAGAAACCAATTCAAAAATTACATTCATAGATTACATATAGGAACCATTCTTAGTTAAAACAGAAGTAAGATAAGGAGTTGGGATATCGCCACTATTATTCAACGTAGTTTTAGACAAAGTAATGAAAAATGGGAAATGGGAAATGGAACTAAGAAAACAAAACTTTTGGAAGCCATGGAACCAGTAAGAGGTCAAGGAAAACTGAACATTCCATACTTAGATTTTTCAGATGACTGGTTGATTTGGTGGAAGAGACCTAACAACGAGGTCATCGGTCACATCAGATTATTGAATGATGGGGAAGGAAGTCGTCCGTGGCCTTTCAAAGGAATCATCCCACCATTGGCCTGGAGCGATTTAGGGAAATCACGGAAAACCTAAATCAGGATGGCCGGAGGCGGGATTGAACCGTCGTCCTTCCGAATACGAGTCCAGTTTGCTAACCATTGCGCCACCTCGCTAGGTCTTTTCCAGATGACTTGGCGATTCTAACCAACAGTGAAAAGCAACAGTCAAACTAATCGAGGCCCTCAAAGAATGATCAGATAAGGTTGGCCTGCCAATCTTCTTTGAGAAAACTTAATGTGTTCCGAAACTTAAAACAAATTATCGGAAAATCGACGGAGTCAAACCCTTTAAATATCTTGGTGAAATTATTGGACCACCAGGACTTAAAAAATAGCTTAAAAACATATTGCAGAAAATCAAGAAAGCATCCGGACTTGTTTCATATTTGTATAACAAGAAATGCCTGTCAAAAGGCACTAAAATCAGACAGTACAACACACAGTAATCAAACCGACAGTCACATATGCAAGCGAAACACTCTCATTGTAGCCAAAACCAGATTAAAAAGAAATTAAGAAAATAGAGAGAAAGCTTATTAGAAAAATCATGGGATCACGATAGACAGAAGAGGGATATAGACTGCAAACCATCGAGACAACAGAAAAAGTATCAAACATCAAAACTGCCGTAAGAAACAGACGAATGAAGTTCTACGGCCACCTAGACAGATTACTTGGAAACAGAGTAACTAAACGCCTATTGGACTACGTGACATCCCTTAAAGCATCAATACCTTGGATAACTGAAGTTAAGGATTTGACAAAAGCAAAACTTTACGTAAAAAACACATCAGACAGGGATGGATTCAGAAGCAAAATTTATAAGTGGAGGTTTATTCCAGAGATAGAAACGAAATCATATCGACCAAAGTGGACCGAAGAAAGAAAGAAGACCTTCGGGGAGAAAATGAATAAATATTGGGAAAATAAGAACCCTAAGAAAGTTTGAAAATCACCTGCTTATCGTTCTCCAATGTGAACATTCGCTAATAATAATAATAATAATAACAAATACTGTAACAGTAAGCACAGTAAACGAGTTCGCTATGCTGGATTTCGTATTTTATCGGGCTCATGGCACGCGTCTAGGAATGTGGAATGTATCGGCGGATATTTTTAGTGCAGATCCCAGTAAACTGGTTTTTTGTTGTTGGGATGGCATTTTCAATGATTCGCACTTTTCATTTTCTCCACAGTTACGATATGTGTTATATTGTGCCCCAGCATTCGATCTGTTTTAACTCCGAAGTTCCACAGTAGTTATTCCTCATAGCCGCATTGATCCTTATCCGTAATGGACAAAATATTCGATTTCGCCAACTTTTTCTGGCTTGTGGTCTCAAAAATCCCTTGCAACGGATGGCAAATTTGGCATATGTTCCACTGGATCAATCGTGCTACATCATTGTGCCTCTGGTCGTAATCAGTCTGAGTGACCTTTTTGTAACAACTCAAAATATGGTCGTTTCCCATGTCTCTTTGCAGAGGCTGCACGTTTGGTCTTTTACTGGTTTGTCGATTCTGGCTTTGGTGTTGTTACATCCGATAGCTTGTTCCTGTGCAGCAAAAATCAGCCCTTCAGTTTTTTTTTCTTTAGGGTTCCATTAGTCAGCCAAGGCCAGGTCTTCCCTTTATCTATTTCCTTCAGAATTTTCTGTAATGGTTCTTAGTTTGCTGCTCCTTGAGATGACCCAGGTATTTTATTGCCTTAATGGTATTGCCGCCAGACAGTGTGCTTCTGAAAATTTTTCTGAACCTTTGGGTGTAGTCTTCACTGATCACATTTTTCACATGCCCATGCTTGATATGGTCCACCTGCAAAACGTCTAGGTATTTGTAGTTTACTGGATGGTGACACTGGATGGTTTCTCCATTTGGCATTTCGATTCTTTCACTTTGTGATATTCTGCCCTTCTTTTATTGTTTTTACTGTTATCATTCACTGCTCATATTATGCATACTGAAGTAATGCAAACTCGTTAAGGATGTCTGGTTAGCCATCAGAGAGAACCTTAAGGCTCTAATGTCGCCATGCGAAACGAAGGCATAAATAAATAAAATGTATACGTCCTTTGACAAAAATTACTTTCTGCACTTCATGCTAATACTTTGGCTATTCCATGTTTTACTTCATTCACGCATGGAACATGTGTGTACAACAAGGGTTGCCCAAAAAAGTAATGCACCGCATTTTTCTCTTCAACAGTTCTTTATTGAACATAATGAGAATTACACACACGAAAGGATGGCGTTTTATCTATACACCCTATTCTCCATCCCGTTCTATGGCCTCCCTCCAGCGCAAGGGCGTGTACGGCCTTTCGGTAACAATCCTTGTCTTCGTGGTGGAGCCAGTGCTTCACTGTGTGAGCTTCCTTTGCTGATTGACAGATGCAACGCCAAATGTCGAGTCGTAATGCGTCTGTCCTCGCGAATGACATCAGCTGGCTGCAACATGTCAGGTGTGACAGCCATGGAGTCTCCCCAACCGCTGCAAATCGTGGAGCTCCATCGAACAGCCTTCTGATGACTTCACTGACACCGTGCCCAGCGACTAGCAGTACTTCTGTCGACAACAGATGCTCCATAGACTTTGCACAAGCGTGTGTGAATATTCCGCACAGTTTCTTTCTCTGCAATGAAAAATTCAATGACGGCACGCTGCTCGTAATGCACATCACCTAAAGACGCCATTTTGAAACTGTCCTGCAGCCACGCTATCTGTCGGAAGTCACGGAAACTTGGCGCGCTCAGTCAGAAGACTTCAGATAACACATACGTAACGTTTCGTATTCGTAGCATTGTTTTCGGGTGAGACACAAAATGCGGCGCAGTACTTTCTGGGCAACCCTCGTATTTTCTCTAACTTTAGCCTCATTTTTACACAAGATAGTCGATGGAGGTGGTACAATCAGTCTGGTCACGAAAGCTATCAACGGCCGCGAGAATGACGTGCTGACTACTTGCGCCCCCGTATAAGTACCCAGAGATGCCTGTTGACTACGGGGTTACACGACGGTCGGTCGGTACCCTAGCGCCTTCCGAGGCATGTTCGGATGGAGTTAAGTTCAGTAAAATCAGCTCATATTCTACCATGAATATCGTTTCTCTAGAATTATTCTACAAGTGCTATAGGAAGAATGCCCAGGTAATACCAAGGAACCCTGTGAATGCAACGTCACAAATTCAGTCTTTTGTAATGCTCATTTGAAAGTGCTGAGTTAACATTTATGACAAGAAAAATATTAGTTGCTAATGACTCACCATGTGTATCAGGAGGGCGACAGATGTCTGGATGGTGAAGAGATCAACCTTCAACGGGATGCATGTTTTGCTGTTGTGGTATTGTGTCCAAAGAAAGGTTTGATGCAGCTCACCACGCTTCTCTGTCCTGTGCAAGCCTCTTCATCTCCGAGTAATTACTGAATCCACAGCCTTCTGAATCTGCTTAGAGTATTCATCTCATGGTCTCCTACGATTTTTACCCTCCACGCTTCCCTCCAGTACTAAACTGGTGGCCCCTTGATGTCCCAGAACGTGTCCTACCAACCGATCTCTTCTTCTAGTCCACTTATGCCACAAATTCCTCTTCTCCCCAATTTTATTGTACCTCCCCATTAGTTACGTGATCTACCCATCTAATCTTCAGCATTCTTCTGTAGCACAACATTTCAAAAGCTTCTATTGTCCTCTTGTCTACACTGTTTATCGTCCATGTTTCACTTCCATACATGGCTACACTCCATACAAATACTTTCAGAAAAGACTTCCTGACACTTAAATCTATTTCTCTTCTTCGAAAATGCTTCCCTTCCCATCGCCAGTCTACATGTTATATCCTCTCTACTTCGACTATCCTATGTACACAGGGTGGTAAACGGTCCATATTAGCACGGGTAATGTATCACGAAGCAAATACTTTCCGCACTGGAGGAATGTTACGTGATACCACATACTTACACGTTTGTGACTATTACAGAGCCATCTATCACAAAGCGAAAAAAGTGGTCCAACTAAAACATTCATATTTCTTTACGTACTACACGAATATGTAATAAAAAAGGGGGGTTCCTATTTTAAAAAACGCAGTTTATATCCGTTTGCCCTATGGGAGCGCCATCTAGCGGGCCAACCATAGCGCTATCTGGCTTCCCCCTTCGAGCTAGGCAAGTTTCGTTCTTTGTAGTTCTTTCGTTTGACGCTTATTTCGTGCGATATTTGGCCCGGCCACGATCAGTGGACCACCATGTATATTACACTTCTCAAAATGGATCTCGTCGACATTCAAGAAATTTTCAATACAACCATTAACTTGCACCCTGAACACCGAATGAGAAATGGCGCGCCTTGGTGATCACAAAGGTTCGTACCTTCAAGATCGAAGGCGAACTCTTTGGGCGTTACAAACCGCGTAGGACGAGCAGCTAGGTACCCACTCTTAAGGAATGCATTTAGAATCACATTTGTGTAAGGGGGTGATGGGAACTGATGGAATATGATGGCATGTAACCGAATGCGCAACAGTCTATCATGGAGCTTATCGTGAAACTGCCTATCCTGTAAGGCCTAGCAGCAGAGCGAGCGGTATTATGTTTTATAGGCACAGAAAGAAACACACATCCGGAGGCTGAATTTATCCAGTGGCTCCAGGTGGTATGAGTTGCAATGTCATACACTTTTCAGGGGGGATAGTTTCCTCTAAAGGAGTAATATTTTTATATGCAGACCAGGAATCAAGCAAGAGCAATTTATTTTGACCAGATATTGGCCAAAGGCAGTGCTCATACCGCAGTTGCAGTTCTCTCACGCAGCACTTCTTGCATCACAGTAGGTAACTTTCCAGCCAATTTACCATCCATATTAACAGTCCGCATAATTTTATTCGAATGCATTAGGTCATTGATGTTATCTGATCATGATACAATCCTCTTGGTACTTTAATTTCCAGGGTTCCTTTCGTATGCATTTCCTCTTCAGATCCAATTTGGTCGGAGTTGAAAACAAATTCCTTATGGAACGATGGGATAAGTTTTTTTTTATCCCATCTATACATTTTTGGGTCGATACTGCAGTCTGCTGTAAATCGTGAAAGTCATGCTTTGTTTGAAATTTCGTTATCTTGTATCTTCCAGTTCTGTAGTTCTGTTTGAAGTTGTGGAACCATCCACTCCTTCCTTTGAAATCAAATAAAATTGTTAAATGAAACAAAACGTTGTCTCTCCAGCGTTTGTTGCTTTTCTCGAAAAGTAATGAGCGCTTCGATACTACGAAAAATTCGCCAGTATTCTCCTACTGATTCTCATTTTTTTAAATCCCTGTACAAAGAAAGTTCACCAACCTGGTCGTGCGGTTGCGTTCTCGCTTCCCACGGCCGGGTTCCCGGGTTCGATTCCCGGCTGGGTTAGGGATTTTTGATGCCTCGTGATGACTTGGTGTTGTGTGATGTCCTTAGGTTAGTTAGGTTTAAGTAGTTCTAAGTTCTAGGGGACTGATGACCATAGCTGTTAAGTCCCATAGTACTCAGAGCCATTTGAACCATTTTTGTACAAAGAAACCCGTTGTAAACGATGATAATACGACTATTTAGACATTACGAATGGTTAGCTCTAAAGAATGAAAACTGAAGTTGGAGAACTCTCTCTTTCGTATTAAATTGTCCGTTTTCAAGAGCTACAAGCAAAGGCATAGTATGTAGACATAGGCAGCAGACGATGTGTGTGAAATCTTATGGGACTTAACTACTAAGGTCATCAGTCCCTAAACGTACACACTACTTAACGTAAATTATCCTAAGGACAAACACAGCCGGCAGCGGTCGCCGTGCGGTTCTAGGCACTTCAGTACGGAAACCGCGTGACTGCTACGGTTCGAATCCTTCCTCGGGCATGGATGTGTGTAATGTCCTTAGGTTAGTTAGGTTTAAGTAGTTCCAAGTTATAGGGGACTGATGACCTCAGAATTTGAGTCTCATAGTGCTCAGAGCCATTTGAACCACCTTGACAAAACACAGACGTCCATGCCCGAGGGAGGACTCGAATCTCTGCCGGGACCAGCCGCACAGTCCATGACTGCAGGGCCCAAAACCGCTCGAATAATCCCGTGCGGCTTTCCATTTTTATTAAAAACTATGAATGAAGTGTTAAGTTCTTAATTTATTACTGTTGTCACAACTGTCTTAGTCTTATTATTTCATAGAAATGGCAGACATATAATAAGCTTTTGTGTAAAAATTTGAAGCGTTCTCTTTTCTTTAATTATTCCGAATGGAAAACCTGTTTTAGTCAAATATATAGCTTTACATTCTAAGAGGAATATGAATACAATTGTTTTTTTGCTAACTAAACGCAAGATGTTCTTTCAAAAAAATCGAATGAACAGTTAAGGCCAGCCGAGGTGGTCGAGCGGTTCTAGGCCCTACAGTCTGACCGCTACGGTCGCAGGTTCGACTCCTGCCTCGAGCATGGATGTATGTGATGTCCTTAGGTTAGTTAGGTTTAAGTAGTTCTAAGTTCTAGGGCACTGATGACAGCAGCAGTCCCATAGTGCTCAGAGCCATTTGAACCATTTTTGTAATGTGTTTCTCTGTGACTCTCAGAAAGAATATCATTCAAACCTTGCGGGACCCACAGAACGTCCTACCGAACACATTTTTTAAAAAAGTTTTCTTTGAAAACTAAAAATTTTAGCACCACTGCTATGGCAAACACATCTGCTTTATACCCTGTTATCAGTGAAAAATAAAAATACCTGTTATAACTCAGCCCAAAGATATACCAGAAAATATGGTTATTCGGCACTAAAGTACCAGTACTGATTTTAACCGGTCGGCTTTATCCGCCCCTACCATGGGAGGTTGTAAGAAAACGCATGAAATCCGCGGAAGGTATCATTCATAAGTTCCAGATTGCTACCAGCAGTCCATATAGCTCAATGACTGTGCAAAGGGACACAAAAAGTAGGGCATACATTCGGCGAGCAGTTCCTCGTAAGTCGTACCTTTCTCTGTCAGTGCTAAGCGATGCTTGGGGATGTAAACAGTGACACCACTGGACAGTGGATGACTGGAAACGAGTAGTTTGGAGTGGTGAATCGCGCTACACCCTCTGATCTGACAATCCGATTGAAGCGTGAACAATTCACCAGCTACCGTGTGTAATAGCAACAGTGAAGTAAGGGGCCGACGATGTTTTTCGTGGTTAGCGTCTGGTTCCCCTACTGTGCTTACGAAAATGCTAAGTCAGGATTGTTATGAATGCGTTTAGGAGCATTGTGTAGTTGGTACAGTAGAGGGACAGTTCAAAGTTGGTGACAAAGTCAGCATGGAAATGCACTGTGTCATTTAGCGGCGTCTGTGTGTGAAGCAATGGTTGCTGGACTGAAATGGACTGGCCCCGCCAGAATCCCCACCTGAGCTCGGTGAAACATTTTGGGGGGAGTCAGGAAGTCGACTTAGCTCTAGACCACAGCGTGCAAAACTGCTACCTTTGGTTTCGGCTCCTGACAAATAATGAGCTTCCATTCCTCAATAGACAGACCCAGATTTATGAAACTTTGTGGCAGATTAAAATTGTGTGCTGGACTGAGACTAGAACTCAGGACTTTTGCCTTGAGCGGACATGTGCTCTACCAACTGAACTACCCAAGCAAGGTTCGCAGAACAGCTTCTGTGAAGTTAGGAAGGTAGGAGACGAGGTATTGGCAGAATTGATAGGAGACGAGGTATTGACGGAATTGAATCTATGAAGAGGGTTCGTTAGTCGTGCTTGGGTAGCTCAGTTGGTAGACCACTTGCCCGCGAGAGGCAAAGGTCCCGACTTCATGCCTCAGTCCAGCACACAGGTTTAATCTGCCAGAAATATTCATATCAGCGCACACTCCGATGCAGAGTGAAAATCTCATTTTGTACGGATTTGTGACTTATTAGGGATCTGGACAGTAGGGTGGAAGGCTGGACCGACGGATCGAGATAGATTACAAATTAGATAAGTGATACCTTTATTTAAACAACAACTTTTGAAACAAATAATGATTCAAAATTTCTGGCTTGAAGTCTGACTTGGGCTGAGAACACTAACATCACAAACAGAGACAAAATCAAACCCATTAACAGATATAGAAGCCCAGCCTCTGAAAACGACATAAAAACTGCTAAAATACCATGCCTATCATTCAGAGAATTTTCTAAAAATACAGATGAATGATAGTAAAACCAATATTTAAAACGTAACTCCGGAATAATTATGGAAGCTGAAAACTGTTTAACAAAGACTTAAAACCACACATTGAAGAAAAGTAGTTTCCCTCTGCAGAAGAACCTTGATGGGTCAGGGTTTGGATCCCAGACAATCTTGCTCAGAATTGGCTGTTATTAACGTCTGCTTGGTTCTATTACACATGTGGATTGGTTACATCATGATTTTGGGTAAACTGTCAATCCTCATCTGCACATTTAGTTTAAATCATAATTAACCACTTCTCAGATGTTTACATGAAACAATTCCCTATTAGACTAGAGACGAAGACACATTAACAACATTAATTTAAATGAAGTAAATAGTAACTGATTCTGAAAACGCACCCATTAATCCTTTGACTGCCCGTTTCATTTCAAGAACATCAATGTATAGTTATTTCGGTTAATATTTTCCTCATAAACAACAATAATAAATGAAGACCGAAGACTATCAGCAGAAGCAGTGTCAGTTAGATAGTGAGAGAGCACCCCGAGTTCCCGCTGCTAATAAGGCGAGTACACCATTCGTTTGTTATATATTTTTATGAGCTTCGAACAAGAGCGACTTATTTTCAGTTGCCTGTGTAACTACTAGTTTATTTTTGTAATTTCTTGCATGTTGGAATGCTTACTAGGCACAACCTTTTATTTTAATTAATAACAGTGTAGCGTACAGTACTGCCGTTCTTATTGACGCTTGTTTCGACCCTCGTATCGTACAGGCTTTTGTTTGTTTTGTTTAGTGTAGCTCAGTGTCAGTTAGACCGTTAGTGAGAGAGCACCTCGACTTCCTGCTGCTACACCATTCGTTTATTACATATACACTCCTGGAAGTAATAATAATACCGGGAACTACACTCCTGGAAATTGAAATAAGAACACCATGAATTCATTGTCCCAGGAAGGGGAAACTTTATTGACACATTCCTGGGGTCAGATACATCACATGATCACACTGACAGAACCACAGGCACATAGACACAGGCAACAGAGCATGCACAATGTAGGCACTAGTACAGTGTATATCCACCTTTCGCAGCAATGCAGGCTGCTTTTCTCCCATGGAGACGATCGTAGAGATGCTGGATGTAGTCCTGTGGAACGGCTTGCCATGCCATTTCCACCTGGCGCCTCAGTTGGACCAGCGTTCGTGCTGGACGTGCAGACCGCGTGAGACGACGCTTCATCCAGTCCCAAACATGCTCAATGGGGGACAGATCCGGAGATCTTGCTGGCCAGGGTAGTTGACTTACACCTTCTAGAGCACGTTGGGTGGCATGGGATACATGCGGACGTGCATTGTCCTGTTGGAACAGCAAGTTCCCTTGCCGGTCTAGGAATGGTAGAACGATGGGTTCGATGACGGTTTAGATGTACCGTGCACTATTCAGTGTCCCCTCGACGATCACCAGAGGTGTACGGCCAGTGTAGGAGATCGCTCCCCACACCATAATGCCGGGTGTTGGCCCTGTGTGCCTCGGTCGTATGCAGTCCTGATTGTGGCGCTCACCTGCACGGCGTCAAACACGCATACGACCATCATTGGCACCAAGGCAGAAGCGACTCTCATCGCTGAAGACGACACGTCTCCATTCGTCCCTCCATTCACGCCTGTCGCGACACCACTGGAGGCGGGCTGCACGATGTTGGGGCGTGAGCGGAAGACGGCCTAACGTTGTGCGGGACCGTAGCCCAACTTCATGGAGACGGTTGCGAATGGTCCTCGCCGATACCCCAGGAGCAACAGTGTCCCTAATTTGCTGGGAAGTGGCGGTGCGGTCCCCTACGGCACTGCGTAGGATCCTACGGTCTTGGCGTGCATCCGTGCGTCGCTGCGGTCCGGTCCCAGGTCGACGGGCACGTGCACCTTCCGCCTACCACTGGCGACAACATCGATGTACTGTGGAGACCTCACGCCCCACGTGTTGAGCAATTCGGCGGTACGTCCACCCGGCCTCCCGCATGCCCACTATACGCCCTCGCTCAAAGTCCGTCAACTGCACATACGGTTCACGTCCACGCTGTCGCGGCATGCTACCAGTGTTAAAGACTGCGATGGAGCTCCGAATGAAACGGCAAACTGGCTGACAGTGACGGCGGCGGTGCACAAATGCTGCGCAGCTAGCGCCATTCGACGGCCAACACCGCGGTTCCTGGTGTGTCCGCTGTGCCGTGTGTGTGATCATTGCTTGTACAGTCCTCTCGCAGTGTCCGGAGCAAGTATGGAGGGTCTGACAGACCGGTGTCAATGTGTTCTTTTTTCCATTTCCAGGAGTGTATTAGTGAGGTTCAAACAGGAGCGACTTCAGTAATAGATAGATCTGTGATTGCTGTGTACAGATGCGAGGCGAGTTGGTGACCCTTCGCTCACAGCTCCATCACACAGCTTGAGGCTGTTGCCAAGAGGAATCACTGTGGGGGGTCGGACGCGGCGATGCGAAGGACGTCGAGCACGTCCAGCGTGTCTCCCGGTAGGTCCACTGCTGTGGCTGCCCTGGGTATTGCCTGCACTGAAGTTGACCCCTCACCCGTGATGAGTGGGAGATCATTCTAAAGTCTGTCAGGCAGCAAAAGACTTTCTGAGGGGCTGATCGTAGGGCCTCTCTAGTTCATTTGATGAACAGGTTTTTATCTGTGGCTGATGAAGCCTCTAAGATGCAGTCGTCCACCCTGTTCCAGAGGAAGCTTTGAGGCCCTCAAGGTCTAGGCATTCACAGAGGATGGGTTTGCTGGTAGTTGGGAGCTCCAATGCTAGACACGTAATGGGGTTGCTTGAGAACATGGATGCCAAGGAGGGAAAGAAGCCAGTGTGCACTCCATGTGCATACCGGGGGGCAGTCATTCCGGATGTGGAAAGGGTGCTTCCGGATGCCATGAAGAGTACAGGGTGCAGCCAACTGCAAGTGGTGGCTCATGTCGGTACCTATGATGTGTGTCGCTTTGGATCGGAGGAGATTCTCTCTGGTTTCGGACGGCTATCAGAAAGCCATTCTTGCTTGCGAGATTAAGGCAGAGCTCACCATCTGCAACATCGTCGGTAGAACTGACTGTGGTCCTTTGGTGCAGAGCCGAGGGGAGGGTCTGAATCAGTGTGTAAGTAAGCTGTTTTGGTTTTTTTATTGGTAACGCCGCCACCACGTAGCGCTCTGTATAAAAATGGCTGGCTGTGCCGTGTGCAGCCTGTGGCTGGTTTGCATTGTTGTAATACTCGCCATTGTAGTGTTGGGCAGCAGCAGCTGGATGCTAACAGCACGTAGCGTTACTCAGTTGGAGGTTAGCCGCCAGCAGTGGTGGACGTGGGGAGAGAGATGGCGGAGTTTTGTAATTTGTAAGACTGGATGTGATGAACTATCATATATATTTTGACTATTAAGGTAAATACACTGTTTGTTCTCTATTAAAATATTTCATTTGCTAACTATACCTATCAGTAGTTAGTGCCTTCCGTAGTTAGAATCTTTTATTTAGCTGGCAGTAGTGGTGCTCGCTGTATTGCAGTAGTTCGAGTAACGAAGATTTTTTGTGAGGTAAGTGATTTGTGAAAGGTATAGGTTAATGTTAGTCAGGGCCATTCTTTTGTAGGGATTATTGAAAGTCAGATTGCGTTGCGCTAAAAATATTGTGTGTCAGTTTAAGCACAGTCGTGTATAATTTTTCACAGGGGACGTTTCAAGTGGCTCAGGCGGTTCTGTGACCATCTAGGCTTCAGATTCCTTGACTTGCGCCATCAGGTACGAGGTACCCTCCGCCACGCACGGTATGTTGGATTGCGGAGTATGTATGTAGATGTAGGTGGTGGATTTCCGGGTTCCGCTTAATAGGTCAGGAGTCCACTGCACACAGGAAGCGGCTACAGGGTATAACATTTCGGCTCCTCAACACCAAATTAAAACGTTCCACTTCAATTTGTTTGCACTTATAGCGATCCCAGCTTCCTCAAACAAATTAAAACGTTGCATTAGGAGGTGTCTGCTTCGTGCAAAAGGTCTTAAGTTCATATTGACGACAACAAGTAATTCTTCATTACAGACGTTTATTTACAAACAGAACTGACAGATTTCACAGACTCAACAACTGACTCTCAGAGCTAACCGCACTGCATCCGAACTGGCAACTGACAACTCCTAGGTGTATTAATATCTTTCCAAACAATGACAGTCTTTGACAATGTTTTGTTTACAATACGATAGCAATTCACGACTTAAAACTAAATTAGACATTACAGAATTTTAGTACAGATTAAAGTAAGTAAAAGGATCAGTACACATAAATTCTTACAAGCATAATTTCCAAATAGATTTTATAACATTTTTCTACCAGCTTCTGGATAACCTTCACCAGATTT
This sequence comes from Schistocerca gregaria, assembly GCF_023897955.1. Classification (NCBI taxonomy): domain Eukaryota; kingdom Metazoa; phylum Arthropoda; class Insecta; order Orthoptera; family Acrididae; genus Schistocerca; species Schistocerca gregaria. Next base: position 498,454,007 of record NC_064925.1, on the reverse strand, counting down.
GTACCGATGTTTCCTGAAATATCTTGACATTTGATTCTGGATATTTCTTGAGTGATTTAGAACAACTATTTATATGTAAAATGATTTAAATCGTGTTTCAAAACGTAAATAAATCTTTTTAGCAATATTTCTTGATACAAATCGTCTTTCGAAATTAGGTTATGAAACAGTTTTCACAAGTTTTCGTATTTTTGCGATCATAATATAGAATTTCTCCATAGAAAGTTCCAGAAGTGTCCATTAAACGTTCATTTACAGACTTTCTCTTTAGCTGGTTAGTTTTTAAAAGTATCTTGTCCATATTATACGAAATAATTTAGCTCAAAACTGATAATTTATACAATTAATCAGAGCTACAGCAAACAGTGAGTCTTTCTTTTACAAAATGAAATATAATTACAAAATTGAATGAAAACAGACCACCAACACTAATATATATTTACATTAATTCTATTTTTGTTCTTTCTGTGCAAAATGTCCTAATATTGACACAGTACAATATTTAAACATCACCAAAGTTTCCCTTTACATTTTGCATATCTGTATCGACATCCCCTAAAAGTCTACAGTATCGAATACTTCAATATGTCCCAATATGTCCTGTAATGTTATAAGGGGTAGCTGGGGCTCTCTGGAAGGGACTGGGCGGTTTTTTGGATAGAGGGTCTCAGGAAACCACAGAAAGGGCGTCCTTCTCAAAGGGTGCAGGTAAAACACAGTAAGGTGGTTGTAGAAACAGTTGGTATTGTATTGTAAATTCTCGTAGCTGTGTTGGGAAAGAACCACAGCTCTAAGCCCTAATAGAAAGCACCGAAGCTCAAATTGTTATAGATATGGAAAGCTCACTAAAGCCGAAAATAAGTTCAGCCGAAATTTTTTCATACGACCTAACAGTGTTCAGAAAGGATAGATTAAATACAGTTGATGGGGGAGTATTTATTGCACTCTGAAGTAGTTTACCTTGTATGAAATTGAAGTAGATAGTTCCTGCGAAATAGTATGGCTAGAGGTTATACTTAACAATCGGACTAAACTATTAATTGGATAGCTTTACCGACCATCCGAATCAGAAGATATAGTTGCTGTACAGTTCAAAGAAAATTTGAGTCTCATTTGAAATAGATACCCCATTCATACAATTATAGCCGATATGCTGTCTTTGAATCTAGCAGAAAAACAAAAGAGATGCTGGTCATACACAAAGCACACCAGTTGCAAGACGCAATCAATACTTTCACAGCGCGATAACAACGGAGAAGTCACTGATGACAGTGCCACTAAAGCAGAGTTACTAAACACGGTTTTCCGCAACTCCTTCACCAAAGAAGACGAAGTAAATATTCCTGAATCACAATCAAGAACAATTGCCAAGATGAGAAACATAGAAGTAGATATCATCGGTGTACCGAAGCAGCTTGAATCACTTAATAAAGGCAAGGCCTCCGGTCCAGAATGTGTACCAGGCAGGTTCCTTTAAGAGTATGCTGATACAATAGCTCCATTTTCAGCAATTATATACAATCGGCCGCTCATAGAAAAATCCCTACCTAAAGACTAGGAATTTGCTCAAGTCACACCAATACCAAAACAGGGAGATACGAGTAATCCGCTGAGTTATAGGCCCATATCACTAAGGTCGATTTCCAGTAGGGTTTTGGAACATATATTGTGCTAGAACATTATACGTTACCTCGAAGAAAACTATTTATTGACACATAGTCAGCATGGGTTCAGAAAATATCGTTCTTCTGAAACACTACTAGCTTTTTATACTCTTTAAGTAATCAATGCTATCGACAGGGGATGTCAAATTGATTCCATATTTTTAGATTTCCAGGAGGCTTTCGACACCGATACTCGAAGGCGTCTGCTAAACAAACTGCTTGCCTATGAAATATCGCCTCAGTTGTGCTACTGGATTCGTGTTTTCCTGTCAGAAAGGTCACAGTTCGTAGTGATAGGCGGAAAGTCATCGAGTAAAACAGAAGTAATATCCGGCGTTCCTCAAGGAAGTGTTATAGGCCCTCTATTGTTCCTGATCTATATTAAAGACGTAGGAGACAACCTGAGTAGCCCTCTTAGATTGTTTTCAAGATGATGCTGTCATTTATCGTCTTTTAAAGTCATCAGGTGACCAAAAAGAATTGGAAATTATTTGATAAGATCTATGTATGGTGCGAAAATTGGCAGTTGACCGTAAATGATAAAAAGTGTGTGAGGCGATCCACAGAAGTGCTAAAAGGAATCTTCGATTTTTGTCCTCTTTGAATAATTTCTTCGTGGTGCGTCCATTCTTTTTTTTTTCGTGTATGTTTCCAGTTAACCTGCCGTGCATGGTCGTAACAGTATCGTCTAGTCAAGCCATCGTAAGATCAAAACAAAATTGTGAAACGGTCTAGAGACGACGTATGTATGTGCGAAAAGTGGCAGTTGACCCTGAATAAAGAAAAGTGTGAAGTTATTCACATGAGTAGTAAAAGGAATCCGGTAAATTTCGATTAAGCAATAAGTCAGACAAATCTGAAGGCTTTAAATTCAACTAAATGCTTAAGGATTACAATTACAAATAACCTAAATTGGAACGATCACATAGATAATGTTTTGGATGGAGCAAACAAAAGACTGCGATTCATTGGTAGAACACTTAGAATGTGCAGTGAGTCTACTAAAGAGATTGGTTAAACAACGCCTGTCAGCCCTATTCTGGAATATTGCCGTGTTGTGTGGGATCAGCATCAGATGGGACTGACGGATGACATCGAAAAAGTTCAAAGAAGTGCAGTTCATTTCGTATTATCGTGAAACATGGGAGATGGTGCCATAGATATGATACGTGGATTGGACTGGTAATCATTAAAACAAAGGGTTTTTCGTTGCGACGAGATCTTCTATGAAATTCCAATAAGCAATTTTCTCCTCCGATTGCGTAAACGTTCTGTTGGCACCTACATACATAGGGAGAAATGATCATCACGATAAAATAAGAGAAATCAGAGCTCGTACAGAAAAATTTAAGTGCTCGTTTCTCCCCCGCGCCGTTCGAGAGTGGAACAGTAGAGAGACAGCTCGAAGGTGGTTCATTGAACCTTCTGCCAGGCACTTTATTGTAAATAGCAGAATAATCACGTAGATGTAGATAAAGAAGACCCGGAACCTATTAGATCCGACGATGTAACGAAAACTAAGCGCAGATACGACGCAGTGTCTCACACAGGATACGAATCAGTTAATCAAGGTGTGTTCTCTGTCAACGGACATGCAGAGGAACCTGCGCAACACAGAGGCCGTTCCACCTCGGCCGTATGGATTACCAAAGATCCATTAGAATAATGTTTCACTCAGACCTATTGTTAGCGGTCCTTGCTCACCGACCTGTAAACTGGCAAAGCACTTGGCCTCTCTGCTCCAGCCGCACGTAGAGAAGACTGACACATATATAAAGGACGCAGGACATTTCATTGAGAAGCTGAAGAACCTAGAACTTGCATCAAACGACATCCTGGTTAGCTTTGGCGTTGTTTCTTTGTTTACGTAAGTGCCACTCAGTGACTCTCAGAAGCACATCGGTTCCATTTTCCCGCAAGACATCACCACGCTCTTTTGTGCATGTCTCATCACGAACGTGGAATGGCAACTTCTGCGAACATCTGGAAGGCGTCTAAATGGGTAGAACTCTTAGTCCAGTGGTGTCCAACTTCTTTAAGGAACATTTCGAAGCACAGGCACTGGAGTTGGCGCTTTGTAAACCTAAGGTGTGGTACAAATCGTCGATGGTACCTTCGTTGTGTGGAGTAATGGGGAGCAACAGCACGTTGACTTCCTAAGACGCTTGAACAGTCTCCTCGCTGACATAAAATTTATCATAGAAGTGTAAAAGGACAAACAATTACCATTTATAGATGTGCTGGTCACAAAGGATGGTGAAAACCTGGGACACAGAGTGTGTCGAAAACCGAAGACACGAACCGGGATGTGCACAAACTATCATCACCCGAGCCAGAAAAGATGCGTGATTAATACGCTCGTAATGTGAGAAAGATGAATATTTGAGCCGCAGCACCTCAGACGCGAAATGCAACACCTGGAAAGCGTTCTGAGGAGCAATGGGTACTCCACCAGTTACATACGAATTGTAACAGAGTGAAACACTCGGCGAAGTGACACATCAGAAAAAGAAATGTCGAGCACGGCCTTTCCGCCATACATTCCCAGAGTGACGGACAAATCGGGCGTACATTGCGCAAACACGGCGTAAAGATCATTTACAAACCGACGAAGAAGATCAAAGAGTGCCTTAAATCCGCAAACGAAGAAAGGGACCCACCTGCAACGTCAGGAATATACTGCATACCATGCACATGCAGAGAAGTTTATGTCGGCATGACTGGACGATCAATCAACACCAGGATCACAGAACATAAGCGACATTGCAGGTTTGGGCTGGTGGAGAAATTGGCCGTGGCAGAGCACGCGTTCTGTGATACCGACCACGTAGTAAAATGCGCCGACACGGAAGTTCTGGCTGTAGAGAAGAACTCACACACTCTCTTTTTCAGAGAAGCTATAGAAACACATAAACAAGAGAACAGCTTCATCAAGAAAGAAGAAAGCCTCGAAGTAAAAGGATCCTGGCTTTCCGTGCTGCAGCGAAGGACCGTCGCAGTTAGCAAGAGAACCGCACCGGAAATTACCGCGGGGAAGCCCTTGGACGTTGGCGCGCCAGGTACATCTAGTCTGAGGCCGCGAGCTCGGCTCCAGTTCACCACCAGCAATGGAGGGTGAAGCTTTGACAATGCCAGCCAACTGTGCTGGCGGAACGTCAGAAAAATCATCAAACGTCGGCCGAAGAAACCGAAGCAGAAGCCAACAGGCAGTTTGTCAACAATTGGCCAAGAAAGCCTTAGCAATTTTGTAATAAGAAAAGAGTGTTTTCCACCGTTTCGTTTTCCATGGGCGTTGGGAGGGAGGGAGGGGGGGAGTGTGAGGAGTGAGACTTATAGGGTCATTCATAAGTAGCTCATAGGCTTCCGAAGAAGACCGCGCAAAAACTACACAACATACTGAAAATAGCCACACATCAGTGGACAGGGCATCTCTATAAGTTTGTAACTCACACTAGAGGTGCGCAGCATGGGCTTCGTGTCTGATGTGGCAAACCTCAATCCATGTGTACAAATACAGGGTGGCGCACGAAATGTGTTACCATTTTGTTTCTGAATATAAACTTTATTGACAATACAATCTGAAAGGAACATATACTACAATGCAGAGCAGTCCATGGAGATTTGTTCTAACTCAGCACATGCTCAATATGTACACCATTTCGTTTCCTAACTTCCTTCAAACGAACACTGAACTGAAATTAGTGATTACCCTACGGCACATGACTTCCGTAATTTCACTGCAAGCTTGAAGAATAAGTCTTCTGAGCTCCATTCAATCACGTGGATGTTTCGGGAAAATATTTTCCTTTAGGTACCCCCAAAGAAAAGAGTCACATGGATTGAAGTCTGGACTATTTGGGGGGGGGGGGGGGAGGGCAATTTTGTCCGTCATTGAAGCGACCTGAAAACCTGAGTGAAATGATCCGCATGTCGAAATGCTCATGTAAAAACTCCAATACAATATTTGCAGTATGTGGCCTTGCTCCATCTTGCATGAACCACTGCGTGTTGAAGGGCAAGGCCGTAGCAAGAAGCTGTGGAATGAAGCTATTGTGAAGCATGTTCAAATAACGCTCGCTGTTTACAGTTTCTCCACAGAAAAAGGGTCCAATAAGTCCGTGACTGTAAATTGCTGCCGCACTTGTGGGTTTTCAGTGGCCCAAAAGCGTACATTTTGTTTGTTAACAACACCTTCTAAATGAAAATGCGCCTCGTCTGAAAACCAAACGTTGTTGAGAGTTTCTTCCCTATCCTCCGCCCACTGAGCAAACAGTAGTCTTTGCTGCTTGTGTTCTTCAGTGAGCTTCTGTGCACAGGTCATTTTGTATGGGTACATATGGAGGTCACTTTTAAGAATGCGTTGAACGGAGCGTCTGGATATTCCCAGTTGCACTGCTACCTTTCTACACGATTTCCCGGGACTTCTCTGTACAGCAACTCGTACCGCTTCAATATTCTCCGGCGAAGAAACAGGCTTAGGCCGAGGTCGCTTCGCTTCCAATACTGTTCCTTCCTGTACAAATTTATCGTACAACCTGTGGATGGTCTTCTTGCAAGAGACCCACGTGTGTTAAACTATTGTCGAAAACGCCTCTGAGCCACAACAAGGCTTTTCGTTTCATGAAAAAGTAACACAATTGCCGATCGTTGCTGTGTCGTCAGTCTTCCATTGTCAGCCATTGCTGCTTGCTAGTCTTCTAGCGGCAGTATCGTGAATTACACGTCATTTCGTAACTCATTTGTTTTTCTAAGCTCTGCTGGTACTGCTGTAGAGATCCAAGAGGGACATCTAATGTGCGTCCTAAATTGTGACAGAAACAATTGGTAACACATTTCGTGCGCCACCCTGTAGTTGACGCGATGAGTCGGGGAAGGCGCGAAGGCAGGCCGCTTTCCGAATATGACAACTGTGTTGCCGTCTTGCAGGCGCGAACTAATTCGATGTGACAATACGGTGACGAGGGTTGAGAGTGAAACGTGCGGAAAACACAACCTACAGGTGCAGTCTGTAATTATGAGAACTCTGCTAACCATCAGTAGGCTTCCCTTTACCAGTGAGACTGATATACATAGCAACAACAACCAACAAATGCCAACTCGTTCTCTGTTAACCTATCATGGAACACATAAGTCCAGTTGGTAGTCAAAAAGTTAACATGCAACGAAAACGGGGGGACATTAACATCATTACTAACGGCCAGTTTATCTAACAAACAAGTTACGACAGTATCCAGCGAACTAAAACAGTACCATCACTGTGGATAAGCGAGAGCACGATTAACAATACATCAGTTTATAGTGCCCGCTCGGAGCACTATCTTCAAGCATCACGCTAATCACATTTACTTGCGACACAGGCAGTAACATACCGTGTCCAAACTCTCAGAAATAAAAGCCACAGCTGCTTATTTAAAATCGGCGAGCCACACGTATAATTTTTGGAACTGGATGTCACATGAATAAGGTAAAATTTTCTAAATACAGTGTTTGCTCTTCAACAAAACCTAACCGTATGCCTCCTAGTAGTTAGAGTCTGTAGCAGTTAGAATCTTTTTATGTAGCTGGCTATAGTTGCTACTTGCTGTAATTCGTGTTATGAAGATTTTCTGTGAGATAAGTCACTTATGAAAAAGAATGGGGTTTGCAGTGTTGGGATTCATGATTGGAATGAGTTTGGGCAAATAACAGAGTTGGAGGTAGCTTCATATTTCTTTAATTATATATTTTTTGGATTTGTATTATTGTTAGGATTTCTTGCAATTCTGGGCCATTCTTTCGTGTTAATTATTGGAAGACATATTGTCAATGTATAGTAGTCAGATTGCGTTGGGCTTGTATATTGTGGGTAATTAACGAATAGGTTAAGTTTGAGTTGTCTTTGTCAGGGAAAATTCTGTAGATCAGTGGTTAGTAAAAATATAATTGAAGAGGTAGTTTCACACCCACTCGTTTCCGCTAAAGGGAGCATACACTATCTGTGCGCAGCAACTCCAGAGTGATGTCAACCTAGATACATGAACCAAAATTGTGCCACCTTAGGCACAGCGTTTTTTAGTGACTGATCGTCAAACGTGTAATCAAACAATATCTTTCCATTAATAGTGTGCCCATTCGTTTTTCCCATTTCATTCCCGACATTTCGACGACCGACACAGCCGTCTTTTTCAGGTGCTGCGAGTTTTGCAGTGATGTGTATTCGCTGCATGGACTCCATACTCTGAACTGTTGTTGGTCTCATGCTGTTTACAGCAGAGTTCGATTCCCGACGCCCACAACACATTTTGATGTTCTTTTATTTTCCAGAGCTCACACAGAGCTGTTAGTGACATTCGGGTAAGGGGTGAGAAAGAAGAGGAAGTGGTCTACCTGTCAGGAGTAAAAGCAGGAATAGCACAATGGGGTGTAGGGCTTTACATCAGGAAAGAAATGGAACCCAGCGTAGTTGCAATAAGGTATGTAAACGAACGACTGATGTGGATAGATTTGACAGTGTCTAGCAAGAAAATTAGGATTGTGTCAGTATATTCGCATTGTGAAGGGACAGATCAAGATAAGATGGATAGTTTTTATGAGGTACTCAGTGATGTAGTTGTTAGAGTAAAGGACAAGGACAGTGTTCTGCTCGTGGGTGATTTTAACGCCAGGATTGGAAATCGAACAGAAGGGTATGAAAAAGTCATGGGTAAATTTGGAGAGGATATGGAGGCCAACAGGAACGGGAAACAACTCCTGGATTTCTGTGCCAGTATGGGCTTAGAAATCACAAACTCCTTTTTTAAACATAAGAACATTCACCGGTATACTTGGGAAAGCAGGGGAACCAGATCTGTCATTGACTATATAATAACAGATCAGGAATTCAGGAATGCTGTGAGGGACACACGTGTATTCAGGGGATTCTTTGATGACACTGATAATTATTTAATCTGCAGTGAAGTTGGGATTGCGAGGCCGAAAGTGCAGGTGGTCAAGTCCATATGTAGCAGGATAAGAGTGGAGAAACTTCAGGATAAGGAAATCAGGCACAAGTACATAACAGCGATCTCAGAAAGGTACCAGTTAGTTGAATGTAGTTAATTACAGTCATTGGAAAAGGAATGGACAAGGTACAGGGACACAGTACTAGAAGTGGCTAAAGAATGTCTTGGAACAGTAGTGTGTAAAAGCAGGAAGAAGCAAACAGCTTGGTGGAATGACACAGTCAAGGCAGCCCATAAAAGGAAAAAGAAGGCGTATCAAAAATGGCTACATACTGGAACTCAGGTAGAGAGAGAAAGTTATGTCGAAGAAAGAAACAAAGCCAAACAGATAATTGCAGCATCCAAGAAGAAATCTTGGGAAGACTTTGGAAACAGGTTGGAGACTATGGGTCAAGCTGCTGGAAAACCATTCTGGAGTGTAATTAGCAGTCTTCGAAAGGGAAGTAAGAAGGAAATGACAAGTATTTTGGACAGGTCAGGAAAACTGCTGGTGAATCCTGTGGATGCCTTGGGCAGATGGAGGGAATATTTTGAAGAGTTGCTCAATGTAGGTGAAAATACGATCAGTAATGTTTCAGATTTCGAGGTAGAATGGGATAGGAATGATGACGGAAATAGGATCACATTTGAGAAAGTGGAGAAAATGGTCAATAGATTGCAGTGCAATAAAGCAGCTGGGGTGGATGAAATTAAGTCGGAACTCATCAAATACAGTGCAATGTCATGTCTTAAATGGCTACACAGGATAATTGAAATGGCCTGGGAGTCGGGACAGGTTCCATCAGACTGGACAAAAGCAGTAATCACACCAGTCTTTAAACATGGAAACAGAAAAGGTTGTAACAACTACAGAGGTATCTCTTTAATCAGCGTTGTGGGTAATATCTTCTCAGGTATTGATGAAAGGAAAGTGCGAGTATTAGCTGAGGACCAATTGGATGAAAATCAGTGTGGGTTTAGGCCTCTTAGAGGTTGTCAGGACCAGATCTTTAGATTGCGGCAAATAATGGAAAAGTGTTATGAATGGAACAGGGAATTGTATCTATGCTTTATAGATCTCGAAAAGGCATATGACCGGGTTCCTAGGAGGAAGTTATTGTCTGTTCTACGAGATTATGGAACAGGAGGCAAACTTTTGCAAGCAATTAAAGGTCTTTACGTGGATAGTCAGGCAGCAGGTAGAGTTGACGGTAAATTGAGTTCATGGTTCAGAGTAGTTTCAGGGGTAAGAGAAGGCTGCAACCTGTCGCTACTGTTGTTCATATTATTTATGGACCATATGTAGAAAACAATAGACTGGCTGGGTGAGATTAAAACATGAGAACACAAAATAAGCAGTCTTGCGGAAGACTTAGTTGTGATGGCAGATTCGATTGAAAGTTTGCAAAGTAATATTTCAGAGATAGATCAGAAATGTAAGGACTACGGTATGAAGATTAGCATATCCAAAACGGAAGTAATGTCAGTGGGAAAGAAATATAAACGGATTGAGTGCCAAATAGGAGGAACAAAGTTAGAACAGGTGGACGGTTTCAAGTACTTAGGATACATATTCTCACAGGATGGCAACATAGTGAAAGAACTGGAAGCGAGGTGTAGCAAAGCTAATGCAGTGAGCGCTCAGTTACGATGTACTCTCTTCTGCAAGAAGGAAGTCAGTACCAAGACTAAGTTATCTGTACACCGTTCAATCTTTCGACCATCTTTGTTGTGTGGGAGCGAAAGCTGGGTGGATTCAGGTTACCTTATCAACAAGGTTAAGGTTACGGATATGAAAGTACCTAGGATGATTGCAGGTAGTAGTAGATGGGAACAATGGCAGGAGGGTGTCCACAATGAGGAAATCAAAGAAAAACTGGGAATGAGCTCTATAGATGTAGCAGTCAGGGCGAACAGGCTTAGATGGTGGGGTCATGTTACACGCATGGGAGAAGCAAGGTTACCCAAGAGACTCATGGGTTCAGCAGTAGAGGGTAGGAGGAGTCAGGGCAGACCAAGGAGAAGGTACCTGGATTCGGTTAAGAATGATTTTGAAGTACTAGGTTTAACATCAGAAGAGGCACCAATATTAGCACTGAATAGGGGATCGTGGAGGAATTTTATAAGGGGGCTATGTTCCAGACTGAACGCTCAAAGGCATAATCAATCTTAAATGATGATGATGATGACACTTATATTCAGTGAAACACAAATTCTCTCAGCTTTTTCCAAGTCAGGCAATTATGATGGCCGAGGATACTTTAATAAATTGAGTGCTGGAGCCCAAGCCTTATTTAAACTGAAACCGATATCACAACATACAGTTTTTACTCACAGGCGAGAAATCTCCATGACACTTTTTCAAAACGAAACACGATCTATATGCGCAATACTAATCCACTCTCTGAGCTAACAAGAAGTGCGTGCTTTGGCGCGCATTTCTATGTACAGGGTGGTAAGAAACAGTCGGAAAGGGCGTTGCAGGGAAGATATTTTTGAGAAATAATTGTTAAGAGAAAATTCGACATATTGCGCCGTTTCAGGTTAATTCGAATTTAATTTAGCCAATCAAGCCGTTGCACGAGTAAATTCAAGCTGTCCGCTAGAGACGTTGTCGCCAAACGTACTTTCGTTAGGTTTCCTAAAATCGAACAAGAGAGCTACACAAAAATAGTACGGATCGAACCCGAGCCAAAGGCTCAGCATTCTCATGTGTTATCTACGCTATGAGAACAACTGACACTAATTGTAAACTGTTCTTTTGCCGTTCTTGTAACAGGAAGGTATGTGTTGAAACTTCCTGGAAGATCAAAACTGTGTGCCGGACCGAGACTCGAACTCAGGACCTTTGCCTTTCGTGGGCAAGTGCTCTACCATCTGAGCTACCGAAGCACGACTCACGCCCGGTACTCACAGCTTTACTTCTGCCAGTATCTCGTCTCCTACCTTCCAAACTTCACAGAAGCACTCCTGCGGAACTTGAAGAACTAGCACTCCTGAAAGAAGGGATATTCAAAATGGTTCAAATGGCTCTGAGCACTATGGGACTCAACTGCTGTGGTCATCAGTCCCCTAGAACGTAGAACTACTTAAACCTAACTAACCTAAGGACATCACATACATCCATGCCCTAGGCAGGATTCGAAACTGCGACCGTAGCAGTCGCACGGGAAGGGATATTGCAGAGTCATAGCTTAGCCACAGTCTGGGTGATGTTTCCAGAATGAGATTATTCACTCTGCAGCGGAGTGTGCTCTGATATGAAACTTCCTGGCAGATCAAAACTGTGTGTGGGACCGACACTCGAATTCGGGACCTCTGCCTTTCGCGGGTAAGTTCTTTACCATATGAGCTACCCAAGCACTACTGATGCGCCGTCGTCACAGCTTCTGTGAAGTTTGGAAGGGAGGAGACGAGATACCGGCAGAAGTAACGCTGTGAGGACGGGGCGTGAGTCGTGCTTGGGTACCTGAGATGGCAGAGCCCTTGCTCGCGAAAGGCATAGGTCCCGAGTTCGAGTCTCGGTCTGGCACACATTGTTGATCTGCCACGAAGTTTCATATCAGCGCACACTCCTCTGCAGTGTGAAAATCTCGTTCTGGAAGGTATGTGTTGTTCCAGTAGGATAATGTCCCGTTGACATTGAGGTCATTAGAGACGTAGCACAAGCTCGGATTTTGTTAGGGACGGGTAAGAAACCATCCCGGTATTTGCCTAGATAGATTAAGGGAAATCATGCGGGAAACCTAAATCTGGATGGCCGGACGCGTGTATGAACCGTCGTCCTCCCGATGCGAGTCCAGTGTGCTAACCACTGCGCCACCTCGCTCGGTCCCGTCAGTAAAGTCAAACATTGTAAAGTGACGGTTATCAACAAACTAGTCTTTCGTTGCGAGAAATGCATTCGTCGACAGGGTGACTGTTGAGAAATAAATTGGTAGACATGAAGAATGAGGATATGTGGTATTAATAGCGTTTGTTTTATTTAAAATGCTTCGAGAGTTTTCACATGAAAAATTCGAAGGCATTACTTTTCAGCATGGTTTTGCATGTATTCTTTCCGCCTTTAAGCTTTGCCTTCTTTGCTTAGTACTGGTTTACCATCTGAACTATTGATGTTGGCTCTCCTGTTTCTCTTTTTTCCAAAGGTTTCTTTAATTTTCAGATACTTGGCATCCGAATTCCTATAGTTTTGCTTGCTTACACAGCTTTGCATCTCTTCTCTTGCCATTCCTTCTTTGCCATTTTGCACTTTATGTCAGTCTCCTTTTTAAAAGTCTGTATTCAGTACCGGATGCTACATTTTAAATTTTTTTCCCTTTCACGAATGAACTTTAGCATCCCGTATGTATGTTCTCCTTGAGGCTTTTACTTTCAGTATTTCGTGCCGTCAAAGCAACCCATTTATTTTTCTTGCACATTTCTTTAAACAAATTCCGTCACTATACAGAGCCAAAAGTACCACCTGTCAGGTGATTAATGCAGCATTGCTCTCTTTGGATGTTTGCTCAAACTCAAACATTAAAATGAATGGATAGTATTTTCATTCATGTCTGTACCCCACTCATGATGGAATATCAGGACACTGTCTTGAGTTTAACAGTAAGGTTGGAAACTCAGACAGTATTTCATCGCTACAATAAAATTTTGTCACGTATTTGCCATGGATTTTATGCCGACGCAAAAGTCAAAACATAACGTAGTTTTTTCGTACCATAACATTTGCACTGTGATGGCCAGTGATTCCTTAGCAGCGAGATCAGAGGGAGCTTTACGTGCTCTCTCTTGGCAATCGTAAGTAGAATAACAAACAGATCGTTCTTGATCGTTGATGGATCACAAATGAATGATCTTTTGGGACACCAAAGAAAGGAATTAACCCTACGGCAAGAAGGTCTGAATCTCGTTCTTTCTGCAAACAGGACAGTGTTTTCACAGTATACTGCCTCACTAAGCTCTTCAAAAGAAGAAACTTCAAGTGGGTTGCGTAACTGATGCTTGAGGCGAATACACTGCTATCTCCGAAAGATATGAGGGACCCGCTGAGCGGCACAAGCACTTGGAGCAAAATTAAGACAAAAGAACGTACGTACCCCCCCCCCCCCATAGAAACAGTGAATGGACATACTACCCCATCACTGTAAATACTACCCCTCACTAGGAATAGTGAATAAAAGTAGTCCTCCCCCCGCCCCACCTTAGGAATAATGATCGAAATACGCCCCACATGCAAATACAACCCTCCCTAGGTTTAATCAAACAAATAAACTGCCAACTATAGGACAATCTCAAATCCAATAGAGAGCCCAGCCACTCCCCCCCCCCCCCCCCCCTTAGCATATAAGTCAGCCCCTTCACAATACTTAGCAGAGGTAACAAAACCCACAACCAAGGGATAGACATAAGTAATTCATATCCATCATACCGGATTTTCGATCGGCCCACACGTCCTTCATTGCGCAAAGTTGTGCAGGGCACAAAACTCATACCCGTAATCATCAAACCCAAGCTCATCCCCACACCACCACTTCCCATGTAAGACTACAAAACCAAATCTCATTGTAATAAGTCTACCCATAACTGTCTCACCAGGCTATCAAATGTCCACAAGCCTATCACAGTAGCAAACTGTCGTAAGGACACGCGCAAATCATCATCATCATTGAATTAAGGATCACCACCATTAAATCACCAAACCACACTAATCACCATCAACAAAAATCTCTGACTATCCGCTCTATCTTTCTCTCCTCTCACAACCCATACAAAAAAAAAACCTGACAAAAGTCAATCCTAAGATACTCTATCCACTGTACAACAGTAAACTCTATTCCTTTCATGCAGCAAGATATCCTGTGAATCCAAAACTCCCTTGTATATAACAACCCCAACACAACACTAGACAGAAGGCGATGCAGAAATGCCTTCATGGCCTGTTCGGGACGAGTTTAGTTTAGTTTTATATGTCTGCGGTGGCAGACTTTTCTTTCCAGAGGCAATAGTATTGCTAACTGAAACTTCGTGGCAGATTAAATCTGTTTTTTTTTTTCTTTTCTTTTTTTTCGGACCAAGACTCGAACTCGGAACCTTTGACCTTCGCGGACAAGTGCTCTCCTGACTGAGCTACCCATGCACGACTCAGGACCCGTCCTCACAACGTAACTTCCGCCAGTATCTCGTCTCCTGCCTTCCAAATTTCACAGGAGCTCTCCTGTGAAACCTGCAAGATTAGCACTCACGGTAAAAATAATGTTGGGGACATATGGCGTAGCCATAGTGTGGGAGACGTTACCAGAATACACACTCCCCTGTAGAGTGAAAATTTCATTCTAATCTGGATAAGTGGTCTGGCCACATAACATTACCCGGTACGACTCCGCTGTGTTGGTCTGCGAACGGCCGAAAGCAAGAGGAAATCATAACCGTTAGATTTTCCCGAGGTCACGCAGCTCTGCTGAATAGTTTAGTGGTGAAAATATTCCGGAGGTAAAATAGTCCCATTCATGGACCACCAGACGGCGGGGACTGCTCACGAGAAGTTTGTAATCTGGAACACCAAAAGTGGCATTATACAGGTCGGGGAGTGGAATGTTAGAGCCCTTAATTGGGTGGAAAGGTTATAGCACTTTAAACGAGAAATGGATAGGTTGAAGTTTGATACAATGGGAATTGTGAACTGTGTTGGTAGAAAGAACAGGACTTCTGATCAGTTGAATGTACGATTGTAAATACAAAAATCAGCTATTGATAACTCAGTAGTAGGTGTAATAATGATTACGAAAATAGGAATGCGGATAAGCTATTACGAAGGGCATATTGAACGCATTATCAGCCAATATACACGAAGCGAACACCCATCACATTAGCTTACTGGATACAAAGATAATGACGATACTGAAAGAATGGACAAAGTGATAAAATTAATTGTTCAATCATTAAGGGAGAAGAAAATTTAATTATAATGGGTGATTGCCTTTCGATGGTAGGAGGAATTGAACATAGAACACGGGGATGGTGCTTGGGGGGGAATTTTGCTCATATTGCAATTTTATCATTGTTAACCTTTGCTTTAAGAATCGAGAAAGGAGGTTGGATTTTACCTTCCTTTATATGAGTCAAAAATAGTTGGTCCTCTGCTCAGTTTCTTGTCGTTCATCGATTTGCCACCAAGAGCACAGCCTGTGAAGACACATTAGCATAACGAACAGGAAATTTTGACCAACATGTAATAAACAAGTGAAAAAAATGAATTTGAACTTACTTGTGATGGTACGGCTGGAAGACGTAGCAGAAATCTCTCAAAGCTGTGCAGTCTGCAAATAAAAATAAAATAAGCGAGGTAGTACCACATAACAGTTAGCGGTTATTGATTTCTGAAGTGAATACACAGTAAATGGAATATCAGATCCAAAACCTAAATGATAACCACATTTCTTAGACAGAAGCAGCTAATAAAAATGTCCCAAAACCCGAATAATAATCACATTTCTGAGGTAAAAACAACTGGTATAAAATTTAGCTAGACTGTATTGCGCATGTTACAATTCTAGTCCTCATACTCAGAAACTTACATAGATTTGGTCGCAAATCCGTACCAACAAACTGCAACGACGAAGATAAAATTATGACTTTCTTTTCTGATATGTTTCCTTTGATTTGCAACCTTTCTTTTTTCCTGTGCAAAATTTGTACATCCTTGATGGAAAAGATCTCCAAGGAGAAACTTTTACACGGCATTCAAGAATTTTTTTGTGTAGTTTCGTTAAAGAAATCAATGATGTGCAATGTTGTTGTTATGTTGACTCCTAATGCTCCTGGGACGATAACTTTTTTTTCTTTTTAATTTTCAGAAACAAATCAGTCGGTTGCTCATTACGTTCTGACGACTATAGTATCACACGAATGGAAAGAGATACTAAAACAAACAAAACAAATTACGTGAGCTGTATACCACCCGCAGTCAAAACATACATACTTTTTAAAGGTCGTATTAAAAGTTTGTTCTGTTTCTTTACACCCGCTGTTGCAAAATCGTTGATCAATATAACAACGACGTATTTTGACTGACGCATCCTGTCTAGCATCCCAAGCGGAGTAGTGGAAGGTACCCATACGAATGTGGACTGAAGGTAAACTTGGCTCTTCACATGATCCCAGAAGAAGGAAATCATCAGCTTCACAACTGATCCAAGTTGGGCATGGATCACGCCGATAGTCGACTATTTTGAATAAAATATTAGCACCAGTTGCAATTTTCTTTTCATTTTGGAAACCAAGATCGGTTTAGATCCACGTGGCTATTATCCAGTGGTGTATGTCAGACATCTCAAGAGAACTGAGCAGTCATTCTGTGTTCTATTAGGACGTCTCGCATACGAGGGCTGTTGAATAATGAATGATCATAATTTTTTATGGTCATGATTTCTCGCTATGGGATTTAATCTTATAACATTCTGTTAGCTAAATGCGAACAAACACGCCGTACTAGTTTCATTGACCCGCCTGTAGGAAGCAAGCATGTTCAGTAATGACTACCGCAGCAACAGGGGTGACACGCGATGAACAATTATGCGGATTTGAAATTGTGCTTTCGCCTCAACAGATCTTCAGCTGCGGCCTATTATGGGAGGCCTATGGAGAGTCTCCTCTTCCCTACAGGAAAACTTGAAGATGGTTGGAATTGTTTAAAGAGGGGAGACAATCAATTTAAAAGGAAGTTGGACCCGGCAATCTACTTCTCCTATAGAAGAAAACACCAATACTGCTGCTGTTATTGTGAGAGAGGCTCACGAATAACCTTACGAACACTTCCTAAAAATTTTCATTGGGTGCCACGCCCAAGCTGATGACAGAAAATCTACTTATGAGACATGCTTGTTTAGTGACTTCAAGAAAGCGGATTTCTGAACAAGAAGACATTCCATGCAAGTCTGGACGCAGTTGAAGTTTATGTTAGAGGAAGATCCAGAGTTTATTTCAAAGGTAGTCACTGGTGACGAAATTTGGCTACATCATTTTGAGTCATGCGGTAGTGTTCTCGCTTCCCACGCCCGAGTTCCCGGGTTCGATTCCCGGCGGAGTCAGGGATTTTCTCTGCCTCGTGATGACTGGGTGTTGTGTGATGTCCTTAGGTTAGTTAGGTTTAAGTAGTTCTAAGTTCTAGGGGACTGATGACCATAGCTGTTAAGTCCCATAGTGCTCAGAGCCATTTGAACCATCATTTTGATACTAAGAGCAAACAGCAAAGCTCAGTATGGAAATCTCCTTCATCGACGAGCCCCAAAGAAGCAGACATAGTTTCCTCTTCTGGGAAAGCTATGGTGATCTAATTTACTGCTATTCATGTAATGGTTTATCAGTATGTATCTGGGCACATATCAGCAACTGGCCAGGTCTGACCCAAAAACTTTGCAAGTCTGTATCAGATGCACAAGACCACACATACGTGAAAAAGACTGGATGTTACACCAAGGATAACGCACGGTGACATATTGCAAACGTTGTTACTGAATATCTTGCAAAAATCTATGTGAAGTGCTTCCAGCGCCCTCCTTATAGTCCGGATCTGGCCCTGTGTGACTTTTTTCTATTCCCTAAACGAAGAAACACCTTCGAGGGGGGCATTTTCCGTCATCAGATATACACTAGAGGCTATTCTAGCATGTCTTTGGAGACTAGCAGAAGCGCTGGGAAAAGTGCATCGCAGCCACAGGAGACTATTTTGAGGAGAACCGTCTAAATTATCAGGAGGAATAAAGCTATGTTGTCAAAAAATTCTGATCATTCTGTATTAAACAGCCCTTGTGTATTACTGGATAATAGCCCTGCGGATCGAAGACGGGTTTGGTTTCTAAAATTTAAAAAACTGCAACTGTTGCTGACATTTTATTCAGAATCAATAATACAGTTGCGGGACCTCCATCAGCATGCTCCGTATGTTGGAGAAGAAATTAATAGCCGACTAATCCATCGTTACATAAATTGCACTTTTAAGTAGTTCCTAACGCAGCATGCATACTGTGTCGTCCTTTCGTCATTTTGAAACTACGTAACCCTTCGATTACCTAGTGAGTATGAGAAAGGGAAGAGAAGTGTGTCAAGGAACATTTTGTAGATATCTGTGCTCACCCTCAGAGAAATGCGCTTTAGACGATGTGTTCTCTATTAGTACACTGGACAAAAAAAAACATGGCACTCGCGGTAGATATGACGATAGAACTTTTTAATACAGCCTCTAGCTTCGATTAGGGCCCCAATTCGACGAAGAAGACAGTCCACTAGTTTTTTTTCCAGTTGTACGTCACCCAGAGGACGCCACTCGTTTATGAGCAAAGCTACCGAACTGCTGGGATGTTTTTAGTACCTTACAGGTATTGGTCCTAACAGTCTGTTATTTTCTATGGAAGTAAGATTCTACATCTACACCTATACTCTATGAGCCACTGTGAAGTACACGGCAGGGAGTATGTCCAGTGTACCAGTTATTACGGCTTTTCCCCCGTTACATTCATGTATGGAGCTTAGGAAAAATGACCGACTAAATGGCTCTGTGGGTGCTGCAATTAATCTACTCTTATTCTCACGATACTTATATGAGCGATATGTAGGAGGCTGTAGTATATTCGTAAAGTCATTATGTAAAGGCGATTCTTGAAACTGTGTTAGTAGATGTTAGTAAACTTTCTCGGGATAGTTTCGGTCTGTCTTGAGTCTGCCAGTTCAGTTCTTTCAAACATCTCAGTGAAGCTCCCCCGCGGGACAAAAAAACTTGTGACCATTCGTGCTGGCCTTTTTTGTGTACGTTCAACATCCCCTGTTAATGCTATTCAGTTCGGGTCCCACACACTTGCACAGTTTTCTAGGATGGGTAGCACGAGTGATCTGTAAACAATTTTCTTTATACACTCATACTCATAAATTAGGGATAATTGCAGAATGTGGTGCCACACAACGTGGTACTACATAAAACTGGCGCTAATAGTATAGGCACATAGGGAACACACACGAGACAGATCTGTAAGTCCATGGTATTGGTGATAAGTTGAGAAAACCGTCCCGAAACACATGTGCTACTAAACGACACTGTTTCCTGCTCATGTTCCCCGATATCAATATAGGATATGATCACCATTCTGGATCAAGTGCTTGAACAGCTGCTGGGGTATAGCCTTCCATTCTTGCACCAGTGCCTGTCTGAGCTGAGCTGAGGTGTCGTAAGCGTTTGAAGACATGCAGCGATGCGTCGGTCGAGAGTATCCCAGACTTGGCGATGGGGTTTAGGTCTGGAGAACAGGCAGGCCATTCCATTCGCCTGATATCTTTTGTTTCAAGGTACTCCTCCACGATGACAGCTCGGTGAGGCCGTGTGTTATCATCCATCAAGAGGAAGGTGAGACCCACAGCACCCCTGAGAAGGTGGGCATACTAGTGCAAAATGACGTCCCGATACACCTGACCTGTTACAGTTCCTCTGTCAAAGACGTGCGGGGGTGTACCTGCACCAGTCATAATCCCACCACACACCATCAAACCACGACCTCCATACAGATCCCTTTCAAGGACATTAAGGGGTTGGTATCTGGCTCCTGGTTCACACCAGATGAAAACCCGGCGAGAATCACTGTTCAGATTATACCTGGACTCGTCCGTGAACATAACCCGGGACCACTGTTCCAATGACCATGTACTGTGTTCTTGACACCAGGCTTTACGGGCTCTCCTGTGACCAGGGGTCAGTGGAATGCACCTTCCAAGGTCTCCGGGTGAATAAACCATGTCTGTTCAGTCGTCTATAGACTGTGTGTCTGGAGACAACTGTTCCAGTAGCTGCGGTAAGGACCCTAGCAAGGCTACCTGCAGTACTCCTTAGCCGTCTGCGGACACTGATGGTGAGATATCGGCCTTCTTGTGGTGTTGTACACTGTGGACGTTCCGTACTGTAGCGCCTGGACACGTTTCCTGTCTGCTGGAATCGTTGCCATAATCGTGAGATCACACTTTGTGACACACGGAGGGCCCGTGCTACGACCTGCTGTGTTTGACCAGCCTCCAGTTGCCCTAGTATTCTTCCTCTCATAACGTCATCAATATGTGTTCTTTGAGTGATTTTCAACACATAGTCACTATCAGCATGTCTGAAAACGTCTGCACACTTACTCGCTGCATCGTACTCTGACATGCACGAACACACGTCTGCGTATGTGGACTGCTGCCAGCGCCACAGTGCGACGACCGCAGGTCAAATGCACCGCATGGTCATACCCCGAGGTGATTTAAAACCGAAAACCGCCCACCAGAGCGTTGTTTCACCATCTTCAGCATTATCCTTAATTTATGAGCATGAGTGTAGATCAGTTGCATTTCCAGAGTAGCCTACCAATAAAACAAAGTCTGCTGCCTATTTTACTCACAACTGAATCTTCGTGATCATCCCATTTCATGTTCCTAGTGTTACACCTGGGTATTTGTACGAGTTTACAGACTCCCTCATACTATATTCATAGGATACTGTGTTTTTTCGTTTTGTGATGTGTACAATTTCACATTTCTGAACTTTTAAATCAAGTTGTCAATCTTTGTACTACTTTGAAACCTTATCAAGGCCTGACTGAATATTTGTACAGCTTCGTTCAGACAGTACTTCGTTGTAGATAACAGCATCATCTGCGAAAATTTTGAGGGTACTATTAATATTGTCCGCTAGATCATTAGTATACAACATGACAGCAACGGACCCAACACACTAGTCTGCCATACACTCAGAGTTACTTTCACACATACATCTGCCGATGGCTCTTCATCAAATATATGCTGTGTACTGCCTACCAAAAAAATTCTCAGTCCAGTCACAAATTTCACCTGATATACCATGCTATTGCACTTTTGAATAAATTTACATCTACATCTGCATCTACATCCATACTCCGCAAGCCGGCGGAGGGTACCTTGAGTACCTACACTCCTGAAAATGGAAAAAAGAACACATTGACACCGGTGTGTCAGACCCACCATACTTGCTCCGGACACTGCGAGAGGGCTGTACAAGCAATGATCACACGCACGGCACAGTGGACACACCAGGAACCGCGGTGTTGGCCGTCGAATGGAGCTAGCTGCGCAGCATTTGTGCACCGCCGCCGTCAGTGTCAGCCAGTTTGCCGTGGCATACGGAGCTCCATCGCAGTCTTTAACACCGGTAGCATGCCGCGACAGCGTGGACGTGAACCGTATGTGCAGTTGACGGACTTTGAGCGAGGGCGTATAGTGGGCATGCGGGAGGCCGGGTGGACGTACCGCCGAATTGCTCAACACGTGGGGCGTGAGGTCTCCACAGTACATCGATGTTGTCGCCAGTGGTCGGCGGAAGGTGCACGTGCCCGTCGACCTGAGACCGGACCGCAGCGACGCACGGATGCACGCCAAGACCGTAGGATCCTACGCAGTGCCGTAGGGGACCGCACCGCCACTTCCCAGCAAATTAGGGACACTGTTGCTCCTGGGGTATCGGCGAGGACCATTCGCAACCGTCTCCATGAAGCTGGGCTACGGTCCCGCACACCGTTAGGCCGTCTTCCGCTCACGCCCCAACATCGTGCAGCCCGCCTCCAGTGGTGTCGCCACAGGCGTGAATGGAGGGACGAATGGAGACGTGTCGTGTTCAGCGATGAGAGTCGCTTCTGCCTTGGTGCCAATGATGTTCGTATGCGTGTTTGGCGCCGTGCAGGTGAGCGCCACAATCAGGACTGCATACGACCGAGGCACACAGGGCCAACACCCGGCATCATGGTGTGGGGAGCGATCTCCTACACTGGCCGTACACCTCTGGTGATCGTCGAGGGGACACTGAATAGTGCATGGTACATCCAAACCGTCATCGAACCCATCGTTCTACCATTCCTAGACCGGCAAGGGAACTTGCTGTTCCAACAGGACAATGCACGTCCGCATGTATCCCGTGCCACCCAACGTGCTCTAGAAGGTGTAAGTCAACTACCCTGGCCAGCAAGATCTCCGGATCTGTCCCCCATTGAGCATGTTTGGGACTGGATGAAGCGTCGTCTCACGGGGTCTGCTCGTCCAGCACGAACGCTGGTCCAACTGAGGCGCCAGGTGGAAATGGCATGGCAAGCCGTTCCACAGGACTACATCCAGCATCTCTACGATCGTCTCCATGTGAGAATAGCAGCCTGCATTGCTGCGAAAGATGGATATACACTGTACTAGTGCCGACATTGTGCATGCTCTGTTGCCTGTGTCTATGTGCCTGTGGTTCTGTCAGTGTGATCATGTGATGTATCTGACCCCAGGAATGTGTCAATAAAGTTTCCCCTTCCTGGGACAATGAATTCACGGTGTTCTTATTTCAATTTCCAGGTGTGTATATCGGTTCTCCCTTCTATTCTAGTCTAGTATTGTTCGTGGAAAGAAAGATTGTCGGTATGCCTGTGTGTGGGCTCTAATTTCTCTGATTTTATCATCATGGTCTCTTCGCGAGATATACGTAGGAGGGAGCAATATACTGCTTGACCCCTCGGTGAAGGTATGTTCTCGAAACTTCAACAAAAGCCCGTACCGAGCTACTGACATCTCTCCTGCAGAGTCTTCCACTGGAGTTTATCTGTCATCTCTGTAACGCTTTCGCGATTACTAAATGATCCTGTAACAAAGCGCGCTGCTCTCCGTTGGATCTTCTCTCTCTCTTCTGTCAACCCTATCTGGTACGGATCCCACACTGCTGAGCAGTATTCAAGCAGTGGGCGGACAAGTGTACTGTAGCCTACTTCCTTTGTTTTTGGACAGCATTTCCTTAGGGTTTTTCCAATGAATCTCAGTCTGGGATCCGCTTTAATTTTATACGGTCATTCCATTTAAATCACTCCTAACGCCCACTTCCAGATAATTTATGGAATTAACTGCTTCCAGTTACTGACCTGGTATATTGTTGCTAAATGATACAGGAGCTTTCTTTCTATGTATTCGCAGCACATTACACTTGTCTACATTGAGATTCAACTGCCATTCCCTGCACCATGCGTCAATTCATTGCAAATCGTTCTGCATTTCAGTACAATTTTCAATTGTTACAACCTCTCGATATACTACAGCATCATCCGCAAAAAGCCTCAGTGAACTTCCGATGTTATCCACAAGGTCTTTTATATATATTGTGAATATCAACGGTCCTACGACACTTCCCTGCGGCACACCTGAGATCACTCTTAGTTCGGAAGACTTCTCTCCATTGAGAATGACATGCTGCGTTCTGTCTTGTGCTTTCTTCTAACTACTGGAAACAGTTAAATGTTCGAGGGATCTACGATAGATTATAGTCAATAGAGGACTAACTCGGCCGGAAATTTGGTGCAGAATCTGACAGGAATTCCGTGAAGCCCAGGGGCTCTGCCCAAGATTGGGTCATTTAGCGGACCAGTCAAGGTGTTATTGGTGGCAGCTTATTCGTGGTAGTCTTGTTAACAAGACTGCTATCATCCTGGAAGACGAGAGTGTGGACAACAGACATATCCGTTATGTAGAAGAAAGGGGCAAAACTTTACCACCGAGAATGTTGAAATAAACTTTCTGGTACATGTTCACGGTAACATGAATCACGGTAACGTGAATCGAAGCACAAAAACCTAACCTAAAACATCACAGAACAACCTTGGTCTGACATACACCATTACTACTGAAATGTACCAGTATATGATCGTTAGGACACGGGTGACCTGACCTCTACACGACAGAACCGTTCGAGGTAGTCATCACGTAGTTGTACACAATTGTGCCGTCGTTGAACCAAGCATCAAAACCAGTTTGGAAAAATTCAGGGTTTTGCTTCTCGACCCATAATGTTACAGAAGAAAGTGTATGTTCTATTCCATTCTATCAGGCGAAAACTAAGACACCTGACCTTGTATTTTTTAGAATAATTAATAATGTCTACATGTTTAATTTACTGAAAGAGAAAACAACTTTTATAAAGTTTTCTTTTAAATGTTTATTGCTTTTCGAGTTAAAATATTAATTTCTGTCTTAAGTTTTGTGGAGCCCCTTGTCTGAAACGTGCAAAAATTAACTAATAATAAATATTTACTCTCTCACGGTAATTAAGTTGCGTGTGTTGCCGCCGTCTGGCAATCAACATGGGAAGAGGCCTCGCAACATTTTGTTGCGTAATATGGCGTAGCACAGCCAGAGGATTTTGCTACAGTTTCCATTTACTTTTTATTTTTTTTATTTTTTTGCACCTCTTCATAAAAATGTTTACTATTATCGTTTTGAAATCAAATTCTGGACAATATGGAATTTGAAATTGTGTTCTTCAGAAAAAAATATGAAACATGATGAAAATTTCATTAAATTTAAGTTCCAAAAATACCGCATGAATACTACCTCAAACCGTCCAATATTAGTAGTGGTTGAAAATAATCCTTCAGTTGTAAGATTTTTTATTTATCAGTGCTTAAACCACGACCGATTGCGGGATCTTACATATTCAGCATCATGTGTGATAACTTCGTGCTCTGCGCTCGTCTTTGGTACACTGCGTTCTATACTACTCGCGGCGCTCGGAATCACAGCACAAAATCATCACAACTGATACTGAACATGGGAGAGCTTGAAATAGACCGTGTTTCAAGCACTGATAAAAGAACTGAAGGGTTATTTTCAACCTCTACAATAATGCTCAGTGGCGGATGTTCATCTAGCAGGATTATTTGTATCCAATGTTACCTTCATTTTGAATTTTATTTGAGAACTTTACTTTGAATACTTTCTGTCCTACTTGTCTCAGTATCGCTTGATTTTATTACATTACGGTAACTTTGGTCCTTAAAACGCCCGGAAGTACTTGCTTATCACAGCTACGATTTTGCAAACGATATTAACACATAATGTCTAGTTTAGATGACAGAAAATGCTCCACAAGAAATGCAAGGTTTCCTTCTGTCTGAACTGAACTGGAACGGTTCGTTTGGGGGACTGTATAATGGACATCAGCAATGTGAGGCGTTGGATGACGCACTTTGGTAACGGAGAAACCCCCATGGCAGATACGCCCCGCAGCGACTGGCGACAGCATGTGTCATAGATGCCAACCGAGGACGTGCTGATGGAGTGATTCAAGAATACATACGCGTCAGAATTCACAGTGAACAGCGAAACCTATGTAACAACGCTTAAGAAACCTTAGCAGTAATAATGCACGCCACCGCCCATTATTTTCACAACCCAAGCGATTGGAACAATGGGCTGATGACTGGTACCTCAAACGTAGTCTACAGCCATGATTTGGCCCTGTCCGACATCTACTTGTTTAGACCTATGGAAGACTATCTACATGGCTACAGATTCAGTGACTTGGATGAGGTTAAGACAGCTTTACAATCATTGGTCAAGAAGCAAAACCCTGATTTTTTTCCGAACTGGTTTTGATGGCTGGGTTCAACAACGTCGCAAATGTGTACAAATGCATTCACCCTCATACATTCCGAATACTGTCATATATCCACGTGGACGCTCCTACAGCACCCATTCTGTAAAAACTACTTTGCTGCCACGACTTACTTCAGCGGTGCGGCCAGGAGGTGATGGGTCTATATCTTCGCCTGGTATCAATCTAACAGCATCTATAGTGCCTCAAAACGTCAGATGTTCTCTTTTTTTTAAGGGGAATGAAAACATGTCACCAACATGTCACCTAACATACATGGACATAGCCGAAAGTTTTCAGGTCGAGTTTAAAGACACCAAGTATAACCGATAAGCAACTGGATTACAGGCGACTTTCATGTTGGAGAGGCGTCACACAGGCAATGGAATAGCGGCCTGGCATCTCTCGATGATACCTGTTAGTGTCATTCAGTGAATGGAAAGAACTCGCAACCTCAGCACGTTTTCTCATTGCCACACATGGTGTCCTAAGCTCCAGACAGGCTGTATCCAATCACGGAACTATTTTGTATAGCTGATGTATACGGTAAAGATGTGTATCTTCGAAGGCGTAACTACAAATACATCTGTAATGCACAAGCTCTTTCTCTTCGATCTACCATGGCTGTTCCACGTGATAAATATGTTCTTCTGATTTGTGCAAAGAACTGAACCCTATTTTTTACATCTCGGAATTAGTTTGGTTGGAAAGCAATGCAGTCGAAAGTGTTGATGTGGCTCATTTGTTGTGAAATTCGATTTCAATAAGTGTAGATCGTCAAAAGTAGCACGTGGAACACTTCCGAATAACTCATAGACACGGGAAAACCGCCGTAGATTTACACGCAGTGTACAACGACACCAGAAACTGGTTTGTGTGGTGGAAGTGCAGGCTTAATCAAGCTATACAGAAAAGCTATACTCATGCCTTTTCATCTCAGACTAGCACTTGCAATCTACCGTCCTCAATTATTTGCCGGATGTATCCCAATCTTACCGTCTGCAGCTCAGTCTACTATCATGGAAGTTACTCCCTGATGTCTTAACACCCTGTCATCCTATCTCTTCTTCTTGTTAGTGTTTTCCATATATTCCTTTCCTAGTCGATTCTACGGAGAACCTCCTCATTACATACCTTATCAGCCCATCTAGTTTTCAACAATCGTCCGCAGCACCACATCTCAAATGCTTCTACGCTCCTCTGTTCCGGTTTTCCCACAGTCAGTGTCTCACTACGGTAGAATGCTGTGCTCCAAACGTACATTCTCCGAAATTTCTTCCTCTTTCAGTTTTCACGTTTGATACTAGTAGGCATCTCTTGGCCAGGAATTCCCTTTTTGCTAGTGCTAGTCTACTTTTAATGTCTTCCTTGCTCCGTCCGCCACGGGTTATTTTGCTGCCTAGGTAGCGGAATTCCTTAACTTCGCCTACTATGTGATCACTAATTGCGATAAGTTTCTCGCTGTTCTCGCTTCTGCTGCTTCTCATTACTTTCATCTTTCTACGATTCACTCTCAATCCATATTCTGTACTCCATACACAGTTCATTGCATTCAACAGATCGCGTAATTCTTCTCCACATTCAGTGAGTATAGCAATGTCATAAGCGAATCTTAACATTGTTATGATTTCATCTTGAATTTTGATCCCAGTCTTGGACCTTTCTTTTATTTGCGTAATTGCTTCCTAAACGCACAGACTGAACAGTAGAAACAAAAGACTACGTCTCTGTGTTACATCCGTTTTAATCTGTGCACTTCGTTCTTGGTCTTCAAGTCTTGTTCTTCCCTCTTGGTTATTTTACATATGTTTTACATTATCCGTCTTTCATTATAGCTCACGCCTACTTTTCTCGGGAGTTCGATGACCTTGCACCATTTTACATTGTCGAACACGCCTTCCAGGTCGACAGATCCCATGAACGTGTCTTGATTTTTCTTCAGTCTTGGTACCGTTGTCAATCGCAACATGAGGACTGCCTCTCTGGTGCCTTTACCTTTTATGAAGCTAAACTGATCGTCACCTAGCACACCCTCAACTTTACTTTCCATTCTTCTGTATTCTTGTCAGCAACTCGGATGCATGGGCTGTTAAGCTGAGTTTCCGATAACACTCGCGCTTGTTGGCTCTTGGAATCTTGGGTATTGTTTGTATGATGTTTTTTCCGAAAATCTGGTGATGTATACTTGTATGGTAATCACAATGATTCAATCGTCGACTGAAATACTTTGAATTATATTAAGGCGTTAACTTTACTATGTAAAACAAATCTTTAGGAATCGATGTACGCTTAAAGTTCAAAGAGAGTAAAAACATTCCAGAAACGACGTTGACTGGGCTAATCTTCATCAGCGTCACATTCCCTTTACTAAAAAATAATTGTTCTCATATTGGACCTTCATTCTGTTATATATTCTCTATCAGTTGGATAAGGGAAGTATTATTGAAGAACAATTGTTGCCTCCGCGTGTAATTTTACTAAAATTCATGAACTCATATCAGAGTTTTGCAGAAACAGATATAATGTCTGATAGGATAGCCGCAATCAGTGATTTTACAATGTTACTTATAATCCGTCTTGATTGCAAAATGTTTATTCATATGACCGGTTTCGGTTCCTCTAGCACCATCTTCAGATCTGATATTTCGGTTACAGGAGTAACCCGTCCAAACACAGCAAATTATGTGACGCAGCATGCGAACGTTGCTGTGTTTGGATGGGTTACTCCTGTAACCGAAATATCAGATCTGAAGATGGTTCTAGAGGACCTCATACCAATCATATGAATAAACATTTTGCGATCAAGACGGATTATAAGAAACATCATGTCAGAGTGTTAGTATTATTTCGTCCACTCCATGTTTATAACAAAGAAATTTTTTTGTAGGGGGAGAGGGGGGGGGGCGAGGGGAACTTGATATTCTGTACTAATAAAAGCCTTTGTATGTATACAGCTGGTGTTTACTTTGTGCACGTGTGAGAAAAGTGGTCTTATCTTTGCTAAATGGAGCAGCGCTCTAAGCAGCCATTATCTCTACCCCGATAAAGTTCGTATTAAACAATATTAAGTGATAAAATCCGCGACCATTTCGACACCGTAACAAAACCGTAGAATTATATTTTACTCACAATTTTTGCACGTCCATAACTCCCTAAAGTGTAAAATGTACCAAAATTCACATGCATTTCCCAAAACAAAACAAAATTTAAGTTACATTAACATCACTAGACACTTCTTGTTCAGAAATGCGTTCGTCGATTACGTAGTTAGTAAAATATTTATGCAAATGCAGAATATGGAAATTGTATAATTTCTGTGATGGAGGGTGGACAAACTCGTGCAGTTGCTGCTTAGGCTTCTTGTGTTATTTTCCTGAGAATGGAGAAAGAGATGGAACCACACATCCTCTCAGCTTGTTGCACATAAAGTGTCTGGTTTCAAGATAACGTAAGATAACAGGAGAAGCAGAGATTCGGACCGTCTGAGATGTGATGGTACAGAAAGATGACGATATTAGGTGGACTGATAACACATGAAACGAGGAGAGTCTCCACAGGATCTGGAAGAATGGAAAAATGTGGAAACTATTGACACGAAGAAGGGACAAGATGATAGCACACGTCTTAAGGCATCAGAAATTACTTCCATGGTACTCGAGGAGCTGTCGAGGGCGAAAATTGTAGGGGATGAAAGAGGTTGGAATGAAATGCTACTGTGCGATGCAGGAGTTTGCACAGGAGAGGAAGTGGTTGGAGGGTCGTAATAAACCAGTTAGAGAACTGATGACCCATTACCAGCAAATACGTCACGTGATTGTTTCTAGGCGTTACAGTCTGGAACCGCGCGACCGCTACGGTCGCAGGTTCGAATCCTGCCTCGGGCATGGATGTGTGTGATGTTCTTAGGTTAGTTAGGTTTACGTAGTTCTAAGTTCTATGGGACTGATGACCTCAGCAGTTAAGCCCCATAGCCATTTGAACCATTTTTGTTACGAAAAGGGAAGTTGCTACTCTCCATATAGCGGGGATGCTGAGTCACAGATAGGCGTAACAAAAAGACAGTCACAAATAAAGCTTACAGCAAAGCCTTCGTCAAAACACACACACAGAGAGAGAGAGAGAGAGACACACACACACACGCACGCACGCATGTAAACGCAACTCACACACACACACATTGAGGCCTCAGTTGCCTCAGACTGCACACATGTATGTGTGTGAGTTATGTTTGCGTGCGTGCGTGCGTGCGTGTGTGTGTGTGTGTGTGTGTGTGTGTGTGTGTTGTCTATTTTTGATAAAGGCGTTATGGGCCGAAAGCTTTTTGTTGTGTCTGTCTGTGGCTCAGCATCTCCGCTATGTCGTGATTGTAACACCGAATTTCACAGCTATGTGGTGTTGTGCATAACTCTTTAAACAGTTAGCTACCGAGTGCCACTGTGCCGGTTGATCATTTACAGTCTTCACCTTCGTTAGTGAATAAACTATATTTTACATGTGTGATTTTTAAAAAACCGATCAGTCACACACACAGCAGTAGAATGTTTGAGGATTTTACAGTAAATAAAATCATATATAGAGATATAGGATATATAGGATATATAGGATATAACACGAATATCAACAAAAGAAAAACGAGGATAATGGAATGTAGCCAAATTAAGGCTGGTGATGCTCAGGGAATTAGATTAGGAAATGAGATACTTAAAGTAGTAAAGGAGTTTTGCTATTTGGGGAGCAAAATAACTGATGATGGTCGAAGTAGAGAGGGTATAAAATGCAGACTGGCAATGGCAAGGAAAGCGTTTCTGAAGAAGAGAAATTTGTTCAAAAAAATGGTTCAAATGGCTCTGAGCACTATGGGACTCAACTGCTGTGGTCATCAGTCCCCTAGAACTTAGAACTACTTAAACCTAACCAACCTAAGGACATCACACACATCCATGCCCAAGGCAGGATTCGAACCTGCGACCGTAGCAGTCGCACGGTTCCGGATTGCGCGCCTAGAACCGCGAGACCACCGCGTCCGGCAGAAATTTGTTAACATCGAAATATATATTTAAGTGTCAGGAAGTCTTTTCTGAAAGTATTTGTATGGAGTGTAGCCATGTATGAAAGTGAAACATGGACAATAAATAGTTTGGACGAGAAGAGAATAGAAGCCTTAGAAATGTAGTGCTCCAGAAGAATGCTGAAGTTTAGATGGATATATCACATAACTAAGGAGGAGGTATTGAATATGATTGGGGAGAAGAGTTTGTGGCACAACTTGACTAGAAGAAGGTATCGGTTGATAGAACATGTTCTGAGGCATCAAGAGATCACCAATTTAGTATTGGAGGGCGGCGTGGAGGGTAAATATTGTAGAGGGAGACCAAGAGATGAAAACGCTAAGCATATTCAGAAGGATGTAGGCTGCAGTACGTACTGGGAGATGAAGCTTGCACAGGATAGAGTAGCATGGAGAGCTGCATCAAAACAGTCTCAGGACTTAAGACCACAACAACAACAGAGATTTAGAACACGGGAGTTCGATTTCGCAGCTAGACGCAACACTAATTCGTAAGGACAGAAGATTAAGGTTCAACGTCCTTCTCATGCCGATGTCATCAGAGATGGTGCAGAAGCCCGGATTGAGGATAGGTGGGAAAGGAAATCAGCCGTGGCTTTTCCAGGCGAATCATCCCAGCTTTAGCTTTAACCGATTTAAGGAAACCATGAAAAACCCTAATCTGGATGACTGGCTAGGGTACTAAACAGCCTTCCTCACGAATGCGAGCCCGGTTACAGCTCAACTTCGACAGAGAGTTACTGTCTTTGAACGCTCTATCCATGGAAAAATTAGTTATGATTTCCGGACTAAGTCTCGACCGCGCGAGGCAATTGAAATTATTACTACTTTCAGGTGGCTCTGAATTGTTTCATGAAGAAACTGAGAAGGTGGATAGCGATTACAGATAGAGCGCAGCATCCGTGTGGCACACCGGCATGAGCAAAGGTCGCTCCCACGCGATACAGAAATTCGCAGCTGGCAGTTTAGTCACTCGCTATCGCGCGGGTGTGAGGCGAGAGGCGTCTGGCTCTGCAAAGCAAACTAAAACATGGACTTTATGGAGCTTCGTCGCAGGGTAGCAGCACAAGCGTTGAAAAGCATTTAAATTTACAATTTATTTCTAGCTGTTGATTTTCCGTTTTATGTTGAGAAAGTGAATGCTGTATACCTGACATTCGCCATGTATTGTCACAGCGACTGAGTATATGTATATACAGGGTGGTCGGAAAGTCCCGTTACAAATTCTAGGACATGTAGAGGGTAGTGAATACATAACATTTTGAATAGGAACCCATGTCCGGAAACGTATCGTTTTCGCTCTAAGACATTTTCAATGCAGATGATTCTCGTCCACACCCACATGAGGTATGTACTTAGGTGTGACCCAGTACAATTGTTGCAATCCATTTGAAAAGAAGACTGAATCGTTCCGTTATTACTTACGCATTTGCATTACAACTTACACCTTATGGTTTACATTAGTCGATAATAACAAGAACCCAGCATCTACGGCACCAGCTGCAGCGTACCGATGCATTACAACAGCGGCTCGATGTAGCGACCACCAATGTTGGTACACACATTGCACCTCCGAAGCATGTTCTGCACTCTCTCCAGCCCACCTGGTGTCTCTTCAATGTCTTGTGCAGCGGCCAGAACTCGTGCCAGAAGATCTTCCTCTGTCTCTATAGGTGTCTCATAAATTAGACTCTTCATACGATCCCACAAGAAGTAGTTCATAGGGGTTAAATCCGACGATCGTGGCGGCCACGCGGTTGGAACACCACGGCCTATCCATCTTTCACCACACCATCTGTTGAGATGTCTCCGGACAGAGAGTGAAAAGTGAGGTGGTGCTTCGTCATGCTGAAGCCACATTTCATGACGGACATTCAATGGCACAGCTTCTAAGAACGTGTCCAGTACGTGTCGTAGGAAGACTAAGTATGCGGGACCCGTGAGCTTGGATGGAAGGAGGTATGGTCCAATCACATGACCGTCCAGAATACCTGCCCAGACCTGTCTTTAAATCCCTGAACATGGGTGGCATGAGGTTTTTCGTCCGCCCAGACATGGTTATTTCGAGCATTCAGAACACAATCCCTTGTGAACCTACAGTCATCTGTGGAGAGAACTCGACGTGGAAACAGGGGCGCGTCGTTGCAACGGTGCAGGAACCATGTGCAGAAGGCGTCGCGTTGTGGAAAGTCTGCTGGACCCCTAGCGTGTACACTTTGTAAGTGGTCGGATGTAATTGTTGCTCATGCACGACGTCCAAGACAGTACTGTGACTAACAGCCACTGCACGCGCAATTTTTCGCGAAATCGTTGACGGGCTATGTTCAATGCGACGCAGTACACCTTCTTCAAATTCGGGAGTGCGGCGTCGCCGTGGAGCACCACAGTCCTGCCTGCTCACGGTGAAGGTACCCGTTTCTCGTAGCCGTTGTGTGAATTGGGCAAACACTTTGTGCGATGGAGTGTGACGGTGTGGAAAACGTTCGTGATACAGCCAACTAGCAGTTCTTCCGTTACCTCCAGCTTCGCCATACACAAGGAGCGTGCCTGTGTATTCCGCAAACGTGTACGGCACCATGCTTCCTCTATCGGTAATGCACAGGTGTTGACTCGGTCTCACAGCAAAGCGGACAAAAGTGACATCTGGGGATCATTTGACGTAGTAGACGTCATCGTGTCTACCCTGTTGCATCCCAGGACAGGGAACTCTGAGACTTTTCTCTTGCCCTAAGTAGACGTAGACGAGGTACACGTCTGAACTGAAACTGTCGTAGAACGGAAACGATACGATTCCGGACATGGGTGCCTATTCAAATGGTTCAAATGGCTCTGAGCACTATGGGACTTAACATCTATGGTCATCAGTCCCCTAGAACTTAGAACTACTTAAACCTAACTAACCTAAGGAGATCACACTCATCCATGCCCGAGGCAGGATTTGAACCCGCGACCGTAGCGGTTACGAGGTTCCAGACTGAAGCGCCTAGAACCGCACGGCCGTTGCCTATTCAAAATGTTCTGTTCTCACTACCCTCTACATGTTCTAGAAGTTTGTAACGGAAATTTCCGACCACCATGTGTATTTCAAAGTGTTAATCGAAAACTGACTATTATTGATTGTCATTAACGTAGCTGAGAAACTGTAAATTTTCGTGGATGAATAGATGACGAAATAATGCCTGCATGCAGTCTGCATCTAAAGTCACCTGGCAATAATGCTTTTATGTACAGAATATACACATAACAGGCTTACGGCCGGCCGCGGTGGTCTCGCGGTTCTAGGCACTCAGTCCGGAACCCCGCGACTGCTACGGTCGCAGGTTCGAATCCTGCCTCGGGCATGGATGTGTGTGATGTCCTTAGGTTAGTTAGGTTTAAGTAGTTCTAAGTCTAGGGGACTAATGGCCTCAGATGTTAAGTCCCATAGTGCTTAGAGCCATTTGAACCATTTTTGAACTAATTCAACAAACATAGGCGA
Source organism: Schistocerca gregaria (assembly GCF_023897955.1). NCBI lineage: Eukaryota > Metazoa > Arthropoda > Insecta > Orthoptera > Acrididae > Schistocerca > Schistocerca gregaria. The sequence goes on along the minus strand of NC_064925.1, from coordinate 498,419,404 downwards.
CTGATGGCCACAGATGTTAAGTCGCATAGTGCTAAGAGCCATTTGAACCATTTGAACAGGCTTACGTTGAGGAACATGACAATTGATTGTAACAGTCAACTTACACTGAGGTGGTAGAAGTCTTGCGATAGCGATACGCACACACACACATGTGGCGTTAGTATCGCATGCACAAGATGTAAAAGGGCAGCGCATTGTACCAGAGTCATTCATGTGAAAGGTTTCCGACGTTATCGTGTCCGCATGTAGGTAATTAACTGAGTTTGAACGCGGAACGGTTGTTGGACCGAGACTCATGGGGCATTCCATTTCGTAAATCATTAGATAATTCAATATTCCGAGTCCCACACTGTCAAGTGTGTGCCGAGAATACCAAATTTCAGACACTACGTCCCACCACGGACAACGCATTGGCCGACAGCCTTCACTTGATGCCAGAGAGCAGCGGCGTTTGTGGACAGTTGTCAGTGCTAACAGACAAGAAACACCGCTTGAAATAGCCGCAGAAATCAGTGTGGGACGTACGAAGAACGTTCCCGTTAGGACAGTGGGGCGAAATTTGACGCGTACGGGCTACGGCAGTGAACAACCGACGCGAGAGCCTTTGTTGCAGCACATTGTCTCCACCGCCTCTCCTCGGCTCGTGACTGGAAAACCGTGGCCTGGTCAAATGAGTCCCTGTTTCAGTTGGTAAGAGCTGGTGGTAGGGTTCGAGGGTGGCGCAGACGCCACAAAGCCTTGGTCCCAACTTGGCTATAAGGCACCGTGCAAGATGGTGCTGGCTCCTTAGTCATGTGGATTGTGTTGACATGGAATGGACTGGGTCATCTGTTCCAACTGAACCGATCATTGACTGGAAGTGATTATGTTCCGCTACTCGAAGACCGTTTTCAGCCATTCATTGACTGCATCTTTCCAAACAACGATGGAATTTGTATGAACGACAATGCGCCTCACTGTGCCACAAATGTTTGCGATTGGTTTGAAGAGCATTCTCAACAATTAAAGTGAATTTGGGCCACCAGAACGCCAGTCATGAATCCCATGAAACATTTATGGGACGTAATCGTGAGGTCAGCTCGAGCACAAAATCCTACACCGCCAACAATTACGCAATTATGAACGGCTATAGCGGCAGCATGACTCAATATTTCTGCAGGAGACTTCCAACGACTTGTTGAATCCATGTCACGTCGACTTGCTACGCTACACCTGGGAAAAGGAGATCAGATACGATACTAGGAGGTATCGCATGACATTGTCATCTCAGTTTAATTGCTAATTAATAATAAAAATTAGTTTGACGCGTTGGCGAAGCTGGCGTGAGTTGTAGGATGACATGATGTCATGCTTTCATATTACTACTCTCCAAACCAACGCTAAGTGCGCGTCGGAGGGTTCTTCCCATTCTGCCAAGTATTAAGGCGTTTTCCCGTTCCTTCCGTGTATGGAGCGCGGGAAGACTGATTTTAAAGCTCTACGCGCCCTGTGATTAATATGAGCTTTGTTCTTTTGAGTAGACAAAGATGCTACTCCTCGACCACCGTGTCTAGCTGTACTATCAGTCACGACACTCCTGCTCATTTTTGTTATACTCCGCAACAGCAGCGCTCCAACGAGCTGCACTTCCGAATACAATGCCGTCTACAGGTGGTATGCGTAAAATACAGGGAACGAATGCTGTTTACGATTTGCACAGAAACCATATAGCAGTTATAAGAGTTAAGGGTGCGAGCTAACATCCCAGAGATGTTCGGGATGACATGCTGTTCCTCCTCGTCGAAATGTATTGGCTCAAACTCGTCTAGGGGTCGAACCGCACGTTCGCATACACGCCCTACATTACACTTGTGACCTTTTGGTTAAATTGTCTGGCTGAGGGCAAGTTTGCGAAATACAAAGATAACATATACACTCCTGGAAATTGAAATAAGAACACCGTGAATTCATTGTCCCAGGAAGAACTTTATTGACACATTCCTGGGGTCAGATACATCGCATGATCACACTGACAGAACCACAGGCACATAGACACAGGTAACAGAGCATGCACAATGTCGGCACTACTACAGTGTATATCCACCTTTCGCAGCAATGCAGGCTGCTATTCTCCCATGAAGACTATCGTAGAGATGCTGGATGTAGTCCTGTGGAACGGCTTGCCATGCCATTTCCACCTGGCGCCTCAGTTGGACCAGCGTTCGTGCTGGACGTGCAGACCGCGTGAGACGACGCTTCATCCAGTCCCAAACATGCTCAATGGGGGAAAGATCCGGAGATCTTGCTGGCCAGGGTAGTTGACTTACACCTTCTAGAGCACGTTGGGTGGCACGGGATAAATGCGGACGTGCATTGTCCTGTTGGAACACCAAGTTCCCTTGCCGGTCTAGGAATGGTAGAACGATGGGTTCGATGACGATTTGGATGTACCGTGCACTATTCAGTGTCCCCTCGACGATCACCAGAGGTGTACGGCCAGTGTAGGAGATCGCTCCCCACACCTTGATGCCGGGTGTTGGCCCTGTGTGCCTCGGTCATATGCAGTCCTGATTGTGGCGCTCACCTGCACGGCGCCAAACACGCATAGGACCATCATTGGCACCAAGGCAGAAGCGACTCTCATCGCTGAAGACGACACGTCTCCATTCGTCCCTCCATTCACGCCTGTCCCGACACCACTGGAGGCGGACTGCACGATGTTGGGTCGTGAGCGGAAGACGGCCTAACGGTGTGCGGGACCGTAGCCCAGCTTCATGGAGACGGTTGCGAATGGTCCTCGCCGATACCCCAGGAGCAACAGTGTCCCTAATTTGCTGGGAAGTGGCGGTGCGGTCCCCTACGGCACTGCGTAGGATCCTACGGTCTTGGCGTTCATCCGTGCGTCGCTGCGGTCCGGTCCCAGGTCGACGGGCACGTGCACCTTCCGCCGACCACTGGCGACAACATCGATGTACTGTGGAGACCTCACGCCCCACGTGTTGAGCAATTCGGCAGTACGTCCACCCGGCCTCCCGCATGCCCACTATACGCCCTCGCTCAAAGTCCGTCAACTGCACATACAGTTCACGTCCACGCTGTCGCGGCATGCTACCAGTGTTAAAGACTGCGATGGAGCTCCGTATGCCACGGCAAACTGGCTGACACTGACGGCGGCTGTGCACAAATGCTGCGCAGCTAGCGCCATTCGACGGCCAACACCGCGGTTCCTGGTGTGTCCGCTGTGCCGTGTGTGTGATCATTGCTTGTACAGCCCTCTCGCAGTGTCCGGAGCAAGTATGGTGGGTTCGACACACCGGTGTCAATGTGTTCTTTTTTCCATTTCCAGCAGTGTATATTAACGACCCATAAATGTTGTAGGCCACACAGTTGCGATTTGGTTAGAATAATGTTTATTCAGAAAGCAAACTAATGGCGGAAGAGGTCGTATTCAGAGTTACTGTTACACTCGAGCGTATATCCATTTGATACAGTTCGATCATTGACAATGTCATCGCGACACGAGTCCAATATTCCACTTCGTTAACTACGCGAAAAGTTTCGAGTTCACACGAGGCGCGCGGCTGCTCACCGCTCAGAGATTATGTCCCGCGATACCATACAACGCGACATTTTCTAAGTCGTTTCACTTCCCAGCTACCTAAAGGCCGACCGTCCGCTTTCCCGGCTCCAGCCGAACTGTCCCTCTGCTCGTCCCCGGCCGCGTTTCCCGCGCGCCGAATATCCTCGCGCAACTGACTAGGGCAGTTACCTTTCCTGAAGCCGTCTATCTGATTGGCTACAGCTTATTCTACATTATTTTACAGTTTGGCGTATTTAAATAATCAAAATTTGACCACTTTCACGTTCTAAATAAAGTAACAATAATATAAATTACATAATAAACGTTAAATTCTTTTACATAGAACCATTGTAAATCCTTCTTAACTTTGAATGTCGCGGCTAGTAGTGAAACGTCCCCTTTGAAAAATTATACAAGACTGTGCTTAAACTGAAACACAATATTTTTAGTGCAACGCAATCTGACTTACAAAAATCCCTACGAAAGAATGGCCCTGACTAACATTAACCTATACGTTTCACAAATCACTTACCTCACAAAAATCTTCGTTACTCAAGCTACTGCAATACAGCGAGCACCACTACTGCCAGCTAAATAAAATATTCAAACTACTGAAGGCACTAACTACTGATAGGCATAGTTAGCGAATGAAAGATTTCAATAGAGTACAAACAATGTATTTACCTTAATAGTCATAATATATATATCAGTTCCTGACACCAATTCTTACAAATTTCAAAACTCCGCCATCTCTCTCCCCACGTCCACCACTGCTGGCGGCTCACCTCCAACTGCGCAAAACTACGCGCTGTTAGCATCCAGCTGCCGCTGCCCAACACTACAATGGCAGACAACAATGCAAACCAGCCACAGACTGCACACGGCACAGCCAGTGATTTTTCATACAGAGCGCTACGTGGCGGCGGCGTTACCAATAAAAAACCTAAACAGCCTACTTACAGTAGCCTTGCTCCAATGTTTCTTTTTATAAATAAATAAAGAAGAAAAGTAACTATTATGCGCTAAATTTTACAACAAAAGTTCTATTACCTAATGGTTCAATAAGGTTTCATGCTGTCATCGTTAATGGTTCAATAAGGTATCATGCTGTCATCGTTCAATGTGCTTTGTGTGGAAGAAATAATACTGATAATTTAAATTTACTATATCTTTTAAGCAATTGAAGTTACAGAGTTGATATTTACAACATTCATCATTTTAATGATGCGCTTCTATATGAAGCCACACACCGTCAGGTGGCTTGCGGAGTATGGATGTAGATGTAGATGTAGAAATATCGATCGTTAAGATCGACTAAAGCGTTCATATTTTAGCATTCAAGTCTTTGTTACAAAAGTTGTGAATTTCAGTTAAACAGTAAATCGTAAACTACAATGGATATGCTGAAACAGTCCGCGGGTGTACTGCCGGTCCACAGTGTCCAACGGGCACAATATTTCGGCGATCAGACATGTCGCCATCGTCAGATGCGCTGACGAACTGAGCTCCTGACCTGATATGTTTGGGGTTTTCTCCCCCTTTTGTTAATTGAAGTACCGGCAACCTATTGATGCCTTGACTTTCGAGATGGCACCTTTTGGTTAGGATTGGCTTTGTTTGTCTGTAATGGTTTGGGGATTTCCCCGGGTATATGAACTGTGTTTGATTTGTCTAGTGTAATACTAATGATGGTTATGATGTGAGTGAATGAAATTCAGTGTAGCCCGTCATCTGAACTGACGGTGAATGGTAGTGATGGGAGTTCTGTGAGTAGGGAGAATATCTGGTCCCAGGGATCTAATGACGGGGAAAGGTGAGGAATGACATGTTTCGTAGAATTTCATTGACTTGATTTTGATGAGATGGTTAAATGTTGGTTGGCCCAGCATACCTCTAATTTCCTCGTTACTGGAGAACCAGGGGGCATCGGTGATTATTCTAAACGTCTTGTTTTGTATCACTTCCAGTGAGGCCAGGTGTGTGTTTGCCGCCATGCTCCACACCTCCGATCCATAAAGAATAACTGGCAGGATTATTGTTTTCCATATTCGGAGCTTCGCCTCTGTTGATAAGCCCCTGCCCTTAAGAAGGGGATACAATTGGTAGAGCCGGGCGGAACCTTTGTTTTTGGCCTCTGTTATATGCTGTTTGAACGTGAGGTTCTTGTCTATGTTGAGTCCCAGGTATTTTATTACTTTTCTCCATGGGAGTTGTTGTCCATTATGGTTGAGATTTCTGATGGGTCTTGTTATTTTGTGTGTGAAAATTATGGCTTGGCACTTGCCCGGATTTACTTTTACTTTCCATAAGTTACACCAACGTTCGACTTTGTTGAGGTGCCGCTGGAGGAGCTCCTGAGGGCGGGCGGCCGTCTTAAGTAATCCCCTCCCTCTGCGAGAAGTTCTCTCCGCGGTCCGACCCAGCAGCCGCGCGTCGGCGGTCGCTGAGGGGCTGGCGTCGGCGTCTGTGGTGGCGTCGGTGTAACTGCCTCGTCCACCCTGGTAACCCGTTCGTTTTCTTCGCTGAGCGTCTTTTTAATTACACTCAATGCTGGTTCCCATGCGTTGCTGAGGTTATAGCCGTAATCTCGCTTGATGGGTCCGTCTCTGGTACAAATTTCGATAGCTGTCCCAGTACTTAGATGTCTGTGCCAAGACCCTGGTAGGTTGGTACTCCATTTCGTGATGTTAGGACAAACAGTATTCTGCGACCGCCGATTTGTTGGTGTTCCTAAGTCGACGCCTCTGATGTTCTCGGCAGCGATCTTCAATGGTGCGCACTCTCTGTCCAATATAAGTCTTCCCACACAGGCACGGAATCTGGTATATGCCGGCCTTCCACAAACCGATTTCGTCTTTGACACATCCAAATAATGCTCGTGTTTTATTGGGCGGGCAAAAGACAGTTCCTACTTAGCGTTTCCCCAGTATTCGCCTATTTTCGCCGATAGTGCGCCAGTATACGGTATACAGGCAGTGGCTATCTCTTCCTCCGTGACTTCCTCTGTCTCCATACGCTGTTCTGTAGAGGTGGGGCGGAGAGCGCTTCTGATCTGCCATTCCGAGTACCCGTTTTTTCGGAACACAGTTTTGAGGTTTTCCAGCTCATGGGGCGGACTCTCTGAGTCAGGGATGGTGCGTGCCCTGTGCACGGAGTGCTTTTAGCACCACATTCCTCTCTGAAGGGTGGTGGCAGCTATCCGCATGCAAACACAGATATTTTCAATATTCAGTTTTTGTTGGGATCACCTTGAAAATTTATGAAGGATGGTGGATTAAAATTACTGTGGCTTCATTCCCTGCATTACTACAGAATTAAATAGTTTCCATAAATGTTTCCCTTTATGATCAATCTTAGGTCCGCCATATTTAACACTGCTACGTCTTCTTGGCCACAACGGCTTCTACTGGGTTTCCCTATGATGTAGGTTCTCGTCTGTCTCACTCGCACACTACAGCGTCTAAGTCTCAATAGACAATAGACGCCTGTGAATTTCCCCATCTCGTGGTGAATCTGCGCCATTTGTGGCACACGGTCCTCAGCGACAGCGTTCGTTTCACAATTCCTGTAGGCTGAGTATTTCGGCCATATATTTAAATGAGAGCGCAATGCCCGTTAACTCACAAGGGACATGAAAGGGAAGCAGTGGTTGAGAAGGGAGTGAGACAGTGTAGTAGCCTATCCCAGATGTTATTCAGTCTGTGTATGGAGCAAGCAGTAAAGGAAACAAAAGAAAAATTTGGAGTAGGAATTAAAATCCATGGAGAAGAAATAAAAACTCTTAGGTTTGCTGGTGACATTGTAATTCTGTCAGAGACGGCAAAGGACCTGGAAGAGCAGCTGAACGGAATGGACAGTGTCTTGAAAGGAGGATATAAGATGAACATCAACAAAAGCAAAACGAGGATAATGGAATGTAGTCGAATTAAATAAGGTGATGCTGAGGATATTAGATTAGCAAATGGTTCAAATGGCTCTGAGCACTATGGGACTTAACTTCTGCGGTCATCAGTCCCCTATAACTTATAACTACTTAAACCTAACTAACCTAAGGACATCACACACGCCCGAGGCAGGATTCGAACCTGCGACCGTGGCGGTCGTGCGGTTCCAGACTGTAGCGCCTAGAACCGCTCGGCTATACCGGCCGGTTTAGATTAGCAAACGAGACACTTAATGTGGTAAACGTGTTTTTCTGTTTGGGGAGTAAAATAATTGATGACGTCAGAATTAGAAACGATATAAAATGTAGACTGGCAATGGGAAGGAAAACGTTTCTGAAGAAGAGAAATTTGTGAACATCGAGTATAGATTTAAGTGTCAGGAAGTCTTTCCTGTATGGAGTGTAGCCATGCGTGGAAGTGAGACATGGACGACACACAGTGTAGACAAGAAGAGAATAGAAGCTTTCGAAATGTGGTGCTACAGAAGAATGCTGAAGATTAGATAGGTAGATCATGTAACTAATGAGGAGTTACTGAACAGAATTGGAAGAAGAAGAATTTGTGACACAGCTTGACTAGAAGAAGGGATCGATTGGCAGGACACGTGCTGAGGCATCAAGGCATCACCAATTTAGCATTGGAGGGAAGCGTGGACGGTAAAAACCGTAGAGGGAGATAAAAAGTTGAAAACACTAAGCAGATTCAGAACGAAGTAGGTTGTAGTAGTTATTCGGAGATGAAGAGGCTTACACAGGATGGGGTAGCACGGAGAGCTGCATCAAATCACTCCCTCGACTCAAGACCACAACAACAGCATGAGTGCAAACAGTATTGTTTATACTTGTTTTGTAAATAAAACCGCCTTTTCTTGCTGCAACTTAATTTATTTTTCCCAGACTTGTTTCATCTTTTTCTGACCCAAGGCATATTCAGTGGAATCTATAAAGATAGAGTTTTGTTATTTTTAGATTATCAAACAGTTAACGTCAAGTTTTTATGTAGTTAAATAATTACTTACAGTCTGCTGCGATCTGCATTTCCTGTCATCTAGTCTGGAGGTATCACTACCACTTTATTTTCGAAACATAGCACGATTTTGTATTCCGAACTTTTTCACACTGTTCACCATGTTTCTCCTTCTTTTTTGTGGTGTACTATTATTCCTTTGCCGATACATATAACTATCATCTACATTGATTTGCAACGTAGCTTTTACAAGAGGGTTGGTACGTGGTGCCATAAAAATCGGCTCTAACTGAAAATTACAGCATATTTGTCTTTTCTTTAGTTTTCTAAGGACCCTGCGAGATATGAAACGGTCTATTTCAGGATAGTTTATTTACAATTCTCTTGTAACGTACAAATATTTATTGAAGAATGCTGTTTTCCCGGCCGCTATGGCCCAGCGGTTCGAGGCGCTTCAGTCTGGAACCGCACGACCGCTACGGTCGCTGGTTCGAATCCTGCCTCAGGCATGGATGTGTGTGATGTCCTTAGGTTAGTTAAGTTTCAGTAGTTCTAAGTTTTAGGGGACTGATGACCTCAGCTGTTAAGTCCCATAGTGCTCAGAGCCATTTGAACCATTTTTTTGCTGTTTTCTCTTAAGAACAAGATACAGCAGCAGCAAAACACTTGATCTTTTGCAGAAAGACGTCGTATACCTACACAACAACGTGAAGATTTTGTACACTACTCTTCCAATGAAATCAGTGAATGTGGAAGGTAGAAAACTTCGTTTCAATGCAGTACCTACATTATTTAACGTACCGTATCAAGTAAGCCATCACAACTGTACCCGAAGGCAAAAACCACACAGACATGGTAATAAAAAACAAAAACAAGAAAACTATTACAACCCACAAAAAACCTATTCCACTGTTGTCGAAACATCTGAGTCACAAAAGGCAAGAATCTTCAACACATTCACATTTGAAGCAAAAGTAGTTACATTTACAAAAGTGACTCGTGTATCGGAAAGTCGAGGACAAGTGGAAGGATGTGCGAAAAATTCTACTCCACACAAAATTTATGCGTGTCAAGGAATGTGCCTATCATAATCAGAAGAGTCAACAACAGAAATATATGTTTCTCATGCATGAAATATGTATTTATATTCCCTTGATTTCAGCGGTACAGGCTTCAGTTATACACATATTCCAAAGTATCCGTTGATGAATAAGTTAGACCTTATGGTAATGACTCAATGAGATTCGGTAGTTTTTACATTTATTTCACGATCATTGATGTCTTTCGATAATTGAATAAAATTTGGAACGCGAAACTATAATAACTATTTCGTTAATTAAGTAGGAAAATAATTAAAAACAAACATTAATCTAACGGTTGCTTTGTCTTCGCTAGGGGCGCTAGTGTCGTACAAACTGTCAAACGGTAACAATTTCCATAGGAATGAGTGTCGTGTCTTTATACGTTAGTCTGTGACTATATTATACATAATGGCAAATATTCTGTGCGCAAAAAGCTCCTGATACAGGCATGCTGCATCACTCCTAGGGTTGCTATATCTAGCTGGGACCACGTCGGGACAGTCTGGGATGTGGTGCAGAAATGAAATAAAAAATTATTTAGTATTATCACTTTTTATTGAGAACATAATTACATGAAACTTGTTGCGGCAAAAGTATTTGTTAAGCCATGTTTTTTCAGAAGATTTCACGTTTTTCAGCAAGTCTTTTTCACTTTTACGTATTTATAAAATTCCATGAAAATAAGCTTGTAGTTAAGCTGCCACTGTAGGATTGATTCCAGGCCCCGGCAGCAGTTGATTTCTTTCATCAGTCAACTGGGCCGACATCATCGACAATCCTCTTTCCACAATGGCTTTGTGTGCAGAAACAGAAAACAAATACTCGCATAATTTTTGAAGTTGGCATTCGCTTTGAGGATTTTCGGTTTCCTTAAGAAAGTGAATCCGTCTTTCTTCCGCAGAGTGTTTTGAGTTCCATTCTTCTGAGTCACGCTTAGTTTCTAAAAAGCTCCTCAGATACATTTTTTCCTGAAACAGTTGTCGCTGAAATCTTCACACCATTTTTAATCAGGTATATAATAGTGATTTCAGATAGCGTCATACAATCAAATACTTGATATTTTTTAAAATAAATAGATCATTTCTCTAAGTAATCAAATGCTATGGTATAGAAAACCATTGTCTCTTCCTAAAATATCGAACTCAAATTAATTATTTCTTGGTTAGGTTACTCATTTCGTAATTTGTTCAAATTCATCTTTGCTTTGCATGCCAATCAGTCTTCCTTTTATTCAGACATCATTGAGTGTCGATTAACATTTCAATTATCGAGACTTTATTTTTCTCCAAGATTTTTATATATTTTTTTTCAGACAGAGCCAAGTTTGACTGCAGAAACATGGAATACATTTCACTGATCGGACTACTGAAAAAAATCTGAAATTATTTTAGGTGGCCTGCCTTCGGCTTTAAAAAACCGTTTTAATGCAGTCCAAAGCTTAGGAATTCTCACAATTGCACGCATTAACGAGTCATCTTGTTTTCGAATGAGACAGAAGAATCTGGTGATCGGCATTAATGTATGAACATATCTGTTTCAGCTTCTCTGTCCTTAACGTGTACACTGATAAATAATTAAACATTTTCGTGACCCAAAGTCGACGGTTAACATTCCAGCAGCGCTGGAGAATATGTAGAGGCCATCCTATTCCTTCTACATTTTTTCCGTGTTCTTCTTTAATTTGGTGAAACACATTCTGCTGGTCGCGTCGATGAAGTCCTCCGAAGTTGATACTGGTTCTGTCTCCGCAAAATGGAATTTGCAGTTGTCTTAAAGTGTCTAGATAGAATTTTGCAGTTGTCTCCGATGTTTCGTTATTGGTGTGTGTGTGTGTGTGCGTGTGTGTGTGTGTGTATTGGGGCTTATGGGTCGTTAGTGGTTTAAATGGCTCTGTGCACTATGGGACTTAACATCAGACCCCTAGACCTTAGAACTACTTAAACCTAACTAACCTAAAGACATCACACACATCCATGCCCGAGGCAGGATTCGAATCTCCGACCATAGCGGTTGCGTGGTTCCAGACTGAAGCGCCTAGAGCCGCTGGGTCACACCGACCGGTGTTTCGTTATTTAGCGAATAAAACATCAGCAGCATGTGCTGAATTCAGGAAACATCTTTTCAGCTTTGTGGTTCGATGCGTCGGTGCCTATGACGTAAACAAACTTCTTGCAATTGTTTTATGCATTCGTACTCGGAGTGTGGTGCAAGAATTTTTTTGACAATCGATGTATGTTTGGAGT